>NC_067427.1:13862500-14487500 GCF_009764475.1 Pristis pectinata | reverse complement strand
ATACGACACCTCAGTCACTGATGATCACTGCTTTGTTCCGAAGTATCTGCCACCCCGAAAGGCATTCGAGACATGTCCATCCACAGAAATACCTGTTTCCCTCTGCAGGTTAACGACAAAGTGGACTCCACTGGATTACTCCACAAATCCATAGGTGGATTGTAGTGACAGACACTGTTATTGTTTTTCATCTATCGATACAAAGACCAGCAGTCTGTGTCTCTCGCCTTCTCTCTTTTCGGACTGAACCATAAATGTCAGCACGTTGTTATCTTGCTGTTGGCGTAATGACGCCACATGCACACACACACGCACACACACACTACTGTACTATGTCTTAAAGGGACATTCACCAAATAGCAACCTAATCCGTAACACTGTATGTTACAAGAATGCTAATACGCTAAACCAGCTTAGTCAGTTTACAGGAATTCTTGAATTTAAATAGTAACTAGTTTCACAGAAGATCTGTTAGAATTATTTTCTATTTGTTATGGTTTACATTCTTTACTTCTATTGGTATTGGTTTATTATTGTCACTTGTACCGAGGTACAGTGAAAAGCTTGTCTTACAAACCAATCGTACAGGTCAATTCATTACACAGTGCGATTACATTGAGTTAGTACAGAGTGCATTGATGTAGTACAGGTAAAAACAATAACAGTACAGAGTAAAGTGTCACAGCTACAGAGAAAGTGCAGTGCAATAAGGTGCAAGGTCACAACAAGAGATTGTGAGGTCATAGTCCATCTTATTGTATAAAGGAACCGTTCAATAGTCTTATCACATGGGGTAGAAGCTGTCCTTAAGTCTGGTGGTACATGCCCTCAGGCTCCTGTATCTTCTACCCGATGGAAGAGGAGAGAGAAGAGAGAATGTCCTGGGTGGGTGGGGTCTTTGATTATGCTGGCTGCTACACCAAGACAACGAGAGGTAAAGACAGAGTCCAAGGAGGGGAGGCTGGTGTCCGTGATGTGCTGGGCTGTGTCCACAACTCTCTGCAGCTTCTTGTGGTCCTGGGCAGGGCAGTTGCCGTGCCAAGCCGTGATACATCCAGATCGGATGCTTTCTATGGTGCGTCGGTAAAAGCTGGTGAGAGTCAAAGGGGACAAACCAAATTTCTTTGGCCTCCTGAGGAAGTAGAGGCGCTGTTGAGCTTTCTTGGCCGTGGCATCTACGTGATTTGACCAGGACAGGCTGTTGGTGATGTTCACTCCCAGGAACTTGAAGCTCTCAACCCTCTCAACCTCAGCACCATTGATGTAGACAGGTGCATGTACACCGCCCCCTTTCCTGAAGTCAATGACCAGCTCTTTTGTTGACATTGAGGGAAAGGTTGTTGTCACGACACCATTTCACTAAGCTCTCTATCTCCTTCCTGTACTCTGACTCATCGCTGTTTGAGATACGGCCTACAGCAGTGGTATCATCTGCAAACTTGTAGATGGAGTTAGAGCAGAATCTGGCCACACAGTCATGAGTGTATAGGGAGTAGAGTAGAGGGCTGAGGACACAGCCTTGTGGGGCACCAGTGTTGAGAATAATCGTGTCGGAGGTATTGCTGCCTATCCTCATTGATTGCGGTCTGTTTGTTAGAAAGTCAAGGATCACGTGACAGAGGGAGGTGTTGAGTCTTAGGTCTCAGAGTTTGGTGACAAGCTTGCTTGGAATTATTGTATTGAAGGCAGAGCTGTAGTCTATAAACAATAGTCTAATGTCTTTACTGTCCAGATGCTTCAGAGCTGAGTGTAGGGCCAGGGAGATGGCATCTGCTGTAGACCTGTTTTGCTGATAGGCGAATTGCAGTAAGTCCAGGTTGTCTGGTAGGCTGGAGTTGATGCGTGCCATGACCAACCTCAAAGCACTTCATGATGGCGGATGTCAGAGCCACTGGTCGGTAGTCATTGAGACATGTTACCTTGCTTTTCTTTGGTACCGGCATGATAGTGGTCTTCTTAAAATAGGAGGGAACCTGAGATTGAAGCAGGGAGAGATTGAATATGTCCGCAAATACTTCTGCCAGCTGATCAGCACAAGATCTGAGCCTGCGGCCCGGGGCACCATCTGGGCCAGGTGCTTTCGTCGTGTTCACTTTCTGGAAGACTGACCTTACATCCTCCACTGTGATCACAGGTTCAGCTGTGTTGGTGGCTGTCAGGGTGGATGGTGACAATCCACTTCCCTTTTGTTCAAAATGTGCATAGAATGCGTTAAGTTCATCAGGAAGGGATGCGCTGTTGTTAGCTGTGCAGCCTGACTTTGTCTTATAGCCTGTTATGGCATGTAAGCCCTGCCATAACTGGCTGCTGGTCAGGGACTCTCTTTTGAGTTGGTATTGCCTCTTGGCATCCCTGATAGCTTTCCAAAGGTCATATGTATCAGTATGTCCTAGTTAACATTCTTCTAAAATCTCAGTGAAGTTCTAATCTTCTTGATATTTCATGACACTTTTTTTTACTAGTATTCCATTATTCCTTTTTTTCAAGCCAGTTGCATGCCACAAATGTTTGTCCTGGCCCTGAAAATAATAGGAGCTTTTGCTGAGGGAGCCAGCTGCCTCCAGTCTCCACCCTCCACCAGATTCCCTATTGCTCGGCACCTGGTTTGGGTCTGGAAGGCCAAGCTTCCTTGCGGAGAGCATCCCCATTTTGATTGCTGTAGGCCTGCATTGTGCCGGAATTTTCCCACATTATTGTCAGGTCATGTGAGCAGACCAGAACAACCTCCATTTACAAAACTGCTTGGGAAATTTTTTGATAGATGACAGAACCCGGCTTTGGCATCTTTGCAGTCAGGACTTAGGAATACTCCTGAATGCCGCAGATATTGCAAATGATTAATTTACCTGATTCTTGCCTTTCTTCCTCACAACTATAAAAACTTCATTGAAATGAATGGGTTTGTGGATTCTGGGTCAGAGCTAATCTGCACAGGATCTGTGTGAAAATTCTCCAGTGTATGTTCTTGGAAATCTCCAAGTTTGTGTTCTGTTGTTATACTCCATATAAATACAATTACAGCATACTGACAGATTTGTGAGATGAAGTGTCTCAGTGGATTCAGGGGTTCCACATTTGGCTGCAGGTGTTGCTGTTTTTAACTTGTTTGCATTTATGTGACTAAATGGTGGTAGTTATGTAAATGGTGACCTTTAGCAGCAAGATTCAGCCCATTAGCAACAAAATATGAATGCTTTTTCTATATGTGTGTCCATCTGCATGTTATTTTGAAGGTATTAGGCTAAAGGAGAAGCTGTTTACTCCAATCTGAGATGATGATTTATGAATCGTGGATTAAAGAAATTTTTTTGTACAGAGTGGGCCTCTTTCCAACCTCAGTGATAATACCCAGCATTTGCTGTAAATAGCCTAATTCAGGACGCTCTGCAACATTTGCACAATTATGAAAAGCTTATATTGATGCTGTTAACAGTTTCCTTGCAGTTCATCAATAAAATGAGTTGGAAATAGAGAATAGTGAATAAGCCTTTCACATATTTCAGTTGATCGGCGTTTCCTTTGGGTGTGTTAATATTGGAAAAAGCTAATGCAGAGTTTTGGTGCATTAAATTTGGCACATACCTGTAATTTGTAATGAATGAGGTAAGTTAACTGATTTACTTTCTCACCTGCCATTCAGTTCATCACATTTTATGCAAAATGTTTCTTGTGATGATACTTTCACATTGTTATGAGCTAAATCTGAAACTTCTATGATTTTGCTCAATGTATTTTTTTTCACAGATTCACGGTGTCATCCAAGGTTGGATGCAGAGAAGTACATCACACAAATCTTTAATGTCCTCCTGCTGATCAGGGACCCAAGCACACTTAATTCTACTGCATCAACTTTATTACACTGCGTTTAGAGCCAATGATGCGATCCCCTTTACATTGGGGAAGCCCTTTGCAAAAAAACCTTTAAGTTAGTAAGGGTGATGCATAGCTTTGAGTTACCTATCACTTTAATCTTCCATCTGGCTCTCAGTCTGACCTCTGTTTTTGGCCTCCTAAAATGTTCCAACAAATCTCAGCACAAACGTGAAGACTTGATTTGAATTCAACAATTTGAGGTAAAACCCATTTCAGTTTTGGATTCCCATATTTCCAAAATGTTTTCCTCTCTCCTCTTATGATGTTCCAGAATTCATTAATTCTGTCTTACTTGCACATCCTCCAGGCACATCTTTACCACCTCTTTTAGCAGGAATTGCCAACATTTGTGCAATGCATTCTTTCCTAATTACCACCCTATCACAGATCTCTTTTCTGCATCCCTTACTGCTTCTCTGGAATGTTAAACATTATCTCTAATTCTTCCCAGATCTGTTGAAAGATCATAGCTCGAAAGGTAAACACTGTTTCTCAATCCTTGGCTTGCTGAATTTTTTCAGTTATTTCATCCGTTTTGTTTTGCATTTTAAACTAATAAGAAAAAATTTTTGCAAATTCAAAACAAAAGCAGAAAATGCTGAAAATACACAGGTTTATAGTATTTGTGAGGAGAAAAGCAAGTTAATGTCATGGAGATTAACAGTGAAGAGGGGGGAAACAAATAACAGACACTGCATTTGAGAGTTGAGCAATCTGTTTAAAATAAAACAGGAAACTTGGTTGATATTAAAGTTCAGTGAGACAACAAATGGGCAGTAATATAGCAAATCTTCTTAAAAAAAAATCCAGGATGGTGCTTCTATTATTTCTGTCCTCACAATCCTCTTAATATTTAAATGGAAGATCTCAAATTCAGTAATTTGTCTTTCCTCTACATGTGAGGAGCTATTGTATATTTTTAATATTTTTGTCTCTATATTGCATATTTCAAGCTACTTTTTCTTGCAATTTATGTAGCTATTGTTGTAAAGAATTCATTGTCTATCAATAATGTTGTGAACAATACAACTTGGTAAAGTTCAGAAGTCCAAATAATGAAAACTGGCAATACTGATACTGGCCTTGTCCAGCAGAATGTGCTGAATTAGAGCAACAGTCTTTTCAAGGTTCGGAAGCTGTGTTTTAAAATTTAAAGTAGTGTACATTAATTTAAAGGACAGGTTATTCCATTTCTGTTTGCAGAGGTTACAGCTTTATTAGCGACTCAAAACCAAATGGTTTTCTAAATCTGTAACCATATACTAATGTACTATTTCTGACATTACAGAGTGCCCACATGGCTTTGATTGATGCGCTGATGATGGCCTACACAGTGGAGATGATCAGCATTGAAAAGGTAGTGGCATCTGTAAAGCGTTTTTCCACGTTTAGTGCCTCAAAGGAATTACCATATGATCTGGAAGATGCCATGGTGTTCTGGATAAATAAGGTAAATGTAAGATCTGAGCTGCTTTATTTTATTTTTATCTCCGTGTTCTGTACTGGCCAACAGAGCCTTGACTCAGTGGCAGTACATTTTCCTCTGATAGAATGTGAATTTAAGTATTGCTTACATTATATGTGTATAATCTATTTTCATTTTCCTTCCAGTCCAAGAAATTTCTAATTTTCTACCCTCTATTTTCTTTAAAGTACTATTTTTCTGTCTATGCTGCTGCAAGCAGCTGACTCCATAGACCCTGGCTTTTGTCACGTGAGCTTCTAATGCGGAACGCTATCAAATAGTTCCTGAGCAATCATTAATATTGAGTCCATTGCATCTTCCTTGTCACTCTTTTCTGTTAAATATTCAAATAATTCAACAAAGTTGACTTGGTAATTTTTTTTGTGGTTAGTCTCTCTTATTTTTTAGTGGGATATATTTCTTCTGAACTCTTTCTTTGTCTATACTTTTGGTTACAGTCCATAGAACTATAGAACAATACAGCACAATACAGGCCCTTTGGCCCACCATGTTGTGCCAACCTTTAAACCGCGCCTAAGACTATCTAACCCCTTCCTCCCACATATCCCTCTATTTTAAATTCCTCCATATGCTTATCTAACAATCATTCTAACAGTCATTCTTACATTTTTGCTGTCAGTGTTTTTATCCAGTTTATCTTCCTTAACCTTGTCTTCATTCTCTCTGGATTTTTTTCCAATCTACTTTGTTCTATATCTAACTCATTATCTTATTTCTTGTACTTAGCAGCAGTGATCACATTATAATGATTCATCTATCTGCACCAGTATAACGTCCATTTGAACTTTTTACTTATTGGTATATAAATATGCATGTAATCTTAAAAAACAATCCTCCCCTTTTTTTACTTCCACTTTTTATTTATTTAGGGATGGTTAAAAATTCCCCATGGTTATTACACATTCTTATTCATTTTGTATGTTGACTAATTATTTCCCTTTCCATGTCTTTTTCAAAAGTGTATAGTACATTAGAGAAGGTTGATCTATCACTTTCTTCCCTTTATTTCTATAGATGTAAATTCTGTTTCCTTTTTTTAATGTTGTCCTTTCTGACTGCTGTCAATTTTTTCCCTTTTTTGTTACTTCGAAATAAATTTTACCCTCAAATATATAATTGTCAATTGTGCTGCATGTGCAGCCATGTTGCTGTCATCTGTATTACATCTATTTCTTCTAATTATTACCTCACGGTCCGTATGCTTTATTATTAATGCTAGTTATGTAGCACTGGATTGACAACTTGATATGCTTTTCTTTATCTCTTTTAATCCAATTATTTTATTGTTTGCTTCTGTGACGTTTTCTGTTCCTCAAATAATTTCTTATGGTACTTGATCTTTTCTCTCATCTCTTTTTGGGAGAAGGGTTGTTGGTATGGCATCTTATCTCAAGGCTCCTTGTCCAGTTGTCCCTTTCTACAGTCTTAATTATTCATTCCAGTTGAACCAACCTGGTTTGGATATAGGATTCCGTGAACTGGAAAAACAACTTCCCATATCAAACTTCTAGTTACACACTTTTTTATTAATTTGGTTTTCAAATGTTGCCATTGATAGTCATTATAGTAGTAATTAGCAGGAAGTTTGGATTGTAACTGGAAAGAAACCAATCTCGAAGTTCAACTTCTTTAATTTAGTTACTAGCTTTTCCCATTATTCATTGTTGATGGATCTACATTATTTATTGCATGAGAAGATGGCTGACAGAGAAGAACAGCGATTATGAAACTGGAATCTGCTATGATCTAACATTTTTTTCATGTTTCCATTTATATCTATAGCATTCTCTATCTCCCAAATAGTCCACATATTTGGAGTTCTTTTAATGCCTTATAACTCTTTTAATTTCTCTCTATCTGCCTTCCATTGTTTCATATTTCAGTAAAGCTGTTAAATTGGCATACTTGGGACTTTGGTGCCATACTGGCAGATTTTTCTGGATTATGAATGTTATTTCTGTTAATACACAAACACATCTTTTAACTCATGTTTTTATTTAGCTGTTACAGAGTAGTATTCCTGCAATTTAACTATCTTCCATTGCCATGGAAGTACCTTTCTCATCACACTTCATGCTGCTTTTCTTGTGCATTTTCCCTCCTTGTTCTTGTATAAGTTCTGTGTCCGTATACTGTCAAAGTTGAGTTTATTGTCTATGCACAAGTACATGTGTGCTCAGGTGCAATGAAAAACTTACTTGTAGCAGCATCACAGGAACATAGCATCATATAAGCAGCATTCACATGAAAAACATAAATTAAACATGCACAGTTTTTACAAGAAAAAAAACACAATTAGAACAAAAAAATATCCATTTTAGTGCAAAGTGATCAGAATGGTCATTGTGCTGCTAAACTGTGATGGTGATTAGGGTTTTGCTGGTTGGCTCAAGAACTGACTGGTTGAAGGGAAGTAGTTGTTCTTGAACCTGGTGGTGTGGGACATCAGGCTTCTGTACCTCCTGCCTGATGGTAACTGCGAAAAGATGGTATGGCCCAGATGGTGGGGATTTTTGATGGGTGTTGTCTTCTTGAGGCACCGCCTCCTGTAGATACTAATGGTGGGAGGGATGTGCCCGTGATGTATTGGGCAGAGTCCACTACTCTCTGCAGCTTCTTGCATTCTTGTGCATTCGGATTGCTGTACCAGATCATGATGCAAACAGTCAGGATACTTTCAACAGCACATCTGTAGAAGCATGTTGGAGTGTATGGTGACAAGCTGAACCTTCTTAACCTCCTAAGAAAGTAAAGACGCAGGTGCGCTTTCCTTATGATTGCGTCTATCTGATGGGCCCAGGACAGGTCATCTGATATGTTAATGCCCAGGAATTTAAAGCTGCTGACCCTCTCCACCACCGATATTTTTTTTTCCCCACTGACCCCCCCCCCCCCCCAATATAGACTGGTGCATGTTCACCCTCCTTCCCTTCTTCCCTTTCCTGAAGTCAACAATTAGCTCTTTAGTTTTGCTGAGCGAGAGGTTGTTCTTGCGGCACCACTCAACCAGGTGTCCTACCTGATAGAGTCAGAGAGGGTCCATAGGAATAAACCCTTTGGCCCACTGAGTCCATGCTGACCATGAATCAGCCATTCACGCTAATCCTACACTAATCCCATTTTTATTCTCCCTGCATTCCCATTGACTCCCACCCCCAAATTCTACCCCTACACACTAGGGACAATTTACAGCAGCTGATTAATCTACCACCTCCCCCTCCCCCCCGCATGTTTTTGGGATGTGAGAGAAAACTGGAGCACCCGGGGGAAACTCACACAATTACAGGGAGAACTTGCAAACTCCACACAGACAGCACTAGAGTTCGGTATCAAACCTGGATTATCTAGAGCTGTGAGGCAGCAGCCCTGCCAGCTGTGCCACTGTCTGCCCATCAGTTCAAAGAAAGGGCTCAAACCTTGTTGTTATTTCAATGGTAATTTTTTCCCCAGTTTTTTTTGTTTTCTGTTCCTCTAATGCAATATTTATCCACTTTTCTTAAACTGTTTGGGATTCCTGCTGTTTGTATTTTTTACAATAATAATTACACTTCAATGTTGGCTACTTGCAGCATCCTGAAGCCATAAACATATCCAGAAAATAAAAGTCTGTCCATTTATCTAAAAGTGTAACAAAAAAGGTCAGGTGCCATCAATCTGAATTAAAAACAAGAGAATAGTGGAAATGCAAAATGCACTATGAACTCTCACCAAACAATAGAAAGAAAGGAAAAAATTATGATCAAATTATCATACCACACCAATAACACTTACTGTAGATCTGCCCACCAAGATGAGGGAACTATGGAGGTACTAGTGGCAGTGTCAATATTTCTATGTTAAATTCATGAGAAAAATGATCTGAATTTCATTAAATTTCTATATTAGAAGTTGGCATTTTGTCACGGTTTAATTTGTTGTTATTCTTGTGCAGCAGGGTTATGTAAAGATATAGTTACTCACACATTTACTTAGCAACGTAGAATAGCCACCTATTGCTTTGCTTAGCAACCAATAGTAACAACAAATAATAACAAGACCACAAGTCCAATAAGCTTTCAGCCAGCAATTTAGATTGGCTAAAGGCCAATTTGTTAGCTGACTGTATAAAAATGTTGTGATTTTAAAAAAAAATGCTTGAATGATTCAGGAGATACAACATGAAATACTTCATTCTGAAAGTCATTTATATTCCTCATTAAGTCATACACAGTTGCTTCTCTGATTGCAATACCTTTTGTGAAATGGAACTGTTGATTTTGGTCAATTAATTGATCTAGTTGTCTGCCAGGGTTGTGTGTAATAATATTTGTGCTTTCTCACAAAATTGATAAAGAATACATGCAGTGCAGAAAAGTACAATATTTTGTAATATTCATTTCCAGATTCTTTATATCTTTCTTGATGTTGAGTTAGTGAAACCTTGTTCTAGGGCAATAACTGGTGAATGTTTTTATTTGCTGAAAACTCTGGTTGTTTGATGTTTATTTGTAACTATATCAAATGCATTTAATAAGCGTTTAGCTTTGTTGTCAGCTATTCATGCTGTTTGTTTTGTTGTGGTTGAATATTATATGAACCTCAATTCCATGATCTGATGCTTCGTAAACTAGGAACAAACAAAACAATTAGAAAGTATTATATCCTATCTCTTATTATTTAAGGTATTGCCATTAATATTGAAGTTGCTGTAATGTTAAACATGAAACTATAAATTGAGGATGTTGGTTTTATTGAATTACTGCAATTTATTGGATTCTTACAAAGTGCATGCAATGAGTGTTGTGATTGAATCAAAATTAAGGATAGTCTTTTTATCCTTTCTCCTTTTGAATATCATAGCAATTGGTTTTCATTTGTCTTATTTCCAGCAATCTCACCTTGCTGGTGGTTCTACTTTAATCCCCCTTTTCATTGACTGACGGTGGTCTCACTAAACAGATGTCAGTTGGAGCTCTTACAGCTTTATTATCAAAGATAGGAATATCATTTTAAATATCTGCAAAAGAAAAGAGAGTGCTACCTTTTTGGAGTTCTACCTGTATCCCCCACTTTTATCTGAAAGACCAATGGAAATGGAGAATCTTTAGAGCACAATTTTAAACTATAGAGTTATTTTTTTTGTGCTGCTTATTGTAGTGAGTTGGTGCTTGAGTGAACTGCAAGTGAGTTGGTGTTAAAATAATGGAAAACAAAATATTCTCCTCAATTTCACAATTCTGCTGCAATGAAATTACGAAGTTGCCTTCCCCAGCACTTCTGGCCTGCATTTGTGTAAGAGCAATTTTGCAGTCCTTTTAGCCATGTTTTTTGGTCCCATTTTTCTTTCAATTGCGACACTGAGCATTATTTTTCAGCTCTCATTTGGTGTCTTTTTTGATATTTGTGGCATAGTCATGTGTGTTGAACTCCTTCCAATCAATGTTTCTTTGCTCCTGTCCTTTGCACTTTGTTCCTTTTTCCATTTCCTCCTTTCCACTCCAATGGTGTTAGACCAGTTGACAACTTCCTGTTCAGCTATTCCAACATTTCCACACATCCTTGTCTCTCATTCTCCCTAGAACTATCATGTATTTTACAATTTTGAAGTCTTGTTTAGTGATTTGCTTCTACATTCCTGGTTCCACACATCACTTTTCTTCAGGGAAGAGAAGGCTGAGAGAAAATTTGATAAAGTATATACAATAATGAGGGATCTGGACGAAGTGGATAGTTAGAAACTGTTCCCTTTAATTAAGGGGTTGAGGGCTAGAGGTCACAAGTATAAAATAAAGCAAAGGAGAAGTAAAAGTGAGACAAAGAATAATCTTTTTATGCAAACAAAAAAGACTGCAGATGCTGGAATCTGGAACAAAAACAGCGAGTCGAGCAGCATCTATCGAGGCAAAGGATACAAGTCAACGTTTCACGTTGAAACCCTGCATCAGATTCTTGCAGGGTCTTGACCCAAAAAGTCAACTTAAAACTTTTGCCTCCACAGATGCTGCTTGATCTGCTGAGTTCTTCCAGTGTTCTGATTTTGTGCCTTCCTACGCAGCATGTGGTTGAAATTTGGAATGGACTGCCTGCAGATTTGGTGGTTGCATTGTTGACTTCAAGACGAAATTGGATTACTGTTGTGAGGAGACATTTGTAAGGCTACAGAGTTGGTGCCAGTGGATGGAACTAGTGAGTTATTCTGGTAGAAGCTGGTGTGGACACAATGAGCCAAATAGCTTTCCTGTGCTGTAACTATTCTCTGATTCATGATCCTGGCCAAAACAGTCTTTTTCTTTCTTGCAAAGTTCTTTCTGGCCTTACTGTCAGGCAACTTTGAGCTCTTGGTACCTGTTTTGTAGTACTTGATAGAACTTTTCATCACCGAGATCTGAAACCCAGTTTGTACCACATTTTTCCTCCCTGAGTACGATAAGTTGTAAAACAAAAGTGCCTTGCAGTCCTGTACTCATGAACTCAAATGCTTTCATGTAGCAGCCTTGCAGCAATTAGAGGTAAAGATAGGGAAGGAGAGACGTGCTGCAAGAGAAATAAATGAGTGGTGGAGATGGGCACTCAAAAAATTGAAAAACAGAAGAAATATTGCATTTATAGATAAAACAATGCTGGAAAATAGTAGTATATTGGCAACTCACTGAGAGCTATGTCTAATGTGATCACCATTTACATTATCTAAAAATATCTAAGTGTGTAACAAATTTTACGAGCCATTGCTTAGCCTTCAATAGTTTTATTCAGATGCAATATTTCATGATTATCCAGCACAGTTTAACTAGATAATCTTTCAGTTTTGACATGTAGTAGCTTTTCAGAATGAACTATAATTAGGCTGCGGTTTTTTTTCTGATTAAAGTTCAAATATTTACTTTTGTATATTTATATGCAACACTCGCTTATTATTTCATGCTGGAATTAAAGGCTTTTTGTTTTGAAAAGAAAAATTTTCAATTCCTTGATTCGACTCTGAATTTGTATATTAGGAACTGTTTATTTTTTCGCTGACCATTTATCCCCTGGTGCTTCGATCAACGTGCATCTGTTCCCACTTCAAGATTAAAACATCTTTGCTGTCTTTTGCCGTTTCAGGTGAATTTAAAAATGCGAGAGATTACAGAAAAGGAATTTAAGCTTAAGCAACAAGTTGTAGAAAGTCCAAGTCACCAAAAGGTAAATTTGATGAGCATATCAAGTTCTTCTAGGTCATTATATATTGACTGATTATTGTTATGTTGTGCATTTCTCCTCTAATTTGTTCATCACAGATTATATAAGGAAATGTTTGTCAAGCAATGAGTCATCATCATGTTTCATTCTTTATGTAATATTTACTATTTCATAAAAGCAATATACTTAGATGTACTCTCATCAAAGGTGTAATTCATTTTCAATTGCAAGGTTTGTTGGGAATTCTTCAACAAATAGTTACTTTATCCCTGAACCTCAACAATTAGCAGGTTTGATAACAGCAGTTTTTTTTTAATAGTTACTGTTAATTTCCTTTGATACTAAAACTCTGTAGTTCTTTTAACTTGGTATTGGGCAGATTAACTATGTGCTGTTTGTGTCAACATCTCAGTTTTTGAATAAGGGTTGTTTCAAGAGATGTGAGTAAGTCAGATTTCCCACCACTTGTCTGTAAAGGTACACTTGTGACTTAAAGGTTAATAGTGAATATTTTAAATGAGCAAGTGCACTCTATTCTCCTGTAGGACTTAGACCTTTGGATAATAGTTATGAGCTCAAGGATGCCTTATTACAAATTGTGCTTTTGATCTTCTTTAGTGGAGCAGACTTGATGGGGTGAATGGCCTAATCCTGCTCCTAATTATGGTCTACGGCGGATGATTGGTGATTTATGTTTACTCAGTGGAAGATTACCTATTCTTTCATCAAAGCTGAGTTATTATTCTTACAGAAACTGATTTGGTTTGTCTCCTGATATTAATTCTGAACAAATTTTAATGGTCTCTTGTAAAGCCAGTGATGAAATTTAATCTATGATAGCTATGAATGACTTTGGGAGTGTGATTTAAAGGTCTGCTTCATCCCAGAAGACTAAACTGAATAATTACTCAACATTTTGAGGAACAATCTATGATGGTTCTACTTCTGTTCAAAAATTAGGATTAATGATCTCTTAGGAAAGCAGTGACTAATCAGAGATCACCAGCATACTTTTGTCAAGGGCAGATCCTGTTTGACCAACTTGATTGAATATTTTGAAGGGGTAACAAAGTGTATTGTTGGGGACAGTGCAGTAGATGTGGTTTTCACGGACTTCAGTAAGGCTTTTAACAAGTTCTCACATGGGAGACTGATCCAAAAGGTAAGGGCCCATGGAAATTAGAGCAAGATGGTAAATTGGATCCAAAATTGGCTTTGCAATAGGAGATGAAAGGTAATAGCAGAGGGTTGTTTTTGTGATTAGATGCCTGTGCCTAGTGGTGTTCCACATGGGTCGGTGCTGGGACCCTTGCTGTTTGTAATAGACATGAATTATTTGGATGTGGATGTAGGAGACATAGTCATTAAATTAGCAGATGACACAAAGATTGGTGCAGTTGTTCATGGTGTAGAGGGTAGTCTTAGAAAACAGTAATATTGATGTGTTAGTGAAATGGGCTGAGAAATGGTAGATGGAGTTTAATCCAGATAACAGTGAGATGATGCATTTTGGGAGTACACTATGAATGGTAAGGTTTTAGGGTGTATTGAGGAACAGAGGGACTTTGATGTACAAATCCAAAGATTCTTGGAGATAACAACACAGGTAGATATTAGGGTTAAGAAGACATATGGGATATTGGCTTTCATTAGTCAGGGCATTGAATTTAAGAGCAGGGAGGTTATGCTCCAACTTTATAAATCATTGATCAGCCCTCAACTGGAGTACTGCATGCATTTCTGGTCACCACTATCTAGGCAGGATGTGATGGCGCTGGAGAGGATGCAGAGGAGATTCACCAGGATGTTGCCTGGGACGGAGCACTTCAGTTATGAGGAAAGACTGGTGAGGTTAGGTCTTTTTTGCCTGGAGCAGAGGAGGTTAAGAGGTATATAAAATTGAGGGATATAGATAGCGTAGACTGCAGGTAGCTTTTCCCAATATCAGAGGTAAATAAAACTAGAGGACCTAGATTTAGAGAAAAGGGTAAGAGATTTAGTGGAAATCTGAGGAGGACCTTTCTCACTCAGAGAGTGGTGAGTACCTGATGTATACTGCCAGAAGGAGTGGTGGAAGAAGAGTTAATGACAGCTTTTAAGGAGTGTCGACATGAGTATTTGAATCACTTAGGCATAGAAGGCTATGAGCGTAGAGCTGGAAGATGAGATTACTACAGATGGATGGCCACTGTTCAGTCAAAGTTGAGTTTATTGTCATGTGCACAAGTACATGTATGCACAGATGCAATGAAAAAGTTATTTACAGGAGCATCATATAAGTAGCATTCACAAGGAAAACATACATTAAACATAAATTCTACAAAATTGTTACAAAAAAGAATAGAATTAGAACAAAAAAGGTCCATTTTAGTGCTGTGATCAAAGTGGTCATAGTGTTGATAAACTGTAGTGATTTGGGTTGTGTGGGTTGGTTCAAGAACCGAATGGCAATGTGGACTTGATGGGCTGAATGGCCTGTTTCCATGGTTCTGTCTCGCTCTAGATAGAAATGTAGGCTTTCAGCATTTGATGAGAACTTACTGAAAACTTTGACTGAAGCTGCTTAAGTTCTGACTATACCTCACTGGGGTCAACACCTGGCTATATTGTTACTTCAAAACACCCAACAATTAGATGACTGTAATCAATGTTACATGGCACAATACATCTTGAAGCTTATGAAGCTTATTACTTTAAATATTTTTGTGGATTTCTTTTGGATATGAGTTGCATTTAATAACATTGAATATCAGAAAATACTAGCAATACAGAAGGTTGAACCTGAAATTAATGCACTCTATCTATCCATTCATTAACAATGTAGCTATATAACATTTGAAGGAAGAATGCTTCATACTACTTTATCTCTTCAGTAGCAGTAAATTAGTAAAGCCTTTTTGTTCTGCTTAGAGTCATACAGCACAGAAATGGGCCCTTTGGCCCAAGCAGACCAAGATTCCTATCTAAGCTAGTCCCATTTGCTCATGTTTGGCTCATATCCCTCAATGTTTCCTATCTATGTACCTCTCCAACTACCTTTTAAATGTTGTTGATGTACCTGCCTCAACCACTTCCTCTGGCAAGTCATTCCATACACTGACCACCCTTTGAGGGAAAAAGCTGCCCCTCAGGTTCCACCCCTCAGTTTCCTATTAAATCTCTCCCATCTCAAACCTATACCCTCTACTTCTTGATTTCCCAGCCCTGGGAAAAAGATAGGGTCAGTACACATTGACCCTATCTATGCCCTTCATGATTTTATACACCTCTATAAGATCACTCCTCACTCTCCTACGCTCCAGAGGAAAAAGTCCCAGCCTGCTCAGCCTCTCCATAACTTAGTCTCTCAAGACTCAGCAATATTTTTGTGAATCTCCTCTGCACTCTTTCCAGTTTAATGGCAATTTTCCTATAGCAGTATGATCAAAACTGAGCACAGTATTCCAAATGCGGCCTCACCAATGTCTTGTTCAACTGCAACATAACATCCCAACTCCTATACTCAGTGCCCTGGCTGGTGAAGACAGATGAAGCCGCCTTTGCTTGTTTTTCAGTTTTAGGTGTTTTATCAAGGATGTTATCTCGTACTAATCATTTTATTTTTTCACATACCAAATTTGAGCAATTTTCTAATAATATTGACAGAGATAATTTGATGTGTGATTCTCTCAAAAAAAAAGCTTGTATCCTCTGTGGAAGGAGTCCTTTTGGGCCATCAAGCCTATGTTGGGTCTCTTCAAGTACAATGTGGTTGGTTTGCTCCATAGCTTTTTCCCAATAGCCCCACTGGATTTTTTCGCCCTCATCTCCCTTCTGAAAATTACTTTGGAATTTGTTCCCCTCATTCTTTCAGATCACGTCTATTCACTGTTTTTAAAAAAAACCTTCCCTCAGTTATCTTTGGCTTTTCTGTCAGTTTGAATTTTAACCTTTACACTAATAGGAATGGTTGCTCTTTATTCACTCTGAATAGACCACAACTTTGGAAAGCCTTACCCATCTCTGCTGTGAGACCAATCCAGCTCCCAGGTCAATTGTACTAATTCTTTTTGGCATTCTCTCCTTCAACTGAGATGATCAGAACTGAGCCCAATAGTTCTGTTGTGGTTCATTTACATTATTTATATAGATGCAACATAATCTCCTTGCTTTTGTACACTTTTTTTTAAAGAAGACCTGTTTGTCATCTTCAACCACCTTCTCAATCTGTTCCTTTAAAAACTAATGCAACAATGCACTAGACCTTCTCATTTCCACCAGCCTGTCAATATACTTTTGCAGTCAGTCACTATTCTCATTGTTTACCAGTTTGGTGCTGTCTGCAAAATTTGAAATGGTTTCATGCACACTCAGTCCCTGGTCGTTAATAGATATATCAAGGGAAGCCTCTGTTCTAGTACCAGCACCTGGGGATTCTCATTGCATATGTTTCTCCGGGCTGAAAAACAATCACCACTACTGCATACAACAAGAACCACATTGGTCTCAGCAAGTTCATTACCTCTTTAAAAAAAACTTAGTTAAGCACAGTTTATCTTTAACAGATCTGTGCTGTCTTCTTTATTATTCTTTGCTTGCCAAGTGACTACTAACTTTTATTTCTGATTTTTATATCAGCTTTTCTGCCATTGACGTTTATCTTTATATCCTTTTTTTGAACATTGGTGTACCATTTGCAATCCTCTAACTCCTTAATACCATTCCAATATCTAAGGAGGAGTAGAAGATGATGGCCAGTAACTTCTCAATTTTGGCATTGGCTTCCCTCAGAAATCTTGGAAGCACTCCAACCAAAGATTTCCCTACCTTAAATATTACTGACCTTTCTAGTACCGTTCCTATGTCAATTTCTATCTGGTATCTTGACTACCCTGTTAACTGTGGCTTTGGTACCATCTTCCTTGGTTAAGATATTTGAAATGCACAGTAAAATTCCATTAATCCAGTACATTTGGGATTTTGGTACCGGACTAGCAGACTTTCTGGACTATTCAATGTTATTTCTATTGCTACTCTAACACACTTTTAATTCACTTTTTTAAAGATGTTATGCAGCAGAATGATAATTTTTCCAGTGAACCCAGTAAGTTTAAAGGGAAAGAAGACCCTGGCATGTTTCAAGGGTGTACAGGAAACAGAACCAGTTAACTTTCAAGGGTGAATAGGCAATGGGGCCCAGTGAGTTTCAAGGGTGCATGAGAATCAGCACCCATTGAGCTAGGTGCTGAAACATAGGAATTTCCAAATAATTGGCTAGTGGATTATTGGAGTTTTACTATGTTCATTTAATGCTCTTGCCATGCACTCTGCCTCTGTTCTTATTTGGCTTTATCTGCCCTAATTATCTGCATGCCTATAAAGTTCATTTAATTCCTTTTTATGTTAGCTGCTGCCTACCCTCTTTATCCTTGTGTCTCTTTTTTTAACATTCCCTCTGAACTTTGTGTTTGGTCTGATGCTATGAGCCTGATATTTCTTATACATCCCCCTTATCTGCTTCATTTTATTTTGTATCTCATTCACCATCCAAACAGCTCTTGTGGTTGCTGCCCTACATCTAAGAATGTATTTGGATTATTCTGGAACCATCCTATTCTTTGAAGGCTGTCAATTGTTCAATTACAATTTTGTTTGATGCTCCTGGATCCCAATTTATTTCTGGCCAGAACCATTTTCTTCCCCTGGAATTGTTTAGTATCTTTGCTATAGATTGCTCCATTATTGTTTCCATAATTGTCATCCAAACCTCATGACACAACGATCACCAGTATCTAAATTTCGTCCCACTGATGTTTGGTCCATTTGACTCTTTTTTAAAAAGTTGGTTTCAAATTATACCTGTAAGTGTTGTAATGGAGGTTTTTAAAAGTAAGATTTAAACAGAGGAAGAAAATTAAATTGGCGTTAATTAGAGTGGAAATGAAATGAGGGAAATCAGAATTGGACAGTATAGTCTGAAGCTGAATCTGAATTTAACAGTTAAGCAAACCTTTATGGTTTAAGAAGATTGTGTGGCCCATTGGTGCATGGAATGCAAATTTCATGAGATCAGATAAAGAAGGGAGCAAGGCATTGAAGTGAAGAGCAAACTGGAAGCTTGGTACTGGAAAGTGAGAAACTATAAGTGGACCGGATGGTGGAGGAGTTTGACTCAGTGTGTGGTAGAGTCAAAGGTTTGGAAGCCTATGAGAAGTATGTTTTAAATATAGTTACAGGAAATTACAAAAACAACTAAATTACAGTGAAGAGTTTTGGATATGTGCACATTATATTTCTTTAGTATACAAAGAGAAAAATTATAGCCAAATATAACAGGAAGAGGTTGTAAGGAGTAGCTTTAAAACTATTTCAGCTAGCTTGGGTTTATTGGGATTTATAAATAAGGATTTATTCGGTTTGCAATGTTGATTAAAAATGTACAGTACAGATGTTATGTACAGTGATGTGTCAAGTTGTGGTTTAACAGTATAATCCTCAGTTGATAATTGGTTGTCTGTTGTGCTCATTGGAAACTGTTACAAACCAAAAACATTGAGATTAGGTGCACCTTGTATCATTTGGAGCAGCTAGACAGGACAGAATAATGGTTCATTATGGTCGTCAAAGTATTGACCAAATGTATAACCTACCAATAGCAGGAGGTTATTTTTTAATTGAAGGGATTTGAAGGATATTTTGTATATCTCCATTATTGCTCAGTCTTTTTAATGGTTAATAATGCACAATAGTGCACTGGGACTGAAGGCTTAATTAACAAGCTGAAGAAATGAACAATTAAATGCAAAAGTTTAAGAGACAGAAATTTGAAATCTTAATGTGAAGAAAAGAAGCCAGTAAACTCAAATAAGACCAGATGTACTGATGTAGGGAAAGAAAGTCTATAAAGTTACAACAGACTGATGCTGCCATCCAGCATGGAACAAGAGAGAGAGCTCAAGCCACAGATGGAGGACAGACGATAAGCACCAGCAACAATGGACACAATAAAAGACGGCAGCAATTTTTTTTTATCAATGGAACAAACAAGTTATCAATTTTTAGACGATCTGGGGAAAGAAAGATTGTACAACCTGTACAAGTGGGCTGACTATAATGTTCAAAAAGTCTGGAGAAATAAAAAAATATTGTAATAGGTGGCCCTGATACTTGTATGACTATTTTTGAGTGGAAAAGAGAACAGTAAAGTGCATAAATGTCAGAATTATTTGAACCACATGGAGGAACTTGTAGAGAAATTCAAAAATGCATGAGCAAGTATTTAGAGTGGCTGGTAGGGTGAACCGGTATTATGCTTCCACCTAGTGGTAAAGGTCTAAAAATGACTTTATGGCTGACAACTTTCTGCAGGGAAATGCCATTAGGAATGTTTTTGGGAAACTGTTCAGCCTATTGGCAACTACTCTCAAAAACCAAGGTTAACTAAATCTTGGTCGTGGAACTGCAGTCTGCAGACGATGCATGCCTTTGTTCACACTCAGAGGCTGAACTTCAAGATTATCCACTCTTTTACTGAAGCACATGAGAGGATGGACCTTGTATTCAGCATCCGCAAGAACAAAATCCGCTACAAATCTCTCTCCGCTGCACTACAATGCTTTCTGACAATAAGGTTTCATGATGAGATCCTGGAAAACATGGAGCACTTCCCATATTTCAGCAGAGGTAGATGTTGATGATGAAATTCACCATAGGCTTTAAATGCTCCAGCACAGTCCTTGGTTGATTGAGGGAAAGAGTATTTGAATTTTGACCAGACCTGGTACAAAACTCGTGATCTAAAGGGTGGCAAAGATCCCTGGCCTCCTATATGCTTCTGAGACCTGGACTACCTACAGCAGGCATCTTGAGGCACTGGAAAAATGCCACCAGTGGAGTCCTCTAAATTCACTGGAGTGATGAGCAAACAAACATTGGCATCTTCTACAAGGCCAACATCCCCAGTACTGAGGCACTAGTTACTCTTGGCTGACTTTGTTGGGTTAGCAACGTAGTTTGCATGCATAACACAAGACTCCTGAAGTAGATACACTATTCTGAGCTCTGTCATAGGATGATATTACCAGGTAGACTGAGAAAAGATTTAAGGATGTCCACAAAGCTTCCTTGAAGAATTGCAACATCCCCACTGACTACTGTTAATCGCTGACCGTGACTGCTTAAAATGGTAAGGGAGAATTCTGGATGGTATTCAGAATCTCAAAGCTGTGTATTGGGAGCACACGGAAGCCCTGAGTAAGCAGAGGAAGACGTGCACTACGTCACAAACTACCCACCTGCCACATTCTGCCCCATCTGTGGAAGAGTCTGCAATTCCCACATTGGCCCCACTAGCCATCTCAGAATCTATAAAGGTTGCATTGCACCAGGTTTGTAGGGCTTTGGAGCCTCTGTCATATCTTTTTCTAAAAAAAGAGTTAGAAATCTAAAATGATTAAGGAAAATGTTGGAAATGCATTGGTCAGTCACAGTCAGTAAAAGAGGTGGCAAGTTATGACAATTCAGTTGTGTAGGTTTTGTCAGTCTTGAATTTTTATAGCCTAGTTTCTTTTTCTTGTGCACTGCCTGATGTACACATTCATGTATTTTATCTGTTTTAAACAAATTGTTTTCTTGAGCAACTACTTAATTCCACCTCTCTGCAACATCCTAGCAAAGGGGAGGTGAATTGTAGCATCACCTGAGTCAGGTCAGCTTTGTTAGACAAAAATGTACTTGCCATTCATCAATATTCTTTTCCTTTTTTTATATATATTTTTTGTCAAGCTTTTTGCTTTCATTTGTCATAGATAGCACTAAGTGTGTGTTTGTGAAAAAGCAATGTTTTGACATCAGAAGAAAAGGTATATTATCAAATGGCATTTGTTTCATTGGCACCTTCTGGTGTATGTATATATGGTTCAAGCAACAGATGGAAAAATCATGAATTGACCAGTCTGTGAAATTGAAGGGAGACGGGAATATCCTGACATTCTCTTTCTGTTGCAAACTTTTCTGGTGAAAAATTTCTTAAGTTGATTGTTTGCAGCACTTCCACTGACTTTACCACTCATCCTCATGAAGTGACACTTAGCACTCTGTTCAGTATGGCTCCACCACATAACACAAGAGATTAGAAGTTTATTACATAGATAATGGAGGGAATGATTCTGGCTGCCTTCTACTTTGTGTGGCCTTTATTGTTTAGGTATAATTGTAAACAGTGGTATGTTTGCTTAACATGAAAATGGTACAGCATGGATGAATATAATTGTGCTGTCAGTCAGGGAATTTTTTTCTATTTGTTGAACCTGCATAAGTATTTAAATATTCTAATTGAACATGGTTTGCACAAGGAGCAAATGGATATGAATTATGTGGTAACAGTAATCAAAAGGGAAATATTTACCAGTAAACATTACTATGCAAATTTTGTTAAACCAATTTTTTCTATGTTAATGTAAGTTGAGTTCAGGATATGTGTCAAATGCTATTCTTGACATTTTCCATGTTTTAAATTATTTTATTTAAGTTCTAATTTGGTTGCTGTAAGCATTTTGCATTTAGTCTATATTTAAAACAGTTAACACAATATGTACCAATAATATATGTACAGTCAAACTGGATCTGTAAACTTTGCCTCTTCTTTCTCGGCCATTCTACCACACCACCACGTCATAACTGTAAATATTCTCTGTAAAACTTAAGTTATTGATGCAGCAAACTAGGTCATACCTGTTGATGATGTTGGTTGCTAATCAATAGGGATTAGCTGTCTCATTTGGATTGTTTATATTGGTCTTTGTGTATGTTCTAACAAGCTTTGCTCCTTGCCTTTGCGGTGCTTGAATTCTAACTCCTTTCCCTGCTTTTTGGGCAGTCTCCTTCAAAATGGTATTGGAAACTGGTGCCTGTAAGTGAGCCATTAAGTTTCTATTTATATTTCAGTCATACTTCATTCCTTCTTTTAACAGCAGCAATAAACAATAAAACATTTTCTGGTATCTGTTAGAGAGCCATTATATCCAATTTCTGTATAAAAACTACCAATAGAAACTTGTGCTTGAGTTTTGTACGAGCATTTGATTTTAAAAAAATCTGGACATGCTTTTGAATTGTTGGTAGGCATAGATCAAAAGCTGAATAAAGGAACCTCTGATTTAAATTAAATATAATTTTATCTAATATTGGGATTTCAAAGGAGTTCATTTGGAGTTTTTAATCAGTTAGAAACATTGTGTTGTATAAGAAACAAAATGAATCAGATTTAACTGAGTGGCTATGAGTGGCTAGCAAACAGTGGAGCACTTTTGGCTGTTAACTAGACTGACACTCTATGCAATGCTGAGCGAGTGCTGGACTGTTAGAAGTGCCATCTTAGTCCAAGGCTCTGTCTGCATCCTCGGGTGAGTTAAATGATCTCATGGTATTATTTCGAAGAGGGGCTACGCCATTATTCCTGGTGATCAAATTATCTGATCATTTCCGCATGATTCTTTGTGGGAAGTGGTTGTGCACAAATAGGCTGCTGCACTTCCTACCTTAAAGCAGATTTCATGATTTAATTTAGTCAGTAGATAATTGTTTCACATCTTCCACACTTCAGATACATGATCCTGACTCTGCATGAGGAAATATCAAGGGAGTTGCAATTTGTGAAATAATGAAGGAAAGGCAACTGTATTATTTTTTTTGAAAACCTACAAGAATATTGTCTGAAGTGATGTTATTGCGCACTTGTAAAACCTGATTTTTAGCCCCAGAAAAGTTGTTTGACAGTAGTGGTTTATCATACTATTAAAATGGACAGTTATGCTGGAAGGAAAGAAAGGCCTGCATTTTTGTTTTGTAATACCTTTCAGTTCCATTTCAGGTCATTACAAAATGCTGCACAGTCAACGATGTATCTTTTTTAAAAAGTATAATTGCTGTTATAATGTAGGAAGTTATCCACATCTTCCCATAAGCAGCCATGTAATAATGACCAGTTAATTTGATTATTAGAGATAACAATCTTTCTCTTCTTGAAATAATGCCAAGATATGTTCTATATCCACTTCTAACAATGTAACAGTCCCTGAGTATTGTGCTGGAGTGTCGATCTAGATCTAGACTCTGGTCTCTGGAGTGGGACTTGAACCACAGCCATGTGTCAAGTCAGAGTGCTTCTAACCTTTCCACAGCTAGCACACAATGGAAAATTCCTTTCTCTGGCATTTCTTGAGTTCAGATAGGTGTAGCAACTTCATGCCATTCACTGTGTTTGAGTGGTGATTCAGATAACAAGATAACATTATTTTCTGCTTTTGGAAGAGCAAGGCATCTTGCACATCACTTTTTGCATTTCCATGTTTTCCTGCATTCATGTGGCCACTGGAAGTTGCTGAATGATTTACAATGAACACCATCAGCCTCAACGTTATTTCTATTATAGAATCCAAGCCAATATTTCAGTGTGGGTTTCATGATGCATTCCTCAGATCTATTTCCTTGGCTGGAAGGTGGTTTGTTGTTTATTGCTGAAAATGCTCTGACTCCAGAGAACATCACTGGGCTTTGAAAAGTGATTATTTGAAAAATACAATGTTCTTCTCTTATAAAATTTAGGGTTAAGAATAATATATTAAATGCTTTGAATATGGTTTATAAAATTATTATTCTAATATACATTTTCAAGCTAATAGCTGAGAACATTGAATTTACAAATGAGGCATTGGGAATTTATGAGAATATTCAGTAGATTCTTTGTCATGAATGTTTTCTCACTGCAGGCACTGAATGCTACTGAATCGGATCATTTCATTGTCAGATATGCACGTGCTTATTCAGCCGTGTCCTTTTCATCAGTTTTGCAGATATGAAATTTTTGTTTCAGCAGGAAACTCCTAGGGACTGTCAAGAACCCTCAAATTTATTTCAAATTTCACTACCAGTCCAGACTTTTACCAAAATTTGTTCAGTTAGGTTGTTTTTTTAAAAAAAGTAATTTACCTGCAGTTTGCTGTGGTTTTTGGCTGCAGATTCCTGGGTAGCTAGAATGGAATTTTTCAAATAATGGAGCTGATTTAATGCAAAGTTCAAAAAATGACGAGTATATCTGGTGAATACACTGCATTTACTAACATTGATCGGTTATTCGTATACCTGAAGTTGGAGAATCAACGTTAATGTCCACACCTCTCTACCTAACCTACCCTCTGACCTCCTCTGGCCACCAGCCATTGTTAATCCACTTTAAAATTGCACCCAGGAGCCACTTCTCAATTTATCAACCAAATGTTTTAAGTCTGAGTAAGCATGAGGATTTTTGACAATTCCTGTCATTAAACAAGAATACTATTTTCTGCATGCCTTGCATCTTTCAACATCTTTCCTGTCTTGTTTGTGTTAGTCTGTTTTGATGCATGCCATAGCCCACTGCATCTTGGAGCCAGCAGAATATGCTGGGGTTGTATAGTGTGCTTCATATTTTTAAATGAAGCCTCTGGCTTTATTTTGCTAAAGTTTACAGTTTTTTTGCATTCATTAATGTAGAGTACTGGTAAATGTATAACCAGAATGCACATTTCATTGATTCAGTCGAATGAATGTGTCTTTGCTTAGTTTCTGAAAAATAATTGTGGAGCTGGATAGTCCTGTTATTTCTAAACTGTTATTTCATTAATCCCAATTAGATATTTTAATTCAAAATTCATTTATCCAGTTGAGTTTCCCTATTATCAGTCATTGAAGCTCTAATTTGTCACAGTGGGTTTGAAATAATAGTTGTAGGTTTCATTCATAACCCATTGTTTTACATCAAAGAGAAGCAAGACAAATTAGGGAAAGCATATCAAATGTTATAGCACTTTAAAATTCACTTCTATCATTTAACTGAGGCGTTGAAATAAACCTTAAAATACAAAGATGTAAGTGATCAGTTAATTTATTTATCGGTAGAAAGTCTTGTACAGCTCATTATGCATTTATAACGATATGTTTGCATGAATGTATTTTTTTCAGAAGCAGTCATATGTGTTTTAGTAAAATCATCCACATATGTCATTTGAAACAGAATTTTTGAGCCAGTTTACTGAGTTTGACATCCAGTTGACTAGCTTTGATTCATATAGTTTATATATGTACTCTAATGTATTCTAACAAGTCAACAATGGCACCAGCAGCATTGTTAATCACATCTGATTGCTGTACTTAATTATAGTCTCAAATATGATTATATGCAACTATAGGCTAAATCTCATGTTAATCTTTTATATTAAAAAAACACATAGAATTGTTAACTTTAGTGGTCTCTTGAATTTTTAATCTCATGTATTTTTCTTTGAAGTATGGGTGCAAAGCAGATTAGCACTGATAAGTATCCAGAGATCCAAGAAGCCAGGATAGATGAATTAATACTTCAAGCAACACATTAAGTGAACTAGACCAAGTTCATATCAGATTGACAGTAAACTTTGCAGTTCTTTGCAGCCCCTTCAGGCAAATGGCATTGCTAAAATAAAATTTAAATAAAAAGTATGAAATTTGATCATAACAGCAATCTATTTTGGGTTAAAGAGCATATAATGATTTAAAAATAAATAATGATTCAGAAATTTCCAGACAGACAGGAATTTGAAGAATATATGACAAGCTATCTCTTGCCCTTTAATGTCAGAGAGCCTTTGTATGTCTGCCTCAGTTAAGCACTGAAATATCAGCCTAGGTAATTTGCCCACAATTTAGTGAGGCTTGAATCCCAAGTCTCTTTTAATCTGAGGCTATTGAAAGAATTGTGCTATTTCCTACCATGCAGTGTACCAGCCACACCTAGGCATTCTTTGTGGTTGAAGGTCCAAGCATTTCATGATGTTTTTAAAAAGGGATTTTAAGGAAGTGCCAAGTGTAAAATGGTTAGCGTGTATTTGAAAGCTTGATTACATCAGGCCTGGAAATAACAAGGACCCAATTTAGCTTCTGCAATAAGGCTTGATTTGCTAGTCCCAGTTTCATATATACATTAATTTTATTCTGTAGAAAGAACTGTTCATGAAATTTATTAAAGTTGCAAATAAGATTGACACTAACAAATTCTGCAACTTCAGGAAAAGAGATGTTTGCAAAGTATACTTCTAATTTAAAAATATATCAGCAAATAAACTGGTCTAATATATTTTGTGGGAACCAAACTGAGGAAAAGATCTCAGCTAACTGAGCACTCTAGTGTCATGGTAGAACTGCTGCCTCACAGCGACAGAGACCTGGGTTCAATCCTGATTCCAGGTGCTGTCTGTGTGGAGTTTGTATATTCTCCCTGTAACTATGCAAGATTCCCCAGCATTCTGGTTTCATGCAGGTTGGTAGGTTAATAGGCCACTAAATTGCTCCTGATGTGTAGGTGAGTGATAGAATCTGGAGGAGTTAATGTGAATGTGGGGAGAATAAAAAAGAAAGGGATTAATGTAGGATTAATGTAAAAGGATGATTGACGGTTAGCTGGGACACAGTGGATTGAAAGGCCTGTTTCTGTGCTATATCTCTCTATGACTCATATCCTTGATGTTGAAGTCATTAACAAAATAGCATTTGCCAACATCTTTACAGTTAATGTAGAAAACTTCAAGATGCAAATTTCAACAGTTTCAGGCTTGTACAGTACAGCAAAGACTTTCTTAAAAAAAATCTTTATTTTTGTTTTAGGTTCGTTATCGCCGAGATCACCCCTTGAACAAGCAGTTACCATTTTTCCCTTTAATGGAGGACCTAATGAGGGATGCCTGTGATGGCTGTTCACTTCTGGCAGTTATTCACTATTACTGCCCAGAGCTCATGAAATTGGAAGGTGTTTGTGCCTAAAATTATGCACCATATTGATCTTTCTCTGTTGTTCCACGATGTAAAATTAGATTTACTTTTGCATATAATGAGCTTATATCAAATGTTGAAAGCATCCTGCTTTTTGTAAATATTATATTTAATTTGTTTTGTATTTATCCTCTGTATAATATGATACATGTTCAGAACTGATGATTTATCTAGATTAAGTGATGTTGATGCTGATTATTTTGCAGATCACCAGTTCCAGTGTTTATTTTGTTTAAGCAATACCTTATATACAGTATTTTTTTCACAATAGCTTAAATTCTTGAATAGCATTAGCTATTTCCAACTGATACCTTTGTAGAAATGTCATGTGTAGAAAGTGTAGAAAAACATCAAGTGAAAGAAATGCAGATAAAAATGAGGAATTATTTCAGGTTGTCAGATCTTCGAGCAAGTAAATCTCTTGATTCATCTTTTATCTGTTCAACACAAAAAGCTCTCTAAAATATTGACTTAGTCCTGGAGATTCCCCTTTCCCCATTTCCAAAAAAGGTCATTAGTAAGATGTACTGCCATTGTAGGTAGCATTGTAATAACATATAATAAAAATGAACTTTTCAGAAGTGAACGGATATTGGTGGGGTGGGGAGGGAGGGAGGGAATGTCAGAACTATCCAGACAGGAATCTGAAATTCTATGTGCCCAATAACAGAGCCCTGGTTTCAAATGAAATGGCTTAGAAGAGTGGCATTGCTTGCTCTCAGCAGGGGCTTGTTGCTGAAAAATACATCATGTGGGGGGAAAATCAGTTGGTACTATTGACAACTGCAAACAGTATGATCCAAAAATGTTGTGTTTGAAGTTTGCCTGTATTTATTCCTTAAAGACTGGATTAATTCAACAGTAGTTTTAATGGGATTCTTTTTGTCATTTGCTTTTCTTTGTTAGATATTTGTTTGAAGGAAGTGACTTCAATTGCAGACAGCTTGTACAATATTCAGCTCCTGATAGACTTCTCAAACCATTACCTGAACAGAAGTTTCTATCTTACTCTAGAAGATATGCTGTATGGTCCTTTAGTGCTGAAGGTAAGACCTAGTTGAGAATCCCTGTTTAATAAGGCACTTCCTTAAGTAGAGTGATTGTACATCTGGAGGTGGTACTTGCAGCTGCAAATACTATCTGTTATTCCTAGGCAAATCAATGTGTTTAGTTATCTCAGAGATGATACAGACTGTAGTTGTAGTACACTGATGATGGAGGGAGTAAATGTTTAGGGTAAGATGATGTGCAAAAGAAGTGATCTGCTTTTCTGTGGGTAGCATTCAGCTTCTTGGGTAAGTTCATGACCCAATGAGAAATGAAATTTCTCCTCATAACCATCTTAAATGGGTGACCCCTTATTTTGAAATCGTAGCCTCTATTTCCAGATTATTCCTGGCACCCATCCAGTGTATTTCAATAAGATTATCACCCATTCTTTTATATTACAAAATTCTGTGCAGTTGTAGCAAGGCTTCTCTATTTTATATCACCAGCCCTCTGTAATAAAGTTCTATTACAAGCTGCACCTCAACAATAACTTATTTCTCATGTAGTAGGACCCAATCCCTCTGTATTCTTTAGTCTCGCTCCCTTTAAATAATAATCACTTTTCTATTCTTTCTACCAAAGAGGATATCCTCACTTTTCCCCAAATTATATTCCAATGCAGAAAAAAACAAATTGTTGGAGTAACTCAGTGGGCATCATCTGCGGAGGCAAAGGGATAGTCGATGTTTTGGGTCAAGACCCTGCATCAGAGCAGCATGGATTTTATTTGCCACTTATTAGCCTGTGTGTAAATGAAATCTCCAGGTTCTGGGGCATGTGGCCATGAACTGTCTCTTTGTTGCAAAGAGAACAATGCAGGCGACCCCCACGTTTCAGCCATTCGGGTTACGGAAATTCGCCCTTACAGAATTCACAAATCACTACCCAAAAATGTGAGAAATGGAATAAAATTCATTCTCATGAAATTTATGTAGGAAAAAAATAAATCAACACAAAACTTGTTTTTTCACTTCGCCTTTCTTGATACATGTGCAGATGACACAGCTTTGTGTTATGGAAAATCGCAATATGCCCTGCTTTCCAGGAACGCAAGCCCCTCTGTAACATGGGGGTTGTCCATAGTGTAGAGCTCAGTAACTGTTCCCATTTCTATTTTTTTGATGAATGAATGATAATTGACGAAGCATTGTTGGTGGTCAAGCCTAAGACATTATTGTGAGGAATGTAATGTCTTGGAGCTGAGTTGATTGACCTCTGACAACCACAACCTTTGTTGGTGGTTTTGTCTACACACTGGAGATTTTACCCTGCCATCTTTAATGGAGGGCCTGGATACTGTGTCCTGCAGAGGCTGCTGATCAAACATTTTGAATGTCGTGTAGCTTCCTGCATTGCAGCTTATTTTGTCTACGTGAGGGGTCAGGAGTGAGCCATTTAAGTCAGAGTACATCATCTTATCCTTGTTCTTGTAGCCCTCCTAAAGTTCTCTTTGTCCCTATTGTAATAAACGTGTGCTTAACATGACTTTTTTCTTTATAGTCTAATGTTATGGTGTTCATTGCTGAGTTGTTCTGGTGGTTTGAAGTAGTGAAACCTGACTTTGTGCAGCCAAGGGAAGTTCAAGAAATCAAAGATGGTATGTTATTATTTTAAAAGGATTCTTTGCTTGTTTTAAAAGAATCTAAATCATTATTGTGATGTTACTGTTCAGATTAACATTTTCTAGAGTCGTTTGATAACTTGACCACCAAGACTTTAGTCAAGCCATATGTATATTGCAACTGTTTGTTCTGGATAAAAATGTGTAAAAATTATTAACACTTGAATATCTAAACATGCTACATAATATCACAGTGTCTCCATTATAATTAGGCTTTAACTAATTACGAAGGAAAAAGATTCCCAAGTATGCAAATGTTATATCTGCTTTCTCCATTTAGCTAAAACCCTCCTACAACAGAAGAACTCGCGCCCACCTCTTCCAATTTCCAATGCAACGAAACGCAGCTTTATGGTCAGCCCAGCAAATGGTTTAGGTGACGTGACAGCAGCTGCACCACAGAGTAGCCAAGATATTGGAACCAGGTATTGCCTGCATCCTGAAGAGTTTGTGTAAGTCTGTCTCTGTCCTCTTAATCTTGGCACGCCCTGGAACAACTGTTTTCCAACACGGGTACAGTGTTATCTAAAAGCATATGAGTGGTGGCTGCTTCTGCACAATTTAATGTTGTGTTTGTGTTTAAAGTTTCATTATATGTGGCATTGAAATTAAAACTTTGTTAGTACTAATAGTTAGAATGTATGGGAAAAAATAAAGATCGAAGTCATCTTTCATCAAATCAGGCTGTTTATATCTTGTATCGAGTAAAGCTAAGGATGCTTCTCATTTTGTTTTATAATAGCAAAGGAAGCCCTGCCTTCAGTCCATCCCACCCACTATTGCCTTTAAGACAGAGGCAACATAAATCTCCTTTGCCTTGTGAAGACAGTCCAGGTAAGACGGTTGCAGTGCATACAAACTGGAAAATGTATTAGTGAATATTTAAAAGAATCTTAGAAATGTGAGTTTTGTTGAAGGTTGGGGATGGTAGTGGTGTGGAGGCGACAAGAAAAGCATTAATAATTTAATGGAAATGCCTTAGTGACCTAGTGGATTATTTAATGTGGTATCAACTAGCAAATTCTGTAGTTGCCTTAAGCAGTTGCTTTAAATGCCAGCTGATAACTATCTACCTGCTTTTCCCTATTATACAGCTACTTGGAGTTGAAAAACAAGCAAAAATAATCTGAAGAGATTTTAAGACTTTCTTGTGCATGAAAGTAAAATGTCAGTGGCTTTGATCATTTCTTAAGATTCTTGATTATTAATACTGCTAGAGTAGTGATGTTTCTTTTCAAGGGGGAAATTCTCTACCCCTGAGAGCAGTGGAAGCTGAACCATTGAATATGTTCAAAGCTGAGATAGTCAGATTTTTGGGCTATAGTGAGTCAGGATTATGGGCAACAGATAGAAAAGAGGAGTTGTGGCCTAGGTTTGATTAAGCAAAAGATGAAAGAAAGGTATTCCCAACACAAAAGTTAATAGTTTCCTTTCCTGAAATTATTTTGAGGGACATAGTAAAGCATGATCAATTTTAAAACTGACACACTTATAGATGAAGAAGCAGCTGCTTAACTTTGATGACCAGATTTAATTTGACATTTTATATAGATGCAGACAACCAGATTGTCAAATGAACGTGTGTCTGGTTTTATTTTCATTTTACTTTTCATCAGTGTTTACCCACTGTTCTCGTTAACTGAATGTGTCGATCTTTGCCAGGTATGCTCCAGAATGAACAGTCACCCTCTGGTACAATGTAGTGGCAATTAATTATGTATGAGCCTTGATAAAATTATTCCACTATGAGCATCAACCCATTTGGTCCTCTTGAGCATATTAACGTTGGGAAATGCTGAATAGCAATATTAACACTGGCTGCTTCAGTTTTTATCATTCCCCCCTCCCCAAAAATCTTGGAACTGTGTGGAACTATGAGGCCTGTTCTAATAACCCTGCTTTCACCTTGATTGAGATGTGAGCAGAATTGGGATCAAATCTGCCGCCCCCTTGACTTGTGAGCCAACCTAGTCATGAATAAATCTTTAATTGACCTGAGTAAAGTATGAGATCACAAAAAAAACAAAATAGTGACACTAAATCTTTGTGGGCGGTGTGGTAGCATAACTGTTAGCATAATGCTATTACAGTGCCAACGATCGGGGTTCAATTCCCGTCACTCTAAGGAGTTTGTATGTTCTCCCTATGACTGCGTAGGTTTCCTCCAGGTGCTCTGGTTTCCTCCCGGGTTAGTAGCTTAACATGGGTATAATTGGGCAGCTTGGGCTAGTTGGGCCAGAAGGGACTGTTACTGCGCTATATCAATAAAGTTTTTAAAGTTTTAAGTTAAAATGATCTATAATGAAAAGGACTAATCCTGTTTGTACTATTTGCCAAGTTTAAATCATATTAACATTATTTCCTTTGTAGTTACAAAATACAACATTGTGGCATCTGACACATATAAATTGATTTTAAACAATCGCACGATCATAATAGTTGTATCCTAAAGATGTTGAAACTCAAAGCAAGCAGTACTTAAAAAAAATAGTGCTTTTTTTTTTCTGGCTTTCTCCGACAAATCTTCCCTTCGAGTATGCATCCATACTGGATGTGGGAGATTGGCTGTCTGTGTGTGCACAAGTGTTGTGTGTTGTGTGTTGTTCTCAAATGTAAGATCCAATGTATTTTGCTTACAAATTAGATAGAATAAACAAAATTGCCCCCTGTAGGGACTTTCAGTTGAATATGTACATATAGAATGGTGCTTTCATGTATTCCTGACATGAAGGGATTGTTTTACAAAGAAAAATTGAGATTGGGTGCAAATTTGTTTGAGTTTAGAAGAGTGAGAGGTGATTCCATCGAAACATGCAATATTTTCAGAGGGTTTGACGGAATAAATGCTGAGAGGATGTTTCTCTTCAAAAGGACATCTTGATCTGAAGAGTTCTTTGGAATACTCTGCCCCAGAGAGCTATGGAAGCTGAGTCATTGAATATGTTCAAAGCTGAGGTAGACAGAACTTTGGACTGGTGAGTGAGGGTTATGAGGAGCAGGCATGAAAGAGGAGTTGTGGTCAAAGTTAGATCAGCCACGATCTTATTAATTTCAAGAGCAGGCTCAAATTGCTGGACTACCTAACCCTGCCCCTGTTTGGTTCTTTGGTTCTCATGTGCATTGTTAACATTCATTTTATTCTTGTTTAGATACCCGACATCGTTCGAATTCCCTTACTCGAGTTGATGGGCAGCCAAGAGGCTCAGTGTTGGCTTGGCAAGAAAAAAAACCAAGGTAGATAGAGGAATACCTTAATGCTATTTGTTTGTTTTCTTGGTCTATTTGGATGGAACATCTAACCAAGTGGTAGATCTGTGATATTAAAATATGATTTAAAGACCACAATATTACAGAAATATGAATTATTATTAATCTACATTTTATTTTTTTTCTGTGAGGGTTGTCACCTAGTCCACAATCTTTGTTGCATTCTGTCTTGAATTAGCTCTTCCAGAACAATAAAATATTGCAGGCTGGGGATGGATTCAACTTAAATAGGCTCAAGGAGCCGATTAAAAGTTGAAGTCAAGTTTATTGTCACATGCACAAGTAAGTCTATGCACAGGTGCAATGAAAAACTTACTTGCAGAAGCAGCATCACAGGCATATAGCATGATATAAGCAGCATTTGCAAGAAAAGCATAAATTAAACATAAATTATACACAATTTTTACAAGAAGGAGCACAATTAGAACAAAAAGATAGTCCATTTTAGTGCAATGTGATCAAAGTGTTCATAGTGTTGCTAAACTGTAGTTATTAGGGTTGTGCTGGTTGGTTGAAAGGAAGTAGCTGTCCTTGAACCTGATGGCGTAGGACTGGTGGTAGCTGAGCAGACTCCTGCTTCTGTTTTGCACGTTCTTTCGAGCTGAGCAGATTTATGAAAGGAGTAGTTGGGCCACATCGATATTGAAAGCAGCTAATTCAGTTAATGTTGTTTTGATGGTGCAGGCATGCTCTAATTGGTCTCAGTGCCTTATGTTCGGAAGGCTGTTCCATTCCTGATTTCTGTTCAGTGATTCCTGCTGGAAAAGGAAATGTGTGCAAATGAAGAGGGTACAGGGGTGGACGTGGCTTTGGTGCCTCTGTGACTAGACAGCCTGCTAATTGTTACTGCCAATTTATAAAGATCTGCAGTGCTGTCTTCTCAACCCTTTAGTTTAACAAATTTTGAGTGAACAGGTTGCACTCCCTACAATAATGGCAAATTCCCACAAAATAAATACAAATTTGTCAAATCTATAGCAATAATGTTGGTCAGGCTGAAACATGATACAGGCAACTGCAGTGTAACACAGCAATTTTATGCATGTTTTTGAAATAGGGCTTGCTTCGTTTGAAATATACATCCATAGGATAGCAGTCTAATATATCTCTTGCCATATTTTGTTTTGCCATATTTTGTCTTGTGATGTTTTGTAACTGATCTGCCCAACTTTTTTTATCAAGGGTATTTTTATCATTATATTTCTAATTGTGCCTCATTTCTTCACCCTCGTCTATAAATGTAAGAAACTTCTGGGTTTTCATGCCACTGGTGTTGAGACAATCCAGTTGGTTGTTTTTTGCATTTCTCTTCCTTCCATTGCTCAAAATTGTTAATATCTCCTCTTGCCCTTACCTTGAATGTAAATCAGATTCTAGTTTCTCTCCTGTATACTATACTACTACAAATTAACTCTCTTGTTTGTGAGACATACTTCCTACACATTTGACCCTATCTCCAAGCTATTGGCTACTAATTTCCCCACCTGGACCTAATGATCGCTGATAGCATTAACTATCATCTTTCCTTCAAATCTGTTGTCACCACTCACCTTAACAAAACAAAACACCCTTCCATTCTTGCAAACTGCCTATCACCAACCTCCCTTTCCTCTGCAAAGCCCTTAAGTTAATGTAGCATTCAGAACATATTCCAGTCTTTCTCAGAAATCCCCATCTGAATCCCTTCAAACTGATGTACACACCTGCCACATTCTTGAAATGCTTTTATTTAATTGTGATCATATGTGATTTTTGACCAGTGACGTGACTAATCACTATCCACTCCATTGTTATCCATCTTAGTGGAGCTACACTCAGTTGGTTCTATTCTAATTTACCCAGACATACAGAGAAAAACTTGCTGTATGTTAATCAGAGAAATGTAAAAAATAGTTTAATTATCTAAAGATAACAAATATTTTAAATTAAGTTGTAATAATTGTACTTAAATATACCTTAAACTATTGAAAATTAATTAAACACCAAGTAAAATAAAAATAAACAAGCCACTTACTAATGCTTATCTTCATAATCAAGGTCAAGGCACTGCTGGGTCTGGGTCTGGACTGTTGACCAGGTGTGCAGCCTGAACCGAGGTTGGGGTCTGGAGCACCGGAGGTCAGGAATGCTGGGGAGATTTGCAGCTGGAGCTGGGGTCTGTAGTCCTCGTGTATTTCCTGATCCCTTTATGCTGCTGAGTAATGTGTAAAAACAGTGAAATATGTGGTTTTGGATATTAAAACTAACTTCAAGTAGTCACATTTACAATATTTAACAGACATTTGGACAAGGATATGGGCCAAACACAGGCAAATGAGACTATCTCGGGGAGGAAAGTTGGGCTAAAGGGCTTTCCTGTGCTGAATGACTCTAGTCCTCTGTGACTCTAGTCTGGAAAATCTGTTAGTCCAGCACTACAAAGTCCCATGGATACCAGGTTATTGGACTTCTACTCTATTTCCAAAATATGCACCTTGTGCAGTTTAACAATAGACTTTTATTTTTGTCTACTAGCTCCCTCTCCAACACAGCACATCCTATAGATTTGCTCCTTCACACAGAACTAAAGATGTAAAAAAAACTTCGATTGCTCTTAACCAGTAAAAATGTACTATTGAAAGCTACTATTCGTTGTTGAATTTCATATTTATTTGTAATTCATAATTGATATTACAAAATTGAAAAATATATAGACTGAAGGTGAGTTGGTTTTCTTAAGCTAAAACTGGGCTTTTTTAGGACAATATAAGGAGGACAAACAAGAGCAGCAATGGGAGTGGGACAGAGAATTAAAGTGACAGGCAACTGGAAGCACTGCTACTTCATTTTCCTACTCGCAGCTCTTGAGACTCAAAATTTAACAATTTCAGATATCTGGCAGTTTTGACCTAAAATCATCCACCTGCAACTTTAACTCCAGTTTTCTCTCTCTCCACAGATGGTATCTAATTCTACTGAGTACTCCACACATTCTCTATGGTATTATCTCACAATTTCTTTCTGCTCTCCTCATTTATTTCCCTTTATTTACACTCCTTCATATAAGTCAACTGTGATTAACAAGCATTGATCATCCTCTCTTAAAAAGGACCAAATCAATTGTGTCACTTAAAACACAATTGTTTTCTCAATTTTCCGATTCAGAAATTTTTTGAAAGATCATTGAGCTGATGAAACATTAACTCTGTTTCCCTCTTCATAGATGCTGCCTGGTCTCCTAAGTATCTCATCCATTTTCTGTTTTAATTGCAGAATACATGTGCAGTCTTATCAGTAAGTGTGTATTGTGTGCACCCTTTAAGTCTTGTGTCTGATACTCTTTTTATTTTTTTTTCCAGACCTTTGTCTCAGCCAACACCTTTTGCCCTTCACTATGCAACTGACAGCGATATAGATGTTGCTTCTGGTGATAGTATCAGCCTGGCCAGGTCTATTAGCAAAGACAGTCTTGCATCCAATATAGTCAATGTAACCCCTAAGCATCAATCCCAGTTATTTTCTCCACCTGCAGAAAGCAATGGAAAAGGTTTGCTAAGAAATGTGGACATTGAAGATGAGGATGATGAAGAACTAATGGCAATAATTAAGTCAGATCAAGGAATGGTTAATAATTGTAATCTTGAGTTACAAAGTGTTTCATCAAAAGCCCCAAATCAATTATTGCTGTCAAAATCCCCAAAAAAACAAAATGACCTTGAAGCAGCAAGTCAAACTGGTGGTTTTTTCTTAGAACCTTTAATGCCTGCTGTTTTAAAACCAGCCAAGGAAAATCTCTTCATTGTTAATAAACGTGAAGAATATGGAGAACGTAAATACAGATCTTCATCAGCAAAGAAAATAACTGATGGACATTTGCCTTCAACACGCAAAAAAGCGGTGAATACCAATGGTGAAGCAGATATTAACAGGACTTTCACTCCCATAACCAGCTCTGACTTCACGGTAGTCACTGATCCAACCACTACAGAGTCTTTAAGGCACATTGAAGCAACAGGAGTCTCCTTGAGTAACTTTAGGCCTTTGGCGAGCAGTAGTGTTGAAGCTTCAACGCAAGAAGCGTCTGGGGGTTTCTTTCTTCATACTGGTGATGCTGAAGAAGGATTCGATGATATATCAGTGAATAATGCAATCACAACAGACAGCAGTAAACCACGTGACACAACATGGACTGTGAATATCCAAGACTCTGATTCAGAGGTGCTGGATATGGAAGAGGCTGTACAAGATCTAGTTGTTGATGAGGAGGACCAATGTGTAAGAAACTGTTACAGTGGAGAAGAGGAATCTCGAAAATTACATCATGATATGAAGGTAAAAGAACACGAGGACAAAGACGATGCCAGCGGACGTTCCAGCCCTTGTTTGAGTACAATCTCTCAGGCTAGCAGTACGTCCATGACCAGTGCCAGTATTAGAATGACCAGTTTTGCAGAACGTAAATTACAAAGACTCAACAGCACTGAGGCAAAGTCTAGTGCAAGTAGCTCTCAAAAGACCACACCTGATGGGTCAGAATGTTGCCCTCTACCCCTGATGACATGGAGGCAGAAACGAGAACAGAGTCCTGGTAGACAGGTCAAAGACAATGCTCAGATACTGGCCTCTGAACTTGTTCAACTTCACATGCAGCTTGAGGAGAAAAGAAGGATAATTGAAGCTCAGAAAAAGAAAATGGAAGCTCTCTCTGCCAGACAACGTCTAAAACTGGGCAAAGCAGCTTTTTTGCATATTGTTAAAAAGGGGAAGAGTGAAGGGATTCCACAACCACTCAAGCCTGAACACCTCACGAAAGAAGCAGAATGTCCAAGTCGTGAGGAAACTGTTGCCCTTGTATCTCAACCCCCAAGAGCAGATGAAGATTTTTCAAACCAAGAAGCCAAAGAAGATTATTTAAAACAGCTGGATGAAATAGAGGCAAGAGATTTACAGGAGAAAATAACTGAGGATGATATTCAAGAGAGCATTGCTGCTGTTAGACAACGCTGGTTTAAGGAATCCTCACAAGTTGCCCTTGATGTTGATAAGAACAAAGTGAATTCTAATGGTGGTTTTGAGGATGGTATGTCAGATGTTGATGTAAATGAATACAATCGTTCAATTGAAAAACTTAATGAAACTTTGAGCAACCTTCAGTTTGAGATGCATAAACTCTCACAGCAGCAGGAACTCCTGATGAAGCTGAAGGACCAAGTACCGACAGCATCTGTACCAAATATTAATCGTAATCTGCAGGATCAAAAGATCAAGCAAGCAGTGCAGATTGTGGAACCACTGTCACCCACAGGCGGTAGTCCATCACAAACTGTGCGGAAGCAACCACGCAGCATGCCATTGAAAAGCCCCCGTGCAGGGAGGCCAACAGAGCTGAAAGTCTCTCGGGATGCTAAAATGCAAGCGTCTTTTCGTATTATTACACCAACACACAGTGTAGAAACTCTACCCCATTTGCGACCTTTCCCAGGTGGTAAACCATCTAAATCTGACACTGAAGATATTGCTGTTCCTGCCATAGTTACTGCTGGGTCTTCAGATGGCAGGTCTTCTAAAGGCTCTGCTGAGCCAACTTCTGAAAGGACAAAGGATACTGATGGTCCCAAGCAATGTGAGGAAAATAACCAGGGACCGTTGGTGCTCTCTGCATCTCAGAAAGACAGTTATAATTATTTCTATGAACAAATCAACACTGAGGCAGTAATTAGCACCCCAAAGAAGCCTGAACACTCATCACTTAACTCTTCAGATAGCTCAGGGAAGGAGAATATTCCTATTGAGGAACAATCCAAAAACAAGGCAAACCTTATTGAAGTAGATCTCTCTGAACTAAAGGCACCTGCAGAAGGTGAAGTATGTGAAAACCAAGGCATTTCCACCAGTCAAGTGATTTGTGAATCAGATCAGAAGTCTGGATTGGGCTTTTTTTTCAAGGTTAGTGAAATTCAAACATTTAATTTGGTAGTTTTTGAAAATTTGGTTTTTGAATAATACACATCACTGGGATCATGTTTTCTAATCGTTTTTCTTCCAAGCCATCTTGGTAGAATGATATGAAATAAGAATGTCTTTTTCACTTACAAGCTCACACACATATACATTTGCACAATTATAAAAATGTTCATCACTTGCAAATCTGAGGGTTTTATTGGTGTACCCCAATGAATAAATAAGACATTGTGATGCATCACATCAGATGTCGAGGTGCTTCATATGTCATTAATTATTGTGTTAATTCAGTGAGAAATAAATTAGATAGTATGGTGGAAGACTGTTTAATTTGAGTAGTCTAAAACACTTTGAGTAGAGTACTTAGTGTGCTTCAAAGTAAAATTGACTGAAGTAGATTACTTATTTGAGTTATGCCCCCTTTGCTCTCAGTTGCCCTGAGTTGTTATTTTTATATTATTACGTTTACTGTAAATGCATATTATCGCTTGAGCAGACACGGATTTGATGGACTTCAATGTATTGTCTGCTATTTCATTATCTTTGAATTACTGTTTTCCCACAGTAAGGCTACAAAGGATATTTGTACTGCTGCAATACTGTGACTTGTTTTTCCACGATGCCTGCATTTTTTGATATGGATGACAGTATCACTTACCTACATCTTTGCTGTCTAGCTTTGTGGGACTACCTTGCTTGAATCCACCGGATTTGATTGTAGCTGACTTGTATTTTTGCTCACCATTTTTGTCTTTGGATCCAAACCCTTTTTGCCCTGCCAATCTATAGAAGGACCTCTTTACTACCTGGTCAGCTCCCAATTTGACCTCTTCATTTGACATTCTCATCAAGTGACTAGAATTTCACTTTCACATGCATTTTTTTCCACCCAGATTCACTTCTGCCTTATCTTTCACAATCTTCTGCTGCCTCTCTATTGTGCTGCTTGATGAGCCTCAGGTTTCTTCCAAGATTGAAGTCTTTGCTGTCAATTCCTGCCATAATTTTCAATGCTTTGAAACTGGCTGTATCCCATTCCATGACCATTTATCCAACAAAATAAATTTATTAGGACATAGGTGCCTAAATGAATCTCATGATAGCTTACTTGAAGGATGAAACAGCCTCAAAGGGTTGAATATCATTCCCCTCTGAATTTCTTTTAGGGATGAACCAATATATTGAAACCTCTGTTCCATTTCATCCTGTGCAGAGTTTCTGACCTCACGTTGCCTACTGACACCTAGGCACCTGCCCAGACTTGTCCAGACTTGTCATCTATGCATTTGTCACACTCAGACTTGACCCTTAAAATGTGCATCTGATTAGTTTCAAAGTTTCCATTCTCTAAAATCCTGTTTACTTAGTACTTTGTTGCCAGTATTGCATCTCCATCAAATAGTGCTAACCCCTATCCTTCCTGCACTGTATTTGATCTCCCCTCCATCACCTAACTCCGAATTTACGTCCACTGTTTATTAAATGCCTATACTTTGCCGTGAAGCCATTTTAAAACCTATTACTATTCTGAATATTAAATTTAATTTAAAAATAAATTAACCATAAATATAATCAGACATTTTTTAAACTACAACTTTTTTTTTTGTCAAGTAATTTACACCCAGCCCCTGCCTTGCCTCCTGATATGGTGGTGTCTGATCCTGTGCCATCTAACCTGACACAAGTTCTGACAGGTTACCTTAACTGGAGGGGAGTCTTAGCAAGGACTAGAACTTTAACAGTGGAGTGAACTGACAAGTTCAGCATCTTGTGTATATCAACGCACATGCACACACTTCTGTTTAAATGACTGAACACCAATGGTTCTGAATGGGATCCCATTTCAAAAGGCCCCTACCCCAAAAAGGGTATCTTCTAATTAAGACAACTTGTATATTACCCTCCCATTTCATCCCACATTTGGTAATTTTGCCTTTATCTACCTAGGTACTAAATTCTAGAGCGAAAAAACAAACTGCTGGAGGAACTCAGAAATTAGGCAGCATCTGGAGGCAAAGGGATAGTCAACATTTTGGGTTGAAACACTACATTAGGACTAAATTATAAAATTCTCTTCCCAAGTTACTTTTCATTGCCAGTTCGCTCTCATCCTTCTGACCCTAACTAAGATGTACTTGTTTAATTTAGTTTCCCCTTACTCATCTTCTTTAGCTCAGTGTCTTCCTAAATGATCTACTAGGAAGTCATTTTGAATGTCACAGCAAGATGTTGGTGAGACAGCACTTGGAATATTGTGTGCAGTTCTGGTCACCGTACTATAGGAAGGATATGATTGAGCTAGAGAGGGTGCAGAAAAGATTCACATGGATATTACTGGGACTCTAGGGCTTGAGTTATAAGGAGAGACCGGATAGGCTGGGACTGTTTCCCCCGAAGTGAATGAGGCTGAGGGTGACCTTATAGAGGTTTTTAAAATCATGATGGACATAAATAAGATAGATGGTCATAATCTTTTTCCTAGGGTAGTAGAATCTAAAACTAGAGGGCATAGGTTTAAGGTAAGATGGGAAGGATTTATTGGGGACCTGAAGGACAACTTTTTCATGCAGAGGGTGATGGGAATATGGAACAAGCTACCAGAGGAAATGGGAGAGGAACAATTACAACATTTTAAAAAAACATTTGGACAGGTACATCGGAAAAAATTGGAGGAATATTGGCCAAATGCAGGCAAATAGAACTAGCACAGGTAGCTTGGTCATCATGGATGAGTTGGCCGAAAGGCCTGTTTCTGTGATGTAAAATTCTATGACTCTAATTAGTCAATTATTGAGCTGCTCTGTCCGGCAATCCTGATAAGAAGATCTTTGGTCTTTTAATACGAAGGCTTGCTCATGTACACCTTTTAATTACAAACAGCCAATAGATTTTGTTACTGAATTGAACAGCCATTAAGTGTGGTTTACCAAATGCACTGACTTGTACAATAATCCCTTACTGTGAATCATCAAACTTTAATTGTTCAACTAGAATTAAAAGTGTATAAATGAAAGTCCATATATTCAAATAACATGTGCTTTAGTTGGATCAATGCTTTACAGTTTTTTTTGATATCTGGAAATTTTGCATGCCTCTTTTAACATGATTTCAGAAGCCCTATTATGAATAGGTGAAATATTATAGGTAGTATAGGATGAAAACAGGGAAGTTCATTCTGAGTTTTGGAACTTTTTTGTTTTGTTATGCCGGACCAAATACTTCTCATACATTCAGACCATATTAAGTAATTATGCTAAGAGGCATTGTCTAATAACACATTCCAGTCTCACTTGCTGTGAAAATTTAAAATTATTGATTATTTGGGATGCTTTAAAATACTGATGACAAAATAACACTGCTGAAAACTGCTTCAAACCTTAATTAAGTAATTGTGTAAATCTCATAAATTAGTGATTCTTGAATGAAATCAGCCTGATGTTCAGACTAAATGGTACGATCTTAAAAAGAATGCTAGGACAGGGAGATGTGGGGCTGTTGTCAACAGATATTTGAAGATGGCAGGGCTGACTTTACAAATAGAAGCATAGAACTCAAATACCAGAAAGTTTTGTTAAAATTATTTAAAATGTTAGTTTAATCCCTGGACTATGGTGGGGATTATACTCTAGGAAGGGTATGAATAATTAGGAAAATTTATAGAAATCTTTTACTGAAATGGTTTCACTGCTGAGAGACTACAGTTGCCGAGGGATGGATCAGAAAAGCTATGGTTGCCTTCTGAATGTAGTGAAGGCTGAGGAGATTTGATAATGCTTGAAATCATGATGGATTTAGATAGCATAAATGAGATAGCTAGGCGACACAGTTTTTGGGTAATTGGTAAGAGAATTAAATGAGACACAAAGGAAAACATTGATGGATTTTGTGGTTATGCTTTGGAATGAAATGCCTAATGGACTGGCAGAAACCAATTCAGTGACAACTTTCAAAAGGGAATTGGATAAGCAATTGAAGGTGAAAAATTGAGGAGATATCGGTTCATTGCTGGGAAATACAACTATATGTTGTTTTATGGAGTTGGTGCAAGTTCAGTGAGTCAGATTACTGCCTTGTGTTATAATATGTGATTCTGAACATGCTGCACTGTACAGGTGACCTCTGCGATATGCCTGTTTGGGGAACTGAAACTCATCCTTAAAGAATTCACAAATCACTCCCTCAAAAATATAAGATATGGAATAAAATTCACTCTCATGGAACATGTATGGAAAAAATAGTAAATAAGTATGTTCTTTCAATTCGAGTTTCTCTACACATGTGCAGATGACGTAGCTTTGCGTTATGGAAAATTGCAACACAAACCATTTTCTAGGAGTGGAGGTTGCCTGTAGTTGTAATTCTACCTTTTTTGATTATCACCTCTCAGGATGTTTTTTGGATCGGATCTCAATGTGTGTAATGCAGTTTTTGAGGGGTTATAACAGGCCAAAAAGGATGCGTGCACTCTGCTGGTCAATCCCCTTGCTAATTTAAAGGGTTTAGAAGTTAATCAGCTGTGTAAAAATTGCATCTTGGCTTTGAAAGAAAATTTACTAGATTTCACAAGATTAAGTAACAGGAATCAATTTGATTTTTCTTGTCCAAAGCAAAATGCCATAGAAGGTGGAAATCTGAAATAAAACAAATGTTAGAAATAGTCAGATGGTCAGGCAGGATTTCTAGATGAAAAAATGGTTAACATTTCTGATCAAAGCCCTTTCATCTCAGCTGGGAAAAGTAAGAGATGCAACAAGACATTGCAGAGAAAGAGGAAAGGAGGGGAGAAAGCAAAAGGGAAGGACTTTGATAGAGTGGCAGGCAGGAGAGATTGAATGTAAAAGTGGTGATCGAGCTGGGTTGAAGGATGGTGATGAAGGCCAAGGAATAACAAAAGGTATGCCAGGAAGAAGTGTGAATCGGAGAATGCAAAAAAGTTTTGAACTTGCCAGAAGAAGGGAATTAAAACTGAATGCTGCTACTGTGAAATGGGCTGGAATAGCTGATTACCTGAAATTGTTGAATTATAGTTCAAAGTCAGGTTTATTGTCATATGCACAAGTACATGTATGCACAGATGCAATGAAAAACTTACTTGCAACAGCATCACAGGCACATAGCATCAGAAGAAGCAGCATTCACAAGAAAAACATCAATTAAACATAAATTATACACAATTTTTACAAGAAAGAACAGAAACAGAACAAAAAAAGTCCATTTTATTGCAAAGTGATCACTAAAGTGGTCATAGTGTTGCTTATACTGTAGTGATTAGGGTTGTGCCAGTTGGTACAAGAACTGAATGGTTGAAGGGAAGTAGCTGTTCTTGAACCTGGTGGTGTGGGACTTCAGGTTTCTGTACCTCCTGCCTGATGGTATCTGCGAGAAGATGGCAGGGCCTGAATGGTAGGATCTTTGATGATGGATGTTGCCTTCTTGAGGCAGCGCCTCCTGTAGATACTACTGATGGTGGGAGGGATGTGCCTGTGATGTATTGGGCTGAGTCCACTACTCGCTGCAGCTTCTTTCGTTCCTGTGCATTCAAATTGCCGTACCAGACCATGATGCAACCAGTCAGGATATTTTCAACAGCACATCTGTAGAAGTTTGTTACAGTGTTTGGTGACAAGCCAAATCTCCTTAACCTAACAAGGTAAGCACACTGGTGTGCCTTCCTTGTGATTGCATCTATGTGTTGGGCCCAGGACAGGCCATCTGATATGTTAACGCCCAAGAATTCAAAACTGCTGACTCTTTCCACCGCCAATTCCCCCAATGTAAACTAGCGCGTGTTCCCCCTCCTTCCCCTTCCTGCAGTCAACAATCAGCTCTTTAGTTTTGTTGACATTGAGCGAGGGGTTGTTGTTGTGGCACCACTCAACTAGGTGTCCTATCTCTTGTACGCTGACTCATCAGCATCTATGATTTGTCCAACAACAGTAATGTCAACAGCATGCTGTAATAATCCTGGTTAGAAGACTGGGTGTTCCTCAAGCTTGTGATGGGATTCTGAGAATAATGTGGAAGGCAAAAACCAAAGTCTGAGCTGGTGGGATAGAGAATTAAAACAGCAAATAACTGGAATCTACAGAGCTGCACTTGCAATCTGTGTTTAGTTTTCCCAGTGTAGAGGTGAACATGTCATGAGCAGATTATTTTTGTTTCCTGAAGCAAAACGCACACAATCTTCTTGATCTTGGGTGACACAATGTTTTGTTTCTGCACAAATGCCACTAAGTGGAAGTGGAGCGAGTTCTGTTTGAATGTGCTTAATTTTTAAACTAAACTCCAACACACTCTAGTGTCAAAAATGGGGTAATACAACAGTTATAATATTTATTGTTCCTTTAATGGTGGAGGAAAAAAATTGGTTGTATTAGAAATATGATTTTTTTCATAATCAAATAATAATTTTAAAAATGGGAAGAAAGCAAGTTATTTCAGAATCAGGTTTATTATCACTGACATATGCCGTGAAATTTGTTGTTTCGTGGCAGCAGTACAGTGCAAGATGTAAAAATCACAATAAATGGATAGATAGATGGATAAATAAATAGTGCGAAAGAGGAATAGGAAGTGTTCATGGACTGTTCAGAAATCTGATGGCGGAGGGGAAGAAGCTGTTCCTAAATCATTGAGTGAGAGTCTTCAGGCTCCTGTACCACCTCCCCAATGAGAAGGGGGCATGTCCCGATGGTGAGGGTCCTTAGATGCTGCCTTCTTGAGGCACTGCCTCTTGAAAATGTCCTTGATGGTGGGGAGGGTTGTGCCGGTGATGGAGCTGGCTGAGTCTACAACCCTCTGCAGCCTGTTTCAATCCTGCACATTGGAGTCTTCCTACTAGGCAGTGATGCAACCAGTCAGAATGCTGTCTGTAGAAATTTGCAAGAGTCTTTGGTGATATACCAAATTTCCTGAAAATCCTAATAAAGTAGAGCCACTGGTCTGCCTTCGTGATTGCATCAATGTGTTGGGCCCAGGATAGATCCTCTGAGATGTTGACGCCCAGGAACCTGAAGCTGCTCACCCTTTCCACAGCTGACCCCTCAATGAGGACTGGTGTGTGTTCTCCTGACTTCCCCTTCCTGAAGTCCACAATCAATTCCTTGGTCTTGCTGATGCTGAGTGCAAGGTTGTTGTTGTGAGACCACTCAACCAGCCGATCCGTCTCACTCCTGTATGCCTCTTCGTTGCCATCTAAGATTCTGCTAACAATAGTAATGTCATCGGCAAATTTATAGATGGTGTTTGAGCTATGCCTAGCCACAGTGATGAGCGTAGAGCAGTGGGCTAAGCATGTACCCTTGAGGTGCACCTGTGTTGATTGTCAGCGAGGAGGAGATGTTATTACGATCTGCACTGACTGTGGTCTCCCGATAAGGAAGTCAAGGATCCAATTGCAGATGGAGGCACAGAGGCCCAGATTTTGAAGCTTGTTGATTAGTACTGAGGGGATGATGGTGTTGAACACCGAGCTGTAATTGATAAACAGCAGCCTGATTGTATGTATTGCTGCTGTCTAGGTGCTCCAAAGCCGACTGAAGAGCCAGTGAGATTGCATCTGCTGTTGATCTGTTGTGGCATTAGGCAAACTGCAGCGGGTCCAGGTCCTTGCTCAGGCAGGAGTTAATTCTGGCCATGACCAACCTCTCAAAGCACTTCATCACAGCAGATGTGAGTGCTACTGTGTGATAGTCGTTGAGGCAGCTCGCTCTGCTCTTCTTGGGCACTGGTATGATTTCTGCCCTTTTGAAATGGGTGGGAACTGACTGCAGCTCAACCTTCCTGAGCATATTCCAACCTGCAAATTTCCTTTGCTAATCAATTAAATTCTAAACAACCTGAATAAGTTTAATTATAGCATTAAATATTGTGCCTTGAAAAATAAGTCCACTTAAATACCTTTGAGGCTCAGTAATAAAATGTTCTATTTCTGTTATCTGGTATAATGCTGTTGCCATTGTAAAATAACCATTTTATCTAATAGCAAAAGAAAATTTGTGATTGGGTGAAAGTTTTTTTTTTTGCAACTGTGTCTCAGTTATTTTAAAATTAGGACCAACAAGTGCTGAACCAGTCATCATGCTATTTTTTGATTCCACGACAGGATGATCAGAAAGCGGAAGATGAGTTGGCAAAAAAGCGAGCTGCATTCCTCCTCAAGCAGCAGCGCAAAGCAGAAGAAGCTCGTTTACGAAGACAGCAGCTAGACGCTGAGATAGAACAGAAACGTGATGAAGCAAGGTGAGACAATAAATTTTGAAACAGAAATAGCAAAAGAGTTTTGGATGTAGTTTTAGACATGGTCCAGTGATTTTTTGCTGTGTACTAGAAACTAAAGCCTTTCAGAAATTGCTGGGTTTTTTTTTGCAGTCTGTTGCAGTTTAAACTTTATTTATACAGCACGGTAACAGGCCCTTCTGACCCAACGAGTCCACACCACCCATTTAAACCAGTGTTAACCTACCCATACATCTTTGGAATGTGGGAGGAAACTGGAGCACCCGGAGCAAACCCACACAGACACGGAGAGAATGTACAAACTCCTTACAGCGCTGGGAATTGAACCCCAATTACTGGCGCTGTAATAGTGTCGCGCTAACCGCTATACCGTGCCTCGTGTTTCAACTTGACTGCAGAGACAAGATGATTGTCAGAGAATGCATGAAATAAATTGAAATGAGACATTCAAAACAATTATCAATTGTTGCTGAATTAATCCAGAAAATGTTTATATGTTGAAGAGGTTTTTTCTATGTGTATGGGTAGAAATACAAAAATACAGATTAGTCTGTGCCAGGTCAGAAATGTGCCTTTACTATCATATAGTATTTACATTATCCAAAGATTAGGAGATGCAAAGGAAATTTCTTAAATACAAATAGAAATCCTCAATACACTTCATGGTATTAAAGCTAATCCCCATACATTTCCCCACTATCCAAAGACTAGGAGAAAAATACAATGAATGAAAGTAAGGTTTTTGATCTGTTGCAGATTACATCAAGCCTAGTGTGCCCTTTCTCCCCCTTCCTTAATAGTTGGCCCTGACTTGGCATGCCACTGTGCCCTGTACACTTTCATTTTTCCTCATGGCCTTGCTACCCTCTCTCAAGAGTTGCACTTCCCTGACAGTGACTTCATCTAACTTGTTTTCACTTCCTGATCTTGTTCTTCAATCCCCTTGTGAAGCTCTTGGAACAGTTTGCTATCTAAGAACTGTATGCATGGGAGTGTTATTCAAGTAATTTGATGAAATATGTGACAATAGAACTTGACAAAATAATTTTAATGTTTTGCTGTTTGGCCTTATGAATTTAATTTTCTTTAGGTTATTTTGAGTTCCGTTTTGAATTCCACTTAGTCTGCAACATAGAACTGTGATAAAAGGGAAATTTATGTGATGGACTTTTTTGTTTAGGCATGTTGAAATATAATCTTTTTGAGACTATTCATCTATGTAACTCAGCTACATCTTCTACGCAAATTAAACCATTTAAAAATCTAGGCTATACACTTAGATTCATAGAGTTGTACAGCACATGTCCATGCTGATCTTTTTGCCTATTTACACTAATCCCATTTGCCTGCACTAGTTCCATATCCTTTTAGGCCTTGCCTATTTAAGTACCTGTCTGCCTCTTAAATGTAATTACTGTATTTCACTCCACCACCACCTCTGGCAGCGAGTTACAGCTATTAACAATTCTCTGTGTAAAAAGAAAAATTCCCTTTAAAAACTCATCTTAAACTTCTTGCTTTTGATATCCCTACTATGAAAAAAGATTCCGATTATCTGCCCTGTCTGTGCTTATAATCTTATACACCTCTATCAGGTGATTCACCCCCTCAGTCTCCTAATCTCCAGGTAAAACAAACCCAGCCTATCCAATCTCTCCCCATTAGTGAAGTCCTCCAATCTAGGCAACATCCTGGTGAATTTTCTCAGTACCAAATCCTTGCTGTAGTTTGGTGACCAGAACTGCACACACAACTTATACCAAAAAAAAATTCTAAAAGTGCACAATCCATTCTGTAATCTGCTGAATTTATATCTGGGATGGCACCTACACAAAATAATTGTTTTCTTTCTTTGCAGGCGTAAAGCTGAAGAGGATCGCATTCGCAAAGAGGAGGAGAAAGCACGAAGAGAGTTGATCAAACAGGAATATCTAAGACGTAAACAGCAGCAAATACTGGAAGAGCAAGGTCTTGGTAAACCGAAGCCTAAAGTTAAGAAGCAACGTCCAAAATCAGTCCATCGGGAAGAATCCTGCAGTGAACCACCATCACGGTATCCTTCCACCCGTAAGTTGCAATAAAGGATGAATTTAGCTGCTACGTGTTTTGTCACTGAATATGATGTAATGATATCACTTCTAGTGCATTAATGAAAAGCTGTTTTGGTTATATATTGAGGTTTAAAGAATAAGTCTGCATGTCTCATCTTGTTTGATTCCCAATTGTACTGCACCCGAATGCTATGAGTCTCCTTGCCAGAAGGCATTCATTCTACAGAGATCCATAAATTTTGGAGCAAGATTTGGCAGTATTAGAAAAATGTTTAAGTATAACAGAAAAGCTAGGAAAAAAATCGTGGTGTGCTGTATAGCTGTTAGGAAGATAACCAATGGATATTCAAGCCATAGTGTATGGCTTGAAATGGGTCCCTGGCTAGTTGTACTGGAGTGATCTTCAAAAGATTAGAAGGTTACTAAAACATTAGTTTACATCTTCTATACCCTAATAATAGTTTTTAAAGCAGAAATTGAAGTGATAACCAGTTTTCCATTTTATTTCATTTACTTACAGTTTTACTTCATGAACTGTGCATTATATAGCACAAAAAGACTTACAGAATGCTGAAACTTTTACAAAGTCATCAGTTTTTGGTATAAAAGCAGGTTTGCTTAAATAGTAATGATGTGTGAATTATGCTTTTTGTTTTCTTTCATCCAGCTGATAACCTGAGCAGTGCTCAGTCTGGATCCAGTCTGTCTCTGGCATCCGCTGCTACTACTGAAGCAGAAAGTGTGAATTCTGGTGGTGGCAGTGGTAGTGGTGGCTATTCACAAAGGTAAGCATAACACTGTTATTCCAGAATGGACATGGATTAAATCATCTTATATTCTCATAGAAAAATAACTACAATAATTTGCAAAAGATTGGAAATCTTATTGTTTGCATCCTATTTCCACTGGTTGTACTTCACTGTCTTAAAAAATGACATACAATTAAAAACAGGTAGTTCAGTGCAAACAATGCAATATGTTTATTTGCATTGCAACTCTTCATTGCTAAATGTTGAGAGTTATTTTGTTTTCTGGATATTCAGGACAGACTCCATGGAGACCTTCTCAGTGCTGAGCCGAAATCAGAGTAGGAACACAGAACGAGACTGGGAGAATGCATCCACAGCCTCATCGATTGCATCTGTGGCTGAGTACACAGGTGATGTCAAAACTCATAAGATGTGTTTGTTTGAAGTTTGTCCTATGCATTGTTCAAAAGGCCAATGTTTTGCTTTTAACCGATTTTGTGGTTGTCTTCCAGGTCCAAAGTTATTCAAGGAACCAAGTTCAAAATCAAACAAGCCAATAATTCATAATGCTATCTCTCATTGCTGTCTTGCGGGAAAAGTAAATGAGCCACAGAAAAATTCAATACTTGAGGTCAGTAACAGAAAAAAGAATATAAATATGGTAAACACTCTGATCAAGTAATCGTATGCTGAAAAATTGCAGCTTCACAGCACAAACTATTCTTCAACTCACTGAATGAATAAATTTTTTAGAGGTAGTTTGTTTCCCTGCACCCCCCTCTGTTATACAGTTGCCTTTAAAATTCATTATTTTAATATTTCTATAACTGTAATAACTAAAATAATTTAAGATATGATTTTGAAAAGTACTCCAATCCAATTGAATATCTTAACTTAGACAACAGAAAACTGTACATTATCAATGTGGAAATAATTTACTTAACAATTACTATAACATAAGGGTGTACATGAGTCAAGAAGGAATATGATTTGCACCAGGTATCGAAATAAATTTATTTTTTTGTTTAAGTGTAGGGAACATGGAAGATTACTGCACAGTTGACTATTAGGATCATTTTGTCTTTGGTGGATTTCTGCTGAAGTAATCCAAAGTTTTAGTGACCTGCTCTGAGGCTCTGATTCAAATATTTATCAACTGTTATTGCTAAGACTGAACTAATTTTTGGCAAATCTGCCTTTTGTAAAGCATTCTCATTCTTAGCAACCCTCTGCCAAAAGACTTATCTTCTAAATGCTTGTCTGTGACTCTGATTTAAAATTGACAAATCTCTTATTTCTGATGACTAATCCCAACCATCTCCAACCAGAGCGAATGATATTTCTGAATTTTCCCAATCAAAACCTTGCATAATTTAACAACAAAAGTCTATTAAACCTATTCTTGGCCTTTTTGCTGTCTTGGAAAGAGAATCTTCTGGCATCATCTGGCTTCGTGTGTGGTATGCCTTGTCTGATGTTAACATCTTTTCTATGATAGAACATCCAGTGCAGGACATACAACTGTTTTCTAACCCATACCATAGCATTTTTTAAAATTATCTATTTACCTATTCACTAAGTCCCTAATTTCACTCCCAGAATTGTGATAGCTCTTTTTTTTATGACTTTATCCACCTGTGGTCACTTTCAAGGGATTACCCATTTGCATCATTAAATGTCTTTGTTCTTCCACACCGATCAGGGCCTTTCCATGAGTGCGCAAAGGCATCATCTCACCCTTTGCCATAATAAATTGCATGGAATTAGACACAAATGTTAGCAGGACCTCAAAGATAAGTTTATGATGATTTGATTTTAGTTTTAAAATAGGGCTTTTCTAGAATGGAAATTTGAATCTCCAGTTTACTAACTGCATTATCAGGAAGAGATGCTAAATTGAAGTTGCTATTACTCAACAGCAGAGAAAATTCTGAGGCTTCCTCTCTTGGTTGTGTTTGAAGCTGGGTCAAGTATTCTTGGTGTTCAACTGCCATAACATTTTTAGTTGAGAAAGAGAGAGCCATCAGTCAAAAATCTCCTGCATTATTTTCCATTTATATTGATAGCCCGATCAAGTATTTTGGGTACATCACTGTGATCGGGCTATCAATATAAACGGAAAATAATGCAGGAGATTTTTGACTGATGGCTCTCTCTTTCTCAACTAAAAATGTTATGGCAGTTGAACACCAAGAGGTGGGGATGTGATTGCTGCTCCAAGTTTCAGAAGACTACTTTGTTTGTACACCACATCTGTGCCTCAATCTGTCCCACAGCTTATGAAGCTGGATGTGCAACTGGCTAATTTCCTGACCTCACAATGGGGGTGCCTGCAACTTTACAATGCCATTCACATAATACCTGAACTGATAAATGGTTTCCAGATGCAACAAATATTGGGGAAATGTGGCCAAAATGCTGACTTTGTCCCAGTTTAGGTAGAAGGCCAATTTACTGCTCTCAGTATCTGAGATCTGGAAGAGAGGGGGCACAAGTTTTGTGTTTGTACCCAATAAAATTGTTAAATTTACAGTTTAAAACTTTTTAGAACGTTGTTTCTCATTTATCTTCCTAGGAGCTTGAGAAATGCGAAGCTAACCATTACATCATCTTGTTTCGTGATGCGGGCTGTCAGTTCCGAGCACTTTATGCCTATTCCCCAGACTCTGAGGAGATCCAGAAGTTAACTGGCACAGGGCCAAAAAACATTAATAAGAAGATGATCGATAAGCTTTACAAGTACAGCTCGGACAGAAAGCTGTTTAGCCTAATACCTACTAAGACCATGTCGGTCAGTGTGGACGCAATCACAATTCACAACCATTTGTGGCAAGCCAAGCGATCTGCAGTGCCAAAGAAGCAAGCAACAGGAAAATGAAAGGAGTTTTTTGCTGGTTCATCTTCAAGTTCTCCAACAATCTAATGTTCCTCCCATTTCCCCATAGTAGATTGTGTTGAAATCAGCAATTTTTCCATTTGATTTGGTGGCTATTTAGTTTTGGGAGACGAACAGATCTCTCCACATTCTGTTGCAGATGACAGATTGGAACCTTTTATTGTATGTTTGCACAGACAGTGAAATGTTACCTATTCCATGAAGGACAACATAAGTAGTTGGGTATTTTTCTGATGGATTGTCGGTCTCTAGGTGCCAACATTTGGCGGTACGTGACAGAATTCTGGCTTTGTTTTCTATGCTGGTTACTCTGGCTTGTAACTGTCTTTTTGCATGTGGCAAGTTTTCTAGCCAGTGGATTCTTAAAAGTATTTGTGGACTGTGGTTGTGAAAAGATTCCTCTGCTTTTTCTTTTCCTTCAACTCCTCTATGGAATGGCATCACCATGGGGATTGGGGCAATGTCACAGCTGAATTTGGCTTGTGGTAAACTTGTAATGAAGGGTTTTCTAACACCATACCTGCCACTGACCTAAAATTGGAAGAAAATGGAAGGCCATCTTCCTATACTGGTTCAGATAGTTCTGGCCTGACTTTGGTTTATCAGGGCCTATGTGCAACAATCGGAACAATCTAATAACTGCCAAGAAACTTGACAACAACTGACTTTCAATCCCGGATGCTGCTTACATTTCTCCTTGTACTCTTGCCGTGAACGGTGATGGATTGTGATCTGTACATTTTGAGACAGCAGTGTGACCGATTTATCAGCAGCCATAGTACTCTTGGAATAACAATCATGCAAAGCATATGAACAAATCTGCACAGGCTGGCAGGATGACGGCATATGCTGAGAATTGCCTCTTTGGATGTCTGATTTATTAAACACTTGAATTTGGCACATTTTATACATGCCATCATTTTAGAGAAAGTCTGTGTTCTGCAGTAATGATTGGGTGTTCTTTGTCCAGTAAGGAAGATTGTTGTAGAAGTAGAGTATTACCACACAGAGCACAGTATTGCTGTATGGAGGCACACTGAGAGGTCACAGTCAAAACTTAATGCTTTTTATTGCATTGTGCATTCTAAAAACCTTCCATCCTCTTATTTTCCAATACTGTATGAGCAGCATGCTCTTGTAAGAATGTATATTCTGTTGAACACAGCCTTTTTTCTTTTGGGGTAGCAGTATTTATTATATTTCTTAACTAGTTATTCTGCCATTCTTGGCTAATGTCTGCAAAATGGGCATTCTCCCACCAGATGTTTATGAAACACTTTTTTTTCTTGTTCTGGAGTTTTTAACAACCTGTCAGGAGCTGTGTGTGTTCTGTTTAAAATAAACAAAATCTTAATATTAAGCGGTACAGTGGTAAAATAATTTGATCGCTCTTGAATGTGTGATCATAATGATGGTCCTTGAAGCTGGATTCTTTCTCCCATTACATAGCAGTTTTGTGCAATCACTTGTAATAAACTCAGATAAAGGTAAAGCTGCTTACAAGACACTTTTTAATTTTAACAGTGCTGTCTTGTGCATGTTCATATGGTCTAAACACTACCAACATGTAAACATCCTAAGCAGAAGGATTTTTTTTAAGAAAACAAAATAAAGCACTCCAGTTTTGAGCAGTGAGTTTGCAGTTATGAACATTTACAGCAGTTGAAAGCATGTGTGGGTCTACTTAAAATGGGACATTATCTTGACCTGAGAAATGAAGTCAATCTCATCTTATGAGCAGATCGATTTCTTTAACAAAGAAGAACTTGTGGTTTATTGAAATAGTTCCTATGAGTTTTTTTAAGTTGGTTTATAGGAAGAAATTATTGTTGGATGAATTTGCCTTTGCTGTCTCATGTCACTTTTTTAAAAAATAACTTTGTGGAAATGCAGAAGTCAGCTGTATTTCTTTACTGCAAACTGAGTTATGCATTTTTAGAAATTTTTGGCTAAAATTGGTGAGATCACCACGGAAATCTTGCATGCAAAAATGTAATTACCAGTAAGGGTTTGAAAAAATCTTAATTGCAGATGAATATATTTTCAAGTAATCACTTTATTTCATTTTTAGGGCAGAGTTACAATCCACTGTTGTTTTATAAGAAGCATTTTAGTACATATGTTCAGCCTGGTTAGTAAGATAATCAGCAAATATTTAATTTTTCTGATTTCTAATGGTGAATGCATCATACAGAGACTGAGCATTTTGATAAGTAAGTGTGTTGTGATAATCTTTGAAATGTTTAGTCCTTATCAAGTAAGGTCAAAAAGGAAATAATTAGAAGTATGAGAAATTGAAGCTTTTCATCCAAGCAGTTTTCTTAATGGATTGCGTCGTCTTAATATAGGTCAACACTGAGTTGTTTACAAATCTGATATCTGTATTAAAAGAGATCATGCCTATGCAACATTTATGAGATTAATAGAGGTTGTCCTAATGCCTGTGAAGCATTTGGTTTCATGAAATATGTTGGACCCACATGAGTTCCTTCAACTTGTGTATGGTAACTTTTTTTAGCACATGAATATGATCTTTAGGAGGGAATTTAACACTCTGTAAAAGCTCTTTAAAAAAAAATATATATACACACATATGTGTATGATGTAGATATTCATTGTGCATATTTGGAAAATTGGCTTTGAAATATTTTGGAACCTGGCAGCTTCAGGGTGTTGAATGGTAGTTTTGATTAAATGTACTCCAACTGTGAGAACTTGTATTCAGTTCAGATTGAGCAAATGCTGGCTAGAAAGCCCCAGGTGAAGTGAATTGTGTCAAAGTTTTTGTTAATGGTGGATTAAGATTGTATTAATTTTATGGTCTGACAAAATGTTAATTTTACTTTGGATATGATTATCCTGAAAATGTTCTTGATAATACCCTTTATATCAATTGTTTATTTCCCTCTCCACAAAACTTTGCCATCTTGAAAACCTCTGAACAATGATGAAGGTGGAAATGTAGCTGTCTTCAGTCCCACAATCATAATTTACATTTTTTGAGCTGAATCTGCATTTCTAATTTTGTGCCAACTAAAACTAAAAGTTCCCATTGTTGGCATGGAACTTCGTTGCTGCCATTTTCAATTTAGTTAACTTGTAACCAAAATAATTAGTGTTACAATTGTTACATTACTTAAATGCTTATATACCTAGACAGAACAGAGGGGAAAGGGCTTCAACTGTTTACATTATGATCTATGAAAATGTTAGCATAACCAGCAGTGAAAAACCATTTGGAGACTGCAATGTCAACTAAAATACTAAAGCATAGAAATTGGATCTCACCCACTTTTGGTGCTCTAAATGGCTTCAACACTGAATTGGGTGTGACCAAAAAGAATTGTTATATTGGGACACCTACACTTTAAGAAATTACTATCGGAATTTTCCCCTATTGTGATTTGCTTATTCACAGATGCCACCTGCTGGTTGAGTGTGCATGTGCCATCTCATTTTTGTGCTCTTCTTTGGGAAGTAGGTTAACCCTGTTATTGTACAACTTCTGTGGCAGACAGAGGGTGCATGGAGATAAGGGAGAATTAGGTATGTGGTGAGGGGTCATAGGAGAGAAGGGAAGGTTATGAAACAGGGAGGAGAAATCCAGAATGCACAGGGTAATTGACATAGTCAGGTAATGGTGTGCCCAACACTGCAGAAGAGCCCATCTAGTGCACCTATGCTGAGATCTTTATTGATGCTGCCTGTCCACGAAAGGGCAACACTTAAAAAATCAATGTTCGAGCAGTCAGTCAAAATAAAAATCAATGTCACAGCAGTAATCCTTTAATTCGTGTACAGTTCTTGACTTCCTGTATGATGTAACCTTGTTTTACTGTGTATTAACAAGAAGATCTTTGATTCAATTTCTGTTGATGAGTTTCAGAAACATTTACTATGCACATTGATGACATCATCAGGTGCATGAAGTAAGAAGGGGGAATGATGCCAGCCTTAGTGTGAATCAATGGTAAGGAAGTACCCGGTCCAATTCTCTGGACAGTTTTCCATTGGTAGTGGGTGCAAACATTTCAAAATATGCACATAATTTTTTGTGTGATTCATGCAAGGAAAAAATAATTTTCGTTTAAGTGCAATTTCTGGGCTTAAGTCTCTGCTTTGGATTCAATTGGGTTCTGATCATTTAAGTGGTAAGTGTGTTGACATATTATGACAGAATCCTTTAAACCAACTTACTCTTTGCTGCTTTCTATATGACAATGTTAGTTGCTAGCTATAACAGAATCACAAAAGCACAGAAAACGCTACAAATCTTAAATAAGAACAGAAGACACTTTTAAAAAAAGCAATAAATATATAAGGAGTGGAATATTCAGAGTTTGGGTTATGGTCATATCTGATGAAAAGACATTTGATCCAAAATATTTCTGCTAAACATCAAATACACTTAGAATTTGTTAAATGTATTTCCCATACAGTATATGCTGGTTAATCACCCTCGGTGCTGTCTGTGGTTGGTAATGTGAGCAGGATGGTAAGTGGAAGGAGAACTTCACTTCAGGGTCTACATCTCCAATTTTACAGACAATAAGTAGGATTTAAATATTGTCCGTGTGACCAGTTTTGATGTTATTGATTCCACAGAAATGTAAGCAAAACAAGTATGTGAATACACAGGATCTTTAGTAAGTGATATTCTTTGTACATTCAGTGACCCGCAGTCAAATTATGTAGTTGCATCATGATAGCTTGTTGCACAGCTTTGTCCGTCATAATATTTTTACTAGCAAAATATGCCAGAAAACTTGAGGTAAGTAAACATTGTACATCTTGCTGATGGTATGTATATGAGTGCATTCCAAATTACATGTTGAGATTAAGACAACATTAATGAATTGCTGAGAGTTTCCTCATATTGCATTATCACAACCTCTATCACTGGACCGTAATGCAGATTTTACAGTAATTTTGATTTTGGTCATTATCCTTTTTTAAATGAGTAAATATAGAAAGGCACTCCTTTATCAAGTTCCAAATGTTTCAGGCCGAATGCTATTTATTCACCAAGTTAGATGGCACATTAGCTATTTCTCTTCTTGCTGCTTGTGACTCTTAAATTGACTAAATTTTATTTTGGAAGTTGAGAATAATTTTCAATAGCTACCAATCCAGATAAAAGGGAGTGAGAACACTATTGTGAATTACTATTTTGCTCAGGTATTTTTGTCTCTTTTTATAATGAAAAAATGTCCATATTAATTCTCTGCAAATTAAGATATAATTTCAGAAATTATGATTAATTGTTTGCTGCACAATTGTTTAGTCTGATATCTTTCTATAAGAGGAGTAGAATTCCTCTATGCTAGTCACCCACTGTGCAAAAACACTAGACATTAGAGGTTTTTCCAGTAATAGGCAAACTTTTACCTATCCATAATATGGTTTTGAAAATGATGTTCACTAGAGCTAACTGTACAAATAATATCCTTGAATTTTAATGCTTTTGGACTTAGTTACTTGATTTAAAAGAAGTGCAATTATCTTTGACGTTCTTTTGAAAATGAGATGCTTTCAAAGTGAGTACTTTAACAACAAGCTGTCAGGGTCCATTGTAGTCATGCTCAAATTACAGTTTACATTGGAGTGAGCAACATTAAGGGAAATTGGGTTGCACTGTTGCATTTGGTAATGTAACTTCTTAAGTGTCGACAGTGGAGTCTTGAGCTAATGTGCAAGTTTGTCTTCCAGTCTATTTTTATTTTGTTCTCATGTTTTTAAAACAAGTGTGACGTAGTGAAAGTTTGTGATAAGTCACAGTGTTTTGTAAATATGTATGGGTAGCTGGTTGGAATTGTAAATATCCAAAAACGCCAGAAGTTATTTTTTAAAGATTTGAGTATTACTACACAGGTAACATTAAGCAATGACTTTTTTTTTGTAATGTTATTCATGCTTATCATCATCACCTAAATGTTGCATACTTTTATGTTGAGCACATTAAGCATATTTATTTTGGAAAAGCACTGAAAAGTTAATAAAGAGCAGTGAACTATACTGATCACGTCATTTGTATATTTTGATTCCCATCACTTTTTATTTGATATACTTTTGTTGCAGCATTTTTACATGTTTGAGTCACTGAATACACGTTACTTCATTAATTAAAGGATTGGTTTACAACGAACAATGAAAAATATGGCATCAGTGAAGAAAAACATCTGCAATTACTCACCACAAAATATAGCTGATGCAAAAGTTACATAAAATCTGGGGAGATGATGCGTTTTTAGACTCCATCCGGCATTTGGGCATGATTTCAGTAGGTGCTAGATTAGGGTAAATGTTCAGGAAGATAATTTATGCCGCCTTCATCACTGATTCATGATGCAGTAGTGATGATTCTGTGCAGGTCAAGTACTTGGTTCTGAACAAAAGCTCTATAAAGAAGGAAGGTATAGCTGCTCCCAGATGAAGATGAGAGCATTCAAAAGTAAGAAGCAAAATGGGAAGTATTTTTCTTGTTTGCATGCTGCTGTAAGTTCTAGATTCTCTGCACTACTTTTGGAAGATCGCCATATTGTGTGTGTGTGTGTGATTGTTGCTGTATAAATTTTTCAGATTTATAGCTTGACTTCCACCTATCCACCCCATAATCTGTTGCAGTTTGTAGATTTTCTGGATGTAGACTTGATTATCCCTTAACTCTGTGGCACACTTTGGATAATGTGGATTTATATTGCCAGTTGTGGTTTATTTGGTAACCCTCACCCAAGTCAGAAACTTCTGGGTTCAAGTCCCACTTCAATGACTCGAGTATAAAAATCTAAGGAGATACTCAAGTTCACTTAGGGAATGAGGCACTGTTAGAGGTGTCTTGGACGAGATGTTAAACCAAAGCTCTTCTTTCTTTGATAGAAGATTCCAAGCCATTCTCTTGAAGAAAAGGAGTTACACCCAGTTACATGGCCACTTTTTAATCTCTGAGTCAACATTTCTATTGTCCTTTTTTCTGTCATGTTGCTGTCAGTGGGAACGTACTGGATGCAAAATGACTGCCACAGTTCCTACTTTACTACTATGATTACTGCTCATAAATACTTCATTCACTACTGGCATTTTGCAGGAAATCTTTACCAATAATCTTTCCATAATAAGATGAAGAATGGGGCTTTTTACTAATTATTCCACAGTGTTGGGTTCCAGAAACAACTTCTGATAGCCAAGCAGTTCATGCCAGTTTATAGTAAAACCTTGGTTTAGATTGAATTGACATTAATTTAGCAGTATTCACATTGCTTTAGTGACTTGGTGCCAGATATACAGTAAATAAAGTTCATCCCTGAAATGACACTAAGTTGGCTGAATTCTCCATGAGTGCAAAAGAACAGGAGTAAACTATTTAGCCCTTTATGTCTGTTAGAGCATAGGGCAGCACAGAAACAGGCCCTTCAGCTCACCATGTCTCTACTGACCATGATGCCAGTCTAACCAATACCATCTGCCTGCACATGGTCTGTATCCCTCTATTCCCTGCCTGTTCATGTGTCTCTCTAAATGCTTCTTAAACATTGCCGCAGTATTTGCTTCTGCCACCTACGCTAGCAGTGCATTGTAGGCACCTTTGTGTAAAAACAAAACACATGCCTTGCACATCTTTAAACTTCCCCTCTCTCCTTTGACATTTCCACGCTGGGAAAAAGACTGACTATCTACCCAATCTGCCCCTCATAATTTCAACGACATCTCTCAGGTTGTCCCTTAGCCTCCAATACTCCAGACTTCCACCATGAAGATGATTTGTGGTCTAGCTCCTTACACCTGCCTGGAAATCTGAAACAAAAATTGCTGGAAACACTAAGTGGGTCAGACAGCATCTGTGGAAAGAGAAACAGTAAACCTATCAGGTGTAAGACCTTTCGTCAGAACTGAGAAAGAGAAGTTCTGACGAAAGGTCTTCAACGTGAAAGGTTAACTCAATTTCTCTCTCCACAGAGAGTTCTGGCGCAAGGTCCTCAGCCTGATGCTCTTTGACCGCTTGAATAATCCCAGTATTTGGCTCTGAACTTCAGACTGTATACCTAAGTCCTAGATTTCCCCAACCAGTCGAAATAGTTTTTCCTCTCTGTCCTATAGGTTTCAATTTGAAATGTTCAGTGAAATTTCACCATGATATTTCAATTCCAGAAATTCAGCACTTGTTAACCTCTCCCTACAATTTGCTGCACACCCTCAAAGGCAAGTATATCCTCCCTAATGTGTGTAGCTTTGGCACAAGTTTTTCTACTTATTACTCTAGGTCCTTCTGATATAAAAGACAGCATTCCATCAGATTATTTTCCTACTTCCGTGCAGGTTGAGCCTGTCTTTCTGTGGTCCTCCGCTGCTCTGTGTTATCACCATCTAGAAAGTTCCCTGTTTTATTCTTTTTGGTCCAAAATGGATTTCAGTTTGCAAATGACATTGTATTTCCTAGATTTAAATCCATTTGACATTATTTAGGTTTGGTTTCCTACCTTCAACCAATTTCATTGCAAGGTCAATAATTTACCATCAGTTTTAACTTTAGCTAGTAGTCTGTTACGATTGTGTCAAATATTTTCTGGAAGTCTGTAAAAGAACATTAATAAACATTTCCAATTTTTACTTTAGTCACCAATTCAAAAAAAATGTTCAGATTCATCGGACATGAGCTACTTGCAGGATTCTGCTAATTGTAATCAATAATCTAAGAGTACTGAAGGACCAACTTTCACAGGTATAGAAAAATAATTTACATTTCAAAATGTAATTTCTAATTTTTGCTGAAGGGACTTGTTTGCAACTATGATAAACTACTAGGTGTTGAAAATTGGTTATGAGCATAGCAGATTTATTAAGTTGCACCCAGTACAAAGAAGTAATAGTCAAAAAAAAACATATGATAGTCACAGTTTGTTCCTCAGAACCTTGGAGGACCTCTTCATCACTGTATGTGCAGGGACTGCTGTGCCTGTCGACTGCAAATTCTCTTCTAGGTTGCGTGTACTTCCTCTTGATCTCCCTTTGTACTTGATTTTTCCTTTGACCTTACAATCTCCTAAAAGATCTTACCTTAGAATCTTAGAAACTACAGAACATAGTGTTATGCATTATTAACCCTGCTATTTCCTTCTCAAATTTAGCTGCCCCAGATTTGGGCCTTCCACATAATCAAATTCAAGACTTTGCTACAAATGTCCTTGCCGCAATTTTTAATTCTCCCATTGTTCTCTAACACTGAATTCATTATCTTGAGCACCATCCCTGACCATCACAGTGTACAGGTTGTACATATTCTTGCTTCGGTCTCTCTCTGTAGTTAGCATTGCTTTTGACTTGATTGACTATCGTGCTCTGCTTCTGGACCTTACTCTAAGATCATCCTTCTAAACTCCAGCAAGTACAGGCCCAGAGCCATCAAACGGTCCTCATACATTAACCCTTTCGTTCCTGGGATCATTCTTGTAAACCTCCTCTGGATCCTCTCCAATGCCAGCATGTCCTTCCTTAGATATTATACATTTACTACCGACTCAACCTGCAAGTTAACCTTTAGGGAATCTTGCACTAGGACTCCCAAGTCCCTTTGCACCTCCGATTTCTGAATTTGCTCCCTGTTTAGAAAATAGTCTATTCTTTTATTCCTTCTACCTATGTGCATGACCTACGCTGTATTCCATCTGCCATTTCTTTGCCCATTCTCCCAACCTGCCCAAGTCCTTCTAAAGACTCCCTGCTTCCTCAACACTACCTGCCCCTCCACCTATTTTTGTATCATCTGCAAACTTGGCCACAAAGCCACCAATTCCGTCATCCAGATCATTAACATATAACATGACAAGTAGCGGACCCAACACCAAACCCTGGGGAACACCACTAAGTCGCTAGCAGCCAACCAGAAAAGGCCCCATGTACTCCCACTCTTTGCCTTTTGCCAGTCAGCCAATTTTCTATCCATGCTTGTACCTTTCCTGTAATACCATGGGCTCCTATCTTGTTTAGCAGCCTCATGTGCAGCACCTTGTCAAAGGCCTTCTGAAAATCCAAGTAAACAACATCCACTGACTCTCCTTTGTCTATCCTGCCTGTTACTTCCTCAAAGACTTCCGACAGATTTGTCAGGCAAGATCTCCCCTTGAGGAAACCATGCTGACTTTGGCCTATTTTTTCATGAGCTTCCAAGTATCCTGAAACCTCATCCTTAATAATGGACCCTAACGTCTTACCAACCACTGAAGTCAGGCTAACTGGCCTACAATTTCCTGTCTTTTGCCTACCTCCCTTTGGAGTGACACTTGCAATTTTCCTGTCCTCCGAAGCCATTTCTGACTCTAGTGTCAAAATTGTTCCCTTTTGCCCCCTTATTTTCCATGGTTTTAGTGTTAGTCTGTTAAGTATGTCTCTGATACTGACCCAGCTTTTCTCTCCCTCTTCTTTAGTTCCTTCTCTCCCTGCCTGCCTCCCAAAATGTTCATTATAGTTTAGTCAATCACCACTCAGATGCACTTAACCCTGCAGGCCAGTTTTATCAATCAGTGGATTGTTTTCTGCCAATTTTTTTTTCCCCCCTCAAGAATGTAGAATGCTCAGTGACTGTAGTCAACTATCCAAGAAGTTTGGGGCATTTTAGTTCCATCCACTGAGGAAACCATGTCAAATGGAAGTCAAAATAGACCTTGCCCCAGGATAAATTCAACCGCTGTGATTTTGGTAACTATGTCAGCTGTCTGAATCCAGCAACAACTGAGTAATGCATTTTAATTGAGAGTTTCATTTAAGACCAGCTTGGGCATTTCATCTCAGCAGGCCAGGTGCCTCCAGCATCTTGTTTTTTTTCATCTAGATTCCAGCATCTGCAGTCCTTTGTTTCTCTGGGCATTTCTACTGTCTGAGATGGACACCCACTATAGCCACTCCAGGTCAGTGATATGTAGTGTGGGGAAAATGCTAGAATTTGTTGTTAAGGGTGAAGTAACAGAGCACCTGGGAAATAATAGACACAAGAGACTGCAGATGCTGGAATCTGGAGCAACAAACAATCTGCTGGAGGAACTCAGCGAATCAAGCAGCATATGTTGGAGGGAAGAAATTGTCAATATTTCATTCTGATGCAGGGTTTCGACCTGAAGATCCCTTTCCTCCCAAAGATGCTGCGTGACCTGCTGAGTTTCTCCAGCAGATTGTTGCTGGAAAATAATAGATTTGAGCAAAGTCAGCAAGGATTGCTGAAAGGGAAATCATGTTTGATGAATTTGTTGAAATTGTTTGAGGTTCTAACTAGCAGAATAAATAGGGGTGAACCAGATGATGTGTATCTGTACCTTCTGAACCCCTTCAGAAAGTGCCACACAAAATTAGAGTGCATGGTGTTGATGCTAGTGTACTGTGGTAGGTTGAGGAATAGAGAACAATAGAAATAAACAGGTTGGTTGGAGGCTATGGTTAGTGAGTGCTACAGGGATCAGTACTGGGACCTCAGTTGTGCACAATATGTATCAATAATTTAGATGAGGGATCAAGTGTAATAACATAGCCATTAGCTGCAAACTGTTGCTCCCATCATAGGGCCCTGGTGTGATTGCATTTGGAATATTGTGATTTAGTCTATTTTCCCTATCTGAAGAAGGGTATACTTGTGGTGGGGGTGCAGCAGAAGTCTCACCAAATTGATTCCAGGAATGGTGAATTTTCCAGGTCAAGCAGGCTGGGCCTGTGCTCTCTGGACTGAAGAATGAGCAATGAGCTCATTGAAACATATAGCATTCTTAAGGGGCTAAACATGTTTTATTGTGAAATTTGTTGCCCCTGGCTAGAATGTCTAGAACCAGGAAATCATTCAGGATAGAGTTGAGAGGAAATCTTCAAAGTTTTTTTATCACAGATGGCTATGGGTGCTCTATTATTGACAGAGATTGATAGATTTTTGGATATTAGGGGAATCAATGGATGTAAAGTTAGTGCAGGAAAGTTGAGCTGAGGTTAAAGGTCAGCCATAATCTTATTGAATGGGAGAGCAGGCACAGCTGAGAGGTGGGGTTAAGTGGCATATTCTTATACGTATTGGGTTCATCTGATCCATACCTCTCTCTCCATTTTGCTTCCAATAAAATGATTTAAATGTAATTTTTATTTCTTGTTTTATGTTTCCTGCCATGTGAGATTTTTCAATCCTTTATTTAAGCTGCTTGAAAATGCCACAGATGCCCTGTAGAGGGCATTGAATTCAAATGTTGATGCTGAAGGATTAAAAAAATATCCATCGAGAATCTGCTGAAGGTCTGTGACCAACGGAAAGCAAAGTGAGCAGCAAGAGTGATCCACCAAGGCTTTTAAGTTTAAGATTATAATCACTATTCTTTTTATTCTTTTGTTTTAGAAAAGATTCCAAGGTATTTTTCATTTTTCTGACATTTCATTTTGCTGCTCTTATATCTTATGAATAAAATGAATTCATTCTGATACAGTTATGAGGCCTCACACTTCAGTATGTTGAATTTAATTTACTATTCATCTATCCACTTTTAATGCCTAGTTCTGTTTTCCTATAATTGGTGCTATACTCCAGAGTTTAATATTATACACACTTCAAAACTGCATCTCCAATTCAGCAGTCCAAATCATCAATATATGGAGATGGTGAACAGCAGTGCCTGTATTCAATGCCCACTTTTTGCCTGTCTCAGAAAGCTCATAACTCCTTTCACCTGTTTCCTCTCTTGTAGCTATCCTTCAATCCATTTCTGATTCTTGGTGCTTTCTCCACACACAGGCCTTTCCCTTAGCACAGACGAGCATTCCAATCAGGAGCAGGATTAGGCCACTTCAGCCTGTTCCATTCTTCAATTAAATCATGGAGGAGCTGTTTGTAACCTCAAGTATGTATTGCTGCCTGTCTACCTTTGCTTTAAAAATATTCAAAAGACTTTGCTTCTACTGCCCTGTGAGGAAGAGAGTTCCAAAGACCCCCATACACTTTGAAAGAGAAAATTTCACCTCATCTTAGTCTTAATGAGCAACCTTATTTTAGACAATGACCCCTAGTTCGGGAGAAGGTAGGAAATTTCTATGTTGCATTTTGAAGATGGCATATATTGCATCTATAGTGTGACAATGGGAGAGGAAGTGCATACTTAGGAATGGTAGATAAGGATCAATCAAATACCTGCTTTGTCCTGGTTAGCCTTCTGTAAACAAGGAAAGTAGTGAGCATTTCATCACGCACTTTTTGCATTGTAGGTAATCTAAAGGAAGTCGGAAGTTCAGTCACTCATTGCAGCCTCTAATGTGTATTTTTTTCAACAATATTTACATGGCTGGTCCAGTTAAACTTGCTGTTGATGGGAACCCACAATATAGCAATGGTGGGAATTCATTTCAGTCTCTGGTGATTTATCATTTATATTCATTTTTTGGGATTTGGGTGTCACTGGAAAAGCCAACATCTATTGCCCATTCCTAATTGTCCTTGAGAAGGTGTTGGTAAACTGCTGCCTTGAAACACTGCAATCCCTATAGTGAAGGTACTCCCTCAGTACCGCCAGCCAAAGGGTTTAGCAATCAGATGAAGTGACGAAGAAGAACTGGAGTTCCTCCAGCAGATTGCTTTTATCCGACCTCTGCTCTGCTGTCGTTGCCATGGTATTTGTTTGACTGGTCCAGTTGAGTTTCTGATAAATGGTGACCTACTTGATGATGAGGGATTCGATGATGGTAATGCCATTTAATGTCGGGTTAAGTGGTTAGATTCTCTCTTGTTAAGACGTCATTCCCACTAGTTTTATGGCACAAATGTTACCACTCATAAGCCCAAGCCTCAATTTTGACTAGGTCTTGTTGCATGCAGGCATGGTGTGCTTCATTAGCTGAGGAGTTGCAAATGGAATTGAACATCGCAGAATCGTTCCCACTTCTGACCTCATGATGGAAGGAAGGTCACTGATGAGGCAGCTGTGATGGTTGAATGACGTTTGATCCACAGCACAGAAATTCCCGTTGTTGAGGACTAAGTGGATCTAATTTTGTAACTGGGCTTGAGGTAAGTGATGGTGGAGGGGTAGAGTATTTCACTTGTGTCTCAGAAATTAACACAGACATTCCATGCCCCCCCCCCCCCAGATAGTGTTTACTGACAATGATTTTTTTAAAAAAATTTAAATTTTTTTCTAAATTTTATTTACAGAGTGGTAACAGGCCCTTCCGGCCCGATGAGTCCGCGCCGCCCATTTTAAACCCATATTAACCTACCCGTACATCTTTAGAATGTGGGAGGAAACCAGAGCACCCAGAGGAAACCCACGCAGACACGGGAGAATGTACAAACTCCTTACAGACTGATGGGAATTGAACCCCGATCACCGGCGCTGTAATAGCATCATGCTAACTGCTACGCTATTGTGCCGATGGTAGTAGTTAAAAGGAACAAATGAATAGAAAAATTCTGAAATAATAGAAGGAAATTCTGAGAATTTGCTGGTGTTTCTAAAAAAAAGGGTAAATGATTGGGATAGGGTGAATCACTGGGGATATGTACTGATAAAAAGGCCCAGCCCACAGAGCTATCAGGACTTCTGTGAAGGTAAATCAAAAACTAGAGATGCTAGAAACCTGAAATTAAAGCAGAATATGATGGAAACACTCAGTAGGTCAGGCAGCACCTGTGAAAACAGTGTTAACATTTCAGGTCAAAGACATTACATCCTCTCCCAAATGTTAACGGTGTATTTAACCGGAATTTTCCGTTATTTCAACACAGGACTGTCTATTTTTAAAGACTGTATAAATATACTAGATAATTTTCTCTTTTTTTTAGAAATGACTGCATAGAAATGGTCCCAAACTCCCTAACATTGGGGCTCTCAGCTCAGCAGGGGGACTGAAAAAGTTCATTAAAATGGCTGCATGGGTTTTGTTGAAATTGCAATCACAAGTCACCATAGCAACCTTGAGAGAAAGAGCAGCATGGTATGTCAACTAAATGACCCATGGGAGTGCAGAGGGGGTCAACATAAGATTAATGATTTGTGCTTTCACTCAAGTGGTCCCTGTGCAGTTAACACACAGAGAATGCTATTAATTCTCATGAGTTTTATGTTATACAGGATTGATCTTTTGCCTGAGAGGTGAGGTGTTTCCACTGAACCAAACCAACATTTCACTGGACTGATACGAAGCAGTGACAAAGAGCTAGTGGCAATAATTAACAAATCTTGCAAAAATATTATCCCATCACAGAAGGGAGAGAGGTGAAGAACTTTCAAAACTAACCCATGCAACAGGAAGCCGTGTATATCCCCAGAGTTGAAAAGATATGGTAAAACTAATATCAAACCAAAAATATTTAATCAGGAGGAAAACAACAGATCTCTGGAGGTTATATATGGGATTAAAGTAGAATTGGTGTTTCTGTGCTGTATGAATTTATGACTAAAGCTGCTTTCACCAAGAAGTATGATAATGGTGGGCTGTGGTGTAATGAACCTGTCTTTATTAACTGCACTAGGATTCAGAAGGTTGCTGAGAATTCATTTATACTTTCACTCGAGATAATGATGCACAGCTACCAGTAAAACAACAAAGGGCTAATAATAATATTGAAAGTGTTGACGTGAATGCTGACGTGATCCTGGATAGAATAAGGAATTTCTAAACTGCTCAAAAACGCTCAAGGAATGAGATTTTGAGCTCCAATCTTGGAACGTGCCCCAAACATTGGATAGGAGCATTTGCGATGCCAAGATTTCTGCTCTTAGTAAATCAGAACAGGCAATTACATTGGCCTGTCAGTGAACTTCAATCACGCACAAAGGAATCAATAGAGGTACATTTGTAAACAAGTTAAGAGTAGATGAATTATAAAAGGACTTACATTTACATTGTGTGCACCTTGACCGTGGGATGCTCTAAAGCATTTTTACAGCAATGTTTCAGTCTAGTCACTATTATGGAATACCCAGAAACTACTCTGCTTACAGCAAATTTCTGCAGATGTCAATGTGATAATGGCCAGGTAATCTGGCTTTAGTGATATTGATTGAAGAACAAATATTGGCCTGAAAAACACTCCTGCTCCTAAAGAAAGTGCCATGAAGTCCACTACTGAAGGGAGATGAGGCCATTCTCTCAACACTGAACTGGAGGGCCAATGTGGAATCTTGTGCTCAGGTTTCTGGAGTGAGGTTTCAATCTTTTTGACTTAAATTCAAGTGTGCTGCCAATTGAGTGCTGAGTGAACATTTTGAAGAAGTTAGTTGGCTTGTCAATGCTTTTAAAAGTTTTGACTAAATGCCAAACAATAGACTATTTAATAAGAGTCTTTGTAGGCATGGTAGGCAGATTTTGGATTGACTTAGTAATTGGTTGCATTCTCATAGGCAAATAGTTGTTATTAATAGTAATGTTCGGGAGTAGGGATAAATGTTCGTGAGTAGGGATCAATGTTCGGGAGTAGGGATCAAAGTTCTAGTCACCACTCTATCAGCATTGATGGAACTGACCACAGTTTCATGGATGATACAAAGATTGTGCTACTAGGAGCAATAGCTGGAATTTTTTTTTACAGTCATTAATTAATGAAATATCTACTTTTATCAGAACAAACAGGTTATTAGTCTATTTCCCCTTGCTTTATTTAAACTTTTTGTTTATTTTGGGAACCATTATGATCTAACAGTAATCTCATTAAGATATTGTATAGCGGTTAGCATAACGCTATTACAGTGCCAGCGACCTGGGTTCAATTCCAGCTGCTGTCTGTCAGGGGTTTGTATGTTCTCCCCACGTCTGCGTGGGTTTCCTCCGGGTGCTCTGGTTTCCTCCCACATTCCAAAGAGGTACAGGTTAGGACGCTGTGGGCATGCTATGGTGGCGCCAGAAGCGTGGCGACACTTGTGGGCTGCCCCCAGAACACTACGCAAAAGATGCATTTCACTGTGTGTTTCGATGTACGTGTGACTAATAAAGATATCTTATATAGCAACAATTCCCTTGTTGGATGTTTGGTAGAGTTTGAAGTCAATCTGTCCCTCTAAGTTATTTCGCATCAATTCCGTTACCTATATCCAAGAAGCCCCATTGCGGCAATAAATACTGCTCAACTCGATTGAGATTTGCCTTTTGTGTTCTGATTGCAGAGAGATGTTTTGTAGAACTGTTACATTTTTCTCAGTTTGAGTGATAAATTCATGTTGATGAGTTGCAAGATTAGACCATCCTTGGGCGGCAATCGCAACCGATTTCTCAACCAAAGCCATGCATAAACACCAGCGCCTTTTAAAGTGTAACAGGGCATGGCAATCTTCCCCCATCTCAGCGTGTGGGTTTTTAGCGGTAGGTGATACAGGCCTGCAGGTCCCCTGCAGCTCATGGACACACTCCGGCGCTCATGTAACGGTCACGCATATAGAGGCCAAGTAACACGCACGTGTTTGTAACAAGTCTTCCAACATCAGAAACCACGAGGTAGACTACCCGTTCTTCACAGTCTGCAGAGAGTTTCAGTCGCCAGCTGTGAATACAGCATAACCCAACTTTCTCCAGATGTTCGGATCCCGCGGACAGCGATTCAAAGCGAAACATAAGCTGTAAGTGTTTGGTTTATACATTAAATTTTAGTATATATTTGTTTAAAATTATACCAGGATTAATTAACAGTGGTCTGATGGGTTCCAAGTTGGAGGTGGGATCTGATCACATCCGTCTTCTATAATGCCTGCACCCACACCTAACTACTTGTCTGAGAAGTTTGGACTCCGAGTTGGAGCTCAATGCGGCTAACCGAGCCCGGAGCCGGGCGGTGAGGGACCTGCTCCGTGTCACCGAGTCTGCATGTGGGTTAAAGGGGAGAGTGCTTATGTCATGAGAAAGAGCCGAACAAAAATTCCGGGGCATAAGTCTCTTCCTCCCCCCAGCCCTTCTCCATTCTGTACAATGGTGCTGGGGTACTTGGCCATTCCCTGAGTTGGTCGCGTCCGTCAATTGCAAGAGATTCATTCAGGTAGATGGCACCAGTATGTACACTCGTGGAGTGAGTTGTATAACTGTAATGTTTTGTGACGGGAAACGCCAGGCGAAATGAGGGCAAACCTAGAAAATAGCGCTTCCCCACGTCCCATCAAACTCGCATTGCCCCATTGTGTTCCGTGCCCGCTGTTGGTTGATTTTGTGCCTTTTCCCCCCCAGTGTTGCTGTCAGTGCTTTATGTTTGGAGTCTGTTGTATTCAACGTGTGAGGTTAGTGATCCATGCGTAAAAGCAGAAAACCATAAGTACTTCTGCACCGTAATACCGCCTGGTAAGTATATTTATGACCGAATTATTTTTTTGCAGACTACTGTAAGTAAATAAATGTAAGTTCTCAATCTGTCCAATCACATTTTGCACAAGGCTTCATAAAACAGCAATGCTAATCCTAGGCAGTGTGGAGACTGATGGATGAGACCCTGTCAATCAATCCTGATGACCACCTTGCTAAAAGTGACCAAGACTAACTTTATATGCGTAAAATGGGTGGCACAGAAACACAGCGATTGGAGCTTGTGTCTTATAGCTCCAACGGCCTGCGTTCAGTCCTGCCATGCAGTACTGTCTCTGCAGAGGTTCTTCCTCTGACTGTGTGGGTTTCTTTTGGTGCTCTGGTTTCCTTCCACATTCCTAAAAAAAAATGTGGGTTGGTAGGTTAACTTGTCACTGTGCTTTTGCTGTATAGGAGGATTTGGGATGGAGTTGGTGGGAATATAAAATCGGATTAGTGTAGGTGTGCTGGCAGAATGTCAGACTCCATGAGGAAGGGCATCATTACCCTCATCACCAAGCAAAAGGGAGAGAAGGAGGACATCAGGAATTGGAGACCATTTCACTATTGAATAGGGACTATGAGATCCTGTGCAAGGCCATTGCCAACCGGGTCAAGTCTGTTCTGGGACAGGTGATGCACCCAAACCAAACCTGTGCTGTACCTGGCAGGAACATCTCTCACAGCCTTGCTCTGCTCAGAGATACCATTGACGAGCAGGACAGAGGGGTGGATGCCTGCCTGGTCAGCTTGGATCAGGAGAAGGCCTTCGACAGGATATCACACACATACATGCTAGATGTGCTCTCCAAAATGGGTTTTGGGGAGGGAGTCAGAAATAGGATCCAACTGCTCTACACAGATCTCTGTAGTGCAGTTCAAGTCAATGGGTGGGAGATGGATAGTTTCCCCATCAAGTCTGGAGTCAGGCAGGGTTGTCCACTCTCTCCTGTCTTGTTTATGTGCTGCATAGAAATCTTTGCTGAATCCATCAGGAAGGACGAGAGCATCAGAGGGGTGACATTGCCGGGCAGTGGAAGCACACAAGTCAAACTCTCCCTGTACTCTACCATCTTCTGCTCAGACCCATGGTCAGTTCACAGATTGATTAGCATCTGCGACCAGTTCGAGTTGGCATCGTGGGAAGAGTGAGGCCATGCTCTTCGGTAACTGGCCCGACCAATCCAACATCCCCTTCACCGTCAGGTCCGATTACGTGAAGGTGCTGGGGATCAGGTTTGGAGGTGCTGAGGCATATAACAAGAATGGGCTGGAGCGGATTGGGAAGGTAGAACAAAAATTGGGTTTGTGGAAATGGCATTCTCTGTCGATAACTGGGATAAACTTGGTCATCAAGTGCGATGTGCTCTTAGGGCTGCTGTACTTGGCACGGGTGTGGCCTGTTCCTCACTCCTCTACCTTGGTAATCACCCGGGATGTCTTCCAGTTTATCTTGGGTTCCAAGACAGAGTGAATCCGACAGGTCACGCTGCACAAGTCCCCTGAGAATGGGGGCAAAAGTGTACCCACTGTTGCCCTCATCCTGATGACCACCTTCGTGTGTGGCTGTATCAGTTAGTGTGTGTGAGGTTCTACTTGTCCCCGGTGTTGCGAAAGATGGGCCTGGCCCCTCTACCGTGCAATGTCCCAGTCAGCTGGGTGTTGTCACACTACCTGTCCTTTATGGAAGAGTTCTTCCAAGCATACACCTTTAACCACAGGTCCATCCAACAGTGGTCAGTGCGGAATATACTGCAGACACTTTGGGACAGGGACACTGTGGATTCTGTGGGTTTGTTCCCTGAGCAAACAGTCCAAACCATATGGCAGAATGCCTCATCGCCAGATCTGTCCAACAAGCACCTGCTTGGCTGGTGGTGAGATGTGCCTTCACAGTCAGAGCTTTCCTCTACAGACGACACATCATCCCCAATGCATGCTGCCCTCGGGAAGACTACAGGGTGGGGTGGGGGGGGAAATGTTCACGCACCTCTTTGCAGACTGGATTTGCAAAGAGGATGTGGAGACGGATGCAAGGGTCTGTGTCCTGGTTCATCCCCAGCAGCTGCGTGACAGAGGGCTCTCTAATCTATGGGCTGTTTCCGGGGACACACAGCGAGACAGATATCAAGTGCTGCTGGAAGGTCATCAACTTGGTGAAGGATGTCCTTTGGGCTGCCTGGAACTTGTTGGTCTTCCAGCACAGTGAGGTGTCTGTAACAGCACAGTCCAGACTGCAGGAGTACGTGCTGAAGGATGTGCTGAAACTCAGTGCAGCCAATGCAAAGGCTCTGTGGGGAAGGACCACAGCCTAGGGTTCTTCCATCCCTGCACATGGAGGGGCAGAGTTGAGCGGACAAGCCCCTCGAACAAAAAGGGGTATCACCTCAGGGAAGCACATTAGTGGCAATGGTGCTATATTGTGTTTTTTTTTCTCTAAAGCTTTACACTACTGAATGTAACAATCAGGAATGTTAAGCTTTTGTCTTTTGCACTGTGTTCTTCCTTTGTATATATTTTTTTATTATGAATAATGTTTATTTTTGAAATAAGGTTGGCCTGGCCTTGATGGGCTGAAGGGCCTGTTTCCGTGCTGTATGACTCTAATTCAAATATAATTGTATTCCATTCACTGAATTTTTCTGGAGAATTTTCTCCACTTTTATTCGGAGATGACTCTGCAGTCTCTGTCCAAAATTTCATTTTGTTCTTTATACCACAGGATCTTTCTAAGTAAATTTACTCTGTTATGGAGACAAATACAGTTCCAGTTCCTGGAATGGCAGGTCTGTCATATATGAAGGGAATAAATAGACAATCCCTCTTTTTTTGTTTAGAACAATGATTAGTGACCTCATTGGAACTTGCATTTATACAGGGCCGAGCAAGATAAATGCAGGGAGGATGCTTCCTCTGGCTGAGAGCTGCATGGGAGTAGTTGTCTCAAAGTAGGAGTAGACCATTTTGGAATGAAATGAGGAGGAAGTTCTTCACTCAGAGATTAGTAAATATTTGGGATTTTCTATGCCAGGGAATGTGAAATTTCAGACATTAATGGGTTTCTGGAAATTCAAGGTACCAAAGGACATCGGGATAGGGCAGGAAAATGATATTGAGATAAGAGATCAGCCACGATCTTACTGAATGGCAGAGCAGGCCAAATGGCCCTCTTCTGCATCTGGTCCTTGCATGTTTTTGTTTCTGTTCATGAGATGTGGGCATCACTGGCAAAGCCATTGTTAATTGCTCAGTTATTACTTATCCATAACAGTAGACTATTGCTCTGAGCATCAATTTGGCCTCACTCATTGTTTGACACAATGTTGCCAATGAATATTCTGTCTACAAAATCCATTGATTTATGAATGTTCAGTGTGCTAATTGTAGTTTTAGAATCTTTGGGGCTTTTTTGAAGCCTATATCATGAATATTAGCTTCTGTTTTACACCAGTTAAAAACTTGTCACTTTCAAAACCTTTTGTTTTTCAGTTTCATGGTATCCCCCAAATGTAAAACTCCTTTTGTTCAAAGTGGAGAGTGGGATTGGGTCCATCAATGTCACCGTATTCAACAGTTCAAGACTTGCTTCTGTATCCAACTTAACAATCACCAACAGTGGTGTTACAAGTATTGCACAAGGAGCTTTCAATTCTTTCCTCGGACTGGTTGTCCTGATTCTGAACAGCAATAAATTATCTACCATCAGTGCCTCCTGGTTCACCAATCCTGCAAGCCTGGTTAAACTTTCTTTGGTCAGGAACAGAATTCGTGCAATTGATGTGGCCACTCTATCCAACTTTTCCAATCTGGCTGAACTCAATCTTTCTCAAAATGCGATAAATACTATAGCAGACCAAAGTTTCAGGAATAACTTGAAGCTGTCCATCCTTGATCTTTCCAACAATAAACTGACTTTCCTGAGGACAGAGACTTTTGCAGACCTTCATCCCCAGAAGCTTGGCCTCCAGGACAATCCTTGGATCTGCTCCTGTGAACTTGCAGATTTTGCAATCTTCCTAGGAGGTAATTTGTTTAAATTGACTGGTTTTCTGATTCTTGCTGATGCCTGCTAACTGGACAGTATTGGAAATTTAAGTGCAAAATATTGTAGGTGTTGGAAATATTTAGCAAAGCTGTAGAAGTTGAATGTGACTTTATCCATGTATCTTTATTCTTTATCTTTATTCTTATTGTACCTCGACAGAGAACTTGGAACAATTGAATGTCTTACTGGGCGATTTCCGGTTTAGCTTATTGAAGAAAATCTGTCATATTACCCTGTCTGGCATCTGAGATACAGATCAGTTAAGAATTAATGATTTCCTTCATTAAGGGATGTTGGTTGGATCGTTTTGTAATTTTGATCACGTTTTTTGATGATCACAATGATTGATTTTTATTTCAGGTTTCTTAACGATTTTGAAATTCTCCCTGGTGCCAGCGTGGGATTTGAACTTGTGATTTGTAGATCAGTAATTCCTTTCTCTAAATAATTAGATGAGTGGTGTAATTATTATACTACTATTGCACCAAATTAACAATGTGTTTTAATATATCGTTTTTTGCCAAGTATTGAGCATATTCAGGGTTCAGTTTAATAAAGTAGTTGGATGCTGAGGGAAACAAGTAGTATGGAGATTGGTGAGGAAAATGGATTTGAGGTAAAGGATCTCATTGAGTTGTGGAGAAAGGTCGAGGGGCTATTTAGCTATTTCTTGTTCCTCTTTCTTCAGTAATGTTTGTATAAATGCAGAAATTATCCTTGACAGGAATGTAGGTATAAATATAATTGTTTCCAAATATTGAGCAGAAAGGGTTGGAAATTCAAATGCAAAATATTGTAGGTACTGAAAATAGTCAGCAGGTCGGGCAGTATCTGTGGAAGATGTATGTATCATTGTCCTAATTCTAGGTCTGTGTCAATGCCTGGTGGGTTTTCCATTTTTGCTTTTAATGTACTTTATAGTGTTTTGGTACAGCTAGCTGAATAATTCTACAATTAATATTTCCAGGTCTTGTGAATAAATCTGTTCTTGATGATGAGTATTCTGTTACTTGCCGTGATCCTCCCAATTTGCAAGGAACTCCTGTCTGGAATATATCTGATTTTGGCTGCGAGATGAGTTCAAGTACAACCTGGCCCAATCAACATGTAGCTTCTGAGAGACTGCTCCCAAAATTACTTGGGCTGCTAGGTATGTTTTGACAAATTTTTATCATACGCATAGGCTTTTAGTAACATTTCCTTTAAACTTATTTGGTTATCAGCGAAGGGTAAACTTGATCACAGCAGAATGAATTTTCCATCGGTATTATCAATGTCCTTGTGATATTACACAACCTGACAGGAATGGAGGTACCAGCTCACTATCCAGTTGGTGCATTGGTATCTGATTTGAACCAGTGCAACAGTGATATGGTTACAATTGGTGTCAATGTTCCTGCAGGAGGAAATGAGGAATAATTCACTGTATTTTTACTGAAATCAATGGCATGAAGGGAAAACTCTAGTGGTTGGATTTGTACCATATACAAAGGAAGAAGTTTACGGTTGTTGGAGGTCAGTCATCCCTGCCCAGGACATCATTACATGCGTCCTTTAGGGCAGTATCCTGGGCCCAACCATCTTCAGCTGCTTCATCAATGACCTTCCATCAGAAGGTCAGAATTGGGGATGTTCACTGATAATTGCACAATGCTCAATTTCATGTGCAACTCTACAGCAAATGAAGCAGCCCTTGGCTGCATGCAGCAGACCTGGATAACATTTAGGCATGGGCTAATAAGTTGTAAGTAACATCTGTACCACAGACGTGCCACCAATGACAATGTCCGACAAGAGGGAGTCTAACCTAAATGGCATTACCACGCCAGATTTCCCATTCTTATCCTGTGAGTCACAATGGACCAGAAGCTCATCTAGCTCGGCCACATAAATACCTTGGATACAAGAGCAGGGCCGAAGCTGAGTACCCTCTGGTGAGTGACTTACCACCTGATGCCTTAAGCTCTTTCCACCATTCACAAGGCACAAGTCATGAGTGTGATGGAATACTTTCCACTGGCATCGATGAGTATCACACCAACAACTGGCAAGAAAATTGACATCTTCCAGGACACAGCAGCATACCTCAAGGGCACCAATCACACTAAACACTCATTTTGTCCACCCATTATGCATAGTGGCTATAGTGTGTACCATCTACAAAATGCACGACAGTTACTTGCCCCGTCTACTCTGACTGCACCTTTGAAACCTGTGACCTTTACGACCACGAAGGACAAGGGCTGAAGGCACATGAGCTTACCACCACCTGCATGTTACCCTCCAAGTTGTACATTAGCTGTGCCTTCATTTTTGCTGGGTCTATATCCCAGAACTCCATACCCAACACCACAGTGCGAGCATCTTCACTAGAAAGACTGTCATGGTTCAAGAAAGAGGCACACCATCATCTTCTCGAGAGCATTTAGGGATGGGCAACCAATGCTGGCCTTGCCAGTGATGCCTAGATCCTAGAATAAAAAAACTCCTGACCATCGTTTGTTGAACCCTCTTGAAAGTTGGCACTGAGCAGATGAAGGATGTGGACAAGCTCAGGTTGGTGACCTTCACTGGCCCACAATGTAGAATGCTCACTTTGGTAGGGCATGATAAAGCTGGACATACATCAGCAGCTTCAGGAAGGCTAAAAAAAAAATCAGAGAAATTTTCATCACCTAGGATTGGTCCTGAGTATTTTCAGACCTAATACAATACAAAACAGATAGGGACTCCCGAGCCTTCCCCATCACAAAGGTCTTGGGGCCCTCCACTTCTTTCTGGAACAAAGATCCAACCAGCTCCCCTCCACCAACACGCTCATCCACCTGGCAGTACTTGTTCTTACCCTGAATGACAACTTTTGATTCCTCTCACTTTCTACATGAGAAACTCATCTGTGGTATAAGTGTTACTGACAACGAAGCCTGCAATGTTTCCATCTCCAATTTCAAGCACTCATAAGATTTTTAGTTGAAAGTGAGAGTGAAAATCAAATGTTCCAGACTCTCCTATTGGGGCTATTGGATTGTTCAGGACAGTGAGTGTGAGGGATGGGCAGAGGTGTGCAGCATACACGTATCCCAGCCTCTTTGCTGCATTCACCTTACCCAAATGACATCAATGATAACAGAAAAAGGAAAGATGTTTCCCTTGTTCCATCTGTTTTACACCCATGTGCTAGAGGAGAAAGATAAGCCTGAAAAACTTTGTTTATTCTTTGCAAATTTTCCTTTCGGGTACTGGGACTCCTTTTACCCTGGAAAGTGACGGAAGGACCTTTAAGTCTCATGCATTCTCACTTTGCCCCTATTATATGCTTCTTCACAGGGCTGCTCTTCGTTCTCCTTCTATTAGTTCTTCTGCTGTTGAAAAGGAAACATGAAAAGAAGCAGATAATACCAGGAAGGCAAACAAGCAATAAACATGAGAATGACCCCCAAAAGGAGGCTCCTAAAGAAAAATCTAATACAGAAGTGCAGGCAGTCAATTCAGTGTCAGGAGTGGATGTGAACAATAAACACACAGCATCAGTAATAGCAGGGGTTCAACAGGTAAATGAAATTCCTCCCAAGGATCTGCCTGAATTAACTTACTGTAGTCAAGAGATATCAAATATATATGCATCAACATCTCAGTTGTTTACTGAGGACTGGGAGAGTGTAAAAAACAAGGGCGTCACAAGTAAACAGGAAAAGGCAACATGTGACGACGGTCCATCCTCAGTGGTCTTTGAAAATCAGTCAACAGGAGTTCTTGATTATGGAACAGTGAGCAATTCAAAAGCATTGGCTATGTCATCCTTCCAGAACCAGGCAGGGTCTGATGTAACAAAATGGAATAGGAACGGAAATGGCAAACCTGTTGGAACGATCATACCATTGCCCAAAATGGCTACTGACAATAATGTGAATCCAGATGATAACCTGGCTATAACTACTACAGTGGTGAGTAGTAGGCATGATGTAGTGAGAAATTCACTGGCAAGAGAAAAATTAAACAAAGAAGTTTCTGGCGAGTTGTATGATTCAAGCATCAGTTTAATGAATAGTGTGACTGAAAGACAACGTGGCAAGGAAAGTGAAATGCCTGAGCAAAATGGAAGTCAAGGAAATATTGCACAAGTTGAAACAAGAGTTGTGGATGACAGAAGAAGGGAATCAAGACTAAAGAACGATGAGAATAGTATGAAGTGCTCTTCTGGAGTAGGCAACCCTACGTCATTGATAAGGGGGGATTTATCAACAACTAAAAGAGTGAAAAGAGGCCAGATCAGCTCCGAGGCTGTAATCCTTTCAGGCTCGAGACGTGGTCCAGTCACACCAAACAATGAAACAGCTGTTAATACAAGCTCACCAACCAAAGGTGACCTTCCTTGGGGCAGTGACTATGGATATGTTAACCTTTTGCATGAAATTGTGGAAAATCAAGGACGCCGTACCAGAGAGCGTTGGAAACAAAGTCACCGATTCAAAATAACACATCAAGTTTGATACTTTTCAGACCCTGGCTAGTAGCCTGAGGTTGCAAACTCTGACTTGAGCCTCGTAGTTCTTGAGATGAGACGTTGTCCATATTTGTGTCCAATCATACAATGACTAATCTTGAATTATCCTGATAGTCCCTCGGGATGGTATGAGTTAGGATAGGGCTGCAGTATTTTGAATGTTCTAAAATTTATGGAGGATGTACATATGAATATGTAAGTGTACACATTAGGAGCAGGATTAGACCATTCAGCCTCTTAAGCCTGCTCTGCCAGTTAATAAAAGCATGGCTGATCTGATTTAACCTCATTTCTGCATTCTTGCATACCCATGGTAACTATTCACCTCCTGCTCATCGAGCATCACCCAATGCCTTCAAAATATTTAAAGACTCTGTTTCCACTGTCCTCTGAGGAAGAGAGTTGCAAAGACTCTTGACCTTCTAAGAGGAAAAGAATTGCCTCCTGTTTGCCTTAAATGGGTTACCCATAATACTCAAACAATGACCCCCCAGACCTAGGTTCTCCCACAGGTGGAAATTCTCCCCACATCCACCCTGTCAAGATCTTCAGGATCTTGTTTGTTTCAGTCAAACATGTGACGCTTGACCAGAGCACATTGGATTTCCACTGGATACTTGGGTTTTCTCCCACATTCCCAACAATGTGCTGATAGGTTAATTAGATTTCTGTAAATTACCTCTAGTGCAGGTAAGTGGCAAAAGGATCAAACGGAGTTGATGGTTGCATGAGAGAGAATAAGCTGCAGGGTTATAGGGAAATAATGGAGGGATTGGGTCAGTAGGATTGCTCTGTTAGAACCACCATAAGATTGCCTAAATGGCCACCTCGGGTGTTATAACAAAGTAACTTCAAAACATTGGGATGATTCCCTCAAATTTGCTGCTTTATTCTGGCAGCATAAACTTATTACTTCAAAATGTCAAAAACTAATCTGAAATCTTCAACATGCTTTGAATTTAAATGGCTCCTATCAATTCTTAGATAAATGTTTGGCTTTTTAGAAGAAGAATCCCAGCAACTTTGGCAGTTTATCTACTCCTTAGCGTCACAAGCAAAATAGACATATGCCAACACTGCATCCGTATGTTAACATTCATCAACAGAGATTTAATATGCAGCATGTGTCCTGCTGATTTTTCAAAATGTCTGAAAGTGTTTGGAACATACAGTCTTTAGCTCCTCACCTTTCAACATATGGTAAGTGATTCATGATTACTTTTTTTTATTCACTTATGGGATCTGGTGTCATTGAACTTTTTTACCTGGCCATTTTAGAGAGCTGTTGTTGAGGCGTACACTGTTGTGAAGCTGAAGTTGAATATTTTCCAGTCGGGTTAAGGATAGAAGATTCACTTTTCTGCGGGTTTTTACAATAAATCAGTAATTTCATGGTCATTCTCGACCTTCTGAGATCGCCTCATCTCTGCTTTAAATGAGTTCCCCTTTATATTTAAACAGTGACCCCTACTTCTATATTCTGTGCCTCCAATTATTTCAAATTTGAGAGTGAGAAAACTATTATCCCACTCGAATGTAGACAATTCCCCACATGAAGTCACATTCATATATTGTTAGGGCAAGGGTTGGTGAATTGAATTTTTATCACATCCATAGTAGAAAATTTTTAATTATGAAAATTATATTGCTGATTAGATTTGTAAAATGTTTTAGAAATATGCTAGTATTTCCTTAAAGTCAAATTGAGCACATTTGCTGAATCATAACTAGAAAGAATTGGAACTGATTTTGTTTTGTGATTTGTTCCTTTTTTGTATTGACTTCAGTTTATTTCTGAATAAATTACTTGCTTTAGTTGAAATAAACTGTACCTTTGTTGGTGTGACCTGTATTTTTCCCCCCTCATTTCTCCCCATGACATGTGAAAGCTTGTTTCAGTGTTAGGGTGACTTTGAAAACTGTAGTTATGACTTTCTGGAGAATGTGTCGCGCAATGATTTTTAAGTTTCCTTTGGCGTATGGTAGAATCTTGATAAAACTTTCCAGGAACATTTCATCACTCTCTCTCTCTTTGCTGATTGATATTAAAATTGATTGAGCTATGAGAGAATCCACAACAAAAAACTTAATGAAATAGCTGGGCTGTTCAGAGAGCTACCATGAGGCAGGTGTGGGGTAGGGGGGAATGGAGTGGTGGGGAAGGCAGTTTACAACAGTGCCAAAGAGGGTGACCCTCTCAGATGGAGGATCAAACTACATGGCTAGCACTTGCAGAAGGAGCTGTTCTGAAGCTTGTACTATACTGTGCTTGAAGTGAATATTGCTCTTTATGGACTGTCATAAGAGTGGAAAACTATTCCACTCTGCAGATTTGAAGTCTGCATTTAACTAACACCAACATTTACTTCCCATCATCCTCACATCTGCAAAAAAAAATCAATTTTTGAATTGGTTTTAAACTCTCCAGTCAAGCTGCATCAGCCTGGTATTATCAATGAAACCAAACAGATCATTGACTGACATACATACATACATACATATATCTATATCTATATATCTCTCCCTCCCCCTCCCTCCCTCCCTTCCTCTCCCTCTCTCCCTCCCTCTCTCTCTCTCTCTCTCTCATATATATATATATATATATATATATATATATATAAAAAAAATGAGTTCCACTGATTACTGAGCCTTGAAAATTAGGGAGGTTCTTGGTTCAGTCTCTGACCTTTGCCCTCTGTCTCGATCCTGCCACTCTGTGTCAGAAGTCTGGGAGATCGAGTTGTAAGAAGTGTCCATGTGATGTTAAAACCAACCTCTTGAGTGCTAATTCTGTGGAGGTGAAATTCGCCCCGGTACTGTTCAAAGGATAGGGGAGTTCTTTCAACATCTTTGACAATTTTTTTATCCCTCAGTCGACTCCACCAGTGGAAAGTAAATTTCCTTCATTTCTACTTTTGCTTTTATAAATACCATGCCATAGTTTAAAAATAATTTTAAGGTTGGAGGTTGGGGAAATAAGCCTTATGGGGAAGGATATAATTGGATTGGGCCAAGATGTACCTTACAGTTGTAATATCTTGCTAACACTTATGCCTATGGCTTGTAATGTGATGAAAGATCCACGGGCTTAGCATTGACAATTTCCCAGGAATCAATTTTACTCTAAAGCAAACTCAAGGAAAAGAGAATAATTAAAAGAAAATAATTGTGACCTGAATTGGATATGCTGACCACTCAAAACCTCTTTCTCCCCTTCCTCCCTACCCAGCTCCATCCAATCCACTACCCAAGCCAAGCAACAGGGTGTTGAGGCCAACACACTAAATCCTACATCCTACATAAAACCAATACAGAAAACAATAGTACAGGATAAGGCCATTTGTGTTTGTGCTTGCTCTTTTAAAGAACAATTGTGTTAGTCCCACACCCTTCTCTTTCCGTACACTCCGCCATTTTGTCCTTCAAGTACTCAGTCAATTCCTATTTTCACGTTACCAATGATTCTAATATCCACTAGCCCAGTAAGCATTGCATTTCCAAGTCTTAATCATTGGTTACTTGCAATGTTCTCCATATCACCAATGTGCTTCGTAGTTCTTAAATGGCCTCAAGGGGTTAAGGCTGTAGAGGTTATGAGAAACGTGGCAGAAATGCAAACGAATTTGTTGTGGTTAAGGGGTTTAAAACAATGACAAGAATGAACAAGCTAATTGAAGAATTGTTTTTTCTCTCAGAAGGGGAATCTGAAATACATTGGGCTTTGCCTTTATATGCCTGGCTACAAAGTAAATTGAAGTATTTGGACAGGAGAAACTTTCCCATGGTTGAAGGGATATGGAAGAAAGGCAAAGAACTGGATTAAAAAGATGTAGCTCATTGACTAGGTATTTACCTCAGATTTCTGTATGGAGTAGGTATGTTATCATCTTAAACGGACAGCTTGGTTTAGCAACTAAGCAACGTTGCAAATATTAAAGATGGCTGTGGGAGAGCTATTTGCTCATTAACGTTTTCTTGTGGTTCTGGTCACTTACTTAACTCATTAACTAAAGTAATTAAGAATATCAGGGCATGTCCTGACTCATATGGCAGTTCCTGACTTGCCCATCCTCCTGGCGCTGTGGAGACGTGTCAGCTTTAGTTAATGTTTATATTTTCTAACATGGCTCATTAACATCTGAACTGAACTAGAGCCTGTCTGAGAATAAATCCTGCAGTTACTGAAAATCCCAGGGATCTGCCATCAAACAACAATCAACAGGAGAAGTAGCAGCCAGTGGGGAACAGATCTGAAATGGTCTTGGAGATGCTGATAGGACTCCATTCGGTAAATTGGCTGTTTACATTGAGAAAGATGAAAAGTAAGTATAATCTGTCTTCATATTCATTGCTATGTATTTCCACAGTTTATGCTTTCCTAAGATTTTGTACCTTTATTTAAGATTCCTCTTGTGCAGTGATTACAAAATCTATTATCAAAGCATTCTTGTACAGCTCTCAGACCGTCCCCCTCTGCCAGTTGCAGTAAAATTCCACTAACTTTAGTGCTGGACAAGCAGATTTTTTTTAGATCTTTAATACACTTTTTCACATGTAATATAGTCATATGATAATTTTTCCAGTGAACCCAGTGAGGTTAAATATAAAATCACTCTGGACCCTGGTTCTGGATGCAAACCCACCCATGTTTCGGACCCCAAACCCAGCCTACACTCCAGATCCGGCCACACATCCTGCTTGTGCTCTGGACCCCTGGATTAATGAGTGAGTTAGATTAAGGACAGTCAGGTTTTCTGAACAACTGGATGCCAGATTATTGGAGTTTTACTAGGGGGCTTGGCGTCTCTGTTATGGATCTTAAATGATGTGCTGGATGGTTTCATTTACTCATGTTTAAGATTGCTAGAGCCTTTGCTTTTTTGTGGTAAGATTTGCTGCAGATTTTCAATTATTCTTTGGTAACTGAAAAGCAAGGAACTTTCTCACCTGATGTTAATAGTTTTAGACTAAATATTGGCTATGGTCTTTGCATTAGCAGTTTGTTTTTGTGATCTTTTTCCTTATCAATGATTGCGCAGCTCTTCTGAAATGTTCACATCATCACAGGAACTGAGAAAATTGATGAAGGCAGAGTGGTAGACGTAACTTACATGGACTTTAGTAAAGCTTTTGACAAGGTCCCACATGGTAGGGACCAGAAAGTTAAGCAGAAGGGATCTGAGGCGTGCTGGCAAACTGGATCCAAGATTGGCTGGGTGACAGGAGGCAGAGGGTAGTGGTGGATGGGTGATTTTCTGACTGGGAATCTAACAAACTGTGTACTGCTTTGTTTGTAATATATATATAAATGATTTGGATGAGAACATGGGGGGAGGGGTGGGGATGTGATTAGTAGATTTACGAACAACCTGAAAATTGGTGGGGTTGTAGATAGTGAAGAATGTTGTCCAAGGATACAGTGGGACATAGTTTAGCTGGGAATTTGGGTGGAGTGATGACAGATGGAATTTAATCCAGACAAGTGTGAGGTAATGCACTTTGGAAGGCCACATTCTGGTAGGACATATAGAGTAAGTGGTGGGGACCTTAGGAGTTTTGATGTACACAGAGACCTTGGGTGCATAGGGTAGTGAAAAAGGCATTTGGTATGCTTTTCTTCATAGACTGAGGGCATTGAGTACAAGAGATGTGAAGTCATGTTTCACTTATACACTTAAAAACTACAGTTAGATTATTGTGTACAATTCTGGGTGGCACGTTGCAGGAAGAATGCAGTAGCAATAGGGAAACTGCAGAAGAAATTAACCAGGATGTTGCCTGGAATGGAGTGCTATATATTTAAGCAGAAATTGGACAGGCTGCATTTATTCTCACTGGAACACTGGAGGCTGAGGGGTGATCTTATAGAGGTTTATAAAATTATAAGGGGCATAGATTGCTCAGGTAGTTAAATCTTTTTCTTAGGGTAGACGTGTCTAGAACTAGAGGGTGCAGGTTTAAGATGAGAAGGGAGAAATGCAAAGGTGATCAGAGGGTGGTGAGCATTTGGAATGAGCTGTCAGCGGAGGTAATGGAAGCAAATACAATTACAATGTTTAAAAGCTGTTTGGACAGGTACTTTGATAGGAAAGGCGTAGAGGGATATGGGCATTGTGGGCAAATGGGATTAGCAATGATGGGTGTCATGGTTGGCATGCACGAGGTGGGCCGAAAGGGGCCATTTCTGTACTGTACGTTTCCATGATTCTATATTCATCTTCATTCAAACCCTCACTTCAAATGGCCAAGATTTTCAGCAGCATTGCCTTGCAAGTAATTTGCAGTCCGCCACCATCTTTATTACTCAGTTTAATTCCTTGTTCTAGTTGCTTTGCTTTTCAGACAAAAACTGACGGATGCAATATTGGTGTGTGAACATGACTGTTAGGATGTACAGGCTGCCTTGTGAAGAAATAATTAAGCATTTTGGGCTTGTACTCTTTGGGGTTTAGAAGAATGAGCCTGAGTAGTTCATTTTAAATAGCACAGATGAGTTCTTCAGTGTTGTATGCTTTCTATGATTCTATCTAATTGAAGCATGTGCTGAGGGGGCTCGACATGATGGAGGCTGAGGAGATGTCTCCCCTCGTGGGGGAATCGAGAACTAGGGGCATAGTTTCAGGATAAGATGAACATTTAAGAAGAATTTCTTCAGTCAGGCCTTTGTGAATTTCTGGAATTCTCTACCCAGGAGAGCACTGGGGGTTGAGTTGTTAAATACATTCAGGACTGGAATAGATTTAACGAGCATAACAAAATCAAGGGTTATTGGGGTCAGGCAGCAACTTGGATCAGATCAGCCATAAACTTATTGAACGGCCTACTATTCTCATGCTCTTATGAGCAAAGTTATTATCTCATTGAATTATATACGGTAAGTGTTCAGAACAGGGGGACATCACCTTAAATTTTGGGACTGATATATTTCTTTGTACAATGGCATTGGAAATCTGGAGTTCTCTCCCTCAAACAGTTGTTTAGTTAAAGGGTAGATGGAAAATTGAAAGTGCTCGACCTTTGTTGGGCAAAGCATATGAAACAGCTTTGGAACTTTTGTGTCTACATTAATTAGGTTGAAGATTAGCCAAGATCTAATCAAATGGCAGACCAGACTTCAGCACTGAACTGCCATCTCCCCTTCCCACATTCCTAAAAATGTCTGAATCTCTCAACAGGTAATTTCTTCTTTCTGTGTCTTGCTCCAATGCTGCTGTGTGCTGCTGTACAGTCCTGTTCCAGCTACTGCACCTGCGGTGAAGATCTGGCCAATTGTAAGTCTGTGCCTTCACTGCAGGCAGGTAAGCGAGGTTTCAGCAGGCACTTAAGGGTCTGCTAGACAAGGGCATGAGGGAGGATGGTTTAGATGGACATGCTCATAACTGAAATAGGGTGGGAGGAGGCTCCTGAGCAGCATAAACGTTAATAGAGACCCGTGGGGCTGAATGGCTACCGTAAATTCTATGTACTTGTTTATCCTCCTGTCTCTTTTTATAAGTATTTATAGATTTACCAAAGTCTATGGCAACGATCCTGCTTCAGGGGGGATCAATCACGATGATTGAACCAAGGGCTTTCCAGAACTTCTCCAACCTGCGTTACCTGTCCATCACTGATTTCAGACTCTCACTTTCCAGCCACGCCTTTGCTGCATCAGTGGGCAGCCAGAGCAGGCTACAGGTATTGGATCTCTCCAAAAACAGGCTTCTCAGTTGTAACATCGCTGGCTCAGCCTTCGCAGGCCTCTCAAATCTGACCGAGCTCAACCTGTTCCAAAACGTGCTCGATGCGCTAAAGACCCTATGGTTTTCAGATCTGACTTCACTTCAGAGATTAAATGTGCAGTTAAATAAGATTTCCTATCTCCCGCCACGCATATTTCTAACACTGAGCCTGCTGGACAAACTTAATGCATCTTCGAATCTTATCCAATACCTATCCACAGACACGTTCTGTGGCCTGAACACCCTCCGCTATTTGGATTTGTCTAGCAACAAGCTCCTTTTCATCGCCAAGGATGCCTTCAAACCCTTGCAAAGACTGAAGCACCTATTTCTAAATGACAATCAGCTTGTGACGTTGGCCGAGGTTCCTGGGTCATTGCAGGAGATACAGTTGCAAGGCAACCCCTGGGAGTGCAGCTGCCAGTTGGAGATGTTGCTGGGATCATGGAGGGATGCTGTGCAGGATCCAGGGAGCCTGGTTTGTGGGAGCCCAGAGTCACTGAAAGGAAAACCCATCCTGATTCCAGGTTCCAGTTATTGCTTATCCACAGCCCCGGTGCCAGAAACCCCAGCCTTGCACATTGTTCCAGTCCTCAGTGCTCGAGCTGTAGTTTATGGATTTATTGGTGAGAATATTACATTTTCTATTTCTTTTAAAGATAAAAACCTGCAGCATAAGGTCCCAAAGGTGTTAGGTTAATTGGCTTGTGTTAACTATAAGACCATAGGAAGTGGGAACAGTAGTTGGTCATTTTGCGTCTCAAACCCACTGTAAGAAAATATAAAATAATTATTTGTAACTAACCAGGGTAGGAATTGTTAATAAAACATTTACGTGGCACTTGATTCATTAGGAATAATATACAGCATTGCCTGTTTCCCTGTCCCCATGCTTTTGCTCACCCTTGTTCCACTTTGCTAGATTTTCATAAGCTTTAATCTTGTAGTGAAACCTCAAAATCTATTCTGTTAATGAAAATACTTCGCCTTTGTTTTACTGTTTAGTATCTTACTTTGGAAGTGGGGTGCAGATTGGAATGGATTGTGCTCTAGTGGCAGAAAGTAATGGTTCATTCAAGTTTAATTAGAAAATAAAAACATGTATCAGTGAAGCAAAACACTTCCTGTCCCTTCATGAGCAATATCAAACAAAATATGATTCTGAGCTACATGTGGATGTTACGGAAGGTGATCTAAATTTCTTGAAAATAGAAAGCCTTGAAGGAGGAAAATGAGATAGAGAGATGGAGAAGTTTGAGGGAATACAAGGCCCTAGTGTCTTGGCAGCTTAAAGGCATGACTCTCAGTGGTGGAGGGATTAAATTTGGGCTTGATTATGTGGCCAAATTTTGAGGAGCCCAGTAATCTCAGTTATAGGGCTGGTGGAGATTACGAAGTGTGAAGAGTGAGGTCATGGAAGGATTTGGAAGCTAGAGGAAGGATATTAAAACTGAAAATGTGCTCAACTGCAAGCTGGTGAAGTTCGCCAACAGGGAATGGGACTTGGTCTGAATTAGGATTCAGCCAACACCTTTGGATAGTTTTGTGCTTATGGAAGGTAGACTGAGGGAGGTAGGTGAGAGAACACTGGAATAGTCAAGTCTAAAGTAATAATGGAGTTCAGCAGCAGATTAACCAATGCAAAAGTGAAACTGGGTGATGTTATAAGAGGTCTTAATGAGGGTGCAGATATGTGGTCCACAGCACAGATTGGGGTCAAAATGACAGAAGACTGCAAACAGTTTGATAGTCTTTTTTGCCAGATGCTGGTAAGAGGGATGGGATAAGTGCCTATGGAACAGAGTACGTGAGGAGGACTGATGTTGAAGGCTTTGGTTTTACTGATATTTAGGGACAAAATATCAGCCCATGCATGGTGATGCTGGGCTGATGCCAATGCCATTGCGGAAGAGTACAGAGAGTTGATAATTTTGGACACCTGGCTATTGTCAGTCACATTTGGAAAGTGATGTTTCATGGGGTGATGCTGTTGAGGGCAGAAGGTTATTATAACATAGGGGTGCTATGGATAAATCTTAACATTGCAGGTAACTCTCCGACTAGATGAGTAAGAATGGAATTAGATGAGCGAGGTCCCATCAGCTGGATAATGTTGGAGAGGCACTGGAGGAGGAGGATGATGTGGTCAACAAGTATTAAAGACTGCTGACTAATCCAGTCAAATGTGGAATGGGTAGGTTACCACAGGATGACTTTAGTGGCATTGAAGGCTTTAGTCATTTTGGCACTGCTGCAGGGTTGAAGAATTGACTGGAGGAATTCAAGGAAGGAATGTGGTGTGGGTAAAAATGAGCATGAATTTGGGAGGTTAAAAGAATGTTAGAGAGGAAAAGAGGTTGTAGCTGGGGTGGTAGTTTGCAACCACAGTGAAGATAAAGGTGTTTTATTTTGAAGGAGACAGACAAACCACCTGAAGAGAGAGAACCACGAACAATATCAACTAACCCAGGGACCAGAATAGAGAAGAAACAACAGTCAAAAAGTCTATTATTTGGTCTAGTTAACTGTGAGATCAACAATTTAATCCATATTTATGAAGCAGATACAGGAGCACAACTGTGCAAAAATAAGATAATTAGTGTACATTGTCCCCTTTCTTTGTCCTATCGAGCTATCTATATTATCTGTAGGTCAGTACATCACATATTTAAGTTCCTTCCTATCCAGTATATTTAATCACTCTTGGTGTCCCCCTCACTTGATTACATTTGCACACACAGTTGCTCTCTTTCACTATGTATCATTACTGCGTTTAATGGACTATCTGGGATATAAAAATATTGCTGTTTCAGCTCTATCACCTTCAATGCTCAATCTATATTTATTAATAGATGAATGTGAATGTACTCTTACTGAATAGATATCTCTCTAAGGTGTAACCCCTCTACCTGCTGGGCCTGCACCTATTCGTACTCCCCACTGATCTCGATCCTAATCTCTCTAATTGGTGACTTTTATCTCTCGGCCTGCCAATTCCTCCCTTGTGATTGATGCCTCTGGTCTTGCATGCTACTGACCTTCTTCATGGTAAGCCTTTGAACAAGATATTTTTTGGCCTCCCTCAAACTGACATTTAGCAGGTACCTTTCAAATTTCAGTTCTTGTAATTTGCTGCTCCCACACCTTTGTATAAACATGGGTGGGCTTTTGCTGAGGATACACTCTCATAACATTTAAGCAGCATATAGACAAATAAATACTTGAATTGCCAGGGTGTAGGAAGGCTGCACACTTAATGTGAGTAAATGGATACCATGGAGATGGTGGGTCATAGGCCTGTTTCTGTGCTGCATAACTCTGACTTGTGGAATTTATCCCACATTTTCAGCCTTTAACTCTGTCCTACAATTTTTGTATATCAGATTAATTCATAGACCAACCTTTAAATAAAATTGCAGTATACAGTTACCCACTTTCAGGCCGATTCTCAAACAAAATGGTTTTGTTCCTACACAGAGACAAGATTCAATTTTCCTCCTGTTTATTCTCTCACAAAAATGCCATGATATTTTGATTATATAAAGCACTTAAAATATTCAAACAAATTGATCTGATTTGGCCAGCAAGAGATAATAGCTCCTAAATTTTGAAGTTCAACAAATATGAGCAGGACGAACCAGCCATATGCAACATTTGGGCATAATTTGGAACTGCCTTGCAAGGACTTTACTGGGCCACAGTTTGGAGGCTCAATCAGAGAAAAAAATTTCTGCAGTTCACTTTGCAGCTGTGAAGTTTTCTTTCATTGCAAATTAATCCTGTATTTATTAATCTTTCCTTTTCAGGGGGATTTTTACTGGCAGGTGCCATCTGCCTGGTTACCTGTGTGGGTAAGAGATCCTGGAGAGAGGGAACCATGGGGAGTCTCAGGATACACAGCAGCGAGGCAAAAGGAAGATTAGAAACAAGAAGAATGAGTGAAGCACTGATGGAATTGGATGCCAGCAAGCAGAAGGGCGTCTCCGTGATTGTTTCACATCAGACTATCAATGAGATGCAAAACATTAAGGATAAGCAAGAGGAACAAAGGGAGGAACCTTTAAACATTTCCACAGAATCATGGACTGCCAGGAAAAGGGAAAATAATGCAGAGAAGAGCAGGAGAATGCGACCTTGTAAAACATCACCCAGTTCTCTTCATGCAGCTTATGTTGCACACATGCAGAATGTCGGTGTAAATAGTGCAGTCAAGAATAAAGGAAGATCAGGAAGCTGGGGAAAAGCTGAAAGAGGTAAGATTCATTCTCAATTTTGATGAGGGATTTTCTATCTTATAGGGCTGTTAGATTTGCAGGTGGATTTTGATAACTGGATTCTTTCATCGGCTTTGCAAGAGCCATCCATGTTAAAGTCTTAAAGTTACCTGTTAGGAATATTTGGCCAGATGTAGATGCACCAAATAGAGCTTTTGAATAACATCAAACCCAAGATCAAAAATAAGTTTATAATCTTCTACAATTCCATTTCTCATTGTCCTTTCTGTTATTTCCCAGAAGTCCAGATATCAACTGTTATATGTGAGTCAAATCAGGTCACCTACATTGATGCATATTTCAGCAGTTATGTATTACTTGATTCCTACCCTGTAGCACAGTGGTAACATTAGTGATGGAGAGTCTGGACTTCCAGTTGATGGGCACTAATCAGTGATGATAACCTTCATCATAAACAACTAATACCTTCTTTCTTTTCCATTTTCACAGAGAAAGTGTCAATAGATTCAGCAACCAGCTACTCATTTCACAACCTGAATTTAACAAAAAAAGGCCAAGTCAAACTGATCTCTTCAAGAACCCCTCAATCATTGAATGTTAAACCAGCACCTAATACCATCTCAGTATCTGTGCAAGATTGGTCCAGCATGAACAAGGGAATGCCTAATGTGACATTTCCACATTTACTACCTGGGGATATTCAAACTCATGTGAGATTACAAACTTCTTTGCAAAGTAACTCTAAATGCAAACCTCAAGAAAAAATACAGGATGATATTCCATGCAAAGCTAATGTGTCAAAGGCAGAGGGAGCTACTTTTCAAGCAGCCAAGTCTTTAAATGAACATAAAGAAAATGATACCTTGCAATTATTGGAGGTAGATGGAAAATTCAGAGATAAACTGCCTGAGTATCAGGAGATATTACCCAGAAATATTCAGAATGTTTCAAGCATTAGTATGCAGACTCCCACCTGTCTACCTGTTAGTCATGATGCATTTTCTGAAATTTCACATCAGCAGGCTAGACATCTCACTCCTTTCAGTCATTACTGTGAGGAACCAAGATCGAATCCCTCTGAAAAGCACCGTTCACTGCATCACAGTGAAAGCCCTCAATTCACAAATCAGCCCAAGTCAGTACTTGATACAGACTTCAGTGAATCTGATAAAGTGGAAAATAATGATGTATCATTTACGACCAGAGCAGACGCCACCCCACCAGGCATTATAATCTTTGCTCAAGACGAACTCAAGCAGCCAAGACACCATTCTCCATGCAAGCAAAAGTTTGCAAAAGATATGTCGGAACATGTGTTCAATGAAATAGAAACACCTATTAGAGAAGATTCCTTTTTCATGGATGACAATCAGTTGTCTGATGGAGATAGACTTGAGTTAAATAACACCCTCCCTAAAGAATCTGTATCATTAGTAGGTAGTTCTGCTGGACCTACATTTGATGATATTTTAGCAGCCAGCAGAATTACTGAGGATAAAATGAACCAAGATGGATCAGCCAGTATATCATTTAGCAGGCCATTTGCATGGAGTGCACAAAGTCAAGAGAATTGGAACCAAAGTACCACAACACTTGATTCAGCTTCAGAACATCCTGAGAGAAACCACTCACAAAAGTTCACTTCAAATGCTGGTGCACCTAAGCAATCAATTACCAGGATAACAGACGAAGAGAATAACCTGGATGTGGAGGAATGGACTGATAGATCTAAAATATCCTTCCAAAATAGATTTTCTACAAACATTCCCTCAATAAATGGGAAACCTAACTCAGAACCAGAGGGATGTATTCAATGTCCAATCATTAGACATTCACAGAAGTTATTGTATAAGAATGATGCAGGAAAAAGGATAGGCTCTGAGCTATATAGAGAGAATTTTGGTAATATAAACTATTCCAAGAAAATGTACAAATCAGTTTTTAAACTAATTGATGAAATGCAGTTTCAACCTTCGTTAGAGGAAGTCCAGAACAAAGCATTGCAAAATAAACCAATTCTCAACATGGGGGTGAGCAGGGATAAACCTAAACTGCACAATGTTTTGAGTCCACTCTCAACAGTCAAAACTATTAAAGCTCTACAGCAATTCAAATCTTCTGGTCCTGCACTTGAATTGCCTCACTTAAGTTCATTGTACAGTCGGTGGTATTATAAGAGTGAATTTAGAAATAGACTTGGGAAACAGATTCCAACCGTTGTACCTGAAGGTGTTGATTTAAACACAATGCCAAATTTTCACTGTGAAAAGAACTTTCGGAGTCCAACTGACAATCAGACACACACCGAGGCTGAGGAAGCCACTGATGTCAGAGCCTGGAAGGACATTCATTCACCCAAGCACTTTGTAAAGCTTAGCCCACCCATGCAAAAAGAGCTTTTAACTGATGATGAATTAACAGTTATTAACTTGTTTCATAATCTCAAGAAAACATTGGTTTTTGAATAAAAGTTACATCAATTCATTTCAATTAATCAATCAACTTAATTTGGTAAAATTATCCACGAGTTCTGTAAATTTTAATGCTTGATTATGGACAAAAATAGCTGAATGCACTCTTCCCCATGTAGGGAAACTTCCTATCCAATTTAATTTGCATCAGTATAGAAGTGTAATCAATGAAGCAAGTTCATGAGTGTATCAAGTAACAGCTGACATTCTCTCAAGACTCATATTTTTCATCCTCCATCACCATTCACTAATTGGACAAATCTGCTCAAGGTGGTTACATACTAATGTAGATTTGGAAAGAAGCAGCCCTGGGTTTCCTCAGCATTGACTTTAGACCCCATTAAGTCTCATTATAATAAGTTAAATGGATAAGAAAACCACCTGCTAATTATATTTCCTGTCATGTCTCAGCTGTGGAATTGGTAATCTCTGAGGAACATCAACTGGAAGAACCACTGATTGTACTCTGGATGAGAAACTACAATGCCAACCATGGGATGCTGGCATCGTTGCCTCTCGCTGGAAGGACGTAATTGCTGGACTTGGCCTGTGGCAGGTGGTGAGGGAGAACCAGCATGGGGAAATCTTCTTGACTTCATTCTCACTCGTCTATCTATCTATCACTGATACATCTGTTCCAAAGAGGAGCTGGATGTGTGGGAATTGCAGTGTCTGTGTGGAGACAAAACCCACCTCGCTGTGTTGTGTGGAATTACAACCCTGCTGTAAAATGGAATATATTCAGAACAGATCTTGCAACTCAAAACTGGGCATTTGTGAGATAATCATCAGTAATAGCAGCATATTTGCAGTCCACCACAATCCCCTGACCTGACATATTTCCAAATGTGCTAACAAGGCACATGGCCAACCCTGGGCAGTACCAGATGGATCTATAAATGAGGTGCCAACCTCATGATATTACAAAACAGCAAAAGCAGCATGCCCTAGCCAGAGTAAGTCATTTCATAATCCAATGAATTAAGACAAAGAGTTGTAATCCTGACACATCCAGTCATAAATGTGGCAGACAATTAAACTAGTGGGAGCAGAAGGTTCATTGAATATCCCTAGCGATGGTGAAGAGGACAAAAGCATCACAATCAGGTTCAGCGTGCAAAATTGCCAGGTATGTCAGATTAAACCAAATTACCACCCATTAATTTAGTTATCAGCAAAGTGCTGCAAGGTATCATCAATTCTATTATCAAGTAACACTTACCTACAGACACTGATGCTCACTTTGGGTTCTCCCAGGACCATTCGAATCCAGACCCTGTTATCGCCTTGGTCCAGTTTACTAAAGAGCAGAGTATCAAAAGGTGAGGTAAGAGTGACCATCATATGACCATATGGTTTCAAGGATCCCAAGTAAAACTGAAGTGAAAGAATCACTCCACTAGCTAGAGTCGTGTCTAATGCAAAAACAGGTACTTATTTGAAGCCAATCATTATAACCCAAGAACATCACTGTAACAGTTCCTCAAGGCAGCATCTTACATCCAACCATTGTCAGCTGTTTGAATGAAAGGTCACATGACATGTTAACTTCATCTCAGTCACCACATTTGTTATCAGGCTTGCTGTGCATTCTCTGTTTGTACTTTGGTTTCTGGCATTTGCATTATCTTGATTTTGCCATAAGGATCACAAACAGTTATTGAAAGTCAATTATTGGCTGCATGCAGCAATTTATTTTAAATGTTTATATTCATGGACACTTCATTTAACAGTATAAAATCATGACACTTTTCTTTCAAACCAATATATTACAGTTGAGAGGTACAAGAAAAAAGTCAAAAGAATCCTTTAATATTTTAGTTGCAACTGTGGAAAAATGGGAGGTGCACTGGAAGATCACCAGCAACAGGTATCAAATTCCACAGTACTTTTAAAATACATGATCAAAAAGACACTGATGTTTTAACTTGTAATGACACCTCTGTTTTAAAGAATGGCATGCCATATATGTATTTGCATTTAAAAAGAATTGTTAATCTCTCCACCCTGCCCCCCCCCCCCATTGATATGTTGTCAGTCCAAACGTGACGATTGTGGTGAATGATACCAAACATGTGTCTCATCAGATTCACTGTAATGCATGCAAGAACATCAATCAAGTGCATCTGTTGTATTGCAACATACCCATTCAGCAGAGACGCCAGGCTTGGTAGGGTGAGTAATGTGGTTATCGGTGTGGGGCATGAGTTTAGACACTAGATCAGAATGAGGTCTAGGAGCATCTTTAATGACTTCCCAGTGTTTAGTTGTGAAACAAAATCATTCAAGTCATTTTTGTGAGTCACGATTGCCAATGTCCACATGCTAAACACATGCAGTTTTTTTTAATTGGTGATTTAAGTTACTTTGTATATGCAGACTGGCACTTTTCACAGTTTATACACACAATGCTAGGTTTGAATTTGGCAGTGTTCTGTTCTGAATTCTTACATTGAATCTTCAATACTACCAAGGCTCTTGCTCTGCATTACCTCAATTCTTCTTAGTAGTTTGGGTGTTCCACTGATGTAACACAATGCAAAAGCACTACTGTTGAAGTTGACACACAAAATTATCAAATAACTTGCGCAAGAATTAGCTTCTGGTCTCTGAGGCCACTGCAAAGGCTCTTTGCTTATTTTAAAAATCTGGTATCCTCGGATTTGTTGCCATGTTTAGTTTAAAAGAGGTGCAGCAATACTTAAACAGCTATAAGCTTAAATGCATGCACCATGATTGGATGTAGCTTGCCTGCAAGTTGCCCTTTGGTACTGTTTAATATTCATACCATGGCTGGGTCAGATAGGCAGCATGCTGAAGGTGTTTCAATGTCCTCAGAAACTTGAGAGTTCCACAGCTCAGGTACACCTTGAATCTAGACGGACCTGCATCTGCAGTACCATGGGATGTGGCCTGGGGTTTTGATGGAAATTGGATGTAGAGATCAGATGTCATGAACGGTGGCAACTATTTGTCACAAACAAGGTGGTATAGTGGACCACATCTTCCTTGCATTGAAGTCCAGAGGCACGAGCGGGACAATTGCTGAATTTGCTGCAGAGTTTGGAGGTTTGATACGTTTCAGTAACTGGATGTACCATGCTATCTGTTCACTGGGAGAAAATACCACCAAATACGCCACAATCAACTCTTGTAGTTTCCATTAATGGCCCAAACTCCAGCATTTCTTCAGATTTGACTTTGGATGTGGTGAGAAAGAACTATGCAAGTTATTTTGAAGTATTAGAGCCAACATCTATTACAGTATTAAGATACAGCATTGTTGCATCAGATTTCTATTTCCAGTATTTTCTGTTTTTGTTTCTAATGTTCAGTACCTCAGGGTCTTCCTCTACACAAAGAGTAATGTGCAGATATCTTCAAAACTTTGTACAAACTAATCTATGTTTGCAACTCTTTTAAGGTAGACAATGACATGTGATAATTTTATAACAAAATAAATAGTTTGGATGGACTGTAACTATCTCAACAGTTTGCAATACAAACGTGAAAATGCCCACCCTCCCTTACACCCCTACCTTTATTAAAATTATTAATACGATTTGTTCCAAATGAATATTGGCTGATGGTATCTGCACTGTTTTCTCTCCTGTGCATTTCTCCTGATATTCTTTTCCACATTTTTGTCCATGGTGTATTATTTCTCGTTGGCAAGTAAATGACTGGCTAGTTCCATGCTCAGTCGGACTGAAGGCACCGCTTTCCACTCAAGCCAGTGATGAGTAATTGCTAACTGCACAAAATGTATCTGAGATCAAATTCCTCCAGGATATGGCATATTACAAGTGTCCAAGCATATATAGGTAGAAAAAGATCTTGAAAGCATTTGTCCTTTTGGCACCAAAGGATCCATTTGAATTAATTTGACACAGCGACTTCGGTACCCGGGCAATGGAAAATTCATGCCAAACCTGTGTACACATTTGAGTCATAGATACTATTTGGTGGAAAGTACCAATGAAGTCTGCTCACCCATAATTGAAATAGGACCACTTGTCCCAAGTAGGTTGAGTGTAAATAAATAAACAGCATGTCCCATTATACAATGGTACAAAAATATATAAAATAAGTCCACTGTCTGGACCTGAAGCTATGCATAATATATCGTAAACTTTTTCTTCATGTGTTGCTTTAGTTTGAATCAATGCTGATAATCAACTGGCACAATTCCATTAAACCTGGTTGTGTTTCAAGGTCTAATCAGAGTAACTTTGCTGATCTATTTCAATTTGTAAACTGGTTGTGTTTTGTTATGCAAAACTTCAGATTCCTTAAAACATTCAGAGCAGTTATGTTCCATGGTCTCAGTAGGATCATCTTCTGTGCATAAAGAATATGTCGTCACTTTCGTAAAATCAAGGTAGTGTCTTATAAATTGGAGCTTGTTAGGGATCCAGCATTCACAGTTCTGTTTCATTCTTGGCCTCCTCATTGGAAGGGAACAACCGGCACGATTTGCTTTTCAGGCTGTTGGAACCATTCTGAACATTGGCCAGTGGGTCTGAGCGTATCAGGTACCTAATCAAATGTATAATAGTCCAGTTAGCAACAGTGAAATGCTTAATTCAAGATACTGAGACCTTCTGTCTCCATATTGGGTTAGAAAAGCTGATAAACCACCCATTTCAATGTGATTGGCCAATAAACTGTGAGCATTTAAAAAGTCATAGGAAGTGTCAGAACTACATATTCCTCAACGCAGACTCAGCCTTACCATTTTCCCCAATTGTTTAACTAACTGCTCTCCACAGTTATTGATTGCTGTCTCATGCAGAAATGGACCTTAAACCCTTAGAAGTAAAACAGAAAATGCTGGAAATTTACAGCAGGTCACACAACATCTGCAGGCAGAAACAGTTAACATTTCAAGTCAATGACCTTTCATTGGAACCGGGAAAAGTTAGGAACCATTAGGAAGTAGTGATCACAATATGATTGAGTTCAGTTTCAAATTTGAAAAGGAGAAGCTGATATCAGGTGTGTCAATATTTCAGTGGAACAAAGGAAATTACAGTGGCATGAGAGGAACTGGCCCAAATTGATTGGAAATGTAAGCTAGTTGGAGGGACGGCAGAATAGAAATGGATGAAATTTCTACAAGAAATAAGGAAAGTGCGGGACAGATATATTCCAAGGAAGAAGGTTATGAATGGAAAAATGGCAACATGTGGATAATGAGACAGGTTAAGACTAAAATAAAAGCAAAAGGGAGGGCATACAAGGAATCAAAAATTAGTGGGAGAACAGAAGACTGGGAAACTTTTAAAAACTTAAAGAAACTAAGAAGGTCATTAGGAAAGAAAAGATGAATTATGAAAGGAAGTTGGCAGATAATATACAGAAGGATACTAAGAGTTTTATTTAAAATATATGAAGAGTAAAAGAGAGACACGGGTAGATATAGGACCAATTGAAAACAGTGCGGGAGAGATTATAATGGATAACAAAGAGATGGCAGAGCAACTAAATGAGTATTTTGCATCAGTTTTCACTGTGGAGGACATCAGCAATATACCTGATAGTCAGGGGTCTCAGGGGATAGAACTGAGTTCAGTCAAGATTACTAGAGAGGTGCTCCCTCTGTTTACATCTTATCCAGATAAATTATTTATCATTAACAATTCTTCAGCACCCTTTCCTAGTCAAAAGCAATCAGTGCCATCAGTCCTCTCTGTATCTTCACCCCATTACAGACGTTCCCCTTGTTCTCCCCATCCTTCCCCCCTTCTCTGCCAGTTTTCTAAATTATCTCACCGACCTGAAACATCAACACCACAGGTGCTGCTGAATATTTCCAACATTGTTTTTATTTCTTTTGTTTTTTTGAATATTTTTGAAACTTCAGAACTGCCTAATTTACACTAACTTGGCCAACCAAAACTTTTGATAGATATGTCTCTCAATCATTTTTATTTTAAGTTTTAAAACTGTAATTTTTTATTTTAATATTTGCTCCAATAATCTTCATTTCTAATATCCCATAAATTAATTCTATTTGTGAATAAACCTGTTACATGAGCTCCTGTCTTGTTTCTACATTTTTAATTTAGACTGCCTCAGATTTGATTCCTTTACCATGGTGAAGAACTTGTGGATCACCTACATTCTGATTCAGTTTATTGCAATTTAATGGTGACTTTGTGTTCAAGCTCAATTCCAGCAATTGAGCTCTTAATCAAAGTTGAAATTTCCATTCAGTACCGAGGGTGTTTTGCATTGTTGGGGGGGGGGGGGGGGTAGCGTTCTTATTTGAATGAGATACACAATCTGTCGCATATCCATTCAGGTTTATGTAAAACACCTCCTGGCAGTATTCAAATGGTTGCCCTGGCCAACACTTATCTTTCCACTATTATCTCCAGTTTAGCTGGTCACTATAGTTTCTGAGACTATTATAATTTGGCTGCTGCATTTGTCCATTAAGTGACAGTAACTACAGTTCAAAACAAAACAATTTAAAGACTTATGAAGTCTACATAAATGTTCTCTCTTGGAAAATTTGATTACAACTGAACAACTTTCTTAAACAAAACTACTAACAATTCTAATAATTTTTTTGATACCCATAATCATTTCCATGGCCTAATCATATCAGGCCCTATAACATTCTTCCCACTTCAGGCTGACCAAAATAATCAGTGCTTTAGCAAGGATCAGACGAATGCCTTAAAGAATGACAATTAAATACACATGAATGAGAATGAATGAATGCTTCTAAATGAGACGGTTGTGGATTGAAGTCATTCTTCAGTGACAAGCACAAAAACCTAGGCTGACACTTCGGTACTGTCAGTGCTGCTGTCTTTTGGGCAAGGTAAACAGAGGTCTTCTGTGCTCCCTCAGTGGACCTTAAAGATCCCATAGGACTTCTTCAAAGAAGACCAGGGCTATCCCGGCCAACATTTATCCTTCAATCAACATCTCTACAACAGATAACCTAGCCACTGAAGTATTGGAAAACTTGCTTTGTGACACATTTCCTACACTTCAACAGTCTGTCATTGGCTATAACATTCTTTCAAAACATCCCAAAGTAACTAGAAAGTCACAGTATTAATGCCAGTATTTTTAAACATCTCCGAATATCTTAAAACAACTTGAAATTGAGAATTCTAATGTTATGGCATGAAAAGTTACAGTATTTAGGTACATACACAATATCGTTCAGCTCCAGTCGAGTGTCAGGTGGAGGGTTAATCAGAACATATGATAATGTATTCTGATGATCATTCATCTCATCTGAAAAGAGAAATTAGAATCAGATAAAAATGTTTGATGATTGAAAATAGAAGTAATTGTCCTTTCAACAAAAAAATAGATTATGTACACAATACCCTAAGAATCCACTCCCAAAACTCTGCTCATGATTTTCTATTTGCAGAACTGTTACTCAATCATTACCAAGAGCAGCCACCGTGTGGCTATCAACCTGTTTCCACATGGAGGTGTTGGGATTAATTGAATCACTTATCTACAGGCCTTTTTAGATCGAAGCAGCCCATTTGAACATGAATGCCCAACAGCCAATGCACATCTAATCCACCCAACGCTGCACAGGATAAAAGCCCTTTCCTAAAGTTTGAGATGAAAAAGAATTGTAAATTATATTTTGTTTTCAAAAAGGCATTATATGCAGATTAAACCAGGGGAGGACCCTTCTCCCCTACAAGAACTAAATGGCTGTAAGAATATCAGGTTCTACTCACCTCTGCACATTCAGTGCCAATGACTTTAATGGAAACAAATGTGTGGGAGGGAAGTACAAGCAGCAGCAGCATCCATTTAAAACTAGTGACCAAAGACCAGTCATTCCTCGCTGGAGTGTTTTCTGTCGACTATGGATACTACTCAGATTTTTTGACTCAGAATTTAAAGTGACCACAGGAATTAGAATAGTGGAATAATATATATAGATATATATAAAATCAAGATACAAATGCTTCTACACAATTGATGCACACCAGGTAACAGGAACAATCAGATCTTACTATAATATACACTGTTACGCACAAACTCATTTAATAACATCAAAGATCATTTTGCACTGTGATTGGTCAAAATCTCATGTCTTTTAGCTTAAAAGTTTTCCAGTCAAGTACACCCTCTGCGCAAGGACTCCTGAACAATGATTGAAAATACCATTCCTCAATATATCAAAGTACAAGACAATTCACAAACACCTACAAAACTTGTTAAATTTGTTTAGTATATGACATCCATCAATTTTGCATACAACAAAAAGACTACAGTTGACTCCTGGTAAAATCATACTTGACCCATGCATTAATTGTGCCCCATTCACTACCATCACACAAATGTTAATCACAGCATGTTTACCTATAAAGCATTGTCAATCTATCAGCATATTTAACCATAGAGCAGCGACATTTTGATAACTTTCTCCCACCCAATTGATCTACGTTGCATCTGCAAGAAAAATAGCCTGTTGAAACCAGCCACAGAGCTTACACAAATCCTGACTGAAGTGCAAATGGGCAATAATTATGTTTTTATAAGGATTCAACTGCAGTACAAGATGCATTTTGTTACAATACATATTAAATGAACACCTCAAAGAGATTACATGAATACATTTGTGAACAGAAAATATAATTTATAACACACCTCCTGTGCTAATATTTTCCCTTAATTGATAACAGGTTCAGATGCATGACCAACTTTGCACTACTTATTTTAATGATTCCAGATCTTTTTTGGACTTGTCTGTCCTATTTATTGATTAAAAATCATTCACCATTTTAGAATTAAAACAGAAGAGATATAGAAGTTATAGGTGTGTTATAAAAAGTTATCACACAATGAAGCCACTTTGGAACTACACTGCAGACACCAAAGTTATGGATTGTGCAATAGCATGATGTGAACAATAAGAATTTAATTTCACTTAGACTGACCCTCACAGTTCATGGTGGTCACTCATGCAGACAGATAAGAAGCCATAAGATTTTATGCTTTTCAGTGTTCTCTATGGAGGGATGGAAATTGTGTTGATTTCTCTGAAACATTGGCGTAACTGGTGGAACTAGGATAGGTATCCCAGAAGGGACGTGCCATTTCTCTGATGCATAAAAGCATAAATAAGCCATTGATTAGTTTATTTCACAAAAATAAGTTGTATACACACCATTTTTATAGAGATGAATTTGACTGCAGCACATCAGGAGTCTAGACTTCCACATATGCAACCAAGTGTTTGAATATCTAAACATCTCACCTGAATAAAACTAACTATCCAACCTGCGTGCTGCCAGTCAAAATTACTCTCTCAAGGGAAATCTGTCTGACGTCCATCTTTATGTTTTTTACTATTATTGTTCCAAAATAATACAACAAATGCCACAGATTTGCTAACCTGGATCAATGATCTGTTCGTGACAATTGGATGATTAAATGGACTGAATATGCTGATTTAATTAGAACATAAACCCTTATAATTAGATGACAAATGACTGCAGAGCCACAGAATACCCTCACTTACAAGGAATTTTGTTTTTTCCCCCAGTTTATTTCTTTTCCATTGGGAAAATGTGCATGGAAGTGTTATGGAGACAACTTATTCTGATCGATGGAGATTTTATTGTTTTCTGGCAAATGTTTGCAGTCATGAATCTTAGAGCATGCTGAACATTCTGTCTTCAATAGAAAAGAACAATAACTTTGGCATTTAAAGAATTTTCAAAACAGGATTACATTAGGCTGTGCAGAAAATTTCCCTTGTGCTAATATATTCTTCTATAATTAAATTCATTTATTTATATATCATATTTATTATTCTTAATCAGACCTTTACTATAAATAATGTATAGATTAATAAGCAAAGATTTGTTATGCTCTGCTTTTATGTTCTCAATGTGACATTTCATCAAAATCAAAATATCCCAAGGATACATTTACAGAACAAAGACTCTCAACTAGTAATTTAAAATATAAGTGCAATTTATCAAGCTCTGTCTTCATGTAAAAGAGATGTGAAAGGAGGATTATTTATTAATTAACTTACTTAAGCAGTAATTGAAATTGTTTCTGAAAACCAAGGGCAAAACATGCAAATAAATCACCTTAAATGTCAGATTAATAAGAATGTTAATAGCCTTTATTAAGTATGTGGAATTCAAATATTGAGACTCATTTTGCATTCTGTTCTGCATCCACAATTGGTCTTAATTTTTTATGGAACATTAGCATTGTAGAACTTCAGTTTTCAAAACATAGGGTTCAAGATCCAGGATTTTCTGAGAAGTACTTCATTCTAGCAGGAAACTACTTTTCAAGGGCACTTCCAAGTTGTTTTGGATTGTTTTGAAGTTATGATAAGTATTACAAAAGGAATGCTCTTTATTAGTGAATTCAACATTACAGATTGAGCATTACAAAAGCAGGAAATCCTGGCTTTTGCTTTTAAATGGTTTAGATGACTTGTACTTGAGCTAATGTTAGAAAATGAAGTGTTGTTGAGCATCTGATTTAAAGAATTATATTTTGGGCTGGAGTTCCTTTGGTCAGTTACTCTGCTGTAAATTTGGCCATTGGTGCAAAGAAAGATTTCCTGGATGGTGTTTTTGTTGAGTTCTTATGAGAATCATGGAGGGAAGGAACGCAGCAATGAAATACAAGTCTTTACTCATGCATTTGTACTTGGCAGTTGATTAAATAAAGAGGGATAATTGCTTCTGTTCATGATTCTATTTTTTTTGCATTTTTGCAATTATTTCATTGTTCACTCTTTTCTCAAAACATGTATAATTGCCAAATAGCAATTGGATGATATACTTCGACTGTCCACCAAAAGGTGCCACCTTGACAGGGTGGTATTGAAACTACCTTTCCTTCCTTGTGGATCTACCCTTCATCTGCCTTGCTGATTGTGTAGATAGCAAATAGGAAGTGAAAAGTAGCAGAAATGGTCACTTGTATTCCTGTACTCGCCAGGTGATATTTGATGATCACGTAGCGATTGCAGTCTCATTGTGGCTGCCCATTACACAACTCTATTAATATTCACTTCCACAGAAATCAAGGAACTTGGGGGGGGGGGGGTATGGGGTAGGTGTCAAAATCAACCCCCTTCACTATTTAAGCATTCTACAATATCTTTCCAGTGGTTACTTCACTCAGAATACAAATTTAATATCAAACAATTAATAACTTATCAGATAACAAATATGTCGAACAAGAGAAATGGAAGTGTCACTTGCTGAGCATCCCACAGCCTCCACCAGTACAGATAGACGCACAAAACCACTGGATTACTGAAATATGAATGAGGTCCAGTGGTTCATGCACACAACCCCGCTCCATGGAAGAAGCCCAATCCCCTGGCAAATACAGTGAAGGGCAACACTACCACAATCCCAGTGTGTGGCCTTGAGATACAAGGGAGCAGAATAAATTACGTTCAAGAAAACAAAATTAACATTCAAATTGGAGCAATTTGAGATTCCAACTCCACCACTCATCCCAAGTATGCCCTACTTTTTAAAAATAATCTTGACAATTACAGTAGTAATTGGTTTTAGCAGCAAAGGGAGAACTGCAGGCTATTTTTCCTTATGTAAAAGGTGCTATGGATCAAGTTGTTTCACATATACCAGGAGCCACCAGATGAATGTCCAAAGGTCTGGTCTGTCCCAGTGTTCTGCAGCGTTTCAACATTACCCAGGGCAGCTTTTTTATAAAATGTGATGAAATTACAAGAATTTCTACATATTATCATTGAATACGTGTGCTCAAGTATCTGTAACAAAACCTGTTGATGAATGCTTAGTTCATGGTTTTGAACTGTTCTGATTTTTCAAAAAAACAATCTAATTTAGTTAGACTGGCAATTACAGCCTTGGCCAATTGAGTATAACAGCTCCCAACTCAAAGTTAGACTGCCTCTTGCATCTAGGATGTTGACAGCCTTTCCATAATGCAGAGTCTGCTGATCAGACGCAGTTTCAGCAACTTAGGTTCAGAATTTCATATGAACAGATGTCATTAAGCCTGCACAGTCAATGTGATAAAAAGCAATAATTGATCATTGCACGACTGCTCAATGTGCATGTGTAAAGATCTTTTCTCTGCTGTTTTAACAGAGTTGATAAAATAAATGGACAAAAATCTCTATTAAAATAGAGCAGCACCATCGGCAATGGTGATTTTCACCCAAATGTCATTACAAATGGATTTATTTACAAGCCATTTCGACTCTGCTATTTCTTCAAATGTAAAATAAAAGAATAATAGATTGCTGACCCTGTTTCATCTTGCTACCTCAAAGACACTCCCGTTTAGAAATATGAAAGCTCATCTTCCCTTGAGAAGCAAATTGGGAATTAAATTTAATGTGTGTTTTGATTATCTATGCATCACCTGTGTATTGCATCATATCTTGCTGGACACTGGCATAACTTAGGATGTGTGGTAGGTAGATGTACAATTCAATGTGATATTTTAGTAGGGTTAAACTTCCATGAAACCTTATTTGGGGCTTGTCAAACAACAAATAAAGCACACTGTATGAAAGAGATGCCAACAATTATAACAGATAACCCACAATCTTTTCAGGGCAAGGCAGTCAGGGGCAGGGTAAAGAGAGAGAAGGAAGAGTGCCTAATTAGGATGGGCAAGTAAATGAGGGAAGTTTGAAGTCACTCTGCCCTATACTTTAATCAATGATTTGTACTTGATCCAAGTACCACATAATACTGTGTTCTAAGTCTGCCAGTGGATGTGTACGTCTGAATATACAGCTGTGTGGTGTGCATGTGCTCACTGTAGACTTTTGGCAGCAAAGTAATGACACTTTTTAAGACTCAATGGGTGAGGTTATTAACTTGCCAGACATCAATTGACATCCATCATGTGCTGAAAATTGTGCCATTTCTCTAACAAGCTGCCACTTGACAACATCTCTGGGCAGGAATCTACCTTACACCTGCAGATTTAGCGGTGATAGATATAGACCCATCCTGAAGTATTAAAGATATAATAAATCACAGGCTGAAAAATCTTCTCTCATAATGTTGGTTCTTTTCAACCAATAAAGCTAAGATGTTTAATCCTAGTCTGTGGATATACCAAATTAGATCCCTTTGAAAATACGGATCACACTACAGAAGTGCTAAAATCGTGTAGAAACTGTTATAATAAAATAAGACAGATGTGATATTTCTGGAGCAATTGTGAGAAGTGAGAATACACTGGTATATCAAATGTCTCAAAGGATTCCCTGGGCAAAAATGTTCCCTGACACATTGTGAAAAATACAGTGGGCACTTAAACATGGTAAGCTGTTATTAAAGTTGGCATTTCCTATATTATACAGTGTCTGTGGAGGGTCACTGTGTTACCAGGGAAAGAATTTACCTTGCAAATATCCAAGGTTTACACGATTCATCACATCACTGGCTGTTAAATTTGCTACATCCTCTACAGAACACACACACATACAGAAAAAGAGAACGAGATTGTAATAGTGTTCAAGATGAGGAATAACTTATATGCTGTTGAAAGATAGAGAGAAACAAAGAAAGGAGAAACCACTGTGGAAAATGTACAGTATCCTTCCCAGATAATCATTTTCATGGCATTTCTTTTAAATAAATACCTTTTTGCCCAGATTACTCCATTTACATAGTCTGCACAAAGCCAGCAATAACAGAAGCACAACAACCTCGGTCAAACATAAGTGGATTTTTATACACATCATGACCACATAGCAGCCCCACCAATACATCAATAATTCAACTATGAAATGATTCCAGATACAATTAAAACTTAATAATTGCTAACTATATTTATACTACTCTATTTGTCCAAATTATCTCACAATAATGAATTTGCATTTATCTTGAATAACAGCTATTTTGTCAACACTCTCTGAAGACGTGATAAACAGTCTGATGATCAGCAGTTGATACAATTACATCTTGTGTTGATGACACTGCATTACCAATTGCACCACCTGCTAAACTTTAAAAATAAAATGTCATGGCATTGGATTTAAGTGGATTAGTCTCAAAGCTGGAACACGCAGATTGAAATGAATGTCTTTTTTTTCATGTAGTGACATTCAGTACTCAGCTAACATTACTGAATGTTCATCAGCTATCAGCAGAGCAAGAAGCAACAGTGATGACCAATGCTTCTCTAATTTTCTAATGGATGGGCACATCATCAGTGGAGGAATTTTTAATTAACTCTCATGCAGATAGTGGCAAAGTCTGATTAATAGTTGAGCTATAAGTGGTATAACCAATAGTTCTAATCAAGAATGTATACCTAGTAGTGGTCAGCTAGATCTGGTAGATTCAAAACAGTAATGAGAGTCAAATTAGTCTGGCTTTTAATCTGGTTAAACTAATTAAGTTATCTTATTATAGGTGGAAAAAACAATGGAACGTATACCTTCCAATGTAAATGGTCCTAATGGTCCCTTCCATAAATGAGAAAAATATAAGTTAGGAACTAGGACTTTGGGAAGTCTAACAAGGCTCATCGCAATGAGTGCTCAGACACCTGAGCAGCCAGGCGTTCTTTTACTTCTGACCAAGACCTTCTAGCACTCCACAGTGATGAAAACTGTTGCAGAGCGTATATGATAAAGTAACCATTGGAACAGGTGCCTTGAATATGAAAACTTCCAGCACAGGCATCTACTGGCTGTCAGTTGTACTCACCTCCTTGCATTTGGTTCCAATGAAGTCAATAGAAACTACATTAGAATGGATGTACAACCAACAGCCAAAAGTACCCTGGCACCAAAGATGAATTTCTCCTCCTGGGGATTTTAAGTAGGGTGGATCTGGAAGATCTTAGTGCCTGAGATAAAGAGATCTTCCACTGTGTGGCTGGAAGATCGTCATTCTGCCGTTAGCAGAAATTCATCTGTGCTCACTAATGCCTGTACTGGCTGCTGGTTGTACACCTGTCCTGACATTCAGTTTCATTGGCTTCAGTGGAACCAAATGCAAGGAGATGAGTACCACCAGTGGCCGACACTCTCAAAGCATTTGGCACCAAGGGCCAAAGACAAATTTCTCCCCATGTTTTTTTCCTCAGTCAGTGGACAAAGTCATTGGCTTTGCTCAAGATGTAGGAGGAATGTCGATGAAGATAGAGAGGAGGGGTGAAAGAGCAGGGAGAGAGAAAGATCAAAATACCTCCAACCCTCTTTCATACTTCCTGTGGCTGCCTTACTAACTGTTCCAAAAATCTATGACTCCAAGAGAAAGGCAATAGAGTCATACAGCACTGAAATAGGTCCTTCAGCACCGCAAGTGCACACCATCCAACAAGTATCTATTTTACACTAAATCTACACGAATCACATTTTATTCTTCCCACATTCCCATCCACTTCCCCAGATACTACCACTCACCTACACACTAGTGGCTATTTATGGTGTCCAATTAACCTACCAAACCACCCATCTTTGGAGGAAACTGAAGCATCTAAAGGAAACCCATGCAGTCAAAGGGAGAACGTACAAACTCCATATAAGACAACACCAGAGGTCAGAATTGAACTTGGATTGCTGGTGCTGTAAGGCAGGAGCTCCACTAAGTGTACCATTGTGCTGCCGCTTTATGTATAAAGGATTCTTATACAAGGAGAGACAATTTTATCAGTTGTGGTTGGTAAAATTTTCAGCATAATTTCTCAATTGCTTTTCCTGGCATTCAAGGCTTCTATCAGGAGTTCACATTGGTAACAATGGCCCTCAGTTGCTGGTATTATCAGTGCGTTTATATTCAGTTGCTGGGCATCACACACTTTAATTTAATAACTATAAATGTTGTTTCGAAATGAATTTGAAAGGCCATACTTAAATATCTTTGAATTTTTCATCATAAAATGTTATAATTTTAATAATACAGCAACATTTTCCATAGCAGCTCTTGAAGGAACAGCATAAGAAGATAGAAACTACTGATTTCAATTACTGGTTCAAAACTATTTGACTGCTCATAAGCAGACATCTTTCTCCTGTGTAAAGATTTTCTTTTAGAAAGAATAATTAAATTTACCATTTAAAGGGTAGATAAGATTTGCAATTTCTGGCATTGCAATAACTGTCAGAGATGAGAACTTTTTATTTTGATCAATTATTTTTAACTTCCCTTAGTAATTTGCTATATGTATTTTGCTTATACATACTGAATTGTAAATTTAGGCCAAATCACTATAATTTGGAAATATTTCACAAGTCAAGCCACTGAGCTGTTTTTTAATATTAGAAAGGAAGACAACACCCACCGTATCCTGTAGTGGGTAAACCCAAGTGCTTCATTCTGTTTTTCACCAGTTCTGACAACTCTTGCCTTTCTGATCGATGATACAGGTTCTGTCTCTGTTGGTTAATCTTTTCATCTGCTTTATTGGTGTGCTTGGTTCCTTTTCTGCTCAGTCTTCGAGCCCACTGCAAGCTCTTGCGTCTCAGCAGCGGGTGCTCTGATTGGTCGCTGGACGTTGAGTTCCGATGACTCTTCCCCCCCCAGTGGTCTTTCACATCCTTTGTGTCCTCACACTCATCAACATTGATTGAGATCTGAGACTGAGGAAAAGAGGGGAAGGGTTGGGGGTGGAAAACAAAGGTCACTACCTAATCTGCCATATAGTTGGACACATATTAGATTATTGCACATTATAAACCCCAATATATATTAGAAATTCTGTTAAAAAAATTAGGACAATTTTGGAAAAAATGTGCACAATGACTGGTTAAGAATCCTGAGCCGCCTCTATGTCTTTCACAATAGCCCAGTAGTAATCAAACATAAAATGACAACATAATTTCCTCTGCTAAAATCAGGTAACATAAGATATGCACATCATGGCAATAGAGTATTGCTGAGTAGACTGGACAGACACTGCCATTTAGCATTGACTAGTCAGATACAGATCCAAGTCTGCAGTCACTCACACAGTCACAGATGGTATCTCAGTCAGGACTGTCAGTCATCAGCCAGTATCCCCATGGAAGAACTGGAACACTGGTCCTCCCATGTTACCTTCTAACAGCTAGTTACAGAGGATAATTCAAATACGTCTGGGCCGCATTCCCAAACCATTAAATCAGTCTAGGAAGCAAAGAAATGAAGAAAGACCTGCACTACAGAGTCCTTTACGTAGCCTCAGTGCATTCCAAAGCACTTTACAGCCATTGATAAGCTTTTAAATATAGTTACCTGGAAATTGGACCATTTACATGCATTAGATTACACTCGCATTCATTAGGATCGATCAAAAAATTGGCCCGTCTCACCCCCTCCTCTTTAAAACACCTATCTTCCCTGTTCGTTCTCAGCCCTGATGCAGGGTCTCAACCTGGAATGTCGACAATTCCTTCCCCACCCCCTACAGATGCTGTTTGATCTGCTGAATTCCTCCAGCAGATTGTTGCTATCAAAAAATTGTCTCCTCCAGTTACAATTGGTCATAATGCATCTGATGTCTGCCTAGTATCTGACTACATCTGGTGAGCAGTGGCCACCAGTTCATCTACCATCACACTGCTATTGAAGGGGTGACCTACGACGTGTATTTATAATGCACAGAAAAATAAACACAAAACACATCAGCACGGAGATGAGAGTTAAAGAATTGCCACTGTTGCATTGGAGTTTTGGTCTCTGCACCTTGCAGCTTCAACTTTTGATCACTTAATGTTGCTGGCTGTTACATTACATGTTGTAGTGTTCATGCATAATGCACAGCAGAGATGCATGTTGCAATCTCTGCCAGTGAGAGGAGCCCACAACTTGCAGGGCTGTGGGATTCCAAGACTGTCACGGAGAGAAGTTCTTTAAGGCTTCATCAATTATCAAGACTTATCATGATCAGAGCAGACATGGGGATGTTCACTGATGATTGCACGATGTTCAATTCCATTTGTAACACCCCAGCGAGCAGCCCATTCCTGCATGCAGCAAGATCCAGACAACATTCAAGCATGGGAGGATAAGTGGCTAGTAACATTCATGTCACTGAAGTGTCTGCCGCCAGTTGTAAAAGGAATGAAGAGCAAAAGGACAAAGTAAAGCAGCACCTCACCTCAGATGTAGAAAACAGGTGCAATTCTGTTCTGTAAATCCCAACTGGAATTTCGGCACTGGAAGAGCAGAGTTTCTGAAAGAGCCTTCCATATGTTCGAATCCATAAGTCATCCTCCGTAATTTTCATCTGAAAAGCAAAAGAAATGACTCAATAGGTTGGGTGGTAGAATATATCCATAACGATTCAAAATTATAGACCAAAGTTCAGAGATCTCATTAGCTTATAGATTCAAAATTAATCATTGGATGCCGTTCACTTATCTAGGCAGCCAGGATTGCATTGGTGGGGTGTATTATCCCTATGATAGCAGAAAATTTGACTTTCATTTCTTTAGGAAAATTCTGAGGCATTCAAACCAAGTTGTTAATGGCACTAAAGAATTGGGCAACTGGTGGATAGTATCAAAGGGCTCAGAGGGCAATTGGAGAGACCAGAGATTGTTCTCATGTGGTGAGAATATTTTCAATTGTAACAGGCTAATTGCAGTTGCCAAAGGTTTTTGGAAAAGTGTGGTTTATATATTTATAACATTCAATGCAGACAAATAAGTAAATATAATTATTTATAGCAAAAAGGATATTTGAATGTTGTTTCTTATTATATTCACTTTCAAGATCTAAGCATTGCTACCAAGGTCAGCATTTATTGCCCATCCCTGGTCATCCTTGAGATGATAGTGATGAGTCATTTTCTTGAACTGCAGTTCCTCAAGGTTCTAAGTACAAACAAGATTTTATTGTTCAATTATTTTTCCAAAATACTGCACTCCCTGTTTGTATCTTTCCAGATATTCCCCCCCCAATTGGAGGATTTATTGTTTGCACCTGAGAAATTCACCGTCTGCCGGCTATACTGTAACATTAGCATCCTCACAGTTTCAAATCAGTGGTACAGTGAAACAATCTCAGGCCTTCACACATTCACGACTCACTGCTCTCTATAGCAGCACCATTATTGTTTGCAATGACATCAAGGTGTCAGTGTGCGTAGGAGAATCGAACTTGAAATAGTTCCTTCAGGGGCACAACTGAGAAGCTCAGAATGGATACGCTGTTCAATAATAATTTAGATGCTGGTTCTTTTACACTTTTAACCCTGTAAATTCATTGGAGAGTGCTATTAAAACGAGCAGTAACAAATGGGTTCCAGGAACAGTAAATCCTTCTGGAGGAAGGAAAAAAGATGAAAGGTTAAACTAAGAACGTGAATTACTGGGATTACTAGGTTGCCTGACCTTGTTGCCAAAAATTCAAGTTATGTAAAGTGAAAACTGGCGGCACAGTTGACCTGCCAGTTCTCAGTAAGATGCAGAATGGACAGAGAGATGAAAGGGGCAGGACAAAGGGAGAGAAATGCAAGTTTTTGAATGGACAATTACTAGAATTACGGTTTGCCAGCCAGCAGGTTTGCAAACAATAAAAAACCACATTAATCTCTGGGTATTTTGAATTTACAGATTAATAAAACAAAATGCAAAAATAAATCAGCAACAAACTTTTTACCCGTCATAAAATAATTCAACCATTTAAAGCACTTACAGCACAAAGGTATCCAGAGCCTGGGGTAGTATCAAGTCCCAGTAACAACCGTGCGATTGGAATCATGTAATCTTTAACAAAGGACTAGCAAGGAATGTAGAAAGGTTGTAACAATTAGTACTTTATAATGAGTTTTTTTTCATTTTGCTTGTTGCTACTTACATCAGGTAGGAACAATTAAAATTTAAGACATAAAACAGAACAAAAGCAGCTGAAATGCTTAGCAACAATAACTTGCATCAATGAAATGTTCCAGGGTGCTTCACAGAAGCATAATTAAACTGACTATCATAACAGACCCTTAAGAAAGTGAATTACTGGGATTACTAGGTTGCCTGACCTTGTTGCCAAAAATCCAAGTTATATAAAGTGAAAACTGGCGGCACAGTTGACCTGCCAGTTCTCAGTAAGATGCATTAAGGGTCTGTTATGATAGTTGATGAAAAGTTTGGCCATGAGATAATTCTTAAGTGTCTTAAAGGAGACAAAAAAGCAGAGGCTTTAGGACAGACAGACAGACAGGTTCTAAGTACAAAAAGATTTTATTGTTCAATTATTTTTCCAAAATACTGCACCCAGTTTTTGTTTTGCTCGGTTTGTTTTCTTTTCAGGACCTTTTTTTCCATAGGGGAATGTATTGTTTGCACCCGAGAAATACAAGGATTATTACATTGAGAAAACACCTTCAGGTGCTTACAGTTTGTTTTGATTGTTTTGGTAAATTATTGTCTCACCAACATGAGAAATGCTAAGTCATCAAGTAATTCAAGTGTTCCAGAGTTTAGGGCCCAGGAAGCTGAAGGCAGAGCCACTGATAGTGCAGAGGATAACAGAGGATGTGCAGGTGGATAGAATTGTAAAAGTGTTATTACTTCAAGGTTGCAATGATAGAGGTAAGCTGGGGCAGGGCAAGGCAAGGAAAGGCAGGTGATGTAGTGTGATGTTTGTTTGTTCTCTCGTTCTTTCTCTCTCTCTATTAACTACATGAAATTAATTTGCAGTGAGCCTAATTTGTATTGAAGATACAGCAAACTCCTGATGAAGTCTCATCCAGAAAGGTCAAAGGCATGAAGTGAATCAAACAAAAATGTTATAGCAGTGCAGCAGCAACTTTTTCTTGATGATGAGTTGTTTATTTTAGAGAGAGACTATATGCTCACTCCCAGCTACAACAAACCACTGCCACACAATTGCTTCATAGCCCTCACCTTGATCCATTTCAAGTATTTGTCTGTTTCCGTTAAGTAATGAAATGATCTCTTGTTCACCCACTCTGTGTGGCAAACCATTCTACACCATGAAAAAACTGCAGCAAGAAATTTCTTACGTTTCCCACTCATGTAATAACAATAAGAAAAATGGAGAGAACAGAGGGAGCCTTACTTTTCATCCAACAGTGTTGAACCCAACCTGGGACTATTTGATGCTGTACCATTGATCACTACAATAGCAAAATGGTTAATTTTATAATAGTAATCTCCTTCAGACAAGGACGACAAGAATGGAATGAATGGAGAAAGATTCTGCTACATCAGAGCTGCCCAATAGTCTGTGCAGGTGACTGGGCACTTCTCATCTATGTGAGACGGCAATCCACCAAAACAATCAAAACAACTTTAAGCACCTGAACACGTTTTTTCAATGTAATAATCCTTGCATTTTAAAAGTTTTTTTTTGCTGAAAGAACATAAGAGCACATAACTGATAATGAATACTTGATGCTAAAAAGGGAGACAAATGTAGATAGATTAACCTGTATTGCAATTAAAACCAGATACTAAGATTGAGACACTTTGTGAAGTGAGCAATTATTTGCATTTACTTTAATTTCAGAAAGCCCAAAGGAAATATTGAAGGCAATCCTCATTTGCCTACTGTTCAAATAACTTTTCCTTTTAACCCACAACATTTTTTAACCTCATGGTGTTGCTGAAAACACCATGCTTTTTAACTGTCTCCCCAAAACCACCACCAGCTCAGACCCCCCTCTCACCATTCCACACTTAAGGGAAAATCTTCAGTCCAATTCCAAGGAGAAACTGCTGGATTTCCTCTATCTCCTGTCTATCCATACCCCTCACCCACACTCCCCACCCTCACACCAATTAGGTAAGTAACTGTCAACAAACACTGAGCCAGCTCATGTGAACTCATATAGGTGAGTTCTAACCATGAAAATGATTCAGGTGCTCTCAGACAGTCGGTGCAATCACATTGGGATAGCTTGTCCAATATGTTCCAATCAACCTAATTAACTTTAAAAAACTTCTATTTTCTGCCAATGGTACCTCAGCAAAGAAACATCCTGAGATCTGCAACTCATTATCAAATTGTAGAATGTTGCAACAAAGAGCAGGCTATTCAGTACTTCAAGCTGGTGTCAGCTCTTTGAAAAGGCTATTCTGATAGTTCCACTGTCCCCAAAAATACTCCTTTTTCATGTGTGCATGCAATTTCCCTTTGAAAATAATTGATTCTGCTTCAATCACCCCATAGCACCTTGTTTGGGTTGGATTGGGGTCAGGTTTATGCGCTCATAAACCGTTGGGTTTGAGTTAGATGCAGCATTAACTTGTAGCAGAGAATACGAGACATAGCAAGCATGAAGGAGACAAAGAAAGAAAGTAGTTGGCAGGCAAAGAGAGAATCCTTTTATGTGTGTATGTGATGGGGGGGAGAGAGGAGGGGGGAGAGAGGAGGGGGGGAGAGAGGAGGGGGGGAGAGAGGAGGGGGGGAGAGAGGAGGGGGGGAGAGAGGAGGGGGGGAGAGAGGAGGGGGGGGAGAGAGGAGGGGGGGAGAGAGGAGGGGGGAGAGAGGAGGGGGGGAGAGAGGAGGGGGGGAGAGAGGAGGGGGGGAGAGAGGAGGGGGGGAGAGAGGAGGGGGGGAGAGAGGAGGGGGGGAGAGAGGAGGGGGGGAGAGAGGAGGGGGGGAGAGAGGAGGGGGGGAGAGAGGAGGGGGGGAGAGAGGAGGGGGGGAGAGAGGAGGGGGGGAGAGAGGAGGGGGGGAGAGAGGAGGGGGGGAGAGAGGAGGGGGGGAGAGAGGAGGGGGGGGAGAGAGGAGGGGGGGAGAGAGGAGGGGGGAGAGAGAGGAGGGGGGGAGAATGTATGTAAAAGAGAAAGAGATTGGAACATGCAGGGCTGGATTGGGCTCCAATTTTAGATCTGAGTAAACCTCTATTCTAGATCAAACCAAAAAAATCCCTTCTGTTGTTTAGCCAATCATCTTGCCACTGTCCTCTGGTTAATGAGATTCATGTCTAGAGGAAATAGTTCTCCTTGATTATCTTAACTTTAGCATCAAAGTGCCCTCCTCCATTATCTCGTCATCACACGAGTGGAACCTGGGAAAAATACCACCCTATTCATTCCAGCCCTCATCAACATTCAATTCAAGACGGGGAATTTAACATTCACAGAGCATAGTTCCAAGTGGTTACTGTACAGCAGAAATGACTTTTACAAGGCAGCAATAGTAAAGTCTCAAATCGAGACATGGTTGTGTATTTCTGATTGGATTGATAACCTGTTTGCTGAAATATCCAAAGAGAATGGTGTTCATGAGTGTGCACTGTAGTACAGACCTGATAAAGTAGTGTGTCCAACATACTGATGCTGAACACCCTTCCAGCAGCAAATGGGAGACGGAACATGAATGCCAAATTTGAACCCTTTTCACGTTCTTTCTGTCAGGTGACAAGGGGAAAAAAATTAAATGCAGTTGATTACATTTAAGTCAGTTCAAGTAATGTCAAATCATTATCCAGAAAATCTACAGCATCAGAAACTCCAATTCCAAGTGGTATTATAAACAAGAATTGGTTCTATCATGGTTGGTTGCTATCAGCAGGCAGACCTGTCCATCAGAAACCACAGGCATAATCCCTATATTTTTTTTCCCCATTGAAACCAGTACATGTGAAACTGTGGATTATGTCTGGAGGCTTAACAGCTCTGGTTTGGGGTACTTCTGGTGGTTTTATCACATGACCTCCTGCCCGTACACACGTGTTTTCCCCACGGCACTCACACTTTGTTATCTGATTGAATTAATCATGCCTGCCTGACAGACAAGTCTTCCCCACCTGTCACCAGTATTTTATATGTAATTGCAATGTGTACAATTATCTCCAAAGAGGCAAAAGTTTATTCTGCGAAGCGTGTTCAGGTGTACATCTGCAACTAAGTGTGTTAGCTCTGACTCAGTCAACTCCGAAGAATTTATGGGTTTGATTCCCTGCTGAGAGACTTCAGCTCAAAATCTGTTAATTCTTTCCAATTCAGTCCACAAGGAGTCCTTTGGTGCCAGAGATGTTGTCTTTCACACTCAGTGGTTAGAGTAAGGCGCTATCTGCCTTCACAGGTGATCACGAATGACTACATGCTATTATACAAAGGTGAAAATGCAAGTATCACCAGTGCCTCAGACACCAACATCACTAAAACACAAAACAGACAATGCTGCAAAGACTCAGAAGGCCAGGCAGCATCTGTGCAATGAGAAACAGAGAAAAGTTTCTGGTTAAAGAACGTTTATCAGAACTGGGAAAAGGAGAAAACAAGAGGAAGACACGAGAGATTGCAGATGCTGGTATCTTAAGCAAACACACAAGATGCTGAAGGATCTCAATGCATCAAGCCAGCATCTGTGGGAGAAATAGACAGTCAACTCTTCAGGTCAACACTCTTCATGTGGACTGGACCCAAAATGCCGACTGTCCATTTCCCTCCATAGATGCTGCCTGACTCACTGAGCTCCTCCAGTATCTTGCATATTGCAAAAGGAGGAAACAAGTTGGTTTTAAGTTGCAGAGAGGGTGGGGAAGACATAGGACAAAGGGAATTCCTCAGACAGGTGATGTCAGGGTTGCATGGAGACAAGTAGGTAAGGCCATCGGGTCGATGAGTTAACAGGGTCCGTTAGGGAGAGAAAGTCCAAACAAAGCAGTATAGAACCTATTGAAAGAGGGCAATTAGAGCACGAGGAACATAAAAGTTGTGAAGTGTAGAGCTGTCAGAAATGTCCAGCAGATCACTGTGCTAATGGAGAGAAAAACCTCTGCCAATATCACTGATGGACTAGCCAGTCACAATACAGACAGAGAAAATGAGCCACCTAAAGTTGGAGAATTTGATATTGATTCTGGAAGTCTGTAACGTGCTCAGACTCAACACTGAATTGTTGGGACACCATGTTAAAGCTGTACAAAATGTTGGTCAGGCTACACTTGGAGTATTGTATGAAGTTCTGGTCGCCACACTCTGGAAAGGATGCAATTAAGCTGGAGAGGACGCAGGAAATATTGACAAGGATTGCCTGGATTGGAGGGATTGAGTTATTAGGAGGGATTGGATAGGCTGTGTCTTTTTTTACCTGGAGTGAAAGAGGCTGAGCGATGATATGATAAAGGTACATAAAATTGTAAGAGGCATAGATAGGGTAGACAGCTAGTGTCTGTATCCCATGATAGGGGTGAATAAAACCAGGGGGCACAGGTTTAAGGTGAGAGGGAGAAGGTTTAGAGGCAGTAGGTTTAGAGGCAGTTTGAGAGACAAGTCTTTTACATAAGGAGTATTGGAATCTGGAATGAGCTGCAAGAGGAGGTGGTAGAGGCAGGAACCATAAGAACATTTATGAGGCATCTTAACAGGTACTTGAATGAGCAGGGCAGAGAGGGAAATGAAATTAATGCAGGCAAGTGGGATTAGTATAGGTAGGCATGATGGTCAGCAGAGATGCTGTGGGCCGAAGGGACTGTTTCTATGCCATACAACTATATGACTCCATGAATTGTTGACAAAGAACGCTGTGTTCCTTTCTTAGTAAATGCACAGTCCACTAGGAAGTGAACGACAGTCTCACACAAACACTTGCACACTGAGTATTATCAAATTTTCCACAAGGCTTATAGATTTAGGCAAAAATTTCTTGATTCCAAGTCAAAATAGCTGTGCAGCATTGGCCCAAAGCCAATTCTATTCATAATGTATACATGAATAGTACTGGTTTAGCTCAATTACATCTCCTACCAAGGTTATGTTTCAGGAGAGAAGCATCTATGGCAACCAGGCACCTACTGCAAACTAAATATGCTGGTAACTCCCACCTAAGGTGAATGTTTAGACACAAGCAATTAATAGAGAATTCACTCAAAATATAAATGAGGAGTTACCTTTTCCAACTTGGAAAGTGCAAGTGAGTAACAGTCCTTGGCTCGAAACTGCATGAACCTCATATTTGACGGGTGAGTCAGTTCCGTGATGATGCTGAGACTGGGGAACAACCTGAAAACGTGGAACACAACAAATGACATTTGAATACAGACAGATGTGGGATAAACAAGTGCCCATCTGTGATGGTCTAATTGCCTTGACTGATTATGGACCCAAAAAAGTTAGTGATGCAAGCAGCTTAGATGACATACTCTACCATGGCCAGGGAAATAAAGGGTGAAGTGTGGCATATAATCATAAATAACTGAAACTTTCAGGGGGATTATGGATAAAATAGCATTCAGTTCCTTCATTTAAACAGGAATTTTGGGAAACAGGGCACAATTGTTTTTTTGTGAAGAGAAAGAGGGAAGTTGAGAAGGGGAGGAAGTGAAATCCAAATTATCTTCTGACCTGACAGCAGGCACTTATCTAAGCACAGAAGTCAAATAATATGACAATGACCTCAATTTAAGACACAAGGTATCCCCACTGTGGGAACATAACCTTGGATATGGAATGCAATCAGCCTAATTTGAGAATTCCTTTAATCCTCACTGACATCTTTCGAAGGAAGTCAATGGCAAAACTAAAACACCATAAGGTACTGCTTCAGTTTGATTTCAATGATGTTCTTGGGCTGAAGTGCTTTAATCACTTACCCCAAATTCAAACACCACGAGTGAAGAGTTCCTTGATCAGGCAGAACGGTGTGAGTGGCTGATACATTGAAATAATTTGTTTACAGTTATTTCCACCAAGGTAATTTTGCAAAGTATTTGTGATACTAAAGGAAACCATTTTCCACCCACTGGTCTGTATTAGTGTTTATTCCCCACACGAGCCTCCTCTCAGCCCTTCGTACTGGAGTGAATTTTACATTCTAACCACCTATTAAAATGATATCTCATGGTGCCAGCTACATAGGGAACTTTGACGGAAAGGGGCACAAGGAAAAGGAGAAGGCCATCCATTCCCTGAGATCTTCTCTATCATTCAACTGGATGATGGGGCACCAATACCTCAACTCAGTTCGCCTCCCTTCACCTTATATTCCTTGACTACTTTACCCAATGTCTCACGTAATGAACGGTGACCTAGTGCTGCCCAAATAAAGAATCAGGAACAATAGAAATAACCCTAAAATTCTGTCTCTATGAATATCATCAGTCCGATTATTACATAATTAATGCATTTGAGTGCATTAAATGATTAGAACCTATAAATTTTAAGATACTTATTTTTCTCTAAATATTTGCATCGCTTTGATTTCACCATCCCGAATTACTGGCATTGTAATTCGAGTCTAAAACAACATTCTAGAAAAACTAGGCCCATCAGCACACAAAGTTCTCTTCTTCAGAACTAGGATTACAGACAGTTTAATCCTTTATTATGGGACGCTTTTAGACTTAATATGTTTTTCATGATTTTACTCTGAATCTCCAACATTTTCCAAATGTTGTCTTTTTACTTGCCTTCATAAAATAAAGGCCCTTCACTATACAGGGCAATATCTCTTTATATGAAATGTTCACAAGGTAAGAATATCGCTGGAACGGCATCCTATCCCATGAGTAGGGACATCATGTTTTTGTTTCTCTAATTCTCACCCTTTTACAAAGCTCTATCAATAGAAAAACATGACCTTAGAATCTAAACATACTAAGGGTGACCTTGAATGTGTCCAGAACTGGCTGAGTTCCTGTTTTTGTTTCAGATGCCAGCATGTGCAGTTTTGTTTGTTTTCCAAGGTGACCCATGTTCTTTGGGCAATGTCAACTATGGGTACAAGTCTGACCTTGCACAAAACATGGAACTGAGCAGTACAGCTTACTGGACAGGGATCAGGAACAAGGAAACTATGGCTGAAATTTATTACAGTGAGAAACAAGTGGAATTGCAAGCAAGCCGACTTACTTGAGAGAGAGCCTGTGGAGTCCTAGAGTAACACAGCACAGAAACAGGCCCTTCAGCCCAACTTGTCCATGCCAACCACAGTGCCCACCAAACTAGTCCCATTTGCCTAAATTTGGCCCACATCCCTCTGAACCCCTCCTATCTATGTACTTATCCAAATGTCTTTTGAATGTTCTTACTGTACCTGCCTCAACCATTTTCTCTGGCAGCTCATTCCATATACGCACCACCCTCTGCGTGAAGAAGTTGCCCCTCAAGTCCCATAAATGAAACTCATTTATGCTTGTCCATACTTTGCAGGAAAGTTCTTACCGGAACATTGTTTGAACGTTGACAATGGTCTTGGCATCAGCCATGTAATCTTCTTCTGCGCTCATCGTACTCTCTTTGTCCACAACTACCAGGTTATCAGCATAAATAATCCCACACTGAAGTAAATTATCCAGGCTGCGGAATATGTCCCAGAAAACAAAATCAAGAGTTCAAATGTGTGAAACACATCCCCTGCAGAAGCAGTGAGAAAGGATCCTCTGAGAGGCATTCTGTTGGTTTGGTTTCAATTAATTAATATATTTTCGCTTTCACCAAATCCTCCAGAGACAGTTTTTTTGGGTTTAATCATCTCAAAGTGGGAAGGGAAGCCTTTAAGAAAATGTTAAAAATTGATGAAAATAGAATTATGCAAGAGGTCTTTAATGAATTTCATATGTTATAAACAGACTTCCAACATCAGTGATGTGGAATTATTTTTTTTATTTATCCCTGTAACTCTGTCCAGGTACATATAAGGTAAATCTTATTTAATCCCATCTTTATATATCAGTCTTTTATTTCTTACAATATGCATCCTTGTAACTGAACTTTGGACTGATCAGTGCCTGGGTTGCGAATTTCCTGGTTAAGCCCCAATTGGCAGGTGAAGGAAGAAACTTCCATGCCACTGACATGGGCCAGAAATAAACTCGGATCACAGAGGTAAGGCACAATGCCTCAGCTCATTGTACATCCAATTCACCAATGGATTTCTTGAAAGGAAAATCAAGCTGTGACTCCAAATATCAAACTGTAGCTAATACAAAGATGGGAAAGAATTAGAAGAGCTCCCAATGCATACTCTTTTTGTTATTCCATGAACGTCTCCAGAAAGATGAGAAAGTGTTAATGCGTTTGTGGAAGTTCACCAATATAATACTGAAACCTGATGGGAGGAGTCCACAAGTGACCCTGTTCTCATAGGAAACTGCTTGAGGTCACTTGGCATGTTCTTATGCCACACACCAATTAAAAAAAAAACTAGTTAGTGGAAGAAATAAACCAAATCTATGTCCAATTACAACATGGCAGTGCAACTGGGGGCTCAGCTCTGCAGCCTTCTAACCCAAGTGGCAGTGTAATCACAGAACTGAAGCTGTTGTTTTTTGAGTGGTACAGTGCATGGATACTTACTTATCAATGCTTCCTGCCATGAAATAAACCATAGGAAAACAGCAGATGGCCTCCAAAAAATGGTTATCGGGCCTGAAAAACACATCATGACATATAGAGACATAAATCCATTTTATTTGTGCAATCAAAACAGTTTTGAGCATTATTCATATATTAAACTTATAATGGTTGTAATTCTGTCATATGATTTCAATTGATATTTTGTTCCAGTAGACTTGATGATGATAGGAAAGAAGGTTAAACATAAAAACTACCAATGACGGCATATCGGAGACACGAGATTCTACAGATGCTGGAATCTGGAGCAACACAAAATGCTGGAGGAACTCAGCAGGTCAGGCAGCATCTATGGAGGAAAATAAACAGTCGACGTTTCAGCTCGAGACCCTTCATCAGGAAGTTCCTCCAGCATTTTGCGAATGACGGCATATACTTGTCAGGAAATGATCATAAGGCCTTAAGACATAGGAGCAGAATTAGGTCATTTGGCCCATCGAGTCTGCTCCGCCATTCAATCATGGGCGATGAACTGCAACAAACCTTGCTCCCTCATACCTTATTGCTAAGGGGGTTGGGTAGAAAAGAAAAGGTGGTAAGGGGAGAGTTTGCATTGTCCTCATTTTAATGAAGTTTGCTCCCCATGTCTCAGATATGGGAGAGAGATTGTGAGCTCTCACTCTGCAACATGGAATTTATAAATAACAGCAAAACACTGCTTTATCCTTTACTCTTCAATGAAGACAGGAGAGGTTTTGTGGGAGTATAATTCCAACTTTTTAAAAACAATTATTAGAATTTTGTTTGCTAAACATTACTGATAAAGTCCAGGAGCAGTTTTCTCTTGCCAAATACTGCTTGTGTAATCATGTACCAAGGAAAAGTGAAATTATATTTAAGAATGTAGGAGGCAAGATTCACTGAGGAGAAAAAACTAAGATATGAGAATCAATATAAATACCTAGAGTAAGAAGAGATGGAAAGACCTAAAGTGGTTTAATCTGGAGCATTTTGTCATTTCATGTTTTTAAATACATGAATCCTTGCAAGTGTGATAACAGGGACTTAAGATGCCTGCATTTTCAGAAATAGTTATACAGTTTCAGCAGCCCATTTTATTTACACTAATAGTCTTTGAGTTTTACAAGCTGCATGATGACAGGAAATATATGTTCTGGCAGGCAATTCCTACTCCCACTCTAGCGTTTGTAGTTTAACACCTCTTCCTTCAGTTATGAGTGACTGACAATATATCTCTTCTTCAAGTCTAAAACTATGACATACAAACCTTTAAGCAAAAGAGCCCTTCAAAACATATTGGGTCTCTCATCCAAGAAAGAGGAATGTAATTAAGAAGAAAGAGATTCTTGATTTTGATAGTTGCATCCAGTTCATAATTATTAAAACAAATACAGTGTTTGGCTTGCCATGGTATGTAGCAATGCTATTACCTTCATAAAGAAGGATAAGTTTCTGGTAGAGTAACATCATGCACTGATGGGTAACTTTTGACAAACTAGCTATAACTGCTTTTAGTCTGCTTTCAATTCTGGATTGTGCTTAGGCATGAAGTGGCTTTTTACAGTGGAAGATTCTTCTGTAAGATAGTTTGTTTGGTATTAGTGATTTACGTGGATGATTAAATTTGACTAAAAAATGAATAACAAAAAAAATCACAACTTTCTGCAAATAAATCTTGATCACAGCATTAGTGGCAGGATCAGATCCAAAAGCATAGTTAACAAACATGCTACTCATTGGAATATACCATTGACAGCTAGGAAATGATCATTGAATTATTTGCATTGGGCTATATTACAGAAATTATTTTCGCCTTACCTATATATGCATTTGCCAAAGGCCAAATGATGCCATTTTTTCTAGGTTTGGAAATTACCACAATCAAATGTTCTAGGCTGAAAATCATCAAAAATGCACTCACGGGTTGTCCAGCAGCAACACAATAGGATTCAGTTCCTTCCTGGGCCTGTAGTAGGCTCGGAGTGGAACAATAAAATTGTACAGTCCATTGCCTGCAGTCTCTGCAGACACGATGATGAGTTTGTTCTTGAACCCATAGGCTTTTGCATCTTCAAAGCTGTTGTGCCTGCAGCCCTTAACAGAACAACAAAATAAAACCACATGTAAGGATAGGGATGGGATATAGTTATCTTGGGGCTCTAAAGAAGTCTCTAAGAGTTGCATAATATTTCAGAACCAATTGAAATGGACAGATCCCATGCTGGGTGCATTTCAGATTGGATGTAAAACAACCTACAGGATTATTTTAAAAAAGAATTTCAGCCAAACCCAACTGGCTGTGAATTCAGAACCACGGTGAATTCAGAAGCTATGAAAGGTACTCAATGGAAATGTTCTTTCTTTAATTGAAAAATATTTTCGTACATGGCATTTGTATTCAGAGTGTGCTTACTTCTTTTTTTATAAATGTGTTCTGCTACAGGTTTCTGTGACAGCCACAGTGGGGGGGGGGGTGCGGGGGGGGGAGAGAGAGTGGGCGAAAGGGAGAGGGTGGGTGAGAGAGAGTGCGAGAGACAGAGACAGAGTGCGAGAGACAGAGACAGAGTGCGAGAGACAGAGACAGAGTGCGAGAGACAGAGAGAGTGCGAGAGACAGAGAGAGTGCGAGAGACAGAGAGAGTGCGAGAGACAGAGAGATAGATAGATATGGATAGATCTCCTCCAAACCAATTTCATTTATTCATTTATCAGGATCACTGAAAAGGCCAGCGCTTAGAGTCAGGATGATGTGCGTCTTGAAGGTGAATATGCAGGCGTTAGTACTTCCTTGCACTTGCTGTCCTTATTTTTCTTGGTGGCGGTGGTCATGGGTTTGAGAAATGCTATCACAGCAGCACAGGTGAGTCACTGCAATGCATTTTTAGATGTTATACTCTACACCAACTATCCAATGGTGGTGGAAGGTGTGACTGCTTTGGGTGGTGAATGCGGAGCCAATCAACTGAGCTGCTTTGCTTTGGATGGTTGCAGGCTTCAAGTGTTGTTGAAATTACATCCATTCAGGAAAGTGAGAGTATTCTATCATACCCTGACCCACAACCTTGTAGATTGTGGAAAGCCTCTGGGAATCAAGAGGCAAGTCATTTGCTGCAAGACACCTAGCCTCTGGCCTGCTCTTTGTAATTATATTTGTGTGACTGGTTTAGTTAAATTTCTGATCAATGGCGACTCCCAAGATGTTGAAAATGGGATTTGGAAATTGGTTTATTATTGTCACAAGTGTTACTTGTCATTAACAACTGATGCAATGGGGCAGTCGGTATCGTCATATGTAAATGTAATAACAGTCGCACAATTTCTTGCTAAAAAAATTACTCATCACAGCATCTTGAGCTCCAGGGATTTTAAATAACTATCTTTTGCAGGATTCTTGGTTCTCCTGCTTGATTTACAAGAAAGTTTCATTCCAAACATATGTGGGTTGCATTGCTGGCTACATAATCTTTCACTTTTTCATGCCAGCTATGTCACTGATTGAAGCGTAACCTATAGTAGACTGATGAATAACTTTTATTCTTTTGACAGGTAAAAGAGACGTGGAGAAATGAGATATGGACTTTTTCAGTTCACATTCAATCATATTTGATTCTTCAATGTCAGGCTACAATGTCTGTTTATTTGTTGCTGGAAACTTACCAACGCATAACCTAGGAGAAATAAAACAGCAAGAAAGGAAAGCTACAATTCCTTTCACATTCAATAGCTTGTAATCAAAATGCTATCCTACAGGAAAACTTTGAGGGTGGCTTTTTGCCAGGACTATGCTGACGTCACAATTCCCAGGAAACAATCGATAGAGATGGAAACATTTGGCAAAGGTTAGACTGAAAATGTTGTCTCAACACAATGCAAATTGCTTTAAGCAAAACCTTAAACAACTACAAAACTAAAGTGCACACAGATGGGGAGAAGACACAGAGGGACTTTAGGGCTCATGTCCACTAATCCTCAGCTTGTTTTTTTTCCCCCCTTTTTATCCCTCTGGGAGTGGAGGACACGTCCAGTCTGAGCTGCCGGCATGTCTTCCTGCTCTTGCAACTCCTACATTCTTTTGATTATGTTCTCCCTCTCCAACTGCTTCCATTCACCATTGACCAGACAATCTTATTTACAGCTTATCCCCATGGTCATTCCGGTTTTACCCGATCAGAGATATCCCCCTCCCCAGCATCCCCACAGTTTAACAAGCTTCTTTTGCCTCCTTTCCTGTTCTGAGGAAGGGTCTTCCACTTGAAACATTAACTCTGTTTCTCTTCCCATAGATACGACCTGGCCTGCTGAGTATTTCCAACATATTCTGTTTTTATTTTAGTTTACCAGCACCTGCAGTTGTTTTGAATTTCTGATTTTCATGCATGCTTTCCTTTATTAGCTGAGGCACAGAATACAAGAACAGGGAGCATATGTCATAACTGTATTTGCAATTACTTACACCGGCATGAGAACTGCTTACTGTCACACTGTCTACCACACTGCAGAAAAGATATATTTGTACCGGACAGAGAGCGGAAGAGGTTTATGAGGATGTTGCCAGTACTGGAGAATTTTGGCTGTGAGGAAGACTGGATAGGCAGGGGTTGTATTCTTTGGAACAGAGAAAGCTGAAGGGAGACTTAATTGAGGTGAATACAAGGATGAAATGCCCAGACAGCATAAATAGAGGGGACGTATTTCCCTTAGCAAAGTCGTCAAAATCTAGCAGGCAAGGAATTAAAGTAATTGGTGGAAGGATTACAGGGGAGGTGAGGACTTAGAGAGCATGGTAGAGATCTGGAACTCATTGCCCAAAAGGGTAATAGAAGTAGAAATCTCATCACATTTAAAAAGAACTTGATGTGTTCTTGAAAAGCTGTGACCTGTAAGGTGACAGACTAAGTGCTTGAAGGAGAATTTTGGCTGGGTGGGCTTTATCCACTGGTCTGGACAAGATGGGCTGAATGGCCTGCTGTGTGTCATAAATTTTCTATGATTCTGTAGGGAAGTGACAGCAAAATCTTTTCCTGATTAACATTAAAAACAGCTTATCTACATCATTTTAATTAACCCCATCTTCCTTTCCTCCACTCTGATCTCACTGTAATACTTAACTGATATTTGAGTATAACCATAAGCACTCAGCTCTGCTCACACTGACAATCTACAGTATAGTTTTTCCACTGCTTTAATTGAACGTGTAAAACTACATTTAATACAGCCCAACTAAGATACATATTCATTATTGCCTTCTTGCTATTTATTCAGTGTCTTTGAAAGTATTTAAAAGAAATAGAGTCATAGAGACAGACAGCAGGGAAACAGGCCCTTCAGCCCACCAAGTCTGTGCCATCAACCACCCATGTCCAATAATTCTACATTAATCCCATTTTAAATTCTCCCCATTTTCCCTTGAACTCTCCTAGATTCTACCACTCATCTAAGTACTGGGGGCAATTTACAGTGACCAATTAACCTACCAATTCGCCTGTCTTTGGGATGTGGGAGGAAACCGGAGCACCCAAAGTAAATTCATGTGGTCACCAGGAGAATGTGCAAACTCCACACAGACAGTATCAGAGATCAGGGTCGCACCGGGTCTCTGGAGCTGCGAGGCAGCATTCTACCAGCTGCACCACAGTGCCAGGTACATGAGGGAGAACGGTATGCTGATAGGGACTGATAAAATATTGTGGTAGGAGGCTTGTGGGGAACATAAAAACCAAAGCAAACTAGTTGGCAAATTTTCAGTGCTGTAAGTTCATGTAACATCAAATTATTGTCTCTTGTCATGGTTGGGTCCATCTCACAATCTATCGATGGTGAGATAGACCCAACCATGTATAAAGAAAATACTATATAGCAATACTTTCTAAACAAGAGAGGTTATATAATTGATTGTCCTTGGTGCACAGATAGAAAACACTCCAAAACAGCATCAGCAGAACCTTTGACTTGAAACTTCTTAAAGATCTTTGTAAAACCTTCCAGAAAAAGAACTAATGCACTCTTTTTCATCTCTACTTCTGCAATTGATCCCTTGCAAGTACAGGACAAACGTTCTGCTTAGCCTACCAGGTTAACTTTAAGGGTCTTACCCTGTCTAATCTCAGACAGCAGAATGAAGCCTTCACAGGTAGAAGGTGGCAGAGGGTTGGAGAACTTCCAATGTAAGGCGAATTGGGAGGGTATCCTTTCACATACCTGGATGTAAAGAGAAGGAAAATTAAGAGCTATGATTTTTGATGCACAATTAGAATTTGTCAACAATATGGTCTGAAATGTTTTTCATGGAACTATTAATGATGGTAGGGTGCAATGGTGTGTATGGGCATAAAGGCTGGAAACCACGACACACCCATAAAGGGAAACTGAGCTCATTGCATAATGGGTGGCTAATCCACTACTGATTTATGGAGTTAACAATTCCACTCCTGCTTTACAAATAACATGCTTACAACTTCTTAAAATTAACACAAAGTGAATAATACACGGATGTGACGGCTAATGCTTATCAGTCAATTTTTTGGATACAAAGCATGAAAACAAAATCCTGAGGGATCTTGACAGGGTGAGTATGAAGAGCATGTTCCTTCCTGTGGGAGAATTCAGAACTTGGAGTTATTTTTAAAAATTAAGGGGTCACCTATTTAAGATAGATGCAATATTTCTTCTCTCAGTGAATCGTGAGTCTTCGGAATTCAGTTCCTCAAAGGGCAGTAGAAGCTGAGTTTTTGAATATCTTTGAAGCAGCAATACAAAGGTTTTTGATTAGCAAGGGGTGAAAGGTTACAGTGGGAGACTGGAATGCAGAGTTTGGATTCCAATCAGATCAGCTATTGCAGAATAGGCTCAAGAGGCTGATCGACCTGCTCCTGTATGGGAATCATTAATTATTAAATTATTAAGACAATATTGCATTACAAGACTTGACTGTGCACAAACTAGATATATTTTCTACCTCACAATAGCCATTATATGTCAAAATACTTTAATAAATTATTTTGTGATGCCTTAAAATTTTCTTTATCATTTTAAATCCATAAAAACAAAAGATGTTTCTCTCGAAGAAAATCCACATGACCACAAGATGGTGCTATTGGATCAATCACATGTTGGGACTGGGTTGTGTTAGCACAGTTATTGTTTGAGGTTTACCAATGTCTAAGTAATAGTACTTTTAAGAAAAATATGCTTTGTATCCAAATGGCTTTAACCTAATGACTTTAACTTGGTCATAAAATGAAAATGCTTACCACCTCATTAAATCTCAGAATGAAAGGTGATTTACTGCAACACAATGAGCTATAGACTGCAGCCAAGCTCGAATTGTGAATAGGAAAAATTGTTTAGTTTTTGGAATTTTGCCCAGTTGCTAGAATGGGTTGAGCTGTTTATAAGCAGAAGTAAACCTTCATCTAGACCAATAAGTAACCTGAAGTTGGATCTTTCAGCAGTTCAATACAAGGATATCCTTCAGATTTTGATAGCTGTTCATTAAGGTATTGTGACCAACCTAATTACTACTCTTTGTGCATTTAAATGAAAAATAGCCTCAAGATTGTTGTCCTTCATACTGTTTGATAAAATGGCAAATAAAGTAATTGTTCTCAAAGGAAATAGGGGTTTGAATCCACAAAGGCTGAAGTTTTCCATTTTTCTCCTTGACTTTCTCCCTCATCTTCATTTTCTTGTCTTTATTACATATTCCTTGATCTGCTTTCCAACATTAATCTTGGGCTTCAAAATTCCAATTAATGCTGCATCTAAAGAATCCTGAGGCACAGCACTCTAGATTTTCACCATTCTTTGTGTAAAGGTGTATCATGAATAAACTTCTAAGTGACCAAGCTCTAATTTTAAAGTGTTGCCTTTTTATTCTGGTTTTCTTTACCACAGAAGGTACTGAAAACAATGAATCACCCACTAAATGGCTGAATGCAGCTCCTCTCCTTTGACCATGCGGAATTTGAAGTGGAATAAATTTGAGAAATCTCAGCTTTATTCACAGTGACATGATCCTTCAGAAACAAAAATCCTACTCATTACTTGGAGGCATTTGCTTTGCTCAAAAGGGAGGAGGCCTTAATTGAAGATAGAAAAGCCTCAAAGTGAAGCAGCAGTGGTATTTGAAATTAAATTGGAAATTAAAGTACAGGGCTAGGATGCAAAGGTGGAAACTTTACCGTCTTTATCCTGAACTGAGAATGTTAATTATACAACAGCATTTTTCCCCATTGACCTTCACCAATTTTAATAGATGCACCGTAGAAAGCAACCTATCTGAGTGCATCACGGCTTGATATGGTATCTGCTCTGCCCAAGACTATAAGAAACTGCAGAGAGTTATGGACACAGCTCAACACATCATGGAAACCAGCCTCCCCTCCATGGATTATGTCTACACTTCTCACTGCATCAGCAAAGCAACCAACATAATCAAAGCCCTCTCCCACCCCAGACACTCTCTCTTCTCCCCCCATCAGGCAGAAGATACAAAAGCCTGAAAGCACATACAACCAGGCTCAAGGACAGCTTCTATCCCACTGTTATAAGACAGCACGCCCACAACTTCCTAACCTGTATGTCTTTGGAATGTGGGAGGAAACCGGAGCATCTGGAGGAAACCCACGCAGACACGGGGAGAACGTACAAACTCCTTACAGACAGCGGCGGGAATTGAACGCGGGTCGCTGATGCTGTAAAGCATTACGCTAACTGCTACACTACCGTGCCTGCCTTCCTCCTTTCCATTGGCCAATCATTATTAATCATCAGGCCTCCAACAGTTTAGGCTCTTCTCAGAATTCCCTTCCTCAATCACTCCACCTCCCTTCTCTTGCATTAACTTCACTTGAATCACATGTCTGACTATGTCTTCTATTATCTCCTCCCTTATTTTGGTGTCCATTTTTGCTTTCTATCCTTGGGCAATGATAAATCTTTACGACCTGCATTAATCAGTAACATTTTTAAAATATGTTTCACATTGCAAAAACAGATTATCTAGTGTCACACAGCAGGAAAAAAATAAACATTCACATGTGATTGTAGAAACTTATTTGAACACGAAAATAAGTAACAACTGTTATTTATTGCTAAACATTAATATTCAGAAAAAAACTGAATCACAGGGAGGCACTCAGCCTTTGTTAGATGGAATCGAACAAATAACATGCTGTGGTCAACGAGTTAATATTGTAAATTACAGAAAGAAGCTTGAATCTGTGTATAAATGCTGCCTGGATATTGGGTTTCGACATGGTTCTAAGTTAAGTAATGTGTACAATAGTTGCCTTTACACTTAAGATTGAAGCCATATTATGACAAACTTGTACAATTATTCTATTATAGAACAAATGACACATCCATTTCCTTGCAAACTGAGCCACATTTTTGGCTTTTATGCTCACTGATAAAAGAGCATTTTCACAACAGTTCATCTAGTATTAGCAGACATTTCTACCCTCCTCATAAGGGTTAAGCAAGAGTTACATTCCTCCTCAGATTTGCTAATCCATCCCTTACAACCAAAGCTCGCAGAAAAGAGGCTACAGGCAGTTCAGCCATCAGAGAGCCGGGGAGCTCCTGCAGCATGGCATGATTATCTATCTTCTGTTTAAGGTTCTCCTGGCATTTCATGAATACTGGAGTCACAAAGAGTCTCTGTTTAACCTTTTCTGTTCCATGGGACAATCTGTAGAGCAAGGGGAAAAGTGTTGGACTAATTGAGTAGCTCCTTCTTGGCAAAGGCGTGATGGTTCTTATGGCTATTTTGAGATCCTATGATGTCCCCTGTTTAATTTTAGCACTTCAGGCATTTCACGAATGCTAACGTCATGAACATCAGCACACATAGTGTTCTCAAAGTAAAAGGGCAATGATGCAAAAATGTTTAATGAAATGCTACCTGCAGACAAGAATATACTGCCTAAAAGGGCGGTGGAACCAAATTTGGTAGTGAGTTTAAAAAGAGATTTCTAAATTATTTAACATACAATGATGAAACACGAGGAAAGAATTTGACCCATCATGCCAATGCTGGCTCCTTGAAAGAGCTACGAATTAGTCTTACTTGCCCGCCCCTTCCCACTAACACTGCAACTTTTTTTCTTTTCAAGCACTTATCCAATTTGCTTTTGAAAATTATTATTGAATCTGCTTCCATAAATGCAATCCTTCCATTCTAAAGAATTTGCTATAGAAAAATGATTTATCATCTCTTGAAAGTGAAACCATTAATGCTTCAGGTCCAGGAACCTTCATCGGAACCTGAAACGTTAACCTTTTGTCTTTCCACAGATGCTGCCTGACCTGCTGAATGTTTCCAGCATTTTCTGTTTTTAGTTCAGACTTTCAGCATCTACAGTTTTTTTGATTTTCATCATCTCTATTGTTTTTTTTAAAAAAAGAATCTGCCTCCTTTAGATACTAACATTCTGACAAGGAACACAGCTTCACTTACTTAATATCAAAATCCTTTCCAATTTTCCACACCTTCTCTGCTCTAAGGTATAATTTGGAGGGCAATGTGAAAAAAGAACAGGGAGCTGAACTAACCGATTAGCTCTTTCTAATGGCCATTTTGAAATTCAGTGATGCTTCTGAAAATGAGTTTCCATTCACTGTGTTATTACAAAACACAATGCTTGACAGCATTTTCCAGACACATGGTCTCCACCAACTAGAAAGACCCGGGCAGCATGGGATCACCATTTCATACAAAATCACGCCCAAGTCACACACTATTCTTTCTTCGAAATATATTGTCATTCCTTCATCAATTCTGAATCCATCTTCACCAGAAGAATTGCAATGGTTCAAGAGAGGGATTCACCACAACCTTTGCAAAGGCAATTAGAAATGAGCAAAAAGCATCAACATTGCCAGCATTGCACATGTAAAATGAAAGAACAATGTATACCTCCCAGAACATAGTTGGGAAGATAACACAATGTTCTCATTAAGCATATACAGTTGTGCATGATTGCTTTAACTATTTTAATTTTATTGAAGGCAAAATGGCAGCTTTTCACTATGAAAGCAAAACTAAATGAAGGCAAACCTTTCACTAAAACATGGACAGTAAACTCAGCATTCGTGTTTGAGTTGCAAGGTCAGGTAAGACATATAGGTGAACTGAACTCATGATTGGATTTGTTGCTGCTTAACTAGGAATTAATTAGAAATCACAGCCTGTCACCTTAAGGAACTGCCTTCCTATATTGTTTGCAAATATGCAGATGTTGTGCTGGCACAGCACTAAGACAAACAAATGTGGAGTTGTCCTACAGGGTTCCCACTCAGTTGCAACACAAGAACAGGAAAGGAGAAATTCAAAAAAAGAATGGATTCCTGAATGCAATTTATTGTTAGGATTTAATGGGAATGATTAGACAATTTCTGTGTTTGAGTACAATATGATATAACAAATGTACGGGCAATTTCTACACCACCATGCACTAGAATCGGTTGATGACTTATCCAAGGTAAAAATGTAGCCATGCAAACTAAACCACAATGAGAACCAATCAGCAGCAATGTGGGGTCCATTAGCACACCTACACAAGAAAAGGTTTCAAAGAACTGTAACCTTGAGATGGCGCGTATCTCCAAGATTCTGCAGGTTTAGCTCCTTTTGCTTTACAAACTTGCAACATTAAAAAGTTGTCTTCAGAAACGCCTTTACAGGCTCAGAATGTCACATAACTAGTCACACAAGTCAAGAGCTAATCACCAGCTTACTTAATAAAGGGAACATCATAGCTGTGCACAATTCAGTTCATACCAAATACTTCACTTTGCAGTAGAGCTCATAAGAAACCGAAGCTGATTATGGCACCCTATCATTGAAGCTTCTGAGATCTGCTCAGTCAGCCTGGGGTGGAGATTGAAAATGGAACTTTTCTGAACTCAAATGATTCAGCACCAATTCATTCAATGTACTGAGCCACAGGGCTGAGAGGGGAACAAAATATTCAAACACTGAAAATAAATGAATGATTGCCAAAAATGGGAACTACCACAATTAGAGTTTTCATTATAACTTCATACAATTACTATTTTTGGAAGTTTTCAGTCTTAATTCCCGTTATTTATATATCTCTAACTTCAGAATATTCTCTTTCAAAAGGGTATTTGACCTCTTCTTAAAATAAGCAAATATTTGTCGGAGTATGGATAATGAGCAAGGAGTCGGACTAACTGGACTTTTAGAGACGTGGTGGATGGAATGATATCTTTCTGTGCCAAATGATTTTATGGTCTATAAATATATTACTCAACCACAGATTAAAAGAAAATAGTCTCACCTGGATATGGAATTACATTCATAACTTAAAAGCAGATTAGTATGAAACATGATCAAATGCTGCTATAAGCAATCCTTGTTGCTGATAACCACAAACACTATTTTGTGCCATGACATGGAAATAGGCAAATAGCACAGATGCGTCCCAAGGGAAATTAGATAAGTCTGTGAGAGAGAAAGGAATGGAAAGATATGTCAACAGAATGAAGTGAAGTAAATAGAGTGGGAGGAGGGTCATCTGAAGCATAAACACCAACACCACACTGTTTTGTGCTATAAATTCAATCCTTGTAACCAATAATTTCCCTGATTTCAACCTAACCATCCCATAAAACAACTAACAGCTAAATCAATGAACAGTCACTCAACTGCCTTTTTGAATACATTACTAAGCCAAGCGATCTTCGGAACAGAAACCAATCTTTATTAGTCAACGGAAATAGCTTTGTAGTCAGTTAACCAAAATGTAAATCTAGACAAATGCAAATTTTGAAATGCAGCATTCATTTGAGACAGTGGTACACTCAGCCAGTTCCATCATGGTACAGCCCTCCCCACCATCAAGGACATCTACAAGAGGTGATGTCTCAGGAAGATTACATCCATCATCAGGGAACACCGCCATCCAGACCATGCCCTCTTCTCAATGCTGCCATCAGGCATAAAGTACAAGAGCCTGAAGACCCACACCTCAGGGTTCAACAGCAGCTTCTTCCCCACTGCCATCAGGTTCTTGAACTGACCTGTAAAACCCCAACCCTACCTCAGACTCTATTTCTTGTCTCTCTCTCAACTTGCACTAGTGTCATTATGTTTATTTTATCATGAAAGTAACATATCATTTATGCTAATTTAAGTTAATGTTAAGTTATGTTTGTAATGTACTGTGCTGCTGCTGCAAAAAGCAAGTTTTTAAGGCATTTATACCCTGGGTATGTATGCCTATGACAATAAACTTGAACTATCATCCTGAACATGTTTCACGTAGATCCAGTCAGCAAACTGGATGTTATTTTGGCTAAGTAGAAACTCTGTGCTACACAGGCTGTTCCCAGGGACACATATGACAGAAATCACGATTCTTTTACTAATTTCTGATTTTAGCCACAGTCAAAAGAAAATCTAATCAATGTCATCAACTGGAAATGAACATCGAAATCTTTACAAAGTAGTTTCAAGGTACATTCAATATCAAACATTATTTCTTTTGTATGGTTGGTAATAATTACAAGTAAAGACCAGGAAATAGTCTGAAAACTAACTTACCAGTATGCAAAATTGATAATTATAAACTGTACAGCTGTAATTCATACTTTGTACTTGGGCCACTGTTGTAAAACTCTTGTTGGGGTGAAGGTGATGTTGGGGCATATTGGTACCCAGCATTGGGAGGGATGCAGTTGGAGAGGTCTGTAAACAGGCAATGTGTTGTAATTGGCAGCCTGTGACCTACTGTTCATGGGCATGAATAGGACTCACAATGACGGACCACTAGATAACTTAAAGGTGTACAACCGAGAGGTGGTACCCTAAGCACAAAGGATCTGAAAGCATTAGGCATTGTTTTGAATTGCAGAGTCACAGATGATTTTCTGATAACATTCTATTGTTGCATTTCATGATAAAATTACTAGGCAGAAACATTTTCTCTACACTACCTCAATTACCCGAACAGTTTACTTACATCTCAGCAACAGGTAGTGGTCACAGTACTGAAAGTGTGGTCTGACCAGAACACTAAAAATAGAATGTGGCCTTTACTGTTGTGTGCTGCACTGTCAGACTATTGAACAATGCAATGGGCAGACATGACCCCTCTCTGTGCCTGCTTACGGTGCCTTATTTTTCAGTGGGAGAGGACCAAATACAGACCTCCTCATTTTTACCTGGGGCATGAAAATAAAACTTGTCACTTCAGATTAACAAGTTAGGAAAGAATCATGGAGTTGGATATGTCACAGTTCTCAATTCACTGTCTAATCTCAGCTTCTCAACATTGCTATGTATAAACTTTCAGCAGCCAACTCTTAGGCTCATAATGTTCTGTCATTGGGACTTATAAGTGTTGCAGATTTAAATTCACTTTTAGCAAACTACAAAATGATAACAGTCAATAAATCAGCTTTAAACAAATCACTGTTGCCTAACAAAACTAATTAGACTCAGCACATAGGAGAAGTGTACTGGAACAGTCTTGACCTACAAATTGCTTTATAACAATATTATATATAATCATGCTGTAACTGACAAGGAAATAAATGATTCATGCGCAAGTACAGTCAGTTCCAACAAACATCTCTCCAGGGTTTTGGGGAATTCTACATATTTCATCATTGAGCTTTGATACCTGTGGGCAAATCAAATTAATGTTTATTTGGAACAAGTGCATAAATTAAAGGAAAAAGAATCAGAGAAAAAAAAATTGAAGTGTCATAACTGCAGAAGATGCAAAAATCAGAGAAAATGGGACCAGCAATTCAACTGGTCATCCATTTTCCATTCTCCTTTTCCATAATATTTGACATTCTTCACCTTCCAATACATCTCCATGCCTAGATTTTTAGATGAATTTTCAATTAAAGTTAACTGAAAATCAAGGCCCATTGTTTTATAATGACAGCTTGAGATAATGAATGGTCTAACAATCTTCTCGGAAAAACAAAATCATCAATCTGCCTCTGTCACTCCCTTCATAAAGTTACTTTATTTTTTATTGATCATCCAGCCAGTGGAACAAATCTTTCATCATGCAACACCACAGAATATTTTAACATTTTGAATCCTCTTTAATCAGGCCCACAAGTTCTCAGTCCTGATATAATGCAAGTGAGTTTTTAATGTACCCTTTCCTCACCTCTAATATCCTCCTCATTATGCCAGATTTACCTGTGATATTTTCACCATCGGCCTAATCAAAGTCTCATTCAAACATTACTTCCTAATAGCTATACTTGACTTCTCTAGGCATATCTCCTAAAATCATCCAGGGCTGGTCTGTGAATGTGTTCATTTATATTCCAATCTCAATGATCCGTACACTGAGGATCAGTCTGTTCCTCCATCTGTACAAATCTTTTTTTGGGATATGTCCTTTCACTCTTGTTTTCCTCCCACACTTACAATTTTGCATTTCTCTGTACAGGAATTTACTACCCATGACCTAAAAACCAACAGTTCTGCTGGAGACACCAACAAAATTGCAAGTTCACATTCATGTTTCTGTTCCTCTCCTGTTTTGCATTATTTTTTTCCTGTCCACAATGGTCTTTAAAATGTATAGTTGTTTTCTTGTTTGGTTGTTTATGACTGTGCTGTCCTTTACATCATTCATCAAAGCTAATGGCCCAGATCCTACTGAACAGCAGCTGCTGGTTCCCTCGAGAAGCTCAGCATAGCAGCATTGCACAAATCAGCATGTTCCCAACTTCCATGCTAATGCATTACAATCAGCTGGCGGTCAGATGCCAGGACATCTGACTTCCATATTCACCTTACCTATTGCACCTTCACTGGACTCACCACTAAGTACAGGGGCCGAGCTCTATCATGCTAAACTGAGGGACTGGATTCACTCATTTCCAGCTCCTCAGCTCCTTGCCTTTCATGGGTGGCAAACGTGGTGTGATTCCATGGATCAGAAAGTGCAGGTCAGTGAATTTTCTCTGTGTTACATAATGTTTATGATTTAAATTAAATTTAAATCAGTTAAGTGTTTTATTACTTTCCGTTTTAAGTATTTTAAAAAATATTTAATGCATAATCATCAGAAACATTTAGAAGCAGTTGGAAAGGTCTGAGGTAGGGGCCACAAGATCCGTCACTAGTGACCCAGTGCCACTTCAGGCTGCTCCACTTCATGCAAGGACCGTTGAATCAGGGCCTAAGGCTGGACTTGATTCACAGGACTACAAAAAGTTAACGCGGTTGTGGGGATATCGGATTGGGGGGGTGAGTAAGGAGCTGTTAGTGCAAGCTGGAGCAAAAAATTTGATAAACCAAATTAAAACCAGAGGGAAATAGAGAAAATTAACAGATGCTAAAATCCTTCCACTAACCAGCCTATCTCTGTAATTTCTTGCGTTCTTCTTCACAGTCCATTGATCCCTAAATTGGTTTAATTAACAAACTTTAAAGTCATTGCTTTTGCACACATCCAAATTATTTAAATAAATGGAAAACTTAAGAGCCTATGACATCCATCTCTGGGGCACATCAAACTCCTACCAAAACAGGAAAGACTGAATACTCTTTCTCTGCCTTATTCACGCCATGTGTATTAATGTACATTTTAATTTTCTTATATGGTACCTTACTAAGTACCTCTGAAAATTCATTTATAAAATACTCATCCCATGTCTTTTTTGCTGTGTGTCTCTGGGCTCACTACTAAAAAAAAATTGTCTTAAATAAATCAAGCATTCCTGCTCTGCACCAGTTCTTGGCAGGTGTCCCTGCCTTGTCCATGGGTCATCGTTTTCCTTTTGAACAGATGTGCAGGACTGCAAATCACCAATCCAGATGTCAATTGCCTCTCTCCTTTTCCTTTTAAGTCTTCTAAATATCCCACTTTCTTTCTTCTCTCTACCATTCAGTCTCCTTTTGTATTTCCCACCATTCATCAAGCGAATTTTTCAAATTCTAATTTTTGCTCTAACCTCTCTTTTTATTCAAGGAACGTGCGTCTTTGCTGTACTTCTTATATACTACTATCCAGAATATTTTGTGACTACCTTATGTATCGCCTACTTCAACGATCCCATTACTAGTCTGTTCATTGATATGACATTTCTTCTGACCATCTGACCTGAATGAGGTTGCCATTCATCCAGCTGAAATGAACTGATTTGCTGCCCAAGATTTTATCTTTGTCTCTGCTTTCTCCATCTGCACAGCTGATGTGAATTTAATCAAGTTATTATCACTGCTTCCCAAAATTTCTCTTGCCTTCAGATTGACTCTCATGAGCACTACTTTAACCAGACTAAATTCAACAACAATAATTTGCATTTAAACACAAAATATCTTAAGATGCTTTACAGAAGTGTTGCTGGAAAAAATATTGACACTGAGCCACATAAACAGAACTAACCATCTTTCTTTGCTGGATCTGCAGTACATTTCTAGATATATCTTAAGAAGCTCTTTCCATTCCAATAAATATTTATCTGAACCTAGTCCATCCTAGGATTATTAAAGCTAATGCCTAAAAACCTCAATCTTGATTTGTTCCCTGCTACTCAGTGAACTATTCACAGTAAGGTAATCACTTATTATTTATCAAGCTATGAGTACATGGAACTACATTTGTACTGCTAGCAAAACCCCAGCAAAAGTATTTGAAAATCTGAACATGAGAGATGGCATAAATAAGAAAAGGTGAGGCATTTGTCCCCATGAATTATCTTCACCATTCAATATGATTATCTTCCACCTCTAAGCCATAACCCCCCCCTCTCCTGTTCTACCCTGATTCCATTGGCGTCCAAGACCATTAACTTCTATCATGATTATCGATCACTAAACTTTCTCAGTGGTCCAGGCTGAGGCCCACAATGATCGGCAACTCGAGTCAAGGAATTTCTCATGTTTCTAGACCTACATTCCTGGTCACTTTTTCTGACATAATGGGATAGAAATTTGGCTTTAGAAGTATATTTTACATGCAGAATAAAGTAGTGACTGAGAATTGGACCCTGCTTCTGAAATCCATATCCATTCACTCAGTGGGGCCAAGATTGGGAAGTGGAATACAATGCACAGCAATTAATGTGTATCGAGGGCAAGCAACCAAAGATGGCTCTCGATTCCAAAGACCCTTAGTTCTAGTCTATCCAGAGGGCACTGCACTTCTCAGCATCACTTTCTAGTCCTCTCTAGTATTTTATCCATTTAAATGAGTTCATTGCTCTGGTAAGCTCCAGAGAAACCAAGTCCATTCAGTTGAATCTCTCCTCATTGGACAACCATTCCTTTTCCGAAATCAATCTGGTTGGAATGGAAGAAAATAAATTAGTAGCAGGGAAAGACAATTGTTTAGGGACAAGTAATTTATACCCAACAACATAGATAAATTGGTTATACACACAGAAAATAAACAGCAAAAATACTTTCTGATCAAATACACAGTACTTTAAATCTTTTCACACTGACATAAATGCCATTGACCTTTTGGTTGAAGCTGTCACTTAAAACACTGATGGAAGCTACAGTAAGAATACAATAGGATTGCTAGTCTGGAAAGATGACCAAAGGGATATTTTCATTCGTCTAATCTTGGCTCAGAGGTCAGTAGGAGGTTATAAAGAAGTGCTGGGGGAAATAAATTGTTATTCAGCAGTGTAAGCAAGAAAGGAAAACATTCAAATCTCAGGGGTCAGAAGAGGAACTCGAGCAGTTAGAATGTTATAAGAATGCTTCTGTGAGTGAACACACTTGGGGATTTATAAAACTGCTCGCGCGCTTTCCTGGATATCAAAATAGGCTACACCAAACACAAGAAAAATCAGAAATAGCTATGACTCACAGTTAATAATTATTATTTCAAATTCATCTTTAAGGTAGCTAACTTACTCTGGGGTAGGTAGGCTCTCATCATCAGATGGATTTGCCTCATCTTCTGATTGGTCGCTTAAGAGATCACATGGCAAAATGGCAGCAGTGTCAGCAATTTCAAGGACAGGTGCAATGCTGGGCCTTCTACTTCCTGCTCCATTTTCTGTAGGCAAAGTCAAAGTGGTGCCACTGGATGGGTGGCACTCTGTATTCTGTAGATCCATAGCAACCGTACCTAAAAAACAAATGACAATAGGGTCAAAACATTGAGGCAGCCAAATGCAGTGAAGTTCACCACTCTAAGTACAGTAATGAAGATGACATAGGCTATGCATAGATGGCATACTCCCAACTTCAACTCAAGGCAGAGGTGAAGAGAAATGTGATACCTCCTTCTCTTGGATGGGGCTGCCACATGGTGGGTAAAGACTACAAGGGAAAGGGGAAATAGCACATAACCTTCAAATAAATCAATTATGCTGCATTTATTCATATGACCCCAGTGGGCATATGAAGAGGCTGTAGCAATGATCACGACCATAGGTTTTGATGACGGACATGCCACTGCAAAGTTCAATAAGTCTTACTGAAAGGACCATTGTCTAATTTTGCCAATGTAAATGTGATGTCTTGGAGCAAGGTTTGGTGAAGTAGGTATTAGGTGAGTAGCCAGAGTAGGGTGGGGAGAGAGGCTGGATGTCATGTAAGTGGCTGGGGAAGATTCAGGATGAAATTCAGGGCATCTTCTGGAGATTTGTGAGTGTCTTTTGATCAGGGACTCAGGGTCAGGGTAGGAGTTGAGACTGATCAGAGAGTTGGGATGAGGACAGTCAGAGATCCAGGACGAGACCTCATGGTTGGGAAGGAGATTGTGGTAGGTGAGGGACAGAGCAAATGTGAGGGATGAAAAATTGACTTTTTATGGGACGTACTTCAACAGAACCCCAGTCCAGCAACGTGAATATTTACTTTCCTTCAGAGTGTGCAACAATGGCCACTTCTGGGACAATTTGGTCTAAATTTGCCCTGTTATGTTCCAAAAGCAGAGTCACACATGGAATTGTGTAATTTGATGCAACTCTCTCCTAGAATTTGCACCGTGCATACAAATACAACTTCCACTGTTTTCAGTGGGGCCTTGCTGCACATAAATATGTATTCTAAGAAATATCCATTCCAATCACTTTAATAAAATGTGTTAAAAGCTGTTGAGAAAGCAAACCAGTTGAGTGAGTAGGATTTGCTAAGTGTTCACTGTTTGCTTTACTGACTGCTCTGCTTACTTCTATTTTCTCAGATAGTGAGAGCTGGTTAACGGTTCCTTCAGTCCTCTGAGCTCCCTCATTTAGCCCTTCACCGCTCCACCCTTTGCCTTGGATTATCAATCCTTTAATTACAATCGCCACCTTTCTTATTACACACCTGTGCCTAGAAATTGGATCAGAAAAAAACATCGCTCCTGTTCTTAATGTGTAAATCTCACATAAAATGTAAAATTCACCTCTCTTGAAGTGTTTGTGATCATTTCTGGTAGAAGTCCATCAGGAATTTGGACCTAGCACTTCCTATTGTGAGTCACCCCATTGTATTTTGTAGACTTAGTAATGTCGTCAATGTGCAAGGAACTCATTAAAACATTGAAAGAAAAAGGATTAAAATGTTGTGACCTTTGTTTTTCCACTCACAGTATGGATCAAATCACACCATGTTAGAAATCAGATATGTTGAAGTCTCCCTGGAATATGACTTTTTGATGTTAAAAAACCTCCCATTTTAACAGTACTGATATCAGTATAGGTCGAAGCATCTGTGCACCAATCTCACCAGAACAACATTCGATTGGAGGCACCAATGGCCATTTTGACAGTGCAGCTTAGAGCCACATTGTGCATCTTACGCAGGGGTCTCCCTTGGGAGAGCGGAGTAATGTTTCACCCACTTACCACCCCATTCCCAAAGCACACCATCAGTGATCCACCCAAAGGGAAAAATGCATGACCGCACTCTCGTAAGTAAAGATGTCCCAATTTCACAATTTCTTTGGATGACCCTTGATGTGTTGTTAGCACCACGCCTGTCTCACAGACCAGATTAAGGGGGAATACAGTTTCAAGCATTGATCATTCTGTCCCCTTGTTTCTCAGCTGTGCTTAAGATCTGTTAAATCTGTTTCTTCCAGTACTGATGAAAGGCCTTTTACCTGAAACATTAACTCTGTTTCTCTCCACACAGATGTTGCCTTACCTGCTGAGCATCTTCCAGTACTTTCCATTTTAATTAGTAATACAATTTTGGAACCAATATCAGGAAGAAATTCCTCACATAAAGATAATGGTAGTTTGGAAACTGCACCTGTTTTTAAATGTGCGATGTGTAATGATAATGGTAGTTTGGAAACTTTTTTTTAATGGATTAGGAGAGACAAAATTATTTAAGGAGCTTAGCAAGAGCTTGATTACTTTGAAGAAATGAAGGGTTGAATTTTGAATGTGTGCACTCTCTGTAGGTTCCCTGTTTGTTAACCTTCCATTTACTCTGTTAGATGAGGTAGTAACATTGCAAGGAAGTGTTCTGTTTGCCATTTACTCTCTCCTCCCTTGCACTCTATCACAGAATTATTCTTTATTTTAGTCCTAACTCCCTACTTTTTCCTGCCCTTGTGCTTCCTTAAAATGTGTTATATGTGCCACAATTTCAAATTCTAACGACAACTCAATTTCCTGCAATTAGTCCTTCCTCCACTGGTGCTGCCTGGTCTGCTGAATATTTTGAGCTACTTCTGTTCACTTTTCAGATTGCCAGCATATGCCATTTTTGCCTTTGAAGTAGCTGTTAGTCAGCCACTCTTTGAAGCTCCCTTTGTGCATTTGTATTTAAAAGGGCCTCTTGTGCAATGTTGGTGTTTATTCCAAAGGAGTGGGAATACAAAAAGCTGAAGGTCACATTATAACTGCAGAGCCCTGTCTAGATGCCATTTGGACACTGCACAAAGTCCAGGTACTTCAACTCTGGAATAACAAATTGACTTTGGAGGGGATTCAGCACAGAGTTACTTGGGCAACACCAGTGTTCAAGTATTAGCACACAAAATGTGACACCTAGTCACATAGGAAGACATTTGGATGTGACCAGAAATTTGGTCATAGACTAGGTTTTAAGAAGAGTCTCAGAATATCACAAAAAGGGATTCGCATATTTTGAAATGTTGTGACTGCGTTCATGTAGGCAAGAAGGTCCTGCAGCAAAATGGCCAGTTAATCAGCACTTGTCTTGGCAATGGACTCCAAGGACTGAATGCGAAAATTCCCTGCAAAGGCTATGCTGTGAAGAGAGTTGATGTTCTCTGGGAATGTTGTTTTGTAATGAAGAATAAAATGCATCATTCTCCACACCCCTTTGTGTGACCTCTCTCAGTCTCAACACTGACCACGTATGAAAGCAAAAACAAAGGTATTAGTGATTGGAAACTGGGAAATTAACAAATCACTATTAACAACATAATTAATTAATCAATCAGAAAATATAAACAAAAACTGCTGGATTCACTCAGCAGGTCAGGTGTAATCTGTTGGAAGAGAATCACAGTTGAAGTGTCATATCATTGGGCTTTCTTTACAACTACCTCATAAATAATCAAATAAAAATCTGGGCAGCACAATATGTAATGTTCTATGTACAAAAAGTCACCTGAAGACATCAACGAAATGAAGTGAAACAAAAATCCGTATTAAAAGGTAATCGTTCCATATGGAAATAAAATGTTTTGCAGAAATATGTACAAGGGACTGACTGTCTGATGAATGGAAGAAAAGGTCTTGAATGGTTGGCACCAGATCGAGCAGAATATGACTGAGAGTCAGAGTCACACAGCATGGAAATGGGCCCTTGCCAACCATTACGCACCCATTCTAAAGTAATCCCATTTTATTCTTTCCACAGTCCCATCATCTCCCCCCAGATTCTACACTCACCTGCACACTAAGGACAACTTACAGTGCCCAGTTAATCTACCAACCCATACATCTTTGGGATGTTGGAGAGATTCAGAGCATCCAGGGGAAACCCATGTGGTCACAGGGAGAGGATGCAAAAACCACAGAGATAGCATTGGAAGTTGAGGTTGAAACTTGGTCGCTAGAGCTCGCCGCCAAAAATTCCCTGCAAGCCTCCTTCATCACCATTCAGGGTCCCAAACAATCTTTCCAGGTGAGGCAGCGCTTCACCTGTGAGTCTGAGGGTGTCATTTACTGCATCCGGTGCTCCTGGTGCGGCCTCCTGTACATCCGTGAGACCCAACGCAGAATGGGTGACCGCTTCGTCGAGCACCTTCGCTCCATCCGCCGCAACAACCAGGACCTCCCAGTGGCCACCCACTTCAATTCCACATCCCATTCCCATACTGACATGTCTATCCATGGCCTCCTCTATGCCACGTTGAGGCCAGGCGCAGTTTAGAGGAACAACACCTCATATTCCGCCTTGGGAATCTCCAACCTGATGGCCGTAACATCGATTTCTCTAATTTCCGGTAACTCCACCTATTCTTTTTCACTCCCCCCTCTCCTCCCCAACATCCCTTCTCTTCCCTTATTCTTATGGCTCCCTTCACCCGCCTTGATGACCTGCCCATCTCCTCTCCTTTCCTTTATTCCATGGTCCACCGCCCTCTTCTACCGTATTCCTCCTTCCTCAGCCCTTGGCCTCTTCTATCTATCACCTCTCAGCTTATTATGTCTTCTCCCCCTCCCACAACATCCCCCCTCTCACCTGGACTCACCTATCACCTGATCTCACCTATCCCCTGCCTGCATGTAATCCTCCCTCTCCCCCCACCTTCTTATTCTGGCTTCTGCCCTCCTCCTTTCCGGTCCTGATGAAGGGTCTCAGCCCGAAACGCTGTTTATTTCCCTCCATGGATGCTGCCTGACCTGCTGAGTTCCTCCAGCACTTTTTGTGTATTGTTCCAGGTACATCCAGCATCTGCAGCATTTCTTGTGTCCCTGCAAGTGACTTGTACTTGCTCTTCTCTGATACTCATCTGAGTATCAGGGCTGGATACTGGTGGTGCATTTATTCACAAGTATTTAGCCTCAGGCACATACCTGTCTTTCAAGACAGAAAAACAGTCAAGGCAGACTGGTAAAGACTTCAGCCCAGCCATTTAGGTCAACAATGCAGCCTTGGTCATGCTGACTTAGCTTCACCGGGCTCTCACACCAAGGAAGGTCCAAAGTCAACAACTTTTCTGCAACTGCACATTTGTAATCAGAGCTTTGAATCTGATCTGAAACATCAGTGAAGCAAATATGAAGACCAGCAGCTTCATTTCCCAAGGGAAAAGATCTCAGCATACAAGTTATTTCCTACAGGCAAAGTTCAGCTTTGTGGAACAAGAACCATTTTTATGATGACTATTAGTCAGTATGTCAATTTATTTTATTGTCCCTATATCAGCAAGGTATGTTCCATACAAATGCAAATATATAGGATGCAGAGTATCAAAGGACATTCCTATGATATCCTTTGGGGGAGGGAAAGTGATTCTGTTATCAGAATAGCAAATGGAGCATGAAAGACCAGGCAGTTAGGTCTTTGCAAGTGATTCTTGGAGAAAGTTTAAGGGGAACATTTAGAAAGAAGGAGGCTTGGGAATACGAGTGGAGAGAGATTCAAGGATGTGAGAAGAGAAGTCTTCTCTGTAACAGTGATGATGAGAGCACAGAGGCCACGTAAGATGGCAAGGTTGAACAGGTGGTCAAGAAAATAGGCAGGGTAAGAACACAAGTGGCTAGAATCAAGGAACTTCTACCAATCTTGCACTGATATAGTGAATGGCACACCAGCTAATTGTAATATTAAGATTGTTCCTCACACAATTTTTGTTAATTATGGCAAAGGTTGCATTAATTCTGTTCTCTAAAAGTCAACGATACCTGAATTTTAAAAGTTTGGTTTCTTGAAGAGGCATATTTTAGACCCAGGAGCCCAAGCAACACCATACATTCTTTCTCTGTACTTGTTAAAATCTAGAGTTTAATTTCTAAACTGGCCCTCTGACAGGATGACAAAATAGCAATACAGAGTCAATGGCCCATAAACTGGATAACGTAGTGTAAAATATATGTACACAATGCCAATCCATTTCAATCATAAAGTAATATCATGAATCTATTGTGCCCTCCATGTAGTCCGCCAGCTTTTCTTTTCAATTAGTAAAGCAGAGGAGACTGGACGCACATGGTGGAGTTCAATGATATATATACTGCATGCTTGGACATTACTTCTGTGATCTTGGCCCATTTTATGTGGAGTCTCTCCCTCAGAACGTCCACTGCCTCACCATTGTCGACCCTCACCCACAATTTCCAATTTGACCCAGTCCCACTGATTTCCAGCCTGACAAACCTCCACCCACATCCTCCTCTCCCCTTGCCAGGGTCCTCCTAACCACCAAACGAACATCGCCAAGTATAAATCGCTGGTTAAATAAGCCTCTACAGCACTATGGTGCTTTCTGGCCATGCGATCTGCTAACTGTACAATCATAAGACCATTAGATATAGGAGCAGAATTAGGCCATTCGGTCCATCAAGTCTGCTCCACCATTCAATCATGGCTAATTTTTTTCTTTTCTTAACCCCATTCTCCCGCCTTCTCCCCGTAACCCTTAAACCCTTACCAATCCATCCATTATGACCTAGTTTGCCATGCTCGACAAAGACAAAATAATGGCTATCCATTCCTTAAATGGAACTTTTTAAAAAGGCATCCAATGCAATACAAGTCATGCATTCCAACAATACAACAGATATTCCCATCTCAGGGTTCAATGATAGCTTTAATCTAGAACGCTACAATAGAGTGGATGGGGGGAACCATGCTCACAGCATTCCTGCAGAAAACTGGCAGAGAACATGGCAAGTTGTAGTACAGCCAATACAATGAGCATTGTAGGCAATATGCTTGGCAACTTTCTCAGCAGCAGAGTATTTTTGCAGACTATTCGAGAATGCAGTACTATTAGAGCTTCCAATTTATAGCATTTCTACAGGTTTTTTTAAGAAATGAACAATAAATGGGTTTATTAATTTATGTGCAATGTATCACCTAGCTGGGCCAGAAACCATTCTGACAAGCTCTATTGGTTGTGTCAAATTGTCCAAAGATTCTCTGCTTCTGACAAGGTTGCCTTCATTCTAGAGTTGAAATTGGACCGAGTTGTTTTTGCAAATGATTTATTCAGCTTTACAGAAGAGATATGGAACTGCATGTGTATGTGTAACAAAGACAATGGATTAAAATGCAACGATTTGTAAGATAGTAATGACAAATTTGCCTGGCTATTTCCCTTTGTCATAAAGACACAAGGAAAACTACTACATAATTTTGCAGAAGTGATGATAATAATAAAAAAAATATTTCTGACCACAACAGCTTAAAACAATAAGAGTCCATTATTCTTTAACAGCCATCTTAACTATACATTTAAGAGCCTAATTAACAGGATGGAAACAATAAGTACACTCATACACTCACTCATACGCTGACGTACACTCACAGTGGAAAAAAGTTATCAGTTTTGTTTCTACCTGAACTTCAGAATTGACAATAAACATTGACTTATTCTTTTAAAAGAAGCAGATGGCTTTTCTACCTCATGTATATTGATTTCCTGGGCAGTGTTCCCTGTGAAAGCTCAATGGGAATCAGCACTTGCATCTTCCTGTAAATTGTTTCTCTTTAGCATTGTTGATTACTTTGGGACAGGGAAGCTTATTCTATCTATAATACTACTGTGACCCTCCTTTTTTCAGCTTCATTCTTTTACTTCTCTGATCCCTCTAAAGCTTCAAATTCACTATCAGATTATCTCCTTTCTCATACCTTCAATGAATTGATAGTTTAATCTTCCTCGAGATCTTAAGCTGCAGCTTTCTATCTATCCTCGGGGATCTTTTCTGTAACCATACTCCATGCTACCAAAATCCAAATTTAGCTTCACCTGAACAGTATTTGTTGGTTTATTTCATTTGGCTTAATTATGACCTTTCAACCTGGGTTTCTTAATGTTAAAAGAAAATGCCTTTTGGACAATTGGACCCAGAGTTTCCATTAACCTTGTTCTCCTGTTTGGCATCAATTGGCATGCACTGGCCCCAACCAAGAAGATCTCTGATTACATTGGATTGAAAGCCAATAAGAAATCTGAAAACTCACAAACACAGCTATGCATGGACTACCAGTTATGTCTCTACCATGGATGGTGAGGATGCAGCCACTGTTTCACCATCTGAATGGTGAGAGAAGGCACGTTTGCAGAGAGAATGTGGTGGAGATGGGCAACTCTCTCTGGGGAACTAAGTGCAGTGAACATGAACATGGTAAAAGAAGCAATGCACTAGAAACAATGCACCAGTGTCGACGGAATCTGCAATGGCTTGGCTGATAAGGCAAACAAATGCAAGGTTTTCTTGAGGAGGAGGAAAGCCAGCAATTGGATCAATGCAAGTAAAGGTTGTGTGCCTAACAGGTTTATAGAATATCCAACAGTGTGGGGCAAAGGACTGTACTGGAATTGCATAATCATACATGGAAAGGTGATACTCCCTGCCATGAACTGGGAAAGTTAACGAAGAACATATGTTCCAGGACATCAAAAGAATTGTCCTGTGCTTTCCAGTATTAAAATTTCTGCCAGCAAGAGCTGCACACTTGCTTACTTTGCTACTGGACAGCGAAGGGCTTGGGTGGAAGGTACTCATGCCAGAGTATCTGTTGAGACCACCACAAGGTGGGAAGCAAAACTGCAGAACACAGTGACAGGACAGCCGGAAAATGGATCAGATTGAGGTGTCGAGCTGTTTGAGTCGAGGGGACAGAAATCTTGCCTCTTCTGAGTGAGGGGAGTCTTCACAATCCTCAGTTGCAAGTGGTTCAGAAAATTCTTGTGATTTGTTTAGATGATACAAGACAGCCGGTTCATAATAGAATTTGGCTAATGGCTGCACCATTGCCAGAAATCACTGGGTGTTTATAACAAGGCCATTTCAATCAAGTTAGGTGTTGTTGCTGTGACGGAAGAGACTGCAGTTCTTGGCAAGGAATGTGGTGTCTACACCATTTCAGTTGTTCACTGAGCTGCTAAATTGTCTGATCCAATTCAGACTGAGCTGGGTTCCTTGAAGGATTGTGATGCTATGTGAAGGCAACTAAAAGAATCTGTAAAGCCCATTCATGATGTTAGCTCTGGTGAAAAGAGAAGCTGAGAACCATGATGGCTGAACTGCATGCACTGCAGTCCATCCAGAGGGAACATCAGTGGCAATGACTTCCCAGCAGAGAAAAGGAAAGTGGGAGTGAGAGTTGGTTTGCCCTCTTGAGGCAAGAAAATGAGAAGCAATGTGGAAAAAAAAACTAATTCAAAACTTATTTTTCTTGGGCTTGTGATATTTGGAAGTACTTTCTCAGCAATGCACAACTGCAGTTGCTCTAGACAATGCATTGGTTTATGTTAGGTTTGGTGTTTAGAAACGTACATGATTTTCTGTATTGATCATTACTTTAATACAGCAGGCAAGATTTGTCAAAGGTGAAACATGAAGAAGACATTTATTAGGTTTATCGATGCCAGGATACATTATGTAGGATCACTGAGATTAGTCTATATTATAGTGCTTTAACTGAGAGAATTAGAAATATGGAGATTTATCTTTTGCTAAATTTATGACAGTTGTCAATGTATAGACATAGGTTTGTCTGTAAATGATTAGTTAAATGTATAATTTTTAAATCATTTACAAATAGTTAATAGAATCATTTACATATTACATAAGTAGTTAATATCATCATGGGTTCATTAATAGATTTTTAAGGACAATTTGCATCATGTAATATGACTTCTGTTACATTGTTTTATCAGTAACTGCTGTCAGATGAGTGTTGTTCAGCATCAATAAAAGATGTTTGATTAGAAGTTCTATCCCTGTTACTTATCTTATTAAACAGCAATAGAGTAGAATCTATGGAAGCTACCGATACATAGGTGGTTAACACGAGCTCAAAGACCGAAGTTGTGGAGTACTGCATTAAATGGCATGATTAAACTACTTTATTTTAGTTATTACTCTATACATTTATATCATGCAGAAAAAATAACTTTAATGATTGAAAACAAAAATTGCCTTGTTATGTCCACTTTCAGGTTGAAGAGTTACACATGTAAAAATATATGGATATCAGTGCTGGTAACAACCATCTCCCTGCTCCTACACAAATAGGAATGGGGCAGTACAAGCTCGTTTCTGTGAAAGTAATACTCAGAGTGCTTATGGCAACAAATGATGCCATTGAACCCAAGATAGTAGCTATCATTAATCTGAACTCCTAATTTAAAATTATGGCACAGTAGGAGCTATTTAGCCTGAGGTTATTGAACCGCTATCCAGGCTAATCTCACTTTCCAATCTCTTGTTCCACAGTCCTGTAGGTTACATACTTCAAGCTGTACATCCAACTAACTGCTAAATATGATGAGACTTCCCACTGGGTGAAAAAAAAATCAACTCTTCCCCAATCCTACCCATTACAGTAAATTTAATGTCACCCCCAGTTATTTGCCTGCCTGACAACAACTAGCATTTTACAGTGTACTTTACCTGTGACCTAACTAGTGTTTATCTGCAAGTTCAACATGATCTATCTGCTCTTATACTCCATATATCTCAATAAACAAAAATATCCCGTATGTCTTCTTAACCACCTTATCTTTCTGCCTTGCTGCCATCAAGGGTTTTGGATACACAATCCAAGACCCTGCCGTTTTTCTACAGTTCTCTACATTCTATCATTCACTGTGCATTCCCTTGCCTTATTTGTCCTCTCCAAATGCATTAGTTACTTTTCTGGCCACCTGACTAGTCCATTGATATTTGCCTGCAATCTAGAGCTTGTTTTCCACACTACAAGTTGCATGGCCAAGTTTTCTATAACTTGCAAACTTGTTAATCATGGCTCCAACATCCAATCGAACTCAGTCTTCATTCGCCAGTAAAGCAAATGGTCTAGCATCATGCTCTGCACAATACACTACACATACCTTTCCAGTTACTTTCTGGTGGTGATCACTTGCTCTCCTCAATCAATCAGTGCTTCTTTATCACCTTGCTGCTGAGCTTACTTGAATCCAGTATGCTCAACACTTTAAAATGTCAGTTTTCAAACTGTATTTCTGCAGTAGGCATTGCATGCAGATAAGTTGTCCTAAAATGGAAGAAGTCCACTACATTCACCCAGTTAAGTCCAGCAGCATTAGAATAGATACACTCAGTAAACAATTTCATAGTCCAGACTCTCATCAACTAAACTGAATTCCAGTCCAGACCATTATATTTTGGGTGAAATTATTGGTCCTGAATTCCATCTAATCCCATTAAGTAACTTAAATTTATGGCCTCAAGTTAATAACATGTCTGATGGTGATCAGAATTACTCACATAACTCCTCCTGTGGCCTAACATGTTTAATACAGTTCCAGCATAAGTCCATTGCTGTTATTTATTATGCCTTGTCCAATAACAAAACTACCTTATTACCCTTTCCTCCCAAATGTACTTATTTTCCTATTGAACTGGCCTCTACACTTCTCAGCATCCTGTGGTTTACAGTGCATTCTCTTGCCTTGTTTGCCCTTCCCAAAGTGCATTACCTCACACTGTTGCAGGTTAAATTCCATTTCCCACTTTTCAGCTGACCAATCTACAATGTCTACAATTATCACTCGTTGGATATATTCATCTGGTGATTTCTCACCTTCCTTTATTTTGGTCAGATTTTTCCATTCTCCAATACCTCTAAACCCATTAAACAACAGTTAAAAATATATTTTAAAAATATGTTCCCATGACTTTTTTCTGAAGATGATTTCACTAGTGCTCAGGATCTTCAATTTCTGAACATTTCAGAAAAATCCAGGAGGGATAGCAATCTACTCTGACAAAAAGGCAGGTCTTATTGTACCCTGTATCAACACATGGGAAACAGCTATACCTACAACCCAGTCACTATGGTTGTTTCTATATTGGTTTCCAACAATGAAGGCTCTCACACAAAAACTCAGTGAAATTAATTCAAGGGATGAAGGGGAAAAGCACCTGAAAACATGTACTTAATGCAAATGAATAAAAGTGTTGTCACACAAAGGAAGGTTGCAAATGTTGGAAATCTGAAATAAAATAAAAAATATGCAAAAGGCCAGTCAGCATCTGATTTTAAAAGACTTTCAGCAGAACCAGTTCTGATGACAATGCTCAAGTGCTAACCTATATTTTCCTTAAGTTGTTGCACATTTCCAACATTTGCTTTTTTTATTCAAAGATTACTGTTATTAGATTATGCTTCTAAACTAATTATCTGGCATTTTATGAAGTATAGAGTGTTTAGCGAATAATGCACCTCCATCCAATAACATTACATGCAATGCAATTGGAATTGCATAATCTAAACAATAATCCTAACTATGGCTAAAGCAGGACAAATTCAAGTTGCAATGAAGTTCGCAAAATAAAATCAGACAGGACTCAAAACCCTTTCAGGTGAGTTGATGTTAGGTGGCGGGAAGTACATGCATTACTTACCATAGGTTGTGGACTGGTTAACTTCACGTCACACATACAAAGGAGAAGAAAGCAGTAACAGAAAGGGAACAGTCAACGCAAACTCCATCAACAAGGTAACACCTCAAAGGAGAAGTCCTGTCTTACTTTTGCAATTGGAAAATTACATTAAAAAATAGATTTAGTCATGTCAGTGGAATGACCATGTCAATCTTCAGACTTCAGATCCTTGACTTGTTTGACCATCACCAATTGTTTGGCACCCATTCAAAAACCAATGATGCTAACTCCCATCTCCAGAATGGAAAGGAGAATCCTGGATGTAGAAAGTTCAATGAATGTGCTCAACATCTTTATTTTAAATTAAAATTGAAGTTACAGAAACACCACTGTGTTGCAATAGTTGAACAAACAGAATAGGTAAAACAGAAAAAAATGGAGGAATGAAGAGAATGAGGAAATAGGAAGAAAATAAATAACAAAGTGATTAAAAGTTTTGTTTTAATGTGAATAATTCTTAATCAATGTCCAGTGGTAATACAACTAGGCTATTCTATCTGAGTTGAGCTCTCTTCAGCTTCAGTGAATTGGAAATTTGCTGAAAGTACTCAAACTCTATAGACAAAATCAAAAGTCTGACAAAACAGAAAAAAAAATTATCAGAATTATTTAGAATAACTTCTTATAAATGTGGATACTTGTTATTTTAAAACAGTGTATTATAGTCCCATTGTGATAAAAACATGTTATCACCAGAAATATAAAACCAGTATCCATAACCAGAAAATACAATGGCAGTTGAATCATATCATATTTCATCATTAACTTTATTAAATTCTGGGCTTCTATTAAAAATAATATTATGCCATTCAACAGGATGTGGCTTTTGAATTAGTTATGATCCATAATTTTTCTCTTATCTAATATTTCTTTGTCATAGCTCCTTCTCACATAAGTCTATTGTCAAATATTACTCCAGCTAAGCTGCATTTAACTTGTTGCACCCATGAAAAATATTTTTTGTTCACTAACGAAGTTGTGGTTGAATTCAGGACTAAAGAGACACAGATAATCCAAATTAAGCCAAACTGCAAGACAACTTCTCTGATATGACATGAAACTGTTTCACACCAATGTGAATGCGTCAGTCTGAGAACAGTTGTCATTTTCCTTTCAGTATTAAAATGACTAGAGTCATAATTGAAGAAAATACTCAATGATTAACAATAGGGTATTTGTCCTATGTACAAAAGTTCTCCACCTAGCAAACAACTGCAGCAGAAATAGAAGAAACAGAAACAGAAATGAGTTAGTTCCATTTCAGACAGTGATGGCCCAGATTTTGCAGATATTTTGACAAGGAAATTTTTAAGGTTCCTCATCATTCTGTAAAACTGAAAGTAATTTCTCAAGCTGGCAAATAGATACTTACATGCAGATAGCCAACTGTCAGTGATAGCTGCTTTTCCATGGAATGTACCATCAAGATCCCCAAAATTTATATTTTTTTTTTCAAATCACTGAACTGATGCAAATTTCAACCTGTTATACATCATCCTCTCAATAAAATCATGACAAAATTAAGTCTCACTGAATAAAGGTCAGTATAATTCACCTATGAATTTTCGATGATGCAATTACTGTTGTAAACCTCCCAGGTACTCAAAAATTAATTTTATATAATCTCTTATTCCTTAGAATACTACGTGTTATTCAAAATAATTTAAAATATTATTTCTTTAAAATTTATGAGATTACAGCTTCTCCCTTAATCTCATCTAAATGTTCTAATCTTCATACACTTAACACGTTAACGTTAACTTAACAGTTAGCTATAAATTAGAGATGTTTTACTTTCTGGTTTGCTGCCCATTCTTCAATGCAGATATTTGCATTAACTGAGGCAGATAATATAGGAGCATGGAGGTCATGGTACAACATCATAAAAACTTTGGTAAGGTCATAGCTGGAGTATTATGTCTAGTTCCAGCAGGCGTACTAAAAGAAAGATGTGATTGCATTAGAGAGGGTGCAGAGGAGATTCAACATTGCAACTATGAGGAAAGACTGGATAGGTCATTTTCCTTAGAGTGGAGGAGGCTGAGGGGGGCCTGATAGTGGTGTACAAAATTACGAGGGGCATAGATAGGGAGAAACTTTTCCCCATAATGAATATGTCTAAAGCCAGATGGCATATGACAAGGAGTATCATCCAGAATGTGGTTGGAATCTGTAATGCACTGATACTCTCAAAACATTTAAAAAGTATCTTGAATCGCCAAGGCATAGCAGTGCTAGTAAATAGGATTAGAATAGATGGGTATGTATTGGTCAGGATGGACATGGGAGACTGAAGGGCAGTTTTCTGTGCTGTCTGATTCTATGACTCTATAACTGGATAAGGGCATGTAGACATCTGTTCCTGTTTCAAGTGACTAGATAAAAATGCCAATCATGTGTAATGTAGCATGTAGAAATTCAGGACCAAGTACTGGGGGCAGGTAGAGTGAAATCAGAATGTGTGGCACCTTTGAATTAGAACCTTTTTGAAGTCACTTATTCTGTCATTATTTTACATTAAATTTTGATAATATTACTTACAGTTAAATACCAAAACTTTCAGTAATGTGGAAATGGCAACCCTCATGTTTGAATTCCTTTAGCCTATTTTGAGGGTGAAATTTGTTCAAAACTTGAGCTTCTTTCTTCTAGTCCTAATCAACTCAATCTCTTGATAAGCATTACCCCAAAATAACTGATCTTCATAAAAACATTCCGGGGCAAAAATCAAAAATACATTTTTGTCCTATGCGCACATTCACTGGATACAATTCATTCTTGCTCTGGGTTATCTACAGTAGTTTGGTGAGACTATGGGTAAGGTCCCCTTGACCATCTTAATCGCTGGTGGATCATTTTAACACCCTTCAGGAATTGGAAATGAATTTCTCAGGTTTGTTTCCCAGAACCAGCCCAGAAATATATATAAAAAAACATTTTTTGCTTCTCCAGGTAGATCATTGCCATGACATTGGCCTTTAAGCATTTTTGATGTGCTAATGCCAAATTGGAAGTTACAAAAATAATTGCAGAATTAGGACATCCTTGCTTTAGGAAAGAGTTAACATAGTTTACTTCCTTTAAGAGACATTAAAATGCAACCTAGCAGCGACAGTACTCACACGCAGCCCCGTGGGAAATGTACTGCATTGTTAAAGGGTAAACAGGCACAAATGGATCCAATTTCAAGGTATGAGAATGGGAAAATGAGGAGAAAGGGACAATATGCTGGTGGCGGAACCCAGGAAAGTGTTTAATAAAATATATCAATGAATCCAAATATAGCAACAATGTCCCAGTGATCTCCCTTTAAATCATGCAAGATTCATTACTTTCAGTGCAATGTACTCCTTGTTTCATTGTTCAAAAATAATGAAGGTTTTAGGTCAGGAGCCTTTAATCTATTTATGACTTATCTATTAATTGAAATGAGCTTCACTCTTTGATAATTTTGTCACTTGCGGGAAATACCATGGCATGTAAAGCATGTGTCGAGGTGAATCGCGAAGGGAAATGCTCAGGCCAAGTTTCAAATGGGCAGAAATAGCCAAAAACGGGCACACATTAAAACAGATAAATTCTCATTTTTGTGTGCAATATAAAAATGGAAAACAGATGCAAATTCAAGGCACACGTCTTAAAGTGCGAGTTCAGAGTTCATGATGTCATCACCAGTGTTATACTATCTATTTGTAACATTTGTATATTATTGTTTACTGATGAATTTTTTTATGGAAGCAATCAACAAACTAACAAGTATTGTGTTAGCCTCAATCATTTTTTGGCAGGTTGAATAATTTTTCAAGATAATTTTGCAAAGAATGTATAGAGTCAAAATAGTTTGGATGTTTGCCTCCACAGATGCTGTTTGACCTGCTGAGTTCCTTCAACAGTTTGTTTTTTGCTCCACGTTCCAACATCCACAGTCTCTTGTCTCTAGATTTTTTCTGAATTTACTATAAAAACTGCCGATACTGTTCAAATTATCTGGAGAAGCTGACCTTTGAACATTCAGTACTTGCACTTATGACAATGTAGTTTATAGAAGCAAATAAATGACGCTCAGTTGGAAGTGTCCATGTATATCCTGCTCACATCAAAAGTCAGACTGCAAAGAGCATAATTAGAAGTTTGTATCAATTGAAAAATACCCTTTTCATTCCATCCTGGAACCCAAAATGCAAACATTAGGGACTTGTAGCAATTATCACTATAGGAGGTTGGCATAGAAATTTGTAACGTTCTGCACGTGATGTTATTACTTGCCCCAATGCTGAGAATTAATCTTACCACAACAACAATTCACATTTATGTAGCAACTGAAGCAAATAACAATGTCCAATTGCAAACCAAAAAGAGAAAGAAAAGGTATTAGGAATGATGATTAAATGTTTAGTCAAAGAGGTTGATTTTAGAGAAGACCTTAAAAGAACAGAAGGTAGCGAATGGGTTTACAGAGATCATTTCAGGGATTATGGTTCAGGTAGCTGATGTTATGCCCAACAATGGCAGGGTTAAAGTGAGAGAGTGACACATAAAAGGCCAAAGACAGAAGGAGACTGATGGAGTGCTATAGGGCTGATGGAGGTGACATAGAGAAGTATTAGAAACGGTCCAAGTGAAATTTGAGGGTGGAGTGAAAGTTCATAGCTAAGGTGATAAAATTGACAAATTCTGCACCGAGTTCAGGAGGCAGCACCAATGCAGTTGTTGATGTAACAGATCATTTTGTTTCCTGAGATGGAGATAGAGAGAACCAGAAGTAGACAGTTTGTCTCCTGAGATGAATGGAATGGAATGCGAGGGAGGAGGTGGGTTACACTGCCTTAAATGTACTATTGGTAGAGGCTAAGGAATGGGGGATTAACCAAAGGGACATTGAAACAGTCAAATATGGATGTAAGTTAAGCTTTCAGCAGCAAGTGGAGTGAAAGGCAATATTATTGAAGTGGAATTATTGAGAGGGGAGGGAGGTGTAGAGAGAGATGAATACAGAGAGGGTTGGGAAGAGGGAAACATTAAAAGAGAGAGTGGGAGAGAGAAAAGAGATAAAAGGAGATTGAGATGGACAATTTACACGAGTGGCATGTGAAGCAAAATGGACAGAGAGAGAGAGAGAGAGAGAGAGAGAGAGAGAGAGAGCGCGACAAGGAAACAGTGAGATGGAGAGAGAGGAATGCAACAGGACAAAGTGAGACTTACAATTACAAAGCCATGGCATGGAATATGAATGTCACTGCCATTTATTGCTTGAGCCTCAGCTGGACTGAGTCACTTGTAGGCCATTTCGATTATGAAATCAAATATAAATCAGACTGAGCAAGGATTCATAAATAACTTAAAGTAAGGCAGAAAGAAGAAAGATGGGGACGGTTACTCAGAGAATCGTAGACCTTACACTTGGCAGCACAGATATTAATAGTAAAGCTTTTAAAGGGCGATCGAGAGTCCAGAACTGAAGGAACACAGACTCCTTGGAAGATTATAGGGCTTGAAAGAACTTGAAGCAAGGGTGAAAATTTTAAAATCAAATCTTTGCTTAACTGGGAGCCAGTGTAGGTCATTAAACACACAAGAGTAATGAACAGGATGAAGCAAATTAAGACCTAGGTAGCAGAGTTTGGATGACCTTAATAAGAGAAAGATGCAAACGTCTCAGGGATGCATTAGAGTTACTTAGGGTTAACAAAGAAGCTGATGAGGGTTGTAGTCAGACAACCCAGTGCCGGTGTTGGAGAAAAAATGGTGTAATAGTAGATAATATGTTCTAAAGTTATCTCTGGGCCAAATATGACAACAATATTATAAGTAGTCCAATCAATTCCATACATTTGCAAAGGACAGAGAGGGGGTCAGTGGCTAAGGCACAGAGTTTGTAACAGGCACTGAAGACAATGGGCTTTTCCCTTCTCAGTATTCAGTTGCAGGAAAGTTTTGCTCACCCAGTACTTGAAAGAAACCAGATAGCAAATTTAGAAATAGCAGAGGAGGTCAAGAGGTGGAGAAGTAGAGATGGAATGTAGAAAATGCACATGGAAAATAATGCTCTGATTTATCTTGAAATTTCTTTATTTGTAAAAGGTCAGTTTTCTTAGGTTTTACTTATTCCCTGCATTCTACCACACTTATAAAAATTTATTTTTACAATTCCTTTAATCTTCTTGATTTTATTCCCTCTTTCTAACTTAATTTCCCCTTGTGCCAGACAACTTGATTCAATAAAAGAGATGTTGTGTTCAACAGGTACATTATGAGGTGGCATGTAAGAGACTGGTTATAAGATTGAATGTAGAGGCTTTTATAGAAACGATAGAATAATGAAAGGAATGGTTAGCAATGGACAGCAAAGAACATTAATGATAGATGTTTTTCATGTTGCCAGACTGTGAACAGTAAAGTTCAGCAGGGTCTTCTATTCTATTCACTTGTATGAACAATTTGAAGATGGATACAAGTAAGTTTGTAGGTTTTATTAAATTATCATTGGAAATAAAAAAGATTACAGCAAAAGACATACGCCTCTTAGTAGAGTAAAACAGTCCTATGATGATGGAGATTAATGCAAATAAATGTAAAACAGGAGGTCTGAGAGACAATTTAGATTTGTATCCCAACTTTTGTTTCTTTACATCTTATTCTTACTCATTTTTGCCTTATATGATATGATTACTTATTTAGTTGTTTAATCATCCCTTTTGCTATTTCCTCCCTTCCCTCTTGATCCACCTCTGTACTTCCTTTAAAAGTCTGCCATAAGGTCATGGACCTAAATCATGTCCTGTTTCTTTCCCCACAGATCCTGCCTGACTGTCCGAGTAATTCAATAATTATTTGTTTGTATTTCAGGTTTTCACTTTTCTGAAGTATTTCACTTCTGTTTGGTTTTAATAATCAAATTGCCTTTGAATGTTTTAAATGTATTTACTATCTTATGAAAAATCTACATATGATTTTGAAAAGCTCAACAGCACTCTGCGATGACATCTTGTTACACTTTCTATTCTCTCTCATGCATTCAATCCTGATAAAATCCTACATTAGTGGCCTTGACCCAGATTTAAGGGTTTGCAATGTAGAAACAGCGTGTTGAGGTTCAGGGTACATATTTAGTTTAAATCACTCACCCATACTTGCAATGATGCTGTGGACTGGTAGCCTGGAAGGTCCACTGAAGATCCCCCCTGAAGTCAGGTACTGCCTCTTCTGTTTCTCTTCCTCTTTGAATATGAATGCTGAGTTTTCTTCTTTGGTGATATTAATGTAGAAGCAGATGTCTGAACCAACCATAATGTAGCGGGGTCCAGGATTGAGCAAGATGCTTTTGTTGTCCTCTCTCTTTGCACCTATCAGGCAGACACCATACCTGCAGAACAGAAGGAAACCAGGAAACTCTCAGCTATTTGGATGTTAACCTGCTAAGCCTGCAGTTCCATCTGGTTAACTCAATGATTCTTTTCCATATAGATTCTCACATTAATTTAAATTCGTATTGGAAGCTCACTACAGTCTCTAAAATAAGATGATGGATGAACATTTTGGCTGTAAACATCTACCAAAATAGTTCTGTTGGCATGCATTCAATCAATTGCTGAATTTTCCATTTGGTTTAATTTCTATCACTACTGACTGCTTTTGAACCGTATTTATAATTTGCAACCAAATAGCAGAAAGGGATTGAGTCCATAAAAATAAATATGTACTTTCTTACAGAATAATGGCACAAAATTATATTAAAGTTTAAAGATGAGTACATATGCCATTAATATGCGATGTGGCTCAGTTGGTGTCCACATCCCAACCAGAGATAACTTTTCATCTGAGACCAGTAATCATTATCCAAAGGTTGCATTTTCTACATTCCTGTATTTAGGCCTTTAAACTACACCTCAAAAAGGCATTGATTGTTATTCATACTTCTTAGTGAAGATGATATTAAAGGATAATTCACTGTTCACCCAACATAGATGTTGATTTACATATCCAAAACCTGAATTACCATGGTAAAACCATTAGTGTCATTCTTCATCCTCTCCTATCTTCTCATAATGCCTTTTTTCTCACTCTCATTCTTATTTTATTGCTGTACGGGCAACTGTGCAGAACAATGCTTGTGCTAAATAGAAGGAACTTGAAACAAAGGTAGTAAAGCAGGAATGGTAATACAGAAAGATGCCTGTGAGCAGCATCTGTAACACTGATGATAAAATCCTGCTGATGCGCAAACAATTTGAGAAATTCTTCTGGTCAAGAGGATAAGTCTATCATCAGTACTCTGCAGTGCAGGCAAAAGTTGAATTTTAAAACTTATTTTGCCATCAATGTTCCATTTAAATACATTAGAATTTGGAATCCAAAGGCCAATCTTTAAATATGTAAAAACAAACATCAGCAATATTCAGCATACTGCAGCACACAATTACAAGGCATCTAAAAGTCAAGAGATTCCCATCTAATCAACTACTGTTGTGCTGAAATCCTGATACATCATTTAATTCTTACAATGGCAACAGCTTATTCTGGAATGAAGACAATTTTCTTCCATTTGCATCCAGAAAGGGCACTCAACATCAACACCAAGCTTCCACTTGGTGGACCTGGCTTGGTTCAGTGGTATTTCCATTCTACACTGTCCTTTTCAACAATATTACAGGGACATCTTTACTTCTTGTGACTCTAGGTATTCCAAGTTTTTCCTGAATCAGAAGGATATATGTCAGATTATGGGTTGTCTTGTTTTGAACTCCGGGGGTGGGGGGGTTAGGGAAATGGGGCCATGCTCACTAGAAAAGGTATTAAGTACACACAGAGAGGATATTTACAAACCAGTGTGTTATAGAGGCTTTTAATCCTGTTTCAACAAAATTATCATCAGGCTATGACTGTCACTGGTAAGTCCAGCTTTTAATGCATTTCTTCTGTTGTCCTGAACCTTGCGAGTAAACCTGGGCCCATGTTGTCAGCCAGAATTCATTCAGCAAGGTAAGCAAAAGCAGAGAATGCTAGAGGCACTCAGCAGGTCAGACAGCAGTAGTGAGGAAAGAAAGAGAGTTGAAATTTTGGATTAAAGACACTTCATCAGAATTGGAACCAAGATGGGCATGTTTTAAGTTGCAGAGAGGGGAGGGGGTAAAGCAGAGAAATATAGAAAATAGGACCAGGAGAAGGCCACTCAGCCCATTGAGTTTGCTCCGCCATTAAATAGGATCATGCCAGATCCTCCATCTTAATACCATATTTATGCCGTCTCTCCATACCCTTTGGAGCTTTTCAAAGATCTACCTATTTCCTTCTTAAATATAATCAGTGATTTGGCCTTCACAGCATTCTGAGGTAAAGAATTCTGTGGAGTTTCATTGAAAATCATTACAATGGAAAGGTAATGGCTAAAATTGAAAGAAAGAATACAGGAACTGCAATAACTATACAATTCTTTCTGGTGCAAAAAGATGGAGAACAAAGCAACTTAACCATGGCTAACAAAAGGACAACATTAGATCCAAACAGGAGATGTATGAAGTTGACAGAAAAATAGCAAGGCTAAGGATAGTGAACAGTTTAGAATTCATCAAAAGTGAACCAAGACACATATATTCCTACACAAATTTAGAGGGAAAAACAGAGTACAAAGGAACATAAAAGTAGATTTAAAAAGCTTATACAAGTACGTAAAAAGAACAAGATTAGTGAAAATGAATTTAGGTCCCCTGCAGTTATTAAAGAACTTATATTTGTTTTATAATAGGGAATGATGAAATGGCAAAGCAATTAAACAAATTGCACTGTCCTCTGAGTATACAAATAATTTCTCATCAATGCTAGGTAATCAATAGTCAAAAGAAGAGTAATAAAATGAATGAGCATTAGTAAGGAAAACGTGCTGAAGAAATTAATGGGACTGAAAGTTGATAAATCTCCAGGACTTGATAACCTGCACCCCAGTATTTTAAAAGAGATAGCCATGGAAATAGTGGATTTGTTGGATGTCATTTTCCAAAATTCTACAAATTAGTGTTGGAAAGAACAGAGGGAGTGTCTGCAAAAGGATGCAGGCCAAAGTTTGTCAAGGTACAATGGCTGGGAGAAGGGAGTAGCTGGTGGAGATGGAAAAGTACACCAGGTGGTCATGAAGGGAACAGATCCTTTGAGATGCTGAGGAAGTGAGGGGCAGATGTATCTGGTGATGGAATCCCATTTGGGGTGACAAAATTATGGAGAATTTCATGTTGAGTCTGGTGGAATGGAAGGAGAGGAGAAGCAAAATCCTATGCTTGCTCTGGATGGGAAGAGAGGGGCGAGAGCAGAAGGGTGGGAATAGAAGAGACACTGTTATAAAATAAGATAAGATATCTTTATTAGTCACATGTACATCGAAATGCATCTTTTTTGCGTAGTGATTTGGGGGGCAGCCCGCAAGTGTTGCCATGTTTCCGGCGCCAACATAGCATGCCCACAATTTCCTACCCTGTACGTCTTTGGAATGTGGGAGGACACCGGAACACCCGGAGGAAACCCACGCAGACATGGGGAGAATGTACAAACTCCTCACAGACAGTGGCCAGATTTGAACCTGGGTCGCTGGCGCTGTAAAGCATTACGCTAACCGCTACACGACCGTGCCCGCTATGTATAAAACCCAGCAGTTGGAACAAAATTATGAAGGAACAATTTGAAACTGCAAACTGAAGCAGGAAGGGAAAACAGAGTGGTTTACCTGAAATTCTTAAGTCAATATTATGTCCTGACTGTTATAGTCAGGAGATGAGTTGTTGTTCATTGAGTTTACTCTGTGCAACCTTGGAGCAATATAGGAGGTACAAGACAGAGTTCACAGTGCAAGTGGGATGAAGAATTAAAGTGACAGATGACTAGGAGCTCAGTCACTGGGAGTTGTTTGGCAAATTAGTTACCCCGTCTGCATTTGTTTTCTCCGATTTAGAGGAGATCACGTTATGAGCATTGAATGCGGTACACTAAGTTGAAAGAATGGCATTTCAATTATAGAGTCATAGAGTACTGCAGCACAGAAACAGGCCCTTTGGCCCATCTAGTCTATGCTGACCTGATCTTCTGCTTATGAATAAAGTTCTGCAGTTGATGGAAATCTGAAGGGATGCCGCAGAGTCAGTCACAAAGATAGATACTTTAAAAAAAAATCTTGTTTTTCACTCCTAGCTGAAACCAATGGTGGAATCATGTTTTCTGGATTATTAGTTCAGTAACAAAATCATCACACAATCACATCTGGCGGGTCAGCAGAGAAAGCCTTATGTTTAAAATCCAAGGTTCCATCTAGTCCCAAAAAAGAATTGTTAATCTGAACATGAACTTCACTTACTTTTTGTGAGCATGAAATGAAGCATAGGTGAAACTCTTCCCCTCATATTCTCCAAAAAACTTGCTGTCGCTGAGTTTGATGTGATAGACTTCATTCCCTGAGCACCGACCATACATCCTCTGCCACTGTTCTGGGGACTGTTGTCCTTCCCTGTAACCATGGAGATGCAATCTTTTATTGGTTTAAATTCTTCACGAAGCATAGAAGCCTCGTGAGGTCTAGGTAAACGGAACAAGGTGAAACCCAAGGACAAGAAGATTGTTTAGCAATTCCTATTCTCTAACTACAGGAGAATTCAAGATTGGTATTAAGTATTTCTCAGTGATACAGTGTCACTATACACTATGAAGTGGCATTTGGCAATATAAAATATATTCAGCAACTTGTGTTTTTTGTTCACCGTTGCATGGAATGAATGATGGGAATGGAATAGGGTCCGAAAAGCTAATTTATCCAGAGGCTGTGTTTCAAGGATTCAATTATAAATACAACATTTGTACACCTCAATGAACAAAAATCTCTACTGCTAGCAATTTTTTTTTGCTGCATCTGCCATATTAAATGCCAAATAACACTTCAGTTTCCTGACAATGTAAAAACTTGCAATATCACCATGGATTAGTCTTTTGTGAACAACACAGTAACATGTGGACTTGTGCTGATTCCCCATATGCTGAGCTCCTGGTTTCTACCATGTTATATGAGGGTGTTGCTGATTAGTGCAAGTAAGAAATAAATTTTCACAAAGGTGTACTCCTGGGAGGAAGCAACTCCTACTGGGAGACATGAGGGGAAATCATAGACACACAGACTATGAATTTCTCCAAGTTGCAAGTTCAAAACACAAACCATTTTTGGTTTTCCCCATGCTAAACCTAGACAGGTTGATGATAGAAGTACTTTATAGTTTGTCTTGGTCATGCAACTGATTTTCATTCACAACAGAAGGGTTAACTGGTGGATTGCAGTGTTAGTTTCACCCAAGCTTCGTACATTGAAATTCTATCCAGTATATTTTCTTGTGTCTCAAAACAAACTTGAAGATTTTCTTTGAGTGTCTGACTTTTATTTCCAGACACTGTCAGGGAATGAAAGAAGCCACCAACATATTGTAGCTTAGACAAAAATGCTCCACTTACTAAAAATTACAACTCCCTTCTACATTGAAATTTGCAATCATTCTACATTTAATTCCATGACATGAGCTTCTTCAAAAACGCCAACAATGCATCAAAAAATACCAATTTAAGCCACACAGATGCTGGCAAGTTATAATAAACATGGGTGCAAGATCGTCACTGATGGAGAGCTCCATAGGGGCAATACATAATCTAAATAGGAAAACTTGGCTCAAAAATATGTACAAAGGATCAACTTTCAAAGCAGCATTAGCAAATCAGATGCAGAAAGGGTCCACAGAACTGCAGCAGAGACTCCAAATCATTTACCGATTACCTTCTGTCAACAGAAGGCAGCACTTAGATCTGAGTGAACCATTAATTCCAACCAGTAATTCAATATGAATCCACGTGCAACATCATTGCAAATAGATTAAAACATATTTTACGTCGCTCCAGGCAGATTAAAACTTTCCAGTGGAAGATGTGCAAAAATTTGACTTACTGTCCCCTGGATGTATGAACCAATAGAGTGATAAGAGTAGAGGTGGAAGGGCAGATGCAGTTCAAGGCTAACATGGCATACTTAAACTCCTCTTCACAAACTACATGATCTACAAAGAAATAGAAATAAGAAGTGATGAGGATACAGAAGAGCCAATCTTGTGTTTGTATTTTTGATACAAGGAAGTCCAGCTGCTAAACATTTGAAACAGATACATCATCAGAATTAAACTGCAGACAGAAAACCCCATAAGTATTCAGCAGATCATGCAGCATCAATGGGAAAAGAGAGTTAAAACTTCATCTTAATGACACTTGATTAGAAATAGTCACTGATGCCTGACCTGCTGAGCATTTCCAGCATTGTCAATTTGTGTTTCAGATTTCTAGCATCTGCAGTATTTGATTTTTCTGTGGTCAGTTTCATTAGAAATGTCAATCAGAGAAAATATTTTTGATATGCTTACAAAGTTGCTAAGAGCACAAATGAAAGAAACAGTGCATAGCCATACTGGGAGTCAGAAAGCCGAGAATGCTGATGGCCCACATTGTAGATCAGTGCCTTCCCATTGTTAGGGTCTATGCAAAACTAAAGATACCAGATTAGAAATGAGGGGAGGGTGGATAGCTAACACACAGTACCCGAGTTGATCTCATGATTTATTGCATAGCCGGAGAACCACAAATCAGGTTCTTCAGGTTAAACTATTACTTTGCATGGAGGCATTGCAGTTGGCCTCATTCAACAGGTCAACCTAGAATCCCTCAAAGTCAGTAAGCTTTGCAAAGCTGAAGCTCATATCATAACCATACAGTTTTCATTAGTTGTTGATTTTCAGTAACTTTTTTAGTTCTTGACTTATAATCTTTGCAAAAAGTCCAGTGTAATGGAGGGATGTGTGATATCCAGCAGTATTTTGGGCCAATTTGGAGCTTGAGAACATACAGTAAATTAAAAATTCAACTCACCTGCAAACTTGACATGAAATTTATTTTCAGGCTTCAGTATCTGTACATAGAGGGGGCAATTTGGGGCAAAGTCCTTTACAGCCCATGCTCTCAAGATGGTCTGATGATCCTTTAAAGTGCATAAAATAGCCACTGTTAGTTAGAGGTAGAACAATGCATCAATGATGAAAATAAACTCCCCCCTGATAAACTATAGTGAAGAGCAAAGCTACTCTTTGTAGACTCTCATGAATTCCTCCCATATCAGGTATTTTATTAGTTTGAGTGCAACAGTGATAGAAAATAACTCCCCCTACATTAGTGTCTATTACTCCTGTTCTTCTTAAATCCCAACAGGATTTTAAAACCCAAAGTTGGAGTCACCTACTTGTTACTTCATGACTTACATGATTTTCTTTTTAATCTCCTAGAAGGCTCTTTGATTTTCCCCTGGTTCCTTAATAGAGTGAAAAAAATTGCACTGGCTAAATTAAGGATTGTGCACCTAGCCCAGTACCTGATATTGGTACAGATGTGAAATTCAGTGTAACATTTACCTCCTTGGGCATGGCTCAAGGCAATGTTAGAGCAGAAACTTGAAGATGAGTGCTGGGATCAGTACAATCAGTGGTAACACACCAATGGGATCAGCTAGATACTCCAGATGATCTTATTATTCAAGTTCATTTCTATGTTATCTCTGATGCAGCATAATGCTTTTTGCATTGAGCATAAAGCCCTGCTTTTGTCAATTGTTCTACAAATACATTTTCTCTACCGCTTACATAGATGCATCTCTCCCTCTGCCTATCCAAACTAATAAGATGTAATTTTAAAAATCTAATTAAAATTGGATCAAAATGTTCTCATGAAATGAGGTTACCCTAGAACTGAACTGTAATGTATCTAGTTCTTCATTCAAGTGTTTTCTATTTTGTAAGGCACTAGCCATTAGTGTTGTACTACCATCCTCCTTCCACCAGAGGCTCTCAGAGAGCTATGTAGACAATACAGCTCAGAAGTTGTAGGAAAATCGAAATAGGCAGAATCACAAAGTGCCTGTGGCTTCAATTGGAACTGCATGCACTGTGAAACATAGAACCAATTTGAAAGGCCAAATCTGCCAATTTACCACTGGAAATGGGCAGGCATGGTAGTGTAGCGGTTAGCGTAACACTATTACAGCACCAGCGACCCGGGTTCAATTCCGGCCACTGTCTGTAAGGAGTTTGTACGTTCTCCCTGTATCTATGTGAGTTTCCTCTGGATGCTCCGGTTTCCTCCCACTTTCCAAAGATGTACGGGTTAGGAAGTTGTGGGCATGCTATGTTGGCACTGGAAGTGTGGCAACACTTGCGGGCTGCCCCCCAGAACACTCTACGCAAAAGATGCATTTCACTGTGTGTTTCGATGTACATGTGACTAATAAGGATATATTATCTTATCCAGTGACTGGGCCCAGATTGGCTGATATTTCCCCTTTCACAGATCCTGTGCCAGGTCAGACCTGACGCAGGATCCAAGTCCCCACTGATTTCAGTGGGGATCATGTGGCAAAGGTTCAGGGGTCAGGAGACAAAGGAAACAGTAAGTTACTTTTATGACATTATTTTGCTTTAATTTAATGTTATGGCTTTGTGTGTTTTTCTAATATATAATCATTTACATCAAGTTTCATTGTTTTAATGTCCTCAAATACCATGCATATTTAAAAAATGTTAAAAATCGATCAAAATTTCACAGCTGGCAAAGCCTTGCAGCCCCCAGCTGACAAAGATTGTGGAGTCATTTTGTGGGCAGGACCTCTGCAGAACACCACTCAGTGCCCTGTTGTTGTCCAGACCCTGCCACTGGATTCTGGAGGGCCAGCCTATTAAGCTGCTTACATCTGATCCTGGTAAGTGCGAGCATGGGGCAATGGTGGACAATAATTCCAGATGAGGACAGTGCCAATAGGATCGAGGACATTATTTCCATTCATTCTACAGGTCAAAAGTACTGCCACAGGTAACTTTTGCGGGCTGTGGAAATCATGGATGAGATTTTCCACCTGCAGAATATCAAGGTCTGGGGAGAGCAGGAGTGGGAAACCTTTTGTTCCACTGTAAATGAAAGCACCTTGGTTCCATACTAGAGTGCTTAAAATAGACTCATTTGATAATCCCATGTTGAGATACAATAGCATTATCACTGAAGCTTTAAGAGTAATAATCAGCTGCCAAATGGGAAAACTAAAAGGCCATGAATGGAGCACCTGTATGAAATACTTCCCGAAGGTTACCAGTTGTACAGGATTGAGGGAGAGTTTGCAGGAATTAAAGATTATCTGGGCACAGCTCTGAGCAATCAGGAGAAATATCACAGGAACATTAAGAGATGGGTGTTCTGTTTTTCATTATTTATGCTACATATTTGATATTTAGTAATTAAAATATTAGACATGCAAAACAGGTTGGAGACAGAAGGTCACCTTATGAAACCTCAGTAATGATGAGTTAACAATCCTATTCTACCCTTGTGTTAGAGGCCATATGATGAAATACAGGCTTGATCCCAGAACATTTACACTTCTGGTAGATTTTTCCTTTTACAAAGGGATCCATGGTTTAAGCCTCCTAGCCCACTCCTAGTTCACTTTCAAGTTTACTATACCGCTGCTGTACGGTCCACTTCATTGCGACTGCTCAAAATGAAACAGGCTTCTGCGTCATCCATCCTGTCACAAGGGAAGACATAAAGCATGTTGGCTTCTTAGTTATTCCATAATCCTTCAATACACTTGTGAATCAATTCTCAAAGGTTTACCTTTGAGATCCATACTTATCATGAAGTGATGTCACAACAGTTGCTGAATCATTAAACCAGCCTCCTCAATTTCCTACATCAAGGGCACAGCAACATTTTTCCGTTTGAGCTCTATGTTATTTTTAGATGATTTCTTCTTATTTATCAATTCTATCTTCTTACATACATAAGTTGTATAAAACTGGGGTAGATTCCCTGGTGTATTGGATGTGACTTAAAATATAATTTGTAGACTGGACACAGAGATCTTTAGTGGGAGCAAAGGGACATAATTTTCAAATTAGAATCATGTTATCTGCAAAGGAAATTATGAACTTAACGTCAAGACTGGTGGAAATCTGTAACTTTCCTCAAGCAGCTCTGGTGTCTGGGATACCGGAGCTTTCAGCTGATAGACTTAATTATGTATCAAGGAATATGGAAATGAATGTGGCAAATTGATTTGAGTTGCAGATTAGCCATGACTTAATTGAATTGCGGATCAGACTGGAGGGTTTGAATGCTTTCCTCCTTTCTCTTAGTGTTGTTTTGCTTGCATTTATCTTTTGCCTCAATACACTTCTCATCTCTTTATAGTAACTGAGGGCTGATACTGTGGATTAATGTTTTCTGGTATTTTCTTACAACGCAGAATGAGGCCCTTTGGCCCATTGACTCTATGCCAGCTCTCAGGGCATTCCCATGTTAAGCTTTGCGGAGTTCCTTTTCTGACATTCACAAGGTCCTGGAATTATTGCAAGTGCTAGTTGGGTTAAATGAAATTGTTGATTCCACATTCTTTTACATGACCTGCCAAAGTCTATCAGTCAGTTATCATCACTCACTCTTCTCATGTTTCAAGCTTAATTTCAAAATCCAAGAGCACCATGTGTTCCTCATGTCAATGTGAGGAAAGAGGATGTGCTGAAACTCTTGAAAAACATTAGGATAGATAAGTCACCAGGGCCGAACGGGATATATCCAAGGTTATTACGGGACGCGAGAGAAGAGATTGTTGCGCCTTTGGTGATGATCTTTGCATCCTCACTGGCCACAGGAGTAGTGCCAGATGATTGGAGGGTGGCAAATATTGTTCCTTTGTTTAAGAAAGGGAGTAGGGATAACCCTGGGAATTACAGACCAGTGAGTCTTACTTCAGTGGTGGACAAATTACTGGAGAAGATTCTTAGAGACAGGATTTATGGGCATTTGGAGAAGCATGGGCTGATTAGGGACAGTCAGCATGGCTTTGTGAGGGGCAGGTCGTGCCTCACAAGCCTGATTGAATTCTTTGAGGATGTGACAAAGCACATTGATGAAGGTAGAGCAGTGGAAATGTGTACATGGATTTTAGTAAGGCGTTTGATAAGGTTCCTCATGGCAGGCTCATTCAGAAAGTCAGGAAGCATGGGATCCAGGGAAACCTGGCCGTGTGGATTCAGAATTGGCTCGCTCATAGAAGACAGAGCATGGTGGTAGATGGAGCATATTCTGCCTGGAGATCAGTGACCAGTGGTATTCTGCAGGGATCTGTTCTGGGACCCCTGCTCATTGTGATTTTTAGAAATGACTTAGATGAGGATGTGGAAGGGTGGGTTAGTAAGTCTGCTGATGATACAAAGGTTGGTGTTGTGGATAGTGTAGAAGGTTGCTGTAGATTATAACAGGATACTGATAGAATGCAGACCTGGGCTGAGAAGTGGCAGATGGAGTTCAACCCGTAAAAGTGTGAAGTGATACACTTCAGGAGATCGAATTTGAAGGCAGAATACAAGGTTAATGGCAGGGCTCTTAGCAGCATAGAGGAACAGAGGGATCTTGGGGTCCACGCCCATAGATCCCTCAAGGTTGCGTGCAGGTTGATAGGGTTGTTAAGGTGTATGGTGTGTTGGCCTTCATTAGTCGGGGTATTGAGTTCAAGAGCCGCGACGTAATGTTGCAGCTCTATAGAACTCTGGTTAGACCACACTTGGAGTACTGTGTTCAGTTCTGGTCGCCTCATTATAGGAAGGATGTGGAAGCTTTAGAGATGGTGCAGAGGAGATTTAGCAGGATGCTGCCTGGATTGGAGAGCTTGTCTTATGAAGATAGGTTGAGTGAGCTAGGGCTTTTGTCTTTGGAGAGGAGGAGGATGAGAGGTGACTTAATAGAGGTGTACAAGATGATAAGAGGCATAGATCGAGTGGACAGTCAGAGACTTTTTCCCAGGGCAAAAATGGCTAACATGGAGGGGCATAATTTTAAGGTGATTGGAGGAAGATATAAGGGGGATGTCAGAGGTAAGTTTTTTTTAAACAGAGAGTGGTGGGTGCATGGAGCGCATTGCTGGCAGAGGTTGTAGGGGCAGATACATCAGGGACATTTAAGAGACTCTTAGATAGCCACATGAATGATAGAGAAATGGAGGGCTATGTGGGAGGGAAGGGTTAGATAGATCTTAGAGCAGGACAAAATGTTGGCACAACATTGTGGGCTGAAAGGCCTGTACTGTGCTGTAATGTTCTATGTTCTATATGAGGTAATTCACCTGTCAAATGAAGACCAGTGACCACACTGCTGTAACTGTGATTTATTTTGTGCACATAGTTTATTTATAACTATCCCCCAATCACTGCATTCTTCTGGAGAAATTATCCTGGTTTATTGGGAGAGTTGTGTGGTTTTAGCCATCAGTTCAGTTTATCACACACTTTCAATTGAGCTTTTATTTCTTGGGTAAATTGACTCTGTTGTACAACAAACTGTTAGCTGTGAAACCATCACACAGCCAACATAGTCTCCAACTCACTGGCTGACACAGTAGATGACACAGACATTCTGAATGTACAATCATCAAGTTAATACTCTGCAGGGACCACACTGGGTCTCTTCCTTTTGTTTCAGGTACAAATGCATGCCACATTGATATGACAACTTGGCTTACTTGGCTCTCATGAGATCTTGATCTTTCAATGCAGACCCCTGCAGGTAAATGACCCGCTGGGACCAGAGAGGAATCTGTAATACCCTGCGCACCTGAAGATCCATCTCAGTTGGGCACAGGATGACAACATAGTAATCCTGCAACATAAAGGAGACAAACCACTGGTTTGATTACACATCATGATAAAATAGGATCAAATGAGCACAAATTAACAATGCATTCAGATCAGGCACAACTTAACTTTAAATAATAATCTTCCATCCTTACTCATTTAAATATTAAAATATATTAACTGTATTTACATAGGTGGGCATCACAAAAGTGCTCAATACAGCCCTAGGAGTAGATTGCCCCATTGCATTATGGAGGCAGTCCAAAAGAGTTTCAGTGGTCTAATTCCTGAGATGGAAGGTTTGTCCTATCATGAGCCACCGAAGGAATTATATCTATATTCTTTGGAGTTCAGAAGAATGAGGGGTGATCTTACTGAAACAATCAAGATCCTTATTGGGAATGACAGGGTAGATGTTTAGATGCTTCCAATGGAGAATCTTGAATGATGAGACATTGCTACAAGATTAGGTGGTGGTCATTTAAAACTGAAGTGCATAGGAACTTCTCGCAGTAGGTGGTGAATCTCTGAAATTCTCTATCCGAGAGTCAAAGTCAAAGTCAAGCTTATTGTCGTATGCACAGATGCAATGAAAAACTTACTTGCAGCAGCATCACAGGGCACATAGAATCATATAAGCAGCATTCACAAGAAGAACATAAACTAAACATAAATTATACAATATTTTTACAAGAAAGAACACAATGAGAACAAAATAAAACAAAGTCCATTTTAGTGCAAAGTGATCAAAGTGGGCAGTGTTGCTATAATGAGGTAGTGATTAGGGTTGCACCAGTTGGTTCAAGAACTGACTGGTTGAAGGAAAGCAGATGTTCTTGAATGTGATATGGGACTTCAGGCTTCTGTACCTCCTGCCCGAATGGTAACTGTGAGGAGATGGTGTGGTCCAGATGATGGGGGTCTCTGATGATGGATATTGCCTTCTTGAGACAGTGCCTATTGTAGATACCACCAAAGGTGGGAAGGGATGAGTTGTGGAGGCTAGATCATTAGGGGTATTTAAAGAAGTAGATTAATATTTGAAAGATCAGGGAATTGAAGGCTGTAGGGTACTGGCACAGAAAAGGATTAGAGGCTTGGCGCAGATTAACCATTATCATATCAAAAGGCAGGGCAGGCTCGAGGGGCTGAGAGGCTCAGTCCTGCTCAGATTTTCTTATGTTCAAGCCACAAATTTGGAAGGGAACAGAAATGTTAGAAGACATTCCAACCTCACAGTGCAGTCTTGTTCTCTGTTGCAGCCAACAATTTAACAAGCCAGATGTTCAGCAACTTAAAATAAATTAAAGAGCAACTTGTTTGCATTTAAAGTTGTGCATTGCCTCCATGCTCAGAGACCTCCACTTCCCAGAATTACAACACATTCATCCTTGTTTTCAAATCCCACAGTGGCCATCTGACACTTCATGTATCCCCGTCTCTACAACTTCTCCTGTCTCAACAACCCTCCAAGGCCACCACAAGTCACCAATCCTTAAGTTTCACCGCTCCCCCACTGAAGTTACTCGTTAAATGTCTTTAACATCCATTAAGCTGTTGTTTACAATTTGCACTTTTGACCAATCTTTTGCTTAGTGTCCCAATATCTACTTACTGTTGAGTACCAAATCTTATTTGATGATACTCTTGTAATTTACTTTGGCACTTATTACTTCATTAAAGGACTTGTATACGTGCAAATTGTTGTTGCTGACTTGCCTGCACAGAAATGCTAACCAACTGAAGTTGGAAATAGAGTCATATTAGAAGGCACCAAAACACAAGGAAGCTGAAAATTATCTGTGCAGAACCTCAGCACAAGCCGAGAGGATAAAGGCTGGGCTTTTTCTTACCCCTAAGTTCGTACAAAGATCAGAGTTTGTTTTCTATCATTAGAAAAGTCCAGACTGCTCTCAAAATTAAACTGGCTGTCTTGCTCTCAATATTCATTTCAAAAATCAAATAATTAAAAATTAATGAAAATCCACTTGTTAGCTTTTTGGTCTGTTTATGTAAAGGTCCTTTCCCTTGGGAGAAAATTGTTAACCTTAATCATTTTCCTCACTTCCTGCCTTTGTGGTTCTCTGTTGCTGTACTCAGCCTTTCAATAAATGCATTTCTGAAAATGGTTTGGGAAGAAAATGTAGAATCACTCAAAATAAATCTGTGTCATTGAAATCTATTTCTGGAACAAATGCTGAAGCTGGAACTGTTCACTTTATAGCAAATTTCAGTCTTAAATGCTGCATGAAAACCAGCTTTTCCATACCTCATAAAGGAAGAAGGGCTTGAATTTATACAATAACTTTCATGTCTCCATTAAGATATCTCAACTCCCAGAGGAGCAATCCCATTCATCCCATTCCCCCTCTCCTTATTTCTCTGAATACCTGCGACTTATTTCCTCTCTCACATGCCCATCAACTCTCCCCTTTTTTTGCCTGTAACATGTAGAGGTCCTCCCCAGGTCATGAATGCCTGACTTATACACAGCCAATACATACAGACGGACACTGGGGAGACCAGTGGGATGGATTTGCTGGCTGCTTCAGGGCTGCAGGCATCTTCTGCCATCTTGGGATCTCAGCCGCTGGCTGCATTTATAACTTGCAAGTTGTTCAGGTTACGAACAGTTCGCAGGAACGGAACCCTGTTGTAACCTGGGGATGACCTGTACTAAGGGATAATTTACAGTAAGCATTTAACCTACCAGATCATCTTTGGGATGTGGGAGGAAAACAGAAAAATAAATGTTTCCAATTGTTTGAGCTTTTAACTATTTTTATGTATTTTAGTTTTAAATATTCTTAAATAATTTACATTTTTAATAGTTTAAATAATTCTTAATATATTTTGTCAGCTGGGGAGTATGTCTAACCCAGCTGTCAAGGATTTTTCAACTGTTTTGTAGCTGCAGCTTGTTCTGGTCCCTCACGGGATGCCGTTTATATTGCAGTCCTCCTGCTACCCCACGGAAGGTTCAGACATCTACTTTAAGCAATTTCACATCAGGAGAACTGCACAAAGCAAGTGTGTTCTGTTGGATGTCGACACAAGTCCAGGTGATTCAACTCTAACTGTAAATTCTGAACTACACAGTTACAGTGAAGGCCATTGTCTATTTTTACCTGAAGCCTTGGATGAGCATAAAATTCATTGAGGAAATCCATTAGCAGGTCGATTTTCAAGGAGCTGACACAGAGCACAACGTGTTTCTCTGTCTGTGCTCGATGCCGACTGTAATTCCCACCAGACTTCTGCCTTTCCATCCACAGGTAAACAAGCTCTTCAAACTGGGAAGAGAACAAAAATACTCTAGGCGACAAAGTAAGTTACCACCTAATGCCCTTTACTAAGCTCTTCACTGACATATATACTGGCATTTCCCTGTACAGTAACGTCAACCTTTGTTTCACTTTCATATAGGATTTTATAAGATTTGCTTATAGTGAAGAAAACTTGTAGGAAGTGTAAGGAATTGACCATTTCGGAAGTTTGCTTCAGCTACGTAAGTTATAAAATTTATCTTTCTCTGTGTAACTTCATACACATCAGCTCAATGTGGGCAGAAATTTGATGCTGAAGTGGCATCGACTTCAAATTAAAGAGTGGCTACAAGACGTGCATCTTTTCACATCATTATTTGTCATTTGCATAGACATCTGCAGGTTTAAACTGTTGATGTGAGGAAGTCCAATATCAGTATTAATTAGCTTTAGAGGATTTTATAATTTCTATGTTCTGCAGAACTTTTTTTTTCATTTTCTTACTTTCTCTCCAACATGTGATTTCAACCCCATCATTGTTTCAAAGGTTTTGGGTACTGATGATCAAAGTATGATTTGTAAAAGAAAGTTCTTTTCATGAACTGTAAGAAGTTTCTTTCAAGATTGGATCTATTTCTCTGACTTGGGCCTAATGAGGGATTGTCTTTTAAGAGATAATTGGTAAGTCACCAGACTGAAGATATTGGCCAACTTGTGGTTCAATTATTTTACTGAAAATGTTAAAAAAAAAGTACCTTCAATGAAATCATTTAAAATCTATGGCTTATTCAAAAGTCATTATCCTACAGGCAAAAATGAAATACATTATACTAGACCCATGTTAACCTTCCCTTTTCTGCGATAAATGATTTGGAATTATGCCACTTTAGCTATAGATACAGGTTTTATGGCAATTCACCACACATTGTCTAGAAATTGCATCCCACTGGACCAATCCCTCACAGTAACAGGCAGATATGATAAGATATGATAAGATAAGATATCTTTATTAGTCACATGTATGTCAAAACACAGTGAAATGCATTTTTGCGTAGTGTTCTGGAGGACAGACGCAAGCGTCGCCACGCTTCTGGTGCCAACATAGCATGCCCACAACTTCCTAACCCATACGTCTTTGGAATGTGGGAGGAAATCGGAGCACCTAGAGGAAACCCACGCAGAGACGGAGAGAACGTACAAACTCCTTACAGACAGTGGCCGGAATTGAACCTGGGTCACTGGCGCTGTGTAGCAGTTAGCGTAATGCTATTACTTGGATTCAGGTTCACCTATATGAAACCAGAGCCGAAGGCAGCTGCTTTGTATCCCCAGACAGCTCACCAGTGATAAGAATCCGAGATTGATACCAGTGGGAAGGGATGGGGAAGGTGAGGGGGAATAATTGAAGATGGGATGAGTAGGAGAGAACCTATAGGGAGCTGGCAATGTCCTTGACCACTCTGAAGTTGCCAAGACCACTCCTACACATACCAGCTCCACTTAAGTAACAATATTTAAAAGTTAACACTTTACTGGTTCCCTTTTTAGAATCACAGATTTGGCTGATGGAGACCATAGTCATGACTGGTGCTGTTGTATTCAGAGCAGTCTAAGGTGATCGTCTAACGGCCATCCAGACCATCTCTATGTGTAAATCCTATCACCATTTGCCCTGCCTTAGCATGCAATGATCACAACTGAGATGTACCGGCACCCCTTGCCAGGTGTCATTGGATTTCTGGGTTATTGAGCTTCCAGATGCATTGTTCCTCACTAAGAATATATCCCCGTTAATTCCCTACACATCATATACCCAATCTAATTTACCTGCGTTTTGGGAACTTCCTGCTGAGCTATTGAAGTTGACTGTGAACCCATTCTCAGCAGGAGAGGAATATAACTTTGAGGTTGCCATTAATGCAAAGAAGAATGGAACACTAACTGGAGCAAAACACAAAATGCTGGAGGAACTCAGCGGGTCAGGCAGCATCTATGAAGGGAAATGGACAGTTGATGTTTTGGGTCAATACCCTTCAGGAGTCCAGTTCCTCCAGCAGTTTGTGTTGCTCCAGATTTCCAGCATCTGCAGTCTTTCTTGTGTCTCCGTGGAACACTAACTGTTTCACTTTCCATTAATGCTGCCCGACCTGTTGAATATTTTTTGTTTAGTTTTCATGAGAGTAGCTTCCTGTTCATCCTGTTTGAAACTCTCAACTCATAAACTGATAATGGTCAGTAAAAAAGTTAACAGCAAATATATAAACATTCCAGTGGCCAGACTAGCAACGTACCTGGAGAGGCAACACTACCAAAGCAACACATATCATTATGACAACAAGGAGTTGCGAAGGCCAGATCTGTGGTGTCACATCACCAAATCCAACTGTAGAGAAGGTGACAATGCAGAAGTAGAGAGAATTGAAGAATGAAAGGTTGTCTCCTGCTCTCTCCAAATGCTGGATTCCACATGCCCTGGAATATCAATGGAATCGTTAAAAGATTAACATCTTGACCATATAACATCTGAAATGTATGATGAGAATAACAGCAAAGCTTAAATGAAGGAAAGCTTACAATCTTTGGAATAGTCGTGTACAATTAAAAATGTAAAACTGGAAGCTGCTATTAGAGATGTCCTATTCCTCCACTGGTTGCACAACTGAGTCTTCACTCACACTGCATGCTGTAAACCTACTATACAGGTGGTCCTCACTTTACACATTTAGCTCCGATATCCTTGATTTATGCATCTATTTTATTATCATAAATTGTGTGGCACTCTCTGCTCCCAGGATTACATTGTATCAAAACACCCATGGTCTACTTCACCTTTTTGATTTATGAAAGTTTGCTTAATGTTACAGTTTCCAGAAATCCAAGCCTTTTGTAAGTCAAGAGATAATTGTATCTGCCCACTAGTTCCACACACAATACAGCTTTGAAGGTCTGTCTGTAGTTTCAGGAGCTTGTGAACACTTAATAGTGTGATAATTGACAGCCTCTCTTGCTTTGAAAAAATATTTTTATAACCATGGTGTTCAAACTCTCTCAAACAAAAAGCAATGGAGAAATTGTTTTTAAAATACTTTTCCCATTTCCTTTTACCTGTCTCCATTAATCCAGGCTGTGTTTCCCAATCTATACATCACTATTTGTGTGTCATTTAAATACTGTATACTTGATGGTTTATACTTTCTCACTCGTACTCTGTGTGTCTCAGCAAGGACTCCGCAATTTTCTTTTCCCTACGTAAAACTGTGGCTTTCTGTTCAGACACTACAGATTCCCTGCAGAGAGCACTGCATTGAAAAAGACACCATTTTAAAGGAAATCTCTTCTGACAAACTCATAAAAGCTCTGTGGGTGGCTGTCAGCAAGGTAAATGCCAAATGCCATTTCTTTACCATTGAGTGCAAAATTTGGGACAATGTTATTGTTACCTCTGAGTGCAATGGCTTTTAAGTCATTTCTTCCCTACTCCTTTGTTGACTGCAGTTATACACATGCCAAGAGGCCACCATACTGGCTATTTCCAATGCAGAAGATTAGACAGAGGCATAGAAATTGGTTTACATGACGCTCATCTAAAACAGCATTGCAAAAATTGTATGACTTGAATTTTAAATAAAACAGCCTAAAGTCAATTGACAGAAGACATGACACTGGAAGAAGTCTCCAAGGATAGGAGTGCACACTATGAATACTAGCACTGCAGCCAAATGCCTTTCCTAGGAATGGATACAAAGTCATAGAGTCATAGAGGGAGACAGCATGGAAACAGACCTTTTGAACCACTGAGTCTGCACCGACCATCAGCCTGCACCTATTTTTACACGAATCCTACCTTAACTCATTTTATTTTCCCCACATCCCCATCAACTCCTCCCGAGATTATACCACTCACACAAGGGGCAAATTACTGTGGCCAATTAATCTACCGATCAGCATTGGCTTGGGATGTGGATGCGGAAGGAAACGTGAGTATCCCGAGAAAACCCATACAGTCTCCAGAGGGATGTGCAAACTCCACACAAACAGAACCGGGGGTCAGTGTTGAACCTGGTGAGGCAGCAGCTCTACCAACTCTGCCACCCACAACTTTCTTCCTTAGCTGGTTGAGCCATTCTTGACTTCTGCAATGCAGCAATGAGTGAAGTGTTGTTTGGGGACACACCTCAGCAGAGTCAGCCTGCAAGGATTCTAAGGCAAGGTTTTTGAATGAGAGAATGTCCCCGATTTTGACAGCAGTGCAGACACTTGTGTTTGGTTGCTACGCGAGGTTTGCCCCACAAGTCCCTATACTGTGGTCAAAGTATAAGTTTTGTGATAAAATGCAGGGAATCAAACCCAATCCTTCCACGACTGCGTTGTAAAAATACTATAATGTTCCATCAGATTAACAACTCAAACTGACGAGTAGATAACTGCAACAGCATCATCATTCTTGAATAATATTGACATTAATCCAAACAGAAGGCTATGTTAAGAGAGTCACCTTCATTGAAGATACAAGGACTCCCTAGGACTTACTGAGGATCTCCATTAACCACTCAAATACACTTCATATTTCTAGCTAGAGAAAAACTATGGTTTGCGGCTATAAGGCCATTTTCTTCTTCTCACTTGGTTAACTATGAACCAATCACATTTCAGAGGAAAAGCCATAATAAATCAACTGATTGATTATACAAAAAAATCCAAACTAATTAGCTCATTTTGCCAAAGAAATTCTATCACTTTCTCTCAGCAGCAACCTTTTTTTCTCACAAGCAAGCAACATCTTAACACTGTTCCTACATGTTATAAATCAACTGTCACGTTACAAAATTTAATCTGTAGTGATATAGAGATTGTACATATCAAAAAAACTACAGTAAAGCTTTGTTACGCTTGGGACTTTGCTGGCACTGGGCGAGTGGATTTTCTGGTCTAACTTAATTACTCCAATTACTACTCCATCACACTTTTAATTCATTTTCTTTAAAAAATATATTACACAATAGTATAATAAATTTCCCAGCAAACCCACTGGAACATGGGAATACCAGCCCTGGTGTGTTGAGGGGAGTGTGGGACCAGTGCCCCGGTGTGTTGAAGGGAGTGTGGGATCAGGGCCCCAGTGTGTTGAAGGGAGTGTGGGATCAGAGCCCCGGTGTGTTGAAGGGAGTGTGGGATCAGGGCCCCGGTGTGTTGAAGGGAGTGTGGGATCAGGGCCCCGGTGTGTTGAAGGGAGTGTGGGATCAGAGCCCCGGTGTGTTGAAGGGAGTGTGGGATCAGAGCCCCGGTGTGTTGAAGGGAGTGTGGGATCAGGGCCCCGGTGTGTTGAAGGGAGTGTGGGATCAGGGCCCCGGTGTGCTGAAGGGAGTGTGGGATCAGGGCCCCGGTGTGCTGAAGGGAGTGTGGGATCAGGGCCCCGGTGTGCTGAAGGGAGTGTGGGATCAGAGCCCCGGTGTGCTGAAGGGAGTGTGGGATCAGAGCCCCGGTGTGTTGAAGGGAGTGTGGGATCAGGGCCCCGGTGTGCTGAAGGGAGTGTGGGATCAGGGCCCCGGTGTGCTGAAGGGAGTGTGGGATCAGAGCCCCGGTGTGCTGAAGGGAGTGTGGGATCAGAGCCCCGGTGTGCTGAAGGGAGTGTGGGATCAGAGCCCCGGTGTGCTGAAGGGAGTGTGGGATCAGAGCCCCGGTGTGCTGAAGGGAGTGTGGGATCAGAGCCCCGGTGTGTTGAAGGGAGTGTGGGATCAGGGCCCCGGTGTGCTGAAGGGAGTGTGGGATCAGGGCCCCGGTGTGTTGAAGGGAGTGTGGGATCAGAGCCCCGGTGTGTTGAAGGGAGTGTGGGATCAGGACCCCAGTGTGTTGAAGGGAGTGTGGGATCAGGGCCCCGGTGTGCTGAAGGGAGTGTGGGATCAGGGCCCCGGTGTGTTGAAGGGAGTGTGGGATCAGGGCCCCGGTGTGCTGAAGGGAGTGTGGGATCAGGGCCCCGGTGTGCTGAAGGGAGTGTGGGATCAGGGCCCCGGTGTGCTGAAGGGAGTGTGGGATCAGGGCCCCGGTGTGCTGAAGGGAGTGTGGGATCAGGGCCCCGGTGTGCTGAAGGGAGTGTGGGATCAGAGCCCCGGTGTGCTGAAGGGAGTGTGGGATTAGGGCCCCGGTGTGTTGAAGGGAGTGTGGGATCAGGGCCCCGGTGTGTTGAAGGGAGTGTGGGATCAGGGCCCCGGTGTGTTGAAGGGAGTGTGGGATCAGGGCCCCGGTGTGTTGAAGGGAGTGTGGGAACCAGGGCCCCGGTGTGTTGGGGGAGTGTGGGAACCAGGGTCCAGGTGTGTTGGGGGAGTGTGGGAACCAGGGTCCCGGTGTGTTGGGGGAGTGTGGGACCAGGGCCCCAGTGTGTTGAAGGGAGTGTGGGACCAGGGACCTGGTGTGTTGAAGGGAGCACGGGTGTCAGCACCTGGTGAGCCAGATGCTGAACCATCTGGATTTCCAAACAATGGTTAGTTGATTATTGGAATTTTACCGATTCGACCTCCCACTCACAAATTCACAGTCTCACTGAAAGACCATCATTGTCACTTTATGATAAGAGTTTAATATAAAGCAAATTACCGAGGGGACTCATTAATATTTTTGGGAAGTGCTTTTGGATTTACTCAAAATAGTCCATGCCACCTTGTAGAAATGTCAAAACTGCAAGCCCAATTATGGGCCATTTGAATCAGTGTAATGACAATTAGGAGAACCTACAGCCAAGACAAACCATTTAAAACTCTATAAAATTACATTAATCACTCTGAAATGGGTAGTTACTGTACAATTACCATCACCTAGATATTTCCTGTGATGTTAGTGCAATGCAATAAAAAAACACATCACCAGCAATATCACAGTAATTAACAGTGTCTGTTCTACAAAAGTTTTCGCAAAAGCTGAAATGATGCACATTAGTTTAAAAATTGACAGAAGAATATATTCAAGATAAATCTAACTGCCTATATTTATATCGTACCCCAATCACCCTTGTCAAAATGTCTCCATGGTTCCAAAACATTGTGCAGTGACCTTTGCCATGTGAAGAGCCACAGCAGTCATTCTGCATCAGTCCTGTCACAGCACTGAGAGTATTATTCCCTAGTTTGGTGATCCTGATTGAGTGAATATTGGTGAGCACTATTTGATGCATTGTGCAGTTGGATCTTTAACAGATAAAGTGTAATAGACAAATAAGATAGGGACTTAGCAAGTCATCCAAAATTTGACACGTCCCAAAACCATCTCAACTATGAATCAGATTGATGAACTTGTAGCCAAAAACCTACTGACCTAAGGAGAAGAGTGTCACCAGATGAAATGTAAATATCTTTTATGTACTGAGAAGCCAATTCCCAAGTCTAATCTGCTGCTGCCAAAGGTAAAATATGATAAGGAAGGAAATAAGAGAGGAGGCATTAAAATGACTAAGATAATTTTTGTGAATTATGGAAGGAAGGAAAGCTGAGGGAAGGAAGCAACTTAACAAGTATTAGCCATGGTTTACTAATTAACACCCTTTTCCCGAGAGTCAGATTTCTCAGGCTTGATGTGAAAATTTGGATTTGCAAAGATTCGTAGCCTTTAAGGATGGATGGTATACTAATGGTTGGTTTGGGGGTGAGGGTTCGGTTTAGAGGATTTGCAACTGAGAGGGTGATTGGCATAGAAAGTGACAACTTTATAACTAGTTACACAATATAAGCTTTCTGATGTGTCTATCTCATACAAGGTATCTTTATTAGTCACATGCACATTGAAACACACAGTGAAATGCATCTTTTGCGTAGTGTTCATGGCAAATGTTTTGCTGCTAGCAAAGAGCATCACCGATTTGGGAGCACATATCAGGAGGATATATACTTTCCACCTATTATATTCACAGTTCCCACAGGGGATGGAGGCAAGGATTCTTCTCAGCATTAAACTCATCCTGCAAAACTATAGGATGCTTCACAGGAGGTCTGTGGATACGTGGCTATCTTATTGCATTGGTGAGAATATGGAGTGAAGGAGGTGAACAGAGAATTACATGGGTGAGTTTAAGGGAAAGCTCAATAAATATAAGAGAGAAACAATGAGGGAAATAATAGGTTGAGGTTAAGTGTCGGAAGAGGATCTTGTGGCATGTCAACACTGAGGCAACTGGTTGGACTGAATGGTCTGTTTCTGCTCTATACATTTTATGTAACTTATGTTGAAACTTCCAACCCTCCAATACTTGGAAGATTTTTTTATTTTGGACATGTCTTAATGTTTATTATTCCTATTGACTTAATAACCAGCATTCAATGTTCCAGAAGGTTAAATATTTTCTGCTGAAGTTGCTGTCCAATATGCACCAGAATTCTACTTTCAGATTGTTAAAATGATGTGACAAAATGATGAAGTTGGACTGTGGAGTCATACCATCCACATAGTATAAAAGGTGAGAGAACACAAATCGTATTATGTACAAGGTAGCATGATGGAGCTCTTTATTTAGGGTTATAGATGACTGGAAGAGGGTTTGAATGGAAACCTATCACAAACAATGCTCCTTCCCTAACATTAGCCTATCTGCTGCTAAAACTCTTTTCCACATCTTTGCTTTCTTCAAATTTTACTATTCTAAGGATGTCCTGAGTGGTCACTCAAACTCCACCAACTTCAACTCCTCCAAAACTCATTCAGTGGCACTCCACTGTGCATCATGTCTTGCTTCAATGTATCACTCCTTGCTTTACTGAGGATTCCTGCTCATCAATACTTCAGATTTAAAAATGCTCATGCACACTTTTTGATCCCTTCACTGCTTCAATTCACCTGTCAGTCACACAAACCCAAAGTAATTCTCTACTGCTCTGACTCTGACCTCGTGGACCCTCTCCTCAACACAATTATCAGGTGTGCCTCCAGGTACTTCAACTGAACATCTCCTCTGTAAACTTCTCCAGCTCTCAGCCTCCCTCTGCTTCCTTAAGAATCTCCTTAAACATACAATCCTGTTTAAGTTTGGACCATTTTGTTTACTTATGCCTCCTTCACTCTCCAAAGGTGCAGGACAAATATCACAGCATTTTTCTGTTCTTTTCCACCTCTCCAGTGGCCCTTTATAAAACCATAGACTTCTCAGATGTTGCTTGTAACTGGAAGCCTCAGCCAAGCTGCTGTAATTTTAATGTCAGTACTTTGTTTTTTTTTTGCCAGAAAGTCTCCCTGAACCCTTCACCTTTGGGATTGTTGTTATTTGTGCTATTTCTGTTGTCTTGGGTATAAATTATCAGCTCTTACGATTGTCAATGCTGTCAGCTCCTTCTGGAAACCCTTGATCACATCCGGAGGGAACCATTCTATATTTGTTCTGTCTATCTTTTTTTTATCATGTGTGTTACACTTGGAACACAGCAATTATGAACCCTGATATACTGAAATTTCATCTGATGCACAAACCATTTCAATTCATTTCTGTTCACACTAACAAAGCTGTCATATGAGAAGTACACCAAGCCTGCAATCCAGAATTCTCAAGACATTGCATATACAAGGACTAGTTATTTTAATTATTTATTATTTTAATAAGCAATATTTAAAAATTCTGTGTTTCTCTGGCACATTTTGCATCCTTGGGACACTCCAAAGTGTGTTGCAGCCACTGAAGTACTTATGAATTTTAATCACCACTGAATGCAAGGAATTCTGCAGCCAATGTGTGTGCAACCAGCAATTCTAGAAAACACATTGTACACATAAAAAAGAATGGTGTCGATGTTGGGGCAGAGAACCATTTGTGTACTTGGTATCACTGCTGAGCTGTCCTAACCCAAATATAGGACAAGTTGTTTTTACTCTTGATAATGTACCTTAACTGAAACCGTTGCTTCAGAATCCCAAATTACGAAGAGGACCTTTAGTCGGGGATTCCATTGATGTCACCGTCTGTAGATTATTATTTGGAGTGGCCATTGATTGATATTATGGGCAACTGAATCCGTTGCATTTTACAATAGGAAATGTGTGAAGTTTCATTCCTTCATGTTGTGAGTTTTTTTTTTGAGATTTTGACAAAGTTTCAAATTATTTTTTCTGTAGCAAACTTGTGCATTGGGAGGAGTTTAGATTTCTGCAGAGGACAAAGAAATCAATTGAGAGAGCAAGAGTAAAGTATGAGAGCATATGTTGTTGGGAACATAAAAGTGGACTGTTAAAGCTTCTGCAAATATGTAAAGAAACAATTAAAGAAAATTCAAGTGCCGGTCCCCATGGTCAGAACAGGAGAAGTCATAATAGAGAAGAGGGAAACGGCAGAGCAATAAAAGACATATTTTGGTTCTGCCTTCACTGAAGAGGACACAAGTATCTTCCCAATCAAATGAAACTAAAGGAAATTAGGATTAGTAACAGAATAGTGTGGAGAAATGAATGGCACTGGTAAATCCCAAGGGCCTGGTAATTAATACTCTGAGATGAAAGTTAAGTAACTGTGTTTAATAGTGAATGCATTGGTTGCCATTTTTCAGGATTATATAGATTATGGAATGGTTCCACAGATTGGAGGGTGGCGAATGTAACCCAACTATTTAAAAGAGAAGGAGAAAGAAATAAGTAAACTTCAGAGAAGTTACATCAATAGTGAGGAAAATGCTAGGGGCTATTATGAAGTTTGAGATAACAGGTTACTTGGAAAATATCAAATGGATTAGACAAAGTCAACGAAGGGGAAATTATGTTTGACAAACATACTGGTGTCTTTTGAGGGTGTAACTGATTGAATAGATAATGGGAAACCAGCGGATGTTAATGCTTGGATTTTCAGATGTCTTTGATAAAGTTCCACAAAAAGGTTAGAAAGGTTAGTGTGTTCAATTAATGTGCATGGTACTGGGGAATAACATATCGGCATGGATTGAATAATGGTTGGAAATAAGAGTGCAGAAATAATTGGGCCTTTTTTGATGTTCAGGCAGTACCATAGGGATCAGTGCATGGGTTTCAGCTACGCAAAATATACATAATGATTTGGAAGAGGAAACAGAATGTAATATTCTGAAGTCTGCCAAATGAACCAAGTGGGATCATGCATTGTGAGAAGGATGCAAAGAGGCTTCAAGGCAACATAGATTGAGTAAATGAGCAAAAACACAGCAGGTGCTGCATAACCTGGATAAAGGTGAAGCTATCTACTTCAGTAGTCAATACAGAAAGTCAATGTATTACTTAAATAGTGTTAGATTGGGATGTGTTCATGTACAAAGAGACTTGGGTGTTCCTATACACCAATCAAATAAAGTATATGTGTAGGTGCAGCAAGCAGTTGAGAAATCACATGGTACGCTGCCCTTCATACCAAGAGACTGCGCATAGGAGCAAGGGCGTCCTGCTACAATTTTACAGGGCCTGGTGAGAGCACACCAGGAGTATTGTGTTCAGTTTTGATCTCCTTACCCAAGCAAGGATATACATGCTGTAGAAGGAATGCAAACTGATTCTGGAATGGTGGGACTGTTAAATAAGAGATTGAGTTGACTAGGATTGTATTTGCTAGAGTTTAGAAGAATAAAAGGGAATCTAATAGAAACACACAAAATTTTTGATAGATTGGATGTGGGAGGATGTTTCCCCTAAGTGAAGTATCTAGAACAAGGAGTCATGGGACAAGAGGTTTAGGAGTGAGATGAGGTGAGATTTCTTCACTCAGTGAGTGCTGAATCTGTGGAATTCTCCGCTTCTGAGAGCAGTAGAGGCCAAGTCGCTGAATGTATTTAAGGAGGTATGTTTCTAGATAGAAAAGGTACCATAGGGTGCAGGAAGACAGTGGGAATATGGCATTGAGACAGATGATGAACTGAGACTGCATTAAATGGCAGAGCAGGCTTGAAGAGCCAAATCATTTACTCCCACTCTTATTCTCTATGTTGTTATGTGTAGCCCGGACGTGAAGTGTTATTATTGTTTCTCAGCAACAAATGCAGTGTTTATCATTTGTTAATCCATTACCGTATAACGACATATGCAGTTGACAAAATCTCAAACTGAATAAAATCAATCCCCTAAAAACATATAATACAATGTAACTGTTCAGACAATGATTCAAGATTCAATAAATCATTCAAGATTTATTTGTGATTTACGAGATTGTCTCAGTCCCTCACCACCTGTCTTATGATTCACAGCATATTATCCAGTTTGTGACACCTTTCCAATATTGTTCAATAACATTATTGATAATGGATAAACATCAGCCCAGGTGGACATTTTATCAAATACACATAAAAATGGATAACAATTAACTTGTATACATTGAGATTTAGAAGTAGCACAGACAAAATGACAAGATAGAGCAGGATTTTTAAATGGCCAGTGTTTTGCTGTAAAATATTATTCATGCTCATATTAGCTTCCAGAAAGATACTCTGTGAATTGTTCATCTTCACAAGAAACTGAATGATTTTTACCCCTCAGTCCTATGATTTACATTGCACACTAATTGTCCATTGAACTTGGTTCAGAAAATAAGATCTATTAACATCACAATTATCCTAAGACTGATACTAATCAACCACTTCGGCCCAGAAAATGAAAAATCAAAATTGTGTTCATCCCTTCAGGTTGAATGTTTTGGAGATTTTAAAAACATTAGATTTCAGATTTTTTTCAATCTTGTCTTTTTTATCCAATCTCTTAATCCGGCCTTCTTTTCTCTCCGTGCACGTGCATTTCTGTACCAGATTCACTCACCCTCCTTCCCAGTCTTTTCTCTATTTCTTAAACCTTTAATCTCAGTGGTTAAGGAAACACTGTTTATCCTGTCATTCAGCAGGACCCATGATACCCTTGTACCATTATCAAAGTGCACTTCCAGCAATTGTCTGAGCAAAAAAGTACAGAGACATCACTATTAAAAGCCTTGTTCAGATCCAGCAAAATCTGATGCATTCATTTATTTTAATATTTGGATAAATTCCCAAAACTTTCAAATAACCTGAAGTTCTCTGAATAAAATCTAGAGAATTCAATTTAGCACAGATAAAGGCTTAAGAGAGCAGCTAAACAGCAGAAAACAATTATATTTTTTAAGTAACACTTCCCCACAAAGGTGTTTATTTACTCTGTCTTTTATGCAAATATGTTGGATAGTCAAAGTTACATAAAAATGCTGTTTTAATTAGTTATAGATCTCACAATTCTAGGGAATGTGCCCAAATATTGCAACAAGAGGTTTAGGGCTATAAAGTGCTTTTATTTTAAAAGACGTTAAATTCTGGAAAGTTTGTCATTATCAAATTTGACCAAAGTATTCAATAAAATATCATGGATGACTTCCAGTGGAATATAACCACACATATCCTTCACAATCTTGACACTGATTATCTTATTCATCTACTAGCTGCTGTCCACAGCATTGCTTGGGTTTTTATGCTGTCAATCATGATGTTTGCACACATTTCCAGGCAATCAGGTTTTATGACACTTGTTGTACATGAAATAAAACATAACTTAAATATTTAATTCCATAAATAATATAATTAGAGAGTTAAAATTATGTTGTTTAACTAAACTAACCACTAAAATCATACACACTGAAAATAAGTATGTATACAAAAATAACATTTAATATAGTTCTCTTTAAGTATGTATGTAGCTATACATAATGTGTAACTTGATTTCAATGTTAAAGTGCCTCAGAATACACTATATTTCTTTCTTTTGATTCTGGTGTAAAAGCATATATTTTTATCCCCAACTCTGGAGCAACCAACACATAGCTGACTAGGGGAACAGCACTGAGTTTCAAGATCAAGTCCAATAACATTTAGCAACTGTCCCTGTGCCTTATTAATGCTCAGAGGAAAACTAAGTTGAACAGGAAAATGAGGTTACTCGAATTGAAAAGGTAGATCAAATGGTATCTGAGGGATGAAGACATATTCGCCAACAGCATTGCCAGTCATCATCGTAGCCTCAATTATAAGTGGTAGTAATTTTTGAACTGAAAATCTATTGCCATTGCATAGTAGTGGTGGATCTCTTTAAAAATTCAGCATGAAAATGTGCAGGCTTATCAATGTATGTCACACTGTCAATACATATATAGTACAGGTTGCCTGGGAAGCTTTGAAAGAAGGTCTTTATTGATTGACTGCACTGCTAAAATTTGGTGCTAAAATTGCCCTTTCATACAACCATTGATAATTCAAATAGTGTTGAGTGACATTTTGGAAAACAGCTTGGATCTGATCATGAAGTGATGTAACAGTTTGACCCAAATTAACTACCCCATTTCTTAACTTAAGTTCAAAGCAAACCCTCTTGCAGATGGATTGCCCGTCAAATGCGCTCACATGCTGGTCTTCAAGTGTACACATTTAATATTTTCCCAAATATATGATGCTTTAATACAGACTTTCAATTCATCTGCTTTAGTACCTTGCAAAACTACTGGTAGTGTTTGATGGAAATCTACAGCTATTACTAAAGTAGTACCTCCCATTAATTTCATTATTGTCTAAGATCTTGCAACATTTGACCTAACGCTTCAATGACTGCTTTGTGAGCTAATGTACATTCATTACAGACAATAAGTTTACAATCTTTTAGAATTTATTTCCTTTGCATTTTTCCAACCAATGTTTGCCTCCACATTTGTCAAATTTAAAGATAGTTTAAAAGTTGAATGCGCAGTTTGCCCCTGTCCCAAGTGTTGCAATGTCCAATGAGACCACAACCAGGGAAATCACGTTTTGTCTTTGAACTTTAACCAAAAGTAGATTAATAAGGAAAGTTTTTCCCATTCCACCAGAAGCATCCAAAAACAATGATTCATTGGTTATTGTAAACATCCTCAGTAATAGTATCTAAAGCATTTCTTCAGTATTTCTCTAAGCTTGGCTCCTTCTCTCTGATATAATTAACTGGTTTAAATCACAGTTAGTCCCCTGCAGAAACTCAGTGCACAAATTTTCAGTTTTTATTTATGGTTCAGGTAGACCAAAAGTGCTTAGGTCAGGTCCAACTAAATATTTACTACCTTAAAAATAGACCTGAAAAAAATCTCATCAATTTTCAATGGAGAAAATTTAAATTAGGTCCCCTCCGGGCCTCCCATGCGGGGTCTTCGGAAAACTAAGAGTGTAGTGCACTTTCTAATACTAAGTATAACTTAGATGCAAAACTCCAGATATCTAGGTTTGTTACTGAGCCATGTGTGGAAAGCAGATATTCTATTTTATTATATATTTTTAGATATTATACAAACACAAATTGGAAGACTTCATTTGCGTGAATTTTTAGGACCATCTATTATTTATCAGCATCACACCTTTTCTAATGTGCAATGTGCCTGAAGGCAGCCACTAGTATCAAAATCCGATTTTCTAGAATGGAAATTTCCATCACTACAGTTCTACTTCTCGTGATAGCAGGAGGAATTATTTAATAGCAACAGCAGCAATTAACATTTAAATCACAAGATCAAATTCCCACTTCTAGAGGCAAAAACTGACAGCAGCTATGAACAGCTCAAGTGAAGATTTTGGTAGGTCAAAAAGGACAATAAGCCTCCCAACCCAGGTTGTGTTTCAACTTTGATACGGATATCCTATGTTTTTCCTTTTATATTCACCAAGAGGTCCACGTCAGCATATTGTGAGTCACAGGATACAAGATTGTTCAATGCACATAGACTTAATAAAATTGTGAGGAGGAATGGATTCCACAATCTATGTGATATTCTTAATGCGATGATCAATCCAGGCACAAACAATCACTATTGCTTTTCTGACTCAATGGGATAGTAACTTAGACATGCATCATTGTGCAAACTGGTCAATGTTGACAATGATTCCTGTTATATCCCTGCCCAAAATTTGGTTCCATTGATGTTAAAACTTTTATAAGGGTGTAGAAGTTTTAAGTGGTAGGGTGGGGGCTGGACTGCGCAGGCGTGGCGCGGGCAGTTTAAAAAGCCAACCGCCATATCCAGCAGGCAGCGGAGTGAGAGGTAGCAGAGTGTTCTGGGCTTTGGCTCAAGTGGCTTAGGCATAAAGGGGCGAGGAGAGGTAGGTGACTTGAGTTAAGGAAGGAGCATGAGTGCGGTTTCCTGTACTCAGTGTCAGATGTGGGAGTTCCCGGAGTCTCCCTGCCTCCGGGAGGGCTATGTCTGCGCCCGGTGTGTCGAGCTGCAGCTCCTGAGGGACCATGTTAGGGAACTGGAGATGCAGCTTGATGACCTGCGTCTGGTCAGGGAGAGTGAGGAGGTAATAGAGAGGAGTTATACGCAGGTGGTCACGCCGGGAACATCGGAATCAGGCAATTGGGTCACAGTCGGTAGCGGGAAGGGAAAGGGGAAAGGGAAGAGTCAGGTACTAGAGAGTACCCCTGTGGCTGTACCCCTTGACAATAAGTACTCCTGCTTGAGTACGGTTGGGGGAGACAGCCTACCTGGGGGAAGCAACAGTGGCAGTGTCTCTGGCACAGAGCCCGGCCCTGTGGCTCAGATGGGTAGGGAAGGAGTGAAGAGGGCACTAGCGATAGGGGACTCTATAGTTAGGTAGGCAGACAAGCGATTCTGTGGACGCAGGAAAGACCACGTCCAAGATATCCTGAAGGGGGAGGGAGAACAGCCAGAGGTCGTGGTACATATTGGTACCAACGACATAGGTAGGGAAAGGAATGAGGTCCTGAAAAGAGACTATAGAGAATTAGGAAGGAAGTTGAGAAGCAGGACCTCAAAGGTAGTAATTTCCGGATTACTGCCTGTGCTGAGTGACAGTGGGTATAGGAACAGAATGAGGAGGAGGTTAAATGCGTGGTTGAGGGATTGGAGTAAGGAACATGGATTCAGTTTTCTGGATCATTGGGGCCTCTTTTGGGGCAGGTATGACCTGTTCAAAGAGGACGGGTTACACTTGAATCCCAGGGGTACTAACATACTGGCGGGGAGGTTTGCTAAGGCTACTGGGGAGAGTTTAAATTAGAATTGTTGAGGGGTGGGATCCGTACTGGAGAGACTGGGGAAGAGGTGTTTGGCTCTCAAATAGAGGAGGCTAGGAGTAAGTACCATAGGCAGGTGATAGAGAAGGGACGTGTTCAGACAGGCTTGAGATGGGTCTATTTTAACGCAAGGAGTATTGTGAACAAGGCGGATGAGCTTAGAGCTTGGATCGATACTTGGAGCTATGATGTGGTGGCCATTACGGAGACTTGGATGGCTCCAGGGCTGGAATGGTTGATTCAAGTGCTGGGTTTTAGATGTTTCAGGAAGGACAGGGAGGGAGGCAGGAAAGGCGGGGGAGTGGCACCGTTGATCAGAGATAGTGTCACAGCTGCGGAAAAGGTGGACGTTGTGGAGGGATTGTCTACAGAGTCTCTGTGGGTGGAAGTTACGAACAGGAAGGGGTCAATAACTGTGCTGGGTGTTTTTTTATAGGCCGCCCAATAGTGACAGGGTTATTGAGGAGCAGATAGGGAAGCAGATCCTAGAAAGGTGTGAGAATAACAGAGTTGTTGTGATGGGGGATTTTAATTTCCCAAACATTGATTGGCATCTCCAGACAGTGAGGGGTTTAGATGGGGTGGGGTTTGTTAGGTGTGTTCAGGAAGGGTTCTTGACACAGTATGCAGATAGACCTACAAGAGGAGAGGCTGTGCTTGATTTGATATTGGGTAATGTACCTGGTCAGGTGTCAGATCTCTCAGCGGGTGAACATTTTGGTGATAGTGATCATAATTCTATCTCCTTTACGTTAGCACTGGAGAGGGATAGGAACAGACAGGCTAGAAAGGTGTTTACTTGGAGTAAAGGGAATTATGAGGCTCTCAGGCAGGAAATTGGAAGAATAGGAACAGACAGGCTAGAAAGGTGTTTACTTGGAGTAAAGGGAATTATGAGGCTTTCAGGCAGGAAATTGGAAGATTAAATTGGGAACAGATGTTCTCTGGGAAAAGTACAGAAGATATGTGGCAAATATTCAGGGGATATTTGTGTGGAGCTCTGCATAGACATGCTCCAATGAGACAGGGGAGTCATGATAGGATACAGGAACCGTGGTGTACGAAGGCTATAATAAATCTAGTCAAAAGGAAAAGAAAGGCATACAAAAGGTACAGAGAGCTCGGTAATGTTAGAGATCTGGAGGAGTACAAGGCTAAAAGGAAGGAACTTAAGAAAGAGATTAGGAGAGCCAGAAGGGGACATGAGAAGGCCTTGGCGGACGGGATTAAGGAAAACTCGAAGGCGTTCTACAAGTATGTGAAGAGTAAGAGGATGAGATGCGAAAGGATAGGGCCTATCAAGTGCAGCAGTGGGAAAGTGTGTATGGATCCGGAAGAAATAGCGGAGGTACTTAATGAATACTTTACATCAGTATTCACCACGGAAAAAGATCTGGGGGATTGTAGTGGGGACTTGCAGCGGCCTGAAAAGCTTGAGCAGGTAGATATTAGAAAAGAGGTGGTGCTGAAACTTTTGGAAAGCATCAAGTTAGATAAGTCGCCGGGACTGGATGAGATGTACCCCAGGTTGCTGTGGGAGGCGAGGGAGGAGATTGCGGAGCCTCTGACGATGATCTTTGCATCGTCCATGGAGACAGGAGAGGTTCCGGAAGATTGGAGGGTTGTGGATGTTGTTCCCTTATTCAAGAAGGGGAGTAGGGATAGCCCAGGAAATTATAGACCAGTGAGTCTTACCTCAGTGGTTGGTAAGCTGACGGAGAAGATGCTGAGAGGCAGGATTTATGAACATTTGGAGAGGAATAATAGAATTAGGAATAGTCAGCATGGCTTTGTCAAGGGCAGGTCCTGCCTTACGAGCCTGATTGAATTTTTTGGGAATGTGACTAAGCACATCGATGAAGGGAGAGCAGTAGATGTAGTGTATATGGATTTCAGCAAGGCACTTGATAAGGTACCCCATGCGAGGCTTATGGAGAAGGTGAAGAGACATGGGATCCAAGGGGACATTGCAGTGTGGCTCCAGAACTGGCTGGCCCACAGAAGGCAAAGAGTGGTTGTTGAAGGGTCGTATTCTGAGTGGAGGTCGGTGACCAGTGGTGTACCGCAGGGATCTGTACTGGGACCCTTACTCTTTGTGATTTTTATAAACGACCTGGATGAGGAAGTGGAGGGGTGGGTTAGTAAGTTTGCGGATGACACCAAGGTTGGGGGTGTTGTGGATAGTTTGGAGGGCTGTCAGAGGTTACAGAAAGACATAGATAGGATGCAGAGTTGGCCTGAAAAGTGGCAGATGCAGTTCAACCCAGATAAGTGTGAAGTGGTTCATTTTGGTAGGTCAAATATGTTGGCAGAATATAGTATTAATGGTAGGACTCCTGGAAGTGCGGAGGATCAGAGGGATCTTGGGGTCTGAGTCCATAGGATGCTCAAAGCGGCTGCGCAGGTTGACTCTGTGATTAAGAAGGCATATGGTGTATTGTCCTTCATCAATCGGGGAATTGAATTTAGGAGCCGTGAGGTATTGTTGCAGCTATATAGGTCCCTGGTCAGACCCCACTTGGAGTATTGTGCTCAGTTCTGGTCGCCTCACTACAGGAAAGATGTGGAAGCCATAGAGAGGGTGCAGAGGAGATTTACAAGGATGCTGCCTAGAATGCGGAGCATGTCTTATGAAAGCAGGCTGAGGGAACTCGGCCTTTTCTCGTTGGAGAGACGGAGGATGAGGGGGGACCTGATAGAGGTGTATAAGATGATGAGAGGTATTGATAGGGTAAGATAGTCAGAGGCTTTTCCTCAGGGCTGAATTGGTGGCCACAAGAGGACATAGGTTTAAGGTGCTGGGGAGTAGATATAGAGGAGATGTCAGGGGTAAGTTTTTTACTCAGAGAGTGGTGAGTGCATGGAATGGGCTGCCGGAAACTGTGGTGGAGGCTGATACCATAGGGTCTTTCAAGAAACTGTTAGATAGGTACATGGAGCTGAGTAAAATAGAGGGCTATGGGTAAGCCTAACAATTTCTAGGGTAGGGATATGTTCGGCACAGCTTTGTGGGCCGAAGGGCCTAAATTATGCTGTAGTTTTTCTATGTTCTATGTTCTTACTGAATATTAGGCTGAGCCAGCTACAGAAACACTGCCCTTTTAGTGCTGTCACTTGGCAGTTCCTAGCACTTGACATGCTAACAAACATCAGGCTCTTGTTTCATGTTTCAGCAAACATGGCAGGAACAATTTGCCCAAGACACTGTGCTGATTAGAAATAAAATTTTATGGCATAAAGGTATCTAATAAAAAAAAACTGCATTTACATCACACTTATAACATAACAAAATACCCTGAAGTGTTTCAATGACGCAGCTTCAATCAGTTACAAGGTTAGACTGGAGAGGCTGGGGGATTTTCATCTGCTGAACAAAGAAAGCTGAGATGAGATTTATCATGACTTTTTTTGTTCCATTAGGGAGAACCTGTTCACATTAATGGAGAGCTGGAAGATCAGAGGGCAGAGATTTGGAATTTTGGTCAAAAGATACAAGGAGGATGTAAAGAAATTGTTTTTTTAATATAAACTCAATGATTCATTATGGTCTTGAACTCAGTGGACATAGAGCTGGTGGAAACAGAATCAATCTGGGCTTTCTAAGGGAACTAGAGAAGCACTGGAGAGAAAACAACTTGAAAAAAAATATAAGAGGAATGAGCAGGGAATGGGGCTGACTGGATTGCTCTACTAGAAGCTAACAAAGGCTCAATGGGCTGAATGGTCTCTCTTTTGATTCTACAAAAACTTGAAAGTTGGGCATGGAAGAAAAAATCATGACAGATGACAAAAAAGTTAGGTCACAGGAAGACGTAAGGTGCACTTTAAATGAGGAGAGAAACAATTTATTCTGCAAGGAAACTGCATCCTCCTCAGTCTAATACCAATCGCAAATTTACTTTTGTTTGTACTGTGGCAGGATGGAGAAGCAACCATATACAACCGGAAAATGACTCATCTCAAAGCTTTTAATACACCAATAGTGGGAAAGTGAGCAAAGCGTTCACCTTTGAAGATTGATGAAAGTATAAAAGAATCGAGATACCGTCACTAACAAGGCAATTGCATTGAAAGATCTTCTTCAACCTTGAAGTTAGGGTGGCATGATTACATTGGAACAGCACTGGGAATACACTAAATTGAGCACACCGCATTTGATTGTTCCTGTTTTTTTCAGTTCACCATTGGTTTCCCAATCCTAAATTTTTTGTCATTAGTTTAATCTACTCTCTGCAGCTATTTTCAACATTGAGGCTTTTTGCACTGATGACCTGATTATAAATAATCATTTTTCTGAACATTGAATGTTAGTGTGAGCTGTCTTTGCTTTGAGTTACTTGGGCTAAACATGAACTGACAATGCTCAGGAATATATTAAACTAAGTGACTCAACTGCACATTGGGCTGCAAAGCGCATATCTGGTTGCAGTTTAATATCATTGTAAGGTCAGAATTATAATTAAACACAGAAATACAACTGAATAGTTACCTATATTCATTAACAAGTTACCTCATGGTGTTAAGATCTCCCATACTACATTTTTAAATGACAGCTCCTGGAAGTTTTAGTCTTTTGGCTGCAGTTCCATTGCATCAAAGCTGCTACTGTAACCAGGTTTTTTTTGTAGCAGTGATGATATTGAATTTTCTCTTGAAAATGCTAACAGCTTCAGGTTTTCTATGCTGGCATAAGTCAACATTGAAAGCCCAAAGTGCCTTTGCACATTGTTACAAAAGATTGAACTGAGTTTTTAAGCCCTAGTTTCTGCTTAGTAAACTATATGGCTCTAAAATGGCTGATTTTAATCCTATGAATTTAATTCTTTTACATAAATAATTCAAAACATAAGGAATTTTAAAATAAATCAAATATTTGCTACCATTATACAGAGTTCCAATATTATCTTAAGTGGAACTCTGTATAATGCTCAGAAAGTTTATTTAAAATTGAGCATGGTTTCCAGCCTATGAGAATTGATTGGCAACTCATTTCTTTTAGGCAGTCCCTCACGATCAACGATCACTTGCTGCCACTCTGGTTTTGTGGGAACTGCAGATTCCTCCATAGATGGGGTAGTTGACAGCTGATGAGGTGGTTGGGTGGATTGTTTCTAAGATGGTGCACTCCTTCCACCACTTATGCAGTGATTCAGTGTGTCCCCAATGCATGGCCAACACCATCCTGAATCCTCCACTTTCAGCAGTCATGGGCCAGAGGCTCCCAAGGAATCTATGGGAGATGTTGCACATCTTCAAGGAAGCTTTGAGCACATTCTTGAATCTTTTTCTTTGCCTGGTAATCTCCAGCCAGGACATCTTGGAATAGAATGCAGCCAACCTCAAGACACCACAACTGCTTTGAACTATCACTTGGCAGCAGGAGGCTCCTGAAATGGATACGTTCATGCCAGCAAGGTCATTAGAGCATTGTGGGGAGCTTTCTTCAAGATTGGCAATGGGCATTGTTACTTTGTGCCATGCACAAATTATACATGTCAGTTTGAAGTCCTGTGTACGTGGAGTACATTCAATGAATGATTCCCTCACATAATTTAAATTAGTAATTGAAAGATAAATTCCGCCCCTTTATCTCTTAATGTTGCAGCAGACTGACTCTTGTCTACACTTCCCACTGCCTCAGGAAAGCAGCTACATGATCAAGGACCCCTCCCACCCTGGTCATTCTTTCTTCTCCCCTCTCCTGTCGGGCAGAAGATACAAAATCATGAGAGGCACCAGACTCAAGGACAGCTTCTATCTCATTGTTATCAGATTCTTGAACAGACCTCTCAAATGCTGAAAGATGAACTCTTGATCTCCCAATCGATCTCATTGTGCCCCTTTCACTTTATTTGTTTCCCTGCACTACACTTTCTCTGTAACTGCAACACTATATTCTGCATTCTGTTTTCCTTTTACTATCTCAATGTAATTACATATGGAATGATCTGTCTGGAGGGCATGCAAAACAAAAGCTTTTCATTGTACCTCAGTATATGTGATAATAATAAACTAATAAAGACCATTGGTAGGCATCAGTATGACTCATGCCAGAGCATCATCTTTGGTGAGAGTACTGCATTGCAGGAGTTACTGCATTACTTATTAAGAGTAGCAAAAGGCAGCATATTGTTGAGAACCTAGGCAGCATTCTGGATATTACCAACATCATCAAAATGCTATTACACCACAACAGCATGTTTGACAGCCTGGAAAACTCAAGAAATAACATATACAAAAGGACACAAAATAAATATTTTTCCACCTACCCAGTAAACACAAGGCAGAGTAGAGTACAAATCAGTATTGATACTTGGTTAAACATAGCAGACTGTGTTCTCTGAATGGCTCTATGCAAATCATTCTGGAGGGAAAGAAATTTTTGTTAGGCTATTGAGAGGATCCAAGTACAGGTGAGAAAATGCCACAAGTTTATCCAAAAGTAACCAATATTTTTCAAAATGGAAAGATTAATTTGCTTTTTCCATAATTTGAGACCCCTCTTTTGTTTTATTGATTTACTACTGTAGGTTGTGTAATTAAAACAGTGCTAATTCCTGAGATGTCCCTGAATCAAAGTCAATGACAACATTAGCTATACATGTTGTATTTCAGGGACCAGGAGTATCATGAAAACTTCAATTAATATAGAGCATTTATTATGAGGATAGAATTCCTTTTTTATTACATACATCTGAGGGCACCAAACCATTGGTGAGGTGAAGGGAGGAGACACAGAAACTATGAGTTGCGAAGGGGATTGGGTTTCTAGTAATGGAGCTAGTTACAGTGATAGGTATCTGCTGTGATTCAATAGGAGCATTTTCGTTCTTAGTCAGAAGCTAATGTACTAAAATATACTTCAGAGATACAAGTAATACTTCAGAGATACAATAACGTCAGTGGTCTTTTGAGAAGAGATGTTAAATAAAGGACCTGGCAGCCATCTACAATAGATACAAAATAATCTATTGAACTATTCAAGGAGTTCTTCAGATATTCTGACCAATGTTTATCCATCACCAGAACTAATTAACTGATAATGAAACCCTGCTATGCACAAACTGGCTGTCACATTTCCCCATAATATGCACCCAAAGTGCTTTATTGGATGTGAAATTATTAAGAGTACCTTAAAGTTATGAGGGGTCTTTTCCAAGCATCTGGGAGGTAGTTGGAGACATGATTTAATGTCTCCTTCAAAGGACAGCACGCTAGAATTCATTCAGTGTAAAAAAATGCAGATTGTCATAGCACTACACAGGAGAACTACAAGTTGTGTGTGAGGCCTTGGTGGGAGTTATATTCTAAGCATGGTCTGAGTTACAAATCCCATGCCTTCTATACATTATCACCAATTTCCATATGAGAAGCACAAACTTAGCTCCATGATTTGCTGAAATGGCATGAACTGCTAAAAGGGGAACTGCAACTTCATCGAGCAGGATTGCTGAGAGGAAGATTTCCCCTCAATGGCGAGTAGGTAATGGTAAAGAACAGAACTAACTTCCAACATGGTACTGTTTGAAATTATTACTTAAGGCAGGGGTGCTTGTTGTCCAGGCCCACCAACAATAAACAACTTAATGGCTGATGTTACAGCAAAACAACATGGGGTCCATTTGAGAGGATCAGTTTGGCACATTGTCCTAGGCAGGGGCATGGCCTGAACTCATCTTTGCCTTCTATTAAATGTATGCTCCTTCATTTGATGCTGCTACAGTTTTGTGACAGTGTTGTCCATGGTGTTTATAGAGATTTGCAATGCACAGAGCCCACAAAGGAATTGCTATGGCACAGTGAGCTAGAGATTGCTATTTTCAGGGGAATTTCTAGTCTATAGCACTACACAATAGAATGTCTAGCCCAGCACCTCCTGCAGTGCGCCACCCTCAGTGCTATATTGAAGTGTCAGGTTGGATCTGTCCTTTGAATGTAAAACTTCCTGACTAAGAAGTATAGAAAAGTCAAGCCCTATGATTCAATCAGGGCACAGCTTGAACTGGAACAATGAGGAAGAATTTACAATGTTGGTCATTTCTGAATCAATATTATATCGTTTCAGAAATTAGAAGCCTGCTTATAAAGTAGATTTCAGTACAGCCCAAGTGTTCAGCAAAATAACAGATACCAACTAATGAACAGAATCAATTAATAATCTGTATGGATCATTTGTTTTTGTCCCAACCAAATAGCTAAGAGTAGATGTTGCCTAGATACTGCACTGTTTTAATTCCCTCTGCATTAATCTACAATTGCATAGCCAATTTTGCTAAATGTACTTCACTATAAAAATGTATATACAGTGTGACAGGGGTAATAAATCAGCAGTCCCTGATCTGTGTATGTTCCTGGTTCACTTACACAGCCATCACCACAACAAACAAATTTCAACCTTTTAATAACTAATATTTCCAATGATTTCTTTCCAATAACTAAGTAAATTGTGAAAAGCAAAATTGCAAATGTTGGGAAGAAAATAGGTTCTATTGAAATGTCTGTTTCCAAACTGTTAACCAGTCTCCCTTCTTTTTAGATGGAGCAAACTTGCCAATTTTTATATTTCTATATTCCCTAAGTGTTCAACGGGCTGGTTTGGTGATTAATGGTTGATGTTCCAGTCACATGGATGTTCCAGTAACACAGTTGCTCCTTAACCAGGTTACTTTATTGATCAGCTTTCAAAAATCAAATTTCATTTTGGCCTTTGATTTCAAAAATATAAATGTGGTTGTTGGTGACTACTGAATGAGGGATAAAATTAATTAATAATCACTTACAATCATGTTCTCCAGTGCATGCTTGGCCAGCCAGCAGTTTAGAAACACTGGAATGAAGAGATTTCTCAAGGGTGCCCAGAAAATCTGCAAAGAAATGAAAGAGGCAGACTCACATACAAGGAAAACACACAATATCAACAAAAATTGCCAAATATCATATTGATATAAAAGGAGCAAATCATGATGTTTTGTACGGAGAACAGACACCAGACTATAGAGCGAGGTGGGTGATCTTGCCCAAACTTTTTTCTTTCATAAAAGAGGAGAAATGCAGAGATGGAAATATTTAGGGACAAGTTTCCAGAGAGTTCGGCCAAGGTAGCTGAAGGTTCTGCCAAGATGGCTAAAGGTTCTGCCACCAAGTGTGGTGTGTGAAAAAAAGTTGAAGAAAGTAACCAGAATTATAATTATTAAATTATAACTCCAAAGGTGCTGCAAAATACAAATTCTTTCTTATTTTGTATTTATCTATCCTAGAACAAACCCTTATGTTTTACATTCAGTCTCAGATCTCTGCCAAATCACCAGATGTATTGCATGCTGTGAGTATCATTTTATACATAAATGCTTTTACAATATTTCAATTTATTACAGAACTAAAAATATGCATACATTGTATAAGATAATATAACCTTGAGCTTATTTTGATAGCAGTACATTTTTAAGGACCTTAATCTTGGGCAAGGGAAAGAAAGGAAATTAGTCTCAATTAGACAAGATAATTTCAACTGGAGGTAAATGTATGGAAATATGGGCACTTTATCTTCAACAGCTTGACAAAAATTTACATCAGTGCTCACACATTTACAAAGCAAATTTGGTGAAGAATTGTGATCTTGCCCAGTAGAAATAGACACACTGGGGGAGTGATATCTTCCTAAAAGATGGGAAAGGGAAAATGCTGGTGAAAAAGGTAATCGATAAACTGCAAAAAGAAATTCATTTTATATCCAAGGTCTGGGGTTTCTTTATAATAAAACTTAGGAAAATAACATCTTTATAGAGAGATATTGCTATGATGCTTTGAAACTGAAGTAGTCTATCTTCATAGAAATTATAATATGGTGGGGTCGAATAGTTGGTCTGTGGCTGCCAATCATCTTCTCAGGTTGCGTTTATAGTTTCAGTGATTTCATCCTTTTCATGACATACATCAGATATGGTAAGAACTGCATCCTATATTTTATAGGGAGTGTAAGCTAACATTCCCAGAGGCTGAAAAGTGTGCTGATTATGAACTTTTCTCCCCAAGTTGGACATAGTAGCTTTTCCAAGCCAATGAGAAAAATGACATCTAACTGTACTTCAACAAGTATTTAAATGAACTATAACTTTTTGTACTCGATAGTTTTATAGATAACACAGTGATGATCACATAGAACCTTATTAAATGCATTGCAAACAATTTCCACTTGGAACAATGGTAAATTTATATTTCACTCTGGGGAGGAACACATCAACTACATTAGTCATGTTTTAACAACTGAAAATGTAAAACATTCAAACAGGGCTGCAATAAATTATACCTTGATGTACAGTATTTAAGACCTTGCACAATTAAAGTGATTGCCTGGACATAAAAACTACAAATTATAATGAAGATTCAGCTTATGGATGATGATTAGGCTAGAATAGTGAACAGCCTGACAAAGATAGTTGGTTCATATATGAAGTGTCAAAGTTGGATGCTGAACTACACATTATAATGGAGACTTCAATGGATTTGTTGCCATGGTAAAAAATTGCCTTTCAAAACACTTTGCTGCCGTTATACAGCTTGTGTAATAACTCCATGAGGTCTTATCACATCTATTGCCACTTAGTTTAGTTTTTAATCTTATATCCTTAAAACCTCAGAGAAATAAGAAAATTAAATTGAAAAAATAGAGTTCAACAGAGATGGCATCTCCTTCAGAAAGTAGGTGCTGCAGAAATCCAGTATAGCAGAGAAATTTAAAGTGTCTTGTCGGAAAGGAATGCTATCGATTGTTCTTCATATTAAGTGATCTGTGCTTAGCAAGTTATCTGCAAGAATTGATCTCACTGTCACTTTGATTGTCTCTGTACTACAGAAAGATCTAGTAAAAAAAAGTACAGAGATTAAGATACAAAGATCGGTATTTTGTTTTTTTGACTTCATAAGTGCCCAAGTGATTTGTGACAATTTTATATAAATTTAAAACTCAATATGCTGGAGACACTTAGCAGACCAGGTGGCATCTGTAGAGAGAGAATGTTAATGTTTCAGGTCAATAACCTTCCATCAGTCCCAATGAAAGATTATCAATGTGAAATGTTATGGAACATTTAAGTGGAAAAGATACAAAGCACTGGAATAAAGACCTCCACAATATGATGAAGCCCAGCTTTAGCTGTTAATAGGTCATTTTAAAGCTCATGTTATTAAGTGTATATTTAGTTACATTCAAGAACACAAGAAATATCAATACTTAAAAAGCCTGTGAATATTATTTGTAAGGCTGTGAGCCTGTTACTTTCACGAACAACAGTTCCTGGAACTTAGTGTAGTTAAGAATACTCTTATGTAATGTCTGGATTGGATCAGAAAGTGGAGTAACATTCAAATATAATCTTGCACTTAGGATACAAATTTTTATTTGGAAATTTAGGGCAAGGGTTTTACTTTTATGTGAAATTAATTGCACATGAGATTATGCCCCATGTTACACCAAATAGTTAAGAGAATTATTTTTTGAAATTTCCCACTTTATCCACCAATAACTTGTGCCATCCTCAACAGTGTCAGAAAGGCAGGGGATGTTAGTGTGGTGTAGCCAAAGTAACTTCTACCGAGCACCAAAGGTGCATCTCCTAAGTCAAGCACGGCACTGTCACATGCAGAATAAACCTAGATTCCAGCCTAGCAATAAGCAACTTCTGTTGCAGTAGTATGACACCCTTGCTGTGTGTTACCCATGCTGGTAACTCTCTGGTGTTTCTGAGATTGATTTGCAAATCGATTGAGAGGAAGTTCTTGTACTGCCTGCCTTTGTTCACCCATATAGTACCAATGACTCCAGCGTATTGCAGGATGTGTCACCATAAAGGGAAAGAATTGCAGCCAAAAGCAATTCTCCCTTGAACTTCAAACAAAACTGTTCTGATGACATAAAAATTGGTGGAGTTGCAGACAATGAAGGTGGTCAAAGGATACAGCAGGATGCAGATCGGTTACAGTTATGGGCCGAGAAATGACAGATGGAGTTTAATCCAGGCAAGTGAAAGGTGTTGCACTTTGGGAGGTCAAGTGTAAAGGGAAAGTACACAGATAATGGAACGACCCTTAACGGTGTTGATGTACAGAGGGATATTGGGGTCCAAGTCCATAGCTCCCTAAAAGTGGCAACGCCAATAGAAAAAGTGGTAAAGAAGGCATATGGCATGCTTCCCTTCATTGCTAGGGGCATAGAGTACAAGAGTCAGTAGTCACGTTGTAGTTGTATAAAACTTTGGTTGGGCTGCATTTGGGACATTGTGTGCAGTTCTGGTCGTCCCATTACAGGAAGGATGTGGGAGCTTTGGAGGGGGTTCAGAAGAGCTTTACCAAGATGCTGCTTGGATTAGAGGGTATTAGCTACAAGGAGAGGTTGGACAAACTTGGATTGTTTTCTCTGGAGCATCAAAGACTGAGGGGAGACTTAATAAAAGTTTATAAAATTATGAGAGGCATAGATAGGGTAAACAGTCAGAATCTTTTTCCCAGGATAGAAATATCAAATACTGGAGAGCATAACTTTAAGGTGAGAGGGGAAAGTTTAAAGGGGTTGTACAGGGCAAATGTTTTTTTTACACAGAGAGTGGTGGGTGCCTGGAATGCTACGAGTAGTAGTGGAAGCAGACACAATAATGGTGCTTAAGAGGCTTTTAGATAGGCACATGAATATGCAGGGAATGGAGGGATATGGATCAGAAGGAATTAGTTTAATTTGGCATCATGCTCAGCACAGACATCGTGGGCCAAAGGGGCTGTTCCTGTTCTATGATTGATCATTGACCTGATTGTTAACTCTGTTTTTCTCTTCAGAGTTGGTGTCTGACCAGCTGGGTACTTCCAGTGTTTTCTTTTATTAGCTTCACCAGGGGCTAGAGTAGGACTGCTCAAATTTATTTCACATAGCACCTCCTACAGAAGACATACCTACTTAAGCTTTTCTAATAGTAATTACATAACCATATTACAGTAGCTGAGCCAATTGGTTTGAAAAATCAGAGATGCATATTTGACATCTACTTACTGTGACGATGAAAGGAACAGTGTTGATCATTTCAAGGATAAAAGATACTCGGAAAATCTGTTCCCAGATATTTCCCTGTATAAAGCAAATTGCAGTCAATTATTATTACACATATTGTTCCACATAATTTCTTGATTTGGGTTCAGCTGCTGCCAACTTTGAAACTGACTACACCACTTCATGAAGTGGCTACAAAATGCTGCAGTGCTGACTCACTGATCCGTCATCTAACCAAGCATTGGGAGCATGGAATCAATGACTTTATTTATTGGTTAATTTGTTTTGTTCTTCACTAGACTGTTAATTTTATTGCTAGGAATTGCAAACACTCTGAACCAAACTTCCACAGTATCTCAATGAAACAGGTATTGAGATGGTTTGAACAAGATTCGTTGAAATTGACAGACTCCAGTTTATTTTGTGGTGTGTCACCATGCAAGAAAGAATGGCAGGCAAAATCACTTCTCCCCCTTTCCAACACATCACAAAATGACAATGTTAATCCCAGTGCATTGACTCACTTGTGACAACAGTAATAGTTACTAAACAAACTAATGAATTTGATATTTTATCCTGCAAAGCAGAAACTCTTTAGCATTTTATAATATCTTGTAGAGATTATGCAAGTACTCAATGCAACTCTGGTAATTTAAAATGTTAAAACTAATCCTCTAGGGTAGGCTTGAAATCAGTATCTTCTATTTGCCTTCATTTTTACCTTTTCTGATCAACAGTATTCTAACTATAAATTGTGCTTCATTTCAGAGCCTCTAGTTAATAACATAAGAATGCTGAGAATATCAATAGACTGTAGAGCAATTTGCTCTTTAGAGAACTGTTAAATGTGAGTAATGACCATTCTGACTTTGTTGATAACATCTAAAATTCCTTGGCTGAATCTACAGAGCATAATTCCCTTCCATCCTCAGTTGACAGTCTTTAAAAATTCTTATTTGTGAATAATCAACTCTCTCACATTGAAGAGATCATAAAACCATGTGTGGATTACATAGCAGAATTTATAAAATGTCCCTCTTTAAACACAAATGATCTTTAGTGAAGGTTTCTATGAGCACACACTCAGATTCCTCTACAAATGAGAGCTGCATATCTGAAAAATTGGGATGAAGAAATTTATCATTGGCAGAAAAAAAAATTGCGCAAGTGTTCAGTTACATCTTAGGGCAATGGCAATGTTCCCCTTGGAGTTCCAACTAATGCATTTGGTAAAGTAACAATAGGAATATCTCCCATCTAAAATTGTGTTCTTGCATGCTGTCTAGTAGGTAGATTGGAAGAGAATAACAGAGGTAAGAAGCAGGTTGCTGCTCCCATCTTTACAGCTATCGGAAATGAGAAGGAAAAGTAGATGCACTCTCATTAGATAGAGCTGCAACACAACTTGGTGCTTCCAAGATACTGATTCCAAAATGGCATTGCTGATACTTTGGGAAGTGGTAGGGAAGTTACACAGGCTGAAACAAGTGAGGTATTTAAAGACGGAAGTGGGTGAAGTTAAAAATATGTGAATGAGGAAGAAAAAACAAAATCAGGAGAAAGAATGAGGGAAGATATAGAGTCAGAAGGTAAACTTGGAGGGTAGAGACAGTGTAAGTATACTTTACGAGGATGTTGCCAGGACTAGAGGGCCTGAGTTATAGGGAGAGGTTGGCCAGGCTAAGTCTTTATTCCTTTAAACATAAGAGAATGAGGGGCGACCTTACAGAATTAAATTATGAGAGGCATAGATAAGGTGGATGGTAACAGTCTTTTTTCCAGGGTAGGGGAGTCCAAAACTAGAGGGTATAGGTTTAGGGTGAGAGGGGAAAGACTTAAAAGGGACCCGAGGGGCAACTTTTTCACGCAGAGGGTGGTGGGTATATGAATGAGCTGCCAGAGGAAGTGGTTGAGGCAGGTAGTATAATTTAAGAAGCACTTGGATAGGTACATGGAGGGGCGGGGCTTAGAAGAATATGGGCTGAACACAGGAAATTGGGACTAGCTGGGTGGGCACCGTGGTCAGCATGGACTGGTTGGGCCAAAGGGCCTGCATCTGAGGTATAATACTCTATGACTCTATTTTACTATATATTATTTGCACACGCATATAAACATAATGAGAGTGGGAGACACTAAAGCATCTCAGCTGGATCATAACTGATATGTTGTTAGGGTTGTTTTTCCTTGGGTTATTAAAAGGGTGAAACACACTTGTGCAGTACCAACAAACCCTTAATGCTCAGAATTTTCATCAAAATGAATGAAGTACCTTTAAAAATGTTAGGATTGTTAAGTGAACAGCTGCGAGTTATGTTAAGTCTGTGAGGTTACTTCAATTCCCCCATGCTTCTGTTCCAGAAACAGTTCAGTTGGCTTCCCTTATGCCAGCATTTATCATATATCGCATCCTGACAAGATAGATTCACGTTAGCAATTTCTCTTCCATTCAGTAGCCATGGGCTACTGCACTGGCGTTTTTCTGTACATTTCCCTAAATGTTCACTCAAAAAAGTTCTAACAAATCTGATCAACAAACAAAATACTGTAACTTTCAGTTATTTATCGGAACTCTGCTTTTTCACTGCTGGGATCTCATTTCAAATTCTGCCAGGACAGCCTGTGCTGTTCTATGACAGATAAAATAAAATGCACCTCTCTAAATGCCAATAAAATTAGGTTCTATAAATGCTATCCACTGTGTGCAGTCTGTCTGAAGGACCATTGTCTTAGTCAGCTTTATAGGGGAATTATGAGCATTTCTGGTCACTATAAAGGGGCATCATAATTCTGGAAACAGTCCTGCAAAAGGGATTGTCAGATACTTTTATGTCAGCAGTGGTTCCGATGTCTAGCTTTAAGTACCGAGGACAGAAGAATGGATTATGGAACACTAAGTCCACCAGCAAAGGGAAACAGACATTCGGACAAACATTCAAATAAACTCTCTGAAGAACCCAATGAAATCAACAGAATATTAAAAAACAATGTACAGCCATCAGTCCCTGCTTCAGAATTGGGTTTGAAATTGTTGAAGCTGTTTAGCTTTCAAAGACAGCTTAATCTTTTGACTAGTTTTATGAATTCTTACCTTGTAACTTAAATATGTGAGGAGCATAGTCTCCAGGAAACTAATTAAAGCCACTGTAACCTGTGGAGATAAATAAATATCATGATTAAGAATTAATTTGCTTTTCTGTGCAAATAATGTTAAATGAAAATGGAGTATTCCCCATTAAACACAAGAGAAGAAACTTGGTCTGCAGCATTCCAATGTAGGAGAATTTGTCAGTTTTATTACTGCTGTGTGATCAGTGAAAATTGCTGCCAAACCACCTCTCTAACCTTGAAAATTGAATTTTATATGTGTAGAGTTTTAATTCTTCTGAATTTAATTACAGTTGAAGACTTAAAAAAAAAACTTTAAATGTTTTGCTTTCACCTTTTCTGTTCAGTTGTCTCTGCATTCTTGCTTTTAGTTCCTCAGTTCATTCCCTCTATTTCTTTCTATGGCTCAATTAAAATGAATTTATCCCTCTTGGTTTGGAATCTGCAAATCTCAGTGAGGATTCTTCAAGGTTATTGTTGAAATCTTCATTGCTTTTCCCGCTCTGATGCTATAGGTGCCCTGAAGAGGTGCCCTTGCTGATCAGACACCAGATTAGAGGAACTCTGCCCATAAGTACACATACTCTCCTTGGGCAGTGGTCAACATGGTAATGGCAGGTGATATTCATTTGCCACTGAATGGAAAGTCAGGGCAGTGTTCACATGAGCTATTTATCATTTTTATATCATTGTCAAAAAAGGGAAACTGACTTGATTAACACCTGTGCCATCACCACTGTTGCCCTGATTTGAATGTAATCCATATTAACTGGATTTTCTATAAAACTTCCACATACAGTAACCTTGGGCATGTTTGAGCAAACAAGTTATGGACACTTGGAAGCTGCCCCAATTCAGCACAAAAAGACAGGCAACATCTGCAGTTTTCTTGTTTTGCCAAGTCACTTTAAGCAAAAATCAAAAAACTGCAAAATACTAGAAATGTGAAATAAAAACATAAAATGCTTGGAACACCCAGCAGGTCAGGCCGCACCTGTGGAAAGAAAAGGTCTGAGACCTTTCACCTTAAGTTTGCACTAGCATGGTAGCTGGTACAATGAAGGTTTAGTGTCTTGAGATTGGATAAAGCACATTTCTGGAACAAACGATAGCAGGTTTCCCAATTTGATTGAACCATATGTACTAAGTTCATGAGGGCTCGATTTTGTCCATATTTGTAAAATAATTATGTAAAACAGTGATCCATTTCCAGCCACGTATATGGGAGAAGATACTCCTGCATACTTTAATTTTATTCCAGGAATAAAGGGAGATAGTTACTATGAATCTTTTGTTGGGTTGAGTATTATACAAGAAGGAAATCCCAGCTACACAATGGTAAGAAATGTAGGTGAAAGGAAAGTATCATTGGTTCAGTATTTTCCCACAATGGGAAATATCTTTGGGTGAATAATTAATCACATAATCAGGAATTTATCAGCAAAGGAGAAACAAGTAAATTAAATAAGAGTGAAAATGAATAAATCTCATGAATGTTTGGATAGGGCTCATTATCAATTCTAAATAATGCTGAAAATATGCATTGTGGCTACAAGCGGGAGTTTAGTACGCCTTACAGCCTATCATTTCATTATGTGGTATTATCATCATTAAGGTCCATAATTTCATTATCTCATGGAGAACATGAATAAAGTGCTATTAACTACATCACAGTTTGTGGGTGGCACAGTGGTGCAACAGGTAGTGCTGCTGCCGCTTAGCTCCAGTTACCCAGACTTAATCCTGAAGTTTGGTGCTACCTGTGTAGAGTTTGCAAGCTCTCCGTGTGACTGCATGGTTCCCCTGGATGCTATGGTTTCTTCCCATATCCCCAAAATATGCTGGTTTGTGGATTTACTGACCACTGTAAATTATCCTAACATCGCTGGGCAGTAGGAGAATTAGAAGGTAGAATTGTGGGCATGCGAGAAGAGATTACAGGGAAATGAGTGGCAGAATGGGATTGAGGGAATTGCTCTGAGAGCCAACATATACTCAATGGGACAAATAGTCTCTTGCTACAAGGTAAGGAAATATGTATGTGTGTGAATATTCCATATTGGATAAATCAAAATTAATCTTCTGGCTTTGTGTTTTATAGTCCTGCTGTGAAAGTGCATTATTGCCTTCCCTCTCTTAGCCAGGAGACTGTCTTGCCCTTGAGAAGCATAGTTTGAAGGCTGAATTTGATGCACAATATGATAGCAACACGCGATTCACTGCTGCTCAGATCCAATCCGTGAAGTGGTGCATTCACCACCACTGAAACAGCACATGAAGTGCAGAATTGGGCATCATCGCATCTTTCATATCAATTCTCCGAACCATATATGGTCAATGAGCTCCTGGTGATGGGTGCAGAATTTGTTCTGTGGCAATTCCAATGATATACTCCACCCCAATAAACATTCCACTCGAAGTGAATAGAATGGCAACATTTAGACATACTGGCTTGAACCAGCTTCACAGAAAGAACAGTTGTACTTCGGTACAAATAGAGAATGACCTTCTCTGATGTTGAGGTCAGTCTTTATTTTCTCACCCACCTGAATTCCCCACAGTGGCAGGCTTCTGTTAACCCAAAGTATAGGTGCCCTGTAAGTATAAAAAAGAATTGGAGCCAAGTAAACCTTTCAAATATCAGAGTCATAACCAATCAGCCATACTCTAACATTGTATTTCACTTCGTTGTGACATTAAAACCTTGCTAATTCTGTGGAGACCGTACAAATCTCATGTCAAAGAGTCAGAATTGTAATGCACAGAGACAAGCCCTTAAACCCACCCCATCCATACTGCCCGTCTATACTAATCCCATTTTCCTGCATTAGGGTTGTATCCTTCTACCCCTTGCCTTTTTAAGCACTTGTCTAAATATCTCTTAAACGTAGTGATTGTATCTGAATCCACCACTTGCCTGGCAGCGAGTTCCAGATATCAACCACTCTGTGTAAAAACCTTTCCCCTCAAATTCCCCTTAAAACTACTTCCCCTCACCTCAAACCTGTGCCCTCTTGTTCTTGGTATCCCTGCCATGGGATAAAGATCACGACTATCTACACCTCTTATTAATTTTATATACCTTTGTCAGGTCAGCCCTCAGCCTCCATCACTTCACTCCAAACAATATCCTCGTGAATCTCCTCTTTACTCTCTCTAGCACAATTACATCCTTTCTATGGTGTGATGACTTCACACAATAATCCAAGGGTAGTCTAACCAGTCCTTTGTAAAGTGCGACATAATGGCCCAATATTTATATTCTATGTCATGACCCCTGACGGCGAGCATGCCACATGCCTTCTTCACCACCCTACCTACTTATGTCCCACTTTCAAGGAACTATAGACTTGAACCCCAAAGATATCCTTATTCCTCAATAATAAGATTTAAAGCTGAAAATCTACCAAAGGCCTCACATCCCTAACCATCAAACAAGGTGAGACATAAACTCTTGTCAAACTGACTGGATTTGTGATCAAATGTAAATCTGATGTCTACACTGAGGAGTGGGTAACAGGAGTAGCAAATACTCTCACTGCTCCTGTGATGGCACTCGAGTTACTTTACCAACAAATACTCTAAAACTTAGTTCACACTGACAACTTTGCGCAGTGTACCATAACATTAATCTGTGAGCTTCTGCTCGAGGGAACATGAAACAACAAGGTTCAGCATTGCAACTTCTATGAGACAACAAGGTCCAGAACTACTATGTGGTTAACGAATGGATACGTGATGAACAGAAATTGGTTACAGGGTGTGAAAACTTTCACTAACTTCCCTCCTTAAGCTGTTTAATTTTAATAAAAGGCAATCATTCAGACTTGACAAGGTAATCATTGATAATTAATTAATATTTAAAATGAAAAATTGCTTTTTCTCCTTATAAAGGTGGTGAGTTGCACAGCTAAGAGGAATTTCTCTTTACAACCCAATAGTTGTGAGCTCATGCCCCAAGAATGGCTGAATATTAAATCAGATCAGCCATCGACTTCATTGTATGCATGGAAAGGAACACCATACGGTAGATTTTCCTGACACCTTTTTTCTTGTTAAAGAGCTTTAAATATAATATTCCTTCCTTGAAAATCATACCTTTTTAGTTGCTTAAAAGTAATAAATGAAAAAAAATGGTGCCCTATGCACCTCTTAAAAAGGAGGAGGAGTTAAACAAAACTTTGTATTAAAAATGCATCAATAAAGATCAAAATTCTATTTATCAACTTACCTGGCTTCCCCACATCCTTGCTACAGAAATATAGTTCAAGCACATTACATTGCAAAGCATTACTTACCAGTTAATTACGAGATTAGATGTTGGACGTGAAGTGTAATTCTGCTTTGAACATCCCCAACTAAGAGAAAAATCAATAATAACACAGAAAGCAGCAGTGAGATTAAAATACTTGTACAAAACATTATACAAAGCCAAATGTCTCAAGATACAGTACAAGGAACTAGAATTAAAAAATTGAAGGGAAACGGCTAAAAGTTTAAATGGGTAGGCTGCTCATAGGAAGCTACTGCAGGGGGATGAGCAAGTACCAAGGCAGAGGAATATTTTATAGAATGAAACTGCACACAAGGTCACTATGTATACTTCATCCACTGTTTGGAAGAGTTGCCCAGGGAGTCCTGATGTTTCCAAAATGTCCTGTTCTCGTCAAATATATAACTGATTCCATCATCTTTTCAGACCTTGCATTGTAGATCATAACCAGTACAAAGAAAATTCCCTTCACCTACTTCCTGGTGCTTTTTTTAAAAAACATTTTTCTTAATTTTGCACCCTTTGATTTCTCCATTCTGAAAGTGAAAGCAGTTATGTTTTAGTTGACAGCATCAGCTATGGTCAGTTGGGATTATTCTCACCTTTAAGTCAGAAGATTCACATCCCACTACAAAGACTCGTGCACAAAAATTTAACCAATACTCCTGTGCAGTACTGAGAAGTGCTGTGCTGTTTGAGGTGCAGCCTTGAAGGTGAGGGTCCTTCTGCTCTCGTGTGTATGTGGGGAAAAAAAACCCACAGCATAATTTGGAAGTTGATTAAGGGAGTTATCCTTGGTGTTCTGGGCAATGCTTTTCCCTCAATTAACATCACCAAGAAACAGATTATTATATCACTATTTTTTGAGGGAGCGTGCTTAAGACTATAAGACATAGCAGCAGAATTAGGCCATTCAGCCCTTTGAGTCTGCTCTGCCACTCGATCATGGTTGATTTATTTTCCCCTCTCAACCCCATTCTCCTGCCTTCTCCCCATAACCTTTGACACCCTTACTAATCAAGAACTTATCAACCTCCGCTTTAAATATACTCAATGACTTGGCCTCCACAGCCGTCTGTGGCAATGAATTCCACACATTCACCACCCTCCAGCTAAATAATTCCTCCTCATCTCTGTTCTTAATGCAAAGTAGCTGCTGGATCTCCAATATTGCAACAGTAACTACACTTCAAAAGTAATTCATTGGCTATAACACACTTTGGGACACCTATTGATGGTTGATAAATCTTTCCCTTTTTGATGTTATGAAAACTGCTCATAAAGTTGAATACCTTTATTAAATCTCAATTTAAACTCTGCTTCTTTTATCTCTGACTATAATCTTCCCCTCATCTCTGAGTTACTGTGTGTAGTGTATTGGGAAAGATCTATGAACCATTATTGTAAAGCTGATGAATTCTGCAGTAAATAATCTCAAGGAGTCTCATAGCATCTGTGAACTCTTTATTGAAGACCAACTTTTAGCACATACCATCCCATTATGTCATAATCTAATGTGAACTCAATCATTTACATACAGACATATCCGTGTTCTGTACACTCAAAATCCTTGACATCCTCCTCTAAATGAGGTACCCATGATTTTACACAGCTTTCTAGCTGAGGCCTAACCAATTACTTTTGTGAGGAGCATTTAGAACATGGAAGATTTAAAAGTGTGGCAAACAATGAGGGTACTGAAGGATTCAAGAAAAAGAAAAAAATAATATAGAATTCATGTGCTGGGGAAATGAGAGTTGGTGAAGGTCAGAGAGTATCAGAATCAGGTTTATTATCACTGACATATGTCGTGAAATTTGTTGTTTTGCGGCAGCAGTACCGTGCAATTCATAAAAATTACTATGTTACAAAAATAAATAAATAGTGCAAAAGAGGAATAACAAGGTGGTGTTCATGGGTTTATGGACTGTTCAGAAATCTGACTGCAGAGGGGAAGAAGCTGTCCTTGAAACATTGAGTGTGGGACTTCAGGCTCCTGTACCTCCTCCCTGATGGTAGTATCATGAAGAGGGCATGTCCTGGGCGGTGAGGGTCCTTAATGATGGATGCTGCCTTCTTGAGGCACCCCTTCTTGAAGGTGTCCTCAATGGCAGGCAGGGTTGTGCCGTGATGGAGCTGGCTGAGTCTGCAACCCTCTGCAGCCTCTTTCAATTCTGCATATAGGAGCCTCCATACCAGGCGGTGATGCAACCAGTCAGAATGCTCTCCACCGTACATCTGTAGAAATTTGCAAAGTCTTTGGCGACATACCAAATCTCCTCAAACTCCTAATGAAGTGGAGCCACTGGTGTGCCTTCTTCGTGACTGCATCAATGTGTTGGGCCCAAGATAAATCCTCTGAGATGTTGATGCCCAGGAACTTGAAGCTGCTCACCCTTTCCACCGCTGACCCCTCAATGAAGACCGGTGCGTGTTCTCCTGACTTCCCCTTCCTGAAGTCCACAATCAGTTCCTTGGTCTTGCTGATGTTGAGTGCAAGGTTGTTGTTACGACACCACTCAACCAGCCAATCTGTCTCACTCATGCCTCCTCATTGCCATCTGAGATTCTGCCAACAACAGTGGTGTCATCGGCAAATTCATAGATGGCGTTTGAGCTGTGCCTAGCCACACAGTGATGTGTAGAGAGAGTAGAGCAATGGGCTAAGCACGTAGCTTTGAGGTGCACCTGTGTTGATTGTCAGCGAGGAGGAGATGTCGCTACCAATACACATTGACTGTGGTCTCCTGATAAGAAAGTCGAGGATCCAGTTGCAGAGAGAGTACAAAGGCCCAGATTTTGAAGCTTGTTGATTAGTACTGAGAGGATAAAGGTTTTGAATGCAGAGCTGTAATTGATAAACAGCAGCCTGACGTATGTTTTGCTGTTGTCTAAGTGCTCCAAAGCTGAGTGGAGAGCCAGTGAAATTGTGTCTGTTGTAGCCCTATTGTGGCATTAGGCAAATTGCAGTGGGTCCAGGTCCTTGCTCAGGCAGCAGTTAATTCTAGCCATGACCAACCTCTCAAAACACTTCATCACAGTAAATGTGAGTGCTACTGGACGATAATCATTGAAGCAGCTCACCTTGCTCTTCTTGGGCACCGGTATGATTGATGCTCTTTTGAAGCAGGTGGGAACCTCCGACTGCAGCAGTGAGAAGTTGAAGATGTCCTTGAACACTCTAGCCAGTTGGCCGGCACAGTTTTTCAGTACCCTGCCACGTACACCATCAGGGCCTGTCACTTTGCGAGGGTTTATCCTCTTAAAGGATGTTCTGACGTCAGCCTTCGAGACAGAGATCACAAGATTGCCGGATGCTGTGAGGACTCACACAGGTGTAGTGTTATTCTCCCTTTCAAAGTGTGCATATAAGGCATTGAGCTTATCGGGAAGTGAATCATCACTACCATTTATTCTGTTAGGTTTCGCCTTATAGGAAATAATAGCATGCAAACCCTGCCACAGCTGTTGTGCATCCGAATGTCTCTCTAACTTCACGCAGAATTGCCCTTTTGCTCTCACGATGGCCTTCCATCGACACACCTGGACTTCTTGTCGGGTACTGGATCATCAGTCTTGAATGCCCCATCCTTCATCATTGCTGGGTCCCAATCCTGAAAATCCCTATCCAACAGCACTGTGGGAGGACCTTCCACATAACAACTACTATGGTTCAACTAGGCACCTCACCACTATCTTCTCATAGCCAATGGGGGATGTCAATAAACGCCGGCCTTGTCAAAATGCCCAAATCTTGAAAAATGAAGAAAAGTGCCTACATTTCAAACAAATCACAGTGGCTATAAAGTGCCTTGCAACATCCTGAAAATCTGGCAGTTATGATTCACTCCCCGATGAGCTCAATGCCTTACGTGCACACTGTGAAAGGGAGAATAACATTACACCTGTGTGAGTCCTCACAGCATCTGGCGATCCTGAAAGTCAAGATCCTTTTTTTTAAATATGACCTGTGACCTCTAGAATCTTAGCATTGAAACAGTATTGAAAATTAAAATTGTGTATACTTTATGTTTTTCTTGTGAATGCTGCTGATATATTGCAATGTGTCTGTGATGCAGCTGCAAGTAAATTTTTCATTGCATCTGTGCATACATGTACTTGTGCATGTGACAATGAACTTGACTTTGACTTGAGATATAAAATTTCAGGGTCAAAATGACTTTTCTCATAATCCAAACTGATTTAGAACTTTAAATGTCGTCTTCTGTATCATACAGTGTACAGCTGCCCTTATAAGTGCTCCAGGTAGCAATCAAAACAAATAGACTTGAGGTTGTGCATCACTGAGTCAAGCCATGGCAATCAGTTGCTAAGGGAAATTGGATCAGTCAGTAATACGTAGCACTTATAAGGGAAATCAAACAGAATGTATCTGTTGTGGTAATGCTGAAGAAAGCTGTAATTTATCTTGGCTTTATGTTGGGCTGGCATCCAGATACACAGTAGTCAGACCATCATCGATATAGTAGGGTGGTAAAGTGACCATGAGGTACCTTAGTGAGAGCACAACAATCAGACAAGTGGATTAAAAGAGAAAACATGAATGTGAGTGGGAGAGCTTAGCAAGAAAAAGGTCCAAGGGCAGCTTTAGTTGCAATTCGTAAATTAGTTAAGGTCTTGTCTCTGATGTGCTATGGATCCGTGGATCTAAAAACTAATAAATGCATGAAAACAACTCACCTGCAATTACATTTTTGATCAAGATCAGCATACAATTGTTTGCATAAATTAAACAACCTATCCCTTGTTTAATGCTGAGGGGCCATCCTCATGATTCAGTAGAGCGTTGTTTCAATATTGTATTCAGTGGAGAGTCTGGCAGCAGAGCAGGAGGTCAGGTGCTTCAGCTCCAGCTGATCTCTGATTTCTGGAAGTCAGAGATGAGCTGACCCACAAAGTGGTGGTCAGCAGTTCTCTACAGAACTGTCAACCCAAGCTAAGTATCCTTCAGCCCTCACCTTATTTCAGACTATGCTTTAATTGCTGGTTTGTTCTGTTTACATTTCAAAAGCCTGATCTTTTCAAAAGCCTGTATGTGGTGCTGTTGCAAATCTGGTGAATAAATGTTAGATGGCCTGTTAGGAAATAACTAGGGAATAAGAAAAAAGTAGATGTGCCCCCAAGCCTCCAGTGTGTGTACATAAATGGCCCACTAAAAGGCTGGAGTACTCCTGAACTAGATTTCTGCTTAATGGGAATGGTTTTGCATTTAGACTATTCACTTCTTGTTTAAGACAAGTTTTTGTTGGAGTGTGATCAGTCTATGTGGATGACAACAATTAACTCTTAATAAATTAAGACTGGATGTGGTTTCTTGATGAATGGATTAAATAAACGTGCATCGCAACTACACTATGGTTTATAAGTTAATTGTTGGCCGTTGAACCCTTTTCATTTTCTCATGTTGTGGCACAGATCGAACAGTAACCTGGATTCGACAGAGTCCTTTATTCTTAAAAAGATAAAATACTGTAATACACTTCGCCTTAAAAGTTACCATGGGATGCTGCAGAACGTTTTCCACAGACATTCCTCTGGAATTCCTCCCTCCATGTCTTTAGGGAGACATTAGCCCATTTTAAAATAATTGGTTTGACGTCACCATGGAAACAGCAGGGAGGAAATTCATGAGACATATCATAAAGGCAGATTCCTCCATTGGTCATTCCTAAAAGTGCAGGGAGTACAGGAAGCTGTGGCTCCATAGTTATTAACTTTCCAGGTATTCATTTTGAGCACAACCAAAAGCAGCCTTTAAGTACTGGTATTCATGCATCTACTGGCAGCACTTCAGGAATCACAAGGCCAAATGTACACAGACTTCAATGCCTTGTGAAGCCAGAGGGTACACTCCTAATCCTCTTGTCTGCCCAGAATGAAATAGTACTAAGTTGTTTGCAGGACCTCAAGTTGAAACATCGACTCACACCTTTTGCCTCCGACGATACTGCTCGACCTGTTGAGTTCGTCCAGTGTTCTGTTTGTTGTTCCATGTCCTAGCATCTGCATTCTCTTATGGTTCCAAATTGTTTCTTACTTTGTTGTGATTCCCTAATTGAAAGAACTCTAGTGCAGCTGCTGAGAAACTGATAGAGCTGGTGAAGCACGCATGGTGAGAATTTATCTGGCTAATGACCAGTTAGCACAGAGGTCAAAGCCAGTAATAGGGTGCCAGTTTGCAAATTCAGGATCCCTAATATGTGCTTCAGATATACACATTAGAATGCTGCAAGCTACTGAAACCAACTTGAAGTCAAAGCACTGGGACAGCGTTGGGTGAGAGAGATAGAAATCTGAAAGTCATCTTGCCAAGTTTTTAACCAAAATGTGAGGCACAGCCCCATCCAGTTTTGAAGAATATTTGGCATGAAGCTTTGCATTTCCTTACAAATAATTTTGCAAGCTCCTGTGGAGAAAAGCTCTTGTAAGTCAGAAACACAGTAAACTCTCATTTATCCAATATTTATGCATCTGGAATTCTCATGTCACTGGCAAAAATTTCAAAGCTCAGTTGATAAGCTCAAACAGTGACTTTTATTTCAACTGTTATACCAAATAAATGTGAAAAGACATTTTAGTTTATTTACATTAATACTTAAAGGCTGTGCAATTGTAGGCTGATTAGTTGCAACATCCTCTTTGAACATTTGGCACTTCTTCTGATGGTGAGTAGTCTTTCATTTATTTTTGCTGTATTTTACATTAACAAAATACAGAATTGCAGTGCAAAACATTGTTATTTAAAAGGGCAAGGTTAGTTTAACAATTTATTTAAACTTGGAATACCAGTAATTGATCTATTGTCACTTTTTTGCAGCAATTCTCATGCAACCAGCAAACCCACTGCATTCCCCCCACTCCCCAATCCCCAATCCACTGCAGATGCTGGATAGTTGAAAAACACGAAGTGCCAGAGGTGCGTATGCAATTGAACACTCGAGAAAACATGACCAAGGGAAACTATCAACTATAAAACTCACTTCACCTTGAGATAGTCCAAGCATGTACATGATTAACCTTTCACCCCAAGTCAGTCTCCTTGGTCAGGCAAAAATAAAACTGAAGCTAAATCAGGAATGTTTATATTAATGAGCATCTGCTCTTATTTCAAATTATGACCTTTCAATCAAATTGCAAAAGATCTGAGATGAAAGGTTAGTCTAATTCTTCTCCTCCAGACCTACCATTCACATTCAGCAATCTCTGACCCTTTTGGGATACAAACAGCAATCAACGTATGTAATATTATTCCATGTGCACATTGCTTTCAACAAACATCACATAAGGAAAAGCTGTTTTGTTTGCGATCTTCATTTTTCACTGTACATTCAAGTCCCAATATAGACCTTGAGCAGTCTGATAGGCCCTTCAATGTTCATTATCGACAAGCTTCATTATTGGTGGAGCCAACCTTTAGATCAATAATCATCCAAGGCCTATCAACCTGTTCCAATAGGCATAGATGGCTAGAAAATGGATTTCACATGCTTTGGTACACCAAATGGACATTTTGTCCTAATGCCAAATCTTACGTGATCAAAAATATAAAATTGGAAAGTTGTACGATCCCTGTTTTAAAAAAAAAATCACTATCATGCTTTTCTCCTTTTAAGAAGCATCAAAATCCAACCTGCACAATTAAACGGCAGCTGCCACATTATTTGTGCACTGACTCACAAGAAGCAAATTGGTGCTTTTACCGAGGATTCTTCATGGCAGGAAATGGGGAGTTGGATCTCTAGCTGGAGGCCCCTGATGTATGTTCCAAGTCACATGGGTAGCAGCAGCATCTGGGCATTAGTCTAGGGATGTGTGACCTGAAGCTACCGGTGTATGTATGCTTTGACTTGTGCTCAGAGCTACCGACAATGAGGTTTTTAATACTTGGCAACATTAGTAAAATATGATGTCTCTGAAAACTTTAAATTATGTAAGTGCAATCCCTTTAAGTGAGATGTACTCTTTGTTTTTACTGGGAGTTAAGAATGAAGGTCATCAATCACAACCTTTTGAGACTTTTTCCTGCAAGAAATTGTTGGACCACGCACATTGATGAGATCATTGTGTGGGAAGTATGATGAGGAGGTGACACCCGTGTTGGGGCAAATCATGACTGGAAGTGCTGATCCAACTTCCCAATGGCCAGGGCCAACAAAAACTGAGCAACGACGTTTCAAAAAGACATCGAATGTCTCTGCACTATTTTCGCAAAAAACAAGTGCAAATAGGTTCAATTTATACCCAGATGTCCCACCTGAGTTAAAAAGAACTGCTGCAAATTTGGAATTTCATCTAACAGCATGTTGAAGTTTTTCAACGATGCGAACTGTTGCCTCTTTTATAGGAGATAGAAATTACATACTCAACTTGCATGCTGATTTTCTACGGAATTGCGCATGGGGAGTCAATTAGAAGTGGACACTTCTGAAAAGAGAGCAGTTTGGACAAGGAAGTGTAGATACAATTCAGCCCTCTTTTGAAATCATACATTCTACACTGATGTGATTTTACTTTATTGTTAGATAATGAAATTGACAGAGTTTGGGAAGTAGAGAAGACCAGAACATGGCATGGAGGTCACGAAACTGAGAGAGGTAAAGCACAAGGAACAACACCACTGCCTGTGGGAGGAAGATATTGCAGTGTGAAAATTTAAACAGGCACTGTCAATTATAAATACAGACATGGGAAAAATTAACAACAGTGAGCTAATGTCAGGTTTTGAAGAAAGGAAATGAATATAAATATACTTCAAACCTATTTGCATTTGTAATTTGGGAGATGAAACGAAGGCAAGCGCAGACTCATATAGAGCATAAATGTGGGGACTCTCTAGCTGGGCTGAATGTCCTTTTTTGTGTGGTATAACTTCCATGTAATCCTATGTAATATCTTTTTCATTGTTTTAAATTTAGGGATCACTTAATTGATGCTATAACCAACTCATTGGTGAAAAGTCACTAGCTCCGGATTACAGAGTAGAGTTGCACCATGCAGAGCCCAAAAGATATGGTCAAAGCCAAGGGCATACAGGAAATATCCATAATTCTCTTAACATTCAGCACATCACAGTTATGGCCTAGGCATGAATAATGCCAAAAATATTTGATAGCCCGTTTGTTTAATTAGTGTCACAATATTAGCTTAGATTGAACACCCTAATGTAATCACCACCAAAACTGGAGACACACCAGGCAAAATTCCTAGTGCAATGAATCACTACCAGGGTTGTACAAGACATTTAATTAAGGATGTACATGAATTGTGATCTTGGCTGCTTTAAAAAGAACATCTTACCATCCAATTCCTTCTTCAGGATGATCCAGCAGAACTCGCACAATGTACAAAACACACGTGAGCACCTTCAAGGAGAAGTTAAAGAGTCGTATTCTTAAACCTGCACAGAAAGGTAAAGCACGCTTTACTTGGGACTCATTTTCAATGAATGACCTAATTAGTATAATTCGAGAAATTTATACATGCAGACTTTTTTTTTCAGCTCTGATTAAAATGTGATTTCCAAGTCAAATCAAACCAAACTGGAAACTTGGTCAGGGCCTTCCAGTTGCAAATCACACCAGCTTCAGAGCATTGCCAAAGAAACAAGGTCACATTCTACTGAGGTCTCCAGCTGGACAATCTCAGAACAAATAGCACAGCGTGGCGCAGGTTCCAGCCCGTGGCTGGAAACTTCAAAGGGCAGGTTAGGTTCCCTTGCTTACCACCTCTCATTTAGGGTCTCCCACTGTACTGAACCCATCCACCAACTCCAGAACTAATTGTCCTTTAAACCCTAAACCCAACCAACTCCCAACTCCCTGATTAACCCTGATTACCCCACATTTCCTGATAACACCATCATTCCTCAATTGCCCAAATTCGCTGATTGGTCCCCAAATGCACCTGGCAACGAACTCCCTATTTGGCCCCTGCCCTTCAACTCTCCACACTGACTTAGCACTCATGCCTAAAGCCACATTCTGACCACAGGTTCAATCCCAAACTGACCACTGACACAAGGCCCAACCGAATCTCTATCCCCCAATCACAAGAGATCTCTTCCCCATGAACCCCTGGTCTCGGCCTCAGTCCTGGACTATTGTGATACTTTCTCTCATGGGGCAACAATGAAGGAACGTGTTTACGGTCCACTGGGTATTGTTCAATACTTGGACTTAATACACCACTGAATTTTGTGGGCCCACAACCAAAATGCCATTGGTATGCAATGACCCTTTAGTTGGTCTCCACTGAATTCCTATGCCTTTGCATACATTTTCTCTGAATCAGAAGGTTAGTGAGGTACTGAGGAGATGATGCATTGTACACCGAGTTGAATCTGAATGGGAGGAATGAAATAAACTGGATTTTTCTTTGAAAACACTGATGCAGAAACATTAGGTTCCTTCTGTAATGTATGATTTATGATTCTGTAAGATACTGTTCAAAACTCACTTTAAAAACAAATCATGCATTTATAAAATTAGGTACTCCTGATGATGAATAAAGATTGAGCAACAAATCAGATACAAGGGATGCACCAGTCATTTGAGAAGGAGACATATCATGGTCCTTCTGAAAAATCATACAAACCTCAGAGAGCCTGCAACTGATTTCATATCAGCTATAATCAGAAAGGACATCACATCACCTAGAGAGGTTTTATTGCCTTAGACAAATCAAACTGCAGCTACATCTAACAATGACAATATTAATAGGAATGGCCACAGCACAGTTCTACCTTCAAACTGAGAAGACCTTCTATTATCCTGCGTCAAATGGGTCAGATTCAGAATCGATCTTGCAGCTCAAACCAGGTACCTTTGTGGCACTGATATTAGCAGCAGTAATTTAATCCACCACATAATGCAACCTCATGACAAAGCAAATTACTCCACCATTAATATCAAGTCAGGAAATCAATTTTGGTTCAATGAGGAGTGCACGAGTACAGGGCCAGGCCTAGGTAATAATGTGAAATTACAACACAGGAATACATGCACGCTAAGACAGAAATAGCAAGCTATGGACAAAGCAAAGCAATCCCACAAGCAACTGATCATAGCTTTGCAGCGCTGCAAATTCAGTCATGAATGGTGATGGAGAATTAAACAACTGAAGAGGAAGAGGCACTGGACAGAGTCCAGTCTGTGAATGTAAAATATCTGATACAAATGTTTGCAATCAACTTTATCAAGAAAAGTTGAGTTTCACTCCCTCCCCTGGTCCCCACCATTGCAAAGCCAGACTTCAGCCTAAGAAATGGCTGAGCATACCAAATACAGCAAAGGCTAAAGACAATATCCTGGTTGAAGTACAGATGACATGTGCTACGGAAGCAGTCATACATCTAGCAAGCTGCTCCAGAACAGCTGTGACATCAGTGTCTACCTGACAAAGTGGAAAGTAGCTTAAGTATATCCAGCCCATAAAAAGCAGGTCAAATCCATATAACCAATTGTTCCCCAACAATTTCATCAGCAAAATGAAGGAAGATGCATCATGATTGTTATCAAGTGGAACCTACCAAAAATCTACTTATTGATGCACTGTTTGGGTTCTGCCAGGACCCATCCTACCTGCCACAGTGCAAGAGGCAGCTCGCCACCACAGGGGGAAATAGGGATGGACAATAAATGATGACTAATGTGCCGTTTGGGTTCTGCCAGTAACATTTTGGACATCAATAAATGGTGGACCAACTTATCTGCTACAGTTCAAGGAGGCAGCTCACCACCACGGGGATAATTAGGGATAGATACTAAATGCTGACCTTGCAGAGACACACAAATCATGTAAATGAAAAAAAAATTCCCTAGACTACCACAAAAAACAGATCTCTGGGAACCTTGGAGTCATGTATTCAAGGAGACCTCACATTCAGAATTAAACATCTCTTCCCAACATCTTTCACTATTGCTTGAGTAAACAAGTCATATTGGAGAAAGCTGAAATCTGTTTTGCTATACAAGAACTTTAAATTTTTATGCTTGATGGTAGTAAAATATTTCAAAACACTCCACAGGAACAATTGCCAAAAATCTGAAACCAAGACAGAAAGAGGATTGGTAGCTGGACACTTGACAAGATGATAGACTTTAAGGAGTTTCTTAAAGGAGAAGAGGCAGGTAGAGGAGCAACAAGACTTGGGTGGGAGTTCCTGAACTTGGAGAAAAGCCAAGTGAAGTTATGGCCAGCAGTAGGGAATGATTAAAACCGAGAACACACTGCAGGCTGCAAGTGGAGGAAACTAAAAACTTTGAAGCTGCATGGCTGGAATTTTCAAAGAACAGTGGAGTGAGGAATATTTGAAAGCCAGGAAAGGAATTGATGTATAAAAGGGACTTGGTGCAAGTCAGGAGAGTTTTGGCTCAACTTAAGTTTATGGAGCGTGAAGGCCAGACAAGAAAGTACCAGTTTAGAGATTTCACAGACATAATTTCTGTAGATGAGTGAAGGCTGTGTTCTGGTAGATCTGGAAGAGTTGGACAATAAACAAAAAAAAACTACAAGAGAAAGCAGGTTGAACTTCAGCTGAAGGAGAATGAAGTACTAAACCCAGAACATTATCCTCATCTTTCACTTCTAGGTGCATTCTAAAATGTGTCACTATCATTTCATATCAGGTCAAAATCCCCTACAATAAATCATTCCTTCACAAATGCTGCCAATCCTGTAGAGTAAATTATTCTCCCTCCCCCGCCCCAAAGAGCATTGGGCTCCAAATTCTCTTCCTTTTCTCTTGGGATCTTTCAACTATAATAGTTCAATAAATAGTTCACCCCCCCCCCTGCCCCCCATGTGCCATTACACACTCTCCTTCCAAAAATAGTTAATACTGTAGTTATATATGCAAGATACAAAAGGGCAATCCCATCATCATAATGCATCTAATTGAATGTAAAGGTAACCCTAGATAACTTATTTTTAAGCTAACTTCTGCAAATCTTCTTTACAGTTAATTTTGAGCTATCACATCACGTCCAAATTAAGAGCTGGTCCACTAAGTGGACTGATAGGGTTGGAATTACCTATATAAAAAAAATCAACACTCCCACTGGAATTCATAATCTTCTACCTGTACTTCCTCCTTGTTCCTTTAAGTTTAAATCTGGATCAGCAATTATATCTTGTGCTTCCCTGGAGACATGTAATACCATTAACCCTGATCTGACAAATTATGCATTTAATGTAGCATAGTATGAGTTACCTTTTTGAATTTTAAAAGTATTTATTTGTTCATTTAGTATGGATGTTGCTGAGAGTGCCAGCACTTTTTGTCCACCCTAATCATTCCAGAACTGAGAGGGTGATAAGAGTCAGCCACATTGGTGAGTCTGGACTTGCATATAGACCAGACACAGAGTAGATTTCCTTCCCTGAAGTACTGTGGAAGGTTGTGAACCACACAGTGTTTTAATGACAATCTGGTCATTTAACAGTTATTTTTACTGAGACTACCTTCGTTCCTAAATTGCAGATTTATTTAATTATAACAATTTAAATTACTTTGTTCCCAAGGTGGGATTTGTATTCATGTCACTGAATCAAATGGCCCAGAAGCCTGGCTACTAACCCAGTAACTAAACTATTACACTTCCTTACCCTCTAACAAATAGAAGCTGCCTCACCAGGGACACTTTACACGTTGGGCACAAGACTGCTTCACTAGTTAAAATGGACCCAGTGAGACCTGCCTGGGTGCCGCAAATGGACCCATTTGACGCCTGCCAGGGGCTCTCAAAGGGACCTCAGTGACACCTGGCAGGGGCTCTCAAAGGGACACCAGTGAGACCTGCCAGGGGCTCTCAAAGGGACACCAGTGAGACCTGCCAGGGGCTCTCAAAGGGACCCTAGTGAGACCTGCCCAGATATCTCAAATGGTCTTCAGTAACACCAGCCTGGATGTCTCAAATTAACCCAAGTAATACTGGGCCAGTTATCTCAAATGGACACCAGTAGTGCCTGCCTAGATGCCACACATGATATACAGTAACACCTACTCCAGTGAATTAAATAGGCCCCCAGCAACACATGCCCCAGCATCGCAAAGAGACCACCAGTAACAGCTGTCTTGGCCAGGACGCTCCCATTGATCCCCAGGAGGCTCAGACTTGCACAGGTGTTGCTAAGGAAGTACAAACTCCTTCAGGCTAGAGCAAAGAATACATGGCCTGTGGCCAAATGACCCAAATCGTCTACTGGGAATGGAATTATGCTATCATTGGTCTCAGTTTCGGATCCTGAAAGGCGTCTTTCGGAAAAGAATCTCAAAGAATACTTGCCAGTATTGTTGATTTTAAATGTTGGCTTTGACTTAACTGCTAACATCCTTACGAGTCAGAAGGTTGTGAGCTCGAGATGGACTCTGTGATTTGAGCATCTTATGTAATTTGACAGGTAAATGAAAAATCAAGAAAACTGCAGGTGGTGGAAATCTAAAATAATCGCCCTCCTCCCCCACCCTCCCCCTTCCTTTCTCTCCTTCCCAGTTCTGACGAAGGACCTTCGACCTGGCACGTTAACTTGGTTTCTCATCAGACGCAGTCTGATCTGATGAGTATTTCCAGCATTTTCTGTTTTAATGTAAACTGACACTTTAGTGCAGTACCAAAAAAGTGTTCCAATTTCAGGAGTGCAGTTGCTCTAACAACATACTGAACATTTAGTGGTACATAAAGGATCCCACGGCATTATTAGAAGAAAAACCTGGAGTCCTTAAGTAAGCATACATGAATTGGCAACCTACAAACAGTGGTCACTTAAAAGATAATTCAATGGTTGTGAACCTCTGGAATATTGTGTGTTGCTAAACAAATGCACATCCTTTTTCATTGGGCCCAAAATGATTGTGAAATTCTACAGTGACAGAATCTTAATAAATAAAATTAATTTGCAAGCCTTAATAAGCTTAATCCTCATTTTAAATAAACTACATTCTGTTGGGCCAGGAAATAATATGCAGAAATAATGAGGTGAATAACTGGACTTGCTTGTCTATTCTTCAAGTACTCCTTGACACTGTTCTTGACTGCCCCACCATTCTGGACTGTAATAAATCCATGCTATAATTGTACTAAGAACATTTGCATCCTACTTTCATCAACCAGTTTCATATTTCATCCAATTTAATGTGCATTACCACCACTTAAATATCCAGAATATTTATGTTGAATAGATTTCACCCATTAATCTCATGGATGTGCCAACAAAGTATAAACACTCCATAGATTCTTACAGGCAACAAAGCACAGAGATCTTGAAAGTTGGAACTTTTCAAATGAAGTAGCAACATCATCAGAGAACCAGACCTGGAAGTAAAGCCATCAGTAACTCAACCTGTGTGTGCACTTGTACAATACGAGATATTATGTTGTACGTAAGTACATTCCCTCCTCTTTTAAGTGAACACAGTAAGCACAATGAATAACTTCAATAAACCAAAATAATAAGCAAAGCATTCATCAGACTATTACTCATAGGGACTGCACTGTTCTATTCACTCCTGAATCCCAGTTCCGCATGTGTGATCTTGTTCTGTGCAATATAGCTGTGGTATTTTTCAGTTAATTTCACAAAATAATTAATTATGTGCCAAGTCCTTCAAGATGTTTCTGCATGATGTGTTAAGACACTACATTAACGAGTATTTTGTAAAAATTCTATTTGACAATACTACTTATTACAAATTCAAAACTGGTCAGTTTTACCTCAGCAACAATCCTGGTCATGTCACTTACTTGATCTTTGGTTTTTGATGAAGAAGAGCTTGAGTCGCTCCTTGAAGGTATTCTCGTTCACATAGAATTCCACTTGCACCCTTGGGAAACAGAAAATAGGCTTGTAACCACGCTCATAATAGTTGGTTAACAGTTATTTGTTGCATTCATAACACTAGTGATAGCAAGTTAAATTTAGCTTTGCATCAAACATTCAGTCTGAGCAACAAATTGGTCGAGAAGTTCTGTAACCTGAGCTAACTCTAAATCATTTTTTTCTAATTTGAAAAGTTAATGACATAAAATTAAAGCAACACTGAAATGAACATTGTAATGTCATTCCACAGGTGCAGAAAATTCCTGCCAAAAAAAAAGGTGACAGTTCTGGTTACAACATTACTGGGAAGATGTAAAAACACAAAGGGACGGTGCCGAGAGATTAACATGGCTGGAGAATTTTAGCTAGGAGGAGCGATTGTCTTGGCTGGAGTTTTCTTCTTTGTAACTGAGGGAGATTTAATTGAGGTGCATGAAATTATGAGAAGCCTAAATGGAGTGGATAGGAAGAACCTATTTCTCTAAGCGAGAGGGTCACTAACTAGAGTGCATGGATTTAAGGTAATAAGCAGAAGGACAAGAGGGAAGCTGAATTTTTTTTCTCCCCTCTTCCTGCATCCTCCCTTTCTCACCCACCCTCCAAAGTTTAGTAAGGCCAGAAAAAGGTTGGAGAGGAAACAATCATTGCATTTAAAAAGTGCTTGATAAGCACTTGATGTACTGTAACTACATGACAACCAGCTAAACACTAAAGTATGGGATTTGATTGCACAGGAGTTTTCTGGCTGGCATGAAAATAATGGGCTGAATGGTCTCTTGCTTAACAATAAATTTCTACAATTCCACTTACTGAGGAGACACATTAACACATCAAGTTATAATGATTTGTAATGCACTGCTTGAAATGTGATGGAAAAGTCTTAACAGAAACTTCCAAAAGGGAATTAAATAAGTATTTCAAATAGTATGGGTAAAGAGCCAGGGAGAGGTACTATTTTAATAGTGTTTTTCCACCCAAAGGGCCAATCCAGCCAATGGTATTGGTTTATTATTGTCACATACTGCGTAAAGTGTCACAGCTACAGGGATGTGCATTGCAGGTCAACAATAAGCTGCAAGGTCATAACAAAGTAGATTGTGAGGTCAAGAGTCCATCTCATCGTATAAGGGAACTGTTCAATAGTCTTATCGCAGTGGGATAGAAGCCGTCCTTGAGCCTGTTGGTATGTGCCCTTAGGTTCCTGTATCTTCTACCTGATGGGAGAGGAGAGAAGAGAGAATGACCCAGGTGGGTGGGGCTTTTGATTATGCTGGCTGCTTCACCAAGGCAACGAGAGGTAAAGGCAGAGTCCATGGAGGGGAGGCTGGTTTCCGTGATGCGCTGGGCTGTGTCCATGACTCTCTGCAGTTTCTTGCGATCCCAGGCAGAGCAATTGCCATACCAAGCCGTGATGCATCCAGATAGGATGCTTTCTATGGTGCATCGATAAAAGTTGGTGAGTGTCAAAGGGGACATGCCAAATTTCTTTAGCGTCTTGAGAAAGTAGACGCGCCGATGAGCTTTCTTGGCCATGGAGTCTACATAATTGGACTAGGACAGGCTATTGGTGATGTTCACTGCTAGGAACTTGAAGCTTTCAACCCTTTGGACCTCAGCACCATTGATTTAGACAGGTGCACGTACACCTCCCCCTTTCCTGAAGTCAATGACCAGCTCTTGCTGACATTGAGGGAAAGGTCGTTGTCATGACCTCTCCATCTCCTTCCTGTACTCTGAATCATCGTTATTTGAGAAACAGCCTACTACGGTGGTATCATCTGCAAACTCGTAAATGGAGTTAGAGCAGAACCTGGCCATACTGTCATGAGTATGTAGAGAGTAAGTGTAGAGGGCTGAGGACGCAACCTTGTGGGGCACCAGTGTTGAGAATAATCGTGCCGGAGGTGTTGCTGCCTATCCTCACTGATTGAGATCTATTGGTCAGAAAGTCAAGGATCCAGTTGCAGAGGGAGGTATTGAGTCTCAGGTCTTGGAGTTTGGTGATGAGTTTGCTTGGAATTATAGTACTGAAGGCAGAGTTATAGTCAATAGTCTAACTTAGGTGTCTTTACTGTCCAGATGCTCCAGAGATGAGTGTAGGGCCAGGGAGATGGCATCCACTGTAGACCTGTTTCGGCAGTAGGTGAATTGCAGTGGGTCGAAGTTGTCTGGAAGGCTGGAGCTAAATCATGCCATGACCAGCCTCTCAAAGCACTTCGTGATGGTGGATGTCAGAGCCACCAGTCAGTAGTCATTAAGGCATGTTACCTTGTTATTCTTAGGTACTGGGATGATAGTGGTCTTTCTAAAACATGTGGGAACCTCAGATTGAAGCAGGAAGAGGTTAAATATGTCTGCAAAATGGACAAAATGAGTCTATCATTCTATGATTCCAGCAGACTCTAAGGTCAGATCAAATATTTCAGATAGTGCCAAAATCAAGAAGAAAATTAATCCAAGTGGTGCTGCCTTTGCCAAGAGAAAGCTTTGACAGTTGATCATCGAAAGCAAATAGTGCTGGCAAAAGCAATCTGGAAGATACAAAATTAAAAAGTACTCCAGAGGTTTGGAAGAAAATCTGAGGAATCAAAATATCTGCAGCTAACCTGATCAACATCATGTGTAGACAGGAATATAAAGTAACATCTCATGGAATTGATGTTGTCAGCATCAATTGATTGAATTTCTATTTCAGTATGCATACACTAGATTATCTTCCATTGAATTTTCATTAATTCCCTGTCAGCTTTTTGGCACAGAACAATGCCAAGCATAAGCCATTGGTTCAACACAAGTGTGATCTGCAACAGTGAACTGCAATAGTGATCTGCTGAAAAACTTTTATCATACATCAAAGTCCAGACAACTCAAGTAAATGGATTGTTACACCAATGTGCCTCCAAACAGTCATCCACAGCGATGGTGTCATTTTAGATTCATTTACTACAGAACATACACAGTAAAAATAATCTTCTTTCTGTATATGATTTTACCTGATGGATGTATACAAGCCTCTAAAATAAAAACTAATGGCTAGGTCAAACTGTATTGCAATTGATAATAAAAGAAAAAATATTCTATTTTACACAAACTATTAAACTGCAGAACAGATGAGATCAGACAGTTCTACTGTCATAGACATTCCATAACATAAATTCCCAAGGTTGGGAGGCCTCTTTTTCTAGAAAATTTGATGGTTATAAATATATCTTTGGGTCTTTACATCTATAATTTTCAAGAGTTTAAGGTATTTCAAATGTTTTAATTTACAAGTTTTGAATGCTCCACTGAAGCTGGTATTTATTTTGGCATTGCAGTCAAGTAGACACTGTAATAGACACTGTAAAAGGCAGAAACTGTTGCTCAATAGGGATTGAGGTTTGATATTATGGTCTGCAGAGTCTGAGGCAGCTGAACCAGAATGGAGTTTCCAAGGTTGATTCTGCTTTCTTTTTCCTCCTCCATTTACCTTCTGCTATAAGTTCCCCTTACAGCTGGTGGGCGACGGCTTTTGAGCCCTCAAATTTTCAAGAATATGTAACATAAAGCGGCCTTAAAATGCACAAATCAGAATCAGGTTTATTATCACTGACATATGTCATGAAATTTGCTGTTTTGTGGTAGCAGTACAGTGCAAGACATAAAGACATAAAAACTATTATAAGTTACATAAATAAATAAATAGTGCAAAAGAGGAATAATGAGGTAGTGTTCATGGACCCTTCAGAAATCTGACGGCGGAGGGAAAGTAGCTGTTCCTGAAATGTTGAGTGTGGGTCTTCAGGCTCCTGTACCTCCTCTCCGATGGTAGTAACGTGAAGAGGGCATGTCCCAGGTGGTGAGGGTCTTTAACGATGGATGCCGCCTTCCTGAAATCTTAAAATGTATAATACTGTGAGTTCTAGGGATCCCCCAGAACTGTCCTGGCAACGTAGTCATCACTGGAATGGTCTGTTAAATCAGATTATGGGAAGCAAAATGATATCTCTAATATTCACATTGCCCTTGTGTGCACCAGTTGAGCACTGGAATCAAGAGCCCTTATCACCTCAAGGTTAAGCATACAATTGTAAATGAGACAGAAGTAGAAACAACAAACCACCACTTTCTCATGAGAAATTGGGGAAGAGTAATAAATGCTGATCTTATCAGCAATATTTACATTTCACTGTGGGATGCTGCAGCATGAAGGTATCTTGACTGCTGTCTGGACACCAAGCAATCATTCACAATAGTTGCACACCACCAAGATATTAAGGGAATTCCTTCCAGTTGTGGTACAGTTTCTATTCACATGGACCTCGCAGAGTGCCGTGAGTGACACTCAATAAACCATGCATCATGGAAAACCCTGCATTTCTTGCAAAGCCACGTGCTCTCCAGTAACAGAATGCTGTGTATTTAGTGCTCAAAAACAGAGCATGCCCATCACCTACCACACAGAATGGCATGCAGGAAACTGTGACATATTACAAACTCTCCAGCTCCTGCCTGGAACAAGCTTTATGCCCCTAGCAAAGTACAGTTTGTCCTGCTCTGTGGTTTAATTGTGGCAGGAACATGTGGCATATCTCAACACAGACATCCTTACTGAATCACAGATGCTCACCATTGTTCCTCATTTAGGTACACATGGAAGAATGGTTCCTGTTGGTGTACCTGTTCTGCCCAGAGCCCTTCCCCCTAACCTCCTCCATCTCCCAGCAGGATGTCTCTGGATGGCCTCTATTGTCATACTGCAGTCCAGGAGCAATAACCACTGAAGTATCCATTCTGGGAGCAAATGTCATTGCAGAAGCCTCAAAGTCATGGCAAACAGTCATCTACTGGCACTCTGTAGTCTTTACCAGCTCCAACAATATCCAGAAGATCCAAACATTAGTTGACTCAAAAAAAATAAATCGGCTAACCTGCAGCCACATAATTCTTTTGAACTGCTTGATCCCTTGTTCCTCCAAGCATGCTTAAAACGTGGCATTACCTGCAGTGCTGAGCTCCACTTTGGTAAGATAGGCATTAAAAGAGTGTTGTACCCTGAATGGTACCACAATCTACCTACTTCCAGTGGGCAAAGGCATTGCACACACCAGCACCCTTCCTATAACAGAGGCCACCAAGACTCCCACTACAAATATGCACAACTACATTAGAAGCATATTGACTAAAGTACCAAAACAATGGGGTACGAAGCAGCTGAATTTTGTACCTGCTTCCTCTTATGTTTAAGGCATAGAAGGTTTTGAATCAAGTGTGGGCAAATAGGACTACTGTAGGTAAGTACAACTGTCAGCACGGACACAGTTGGCCAAAGGGCCTGTTTCTGTGTTGTAGGACTCTCTTTGACTCCATTAGATTGGAAGAATTTAGAGGGAGACATGTCTATCGTCCCTCTTTGGATTTCATTTCCTCACCATAATAGTAACAATATATTGATGCTGCATATTTGACTTGATGATACACCCATCTGAGAACACAGTGCTACTTGCACTAGTGTTAGGCACGGCTCAGCTCTAGCACTCTCACCTCTGAGTTAGAATTTAGTGGGCTCAAGCCTCATACTAGAAATTTGAACAAGATAAGGTCTTTTATAAGATCTTTATTAGTCATATGTACATCGAAACACAGTGAAATACATCTTTTGCGTAGTGATTTTGGGGGGCAGCCTGCAAGTGTCGCCACGCTTCCAGCGCCAACATAGTATGCCCATAACTTCCTAACCTGTACATCTTTGGAATGTGGGAGGAAACCGGAGCACCCGGAGGAAACCCACACAGACATGGGGAGAATGTACGAACTCCTTACAGACAGTGGTCGGATTTGAACCCAGGTCGCTGGTGCTGTAAAGCATTATGCTAACCACTATGCTATCATGCCTGCCACTATGGATGACACCATAGTGAAGTACTGAGAGGGTGCTGCACTGTTGAGATGCCACCATTGGATAAAACATTAAACCAAGTGCCAATCTGCCTTCCAAGATGAAAATAAATTATTCACAGTAACATCATGAAGAGGAGGAGAAGCAGGGAAGTTTTCTTCAATGATCTGACCAATAGTTATCCCTCAACCAAAATGACTAAAAACAGATTATCTGGCTATTATCACACTAGTGTTTTTGGATTTTGCTCTGTACAAACTGTATTCCCTACATGACGACAGTAATCACATTTTTAAAAGTTATTTAATTGTTGTAGAGGATTTGGGATATCCAGAGGTGATGAAAAGTACATACATTTTCTGCCATTTGTAGTCGTAGCACATAGAGCTGTGAAAATTGAAAATCTTAGTGATTCAGCTGCAGCTTTAATGGCTGCCATACAGTTGGCCTTAGCGTTCATGAGTTAGATGTCAGGCAAGTGGACAGGAGCCAAGAAAATTATAGGAGTGACATTTCTGTGTGGCTGTGAAAAGAGAGCAGAGTTGGGCTCAGCCATAATTACATGCTGATACTTCATTTTCTGGGTCTCCCAATTTTTTAACCTGTGGGACCAGAGTCAGCACAAGGTAACAAGAAGATGCAGTGTATATACAAAGTGAAGGTGCACCACAAGAGAGTATTCAGTCTAAATAACTCTTGTAAGATAAGGTAGGATCTAGATCACTGACATTTACCTACACGTATCATCTATCTTAAATATAAAAAAGTCATGAGAATCTCTTACCCCAGGTTAGGATTTGGCAATCATGTAATTTATTAACCTGCAATTTAATTAATATGATGAAAGAAAAACCAAATAAAAGTTTTTTTTCTTCTCCACAAAGTTGTTTCACAGTTACTTGAACAGAAATTTGTCCCATTAAAAGCAATGTGATAATAACCAGATAATCTGGTTGAGGCATTGGCCAGGTTACCAGGATGAACTCAGCTGCTCCTTTATAAAATAATGTCATGATATCTTCTACTTCTAAAGAGCAGACATCCCAGATTTTCTGCTCAGTTGTCTAGAGTAGCCATTAAAACTACAAGCTTCTGACTCAGGCAAGAGCACCATCAATGGTTTATAGCTGACACAGTATTGTGTCACAAACAGACACATGAAACTGATAGAAGAATTAACTGTCAACTATAAGTAACTGAATTCTTTTTACTTCAGCATTAGTCATTGGTAGTAGAATACATCAGCAGAAGGTTGAGTTGACAACTCCAGAATCAAACACTGTGTTAATGAAAGTCAAGAGCAGTGTGTCTGCTACGTACGGAATTTCACTAAAAATCTAAACTGGACCAGGTACTTAGTGTGCAAGGAGTGCACTGCTGAACTTCTGTTCCAGGTCCTCTGTGCACATGATGCACAAATGGACAGAGGTTGTCAGGCTTCTGTTGTGATATCAAAATTACATTACAGTATCACTTGTGCAGAAGTGTACTGTGCACCAAGGTCCGTGAAGAGTATGGGTCCTGCACGCTGAAGCAGCTTACTTCACATAAGTCGATGGAGGCCCTACCTAAACTGAGTTCCTGGCAGAAAGCCTATGACACATATTGTCATCAGGTAGAATCTCTTTTAAGTGCTTTCTGTAATGTTAGCTCCTATCTGAGAACCACCCCCCCCCCCCCCACATTTCTACATTCTTGAAACCCCAACAATTGCCTCTCCAAACCACCTCGAGCTTGCCATTGGCCCAATCCTCTCTCCAGCCAACCCATAACCCACATGTTCCCAGCCGGAACCTATTACTATTTCCCCCAGTGTTTACAGTTTTCTAACCTATCACCTCTCCCACTGTCCCTTATCCTCTTTGTGACTTATCATTCAACCCCAGTCTCTAAAATATTTTTGAAATTTTCTGTCTGATATCATGAAGGTGTGTTTTATGCATAGGAGTATATTATCCCTACTTTACAGTATATGGAAATAATTATATAGAACAGGAACATTAGAATCCCTTTTCCATGTCAATTTCTTATCTATCACAAGATTATCACCTCTCCCACACATGCCAAGGACTACAGAGTCAGCATTACCGCACCTCCCCCCTCCCTCCCTGCCATGCGGATTACAATCAATCATGAATAAATATGGGCTTTCAAAACATTATAGCAAATTGTGCACTCTAAACACACATCATTTATTGGTTGATGGGAGAATTTTCACTTCACTCAGCTACTATTCCTCTCACTGAGCTTGCAAGCAATGACAAAGAGTTTTGGACCAAAAATTTGACTCACTTGTTCCAACTACATCATAAAATAGAAATGTGAACTTGAGGGGCTCATGTCAGCAGATGCCCAAGAGTAAATAAATCTTAAAATCATAATATTTGTTATTCTTTATAATAAGTGGAACATAGTTCTATTTATCATTTGTAAAAATTATTTCCTTTATAATCAGATTTTAACAGTAAATACAGAACATTAGAAATAAAAGGCCATGTAGCCCTTGTGCCTGCTTCAATGTGTGTCTCATTCCTGCACTAAATTCATACCCCTTGATTCCCTCAATATTTATCCATTTGTCTTGAGTATTCTTAGTGATTGAACCTTCACAGTCCTCTTCTTAAAGAATTTGAAAGATTTACTACCCTGTGATGAAGTTATTTCTTCTCAACTTTGTCCTTTATGGTTGAAACTTTATTTTGAGTTCTAAACAGCCAGCTACAGGAAACAGACACAAGAAACTGCAGATGCTGGAATCTGGAGCAAAACAAAACCAAACTGCTGGAGGAACTCAGCAGGACAAGCAGCATTTCTGGAGGCAAAGGGACAGTCAACATTTCAGGACAAGTCCCTGCATCAGGAGTAAGAGTGTAAAGGGAAGACAGTCAGTAATAAAGAGGGTAGAGGGAGGGGGTGAGGCAGGAGCTGGTGGATAATATGTGGGGGTGGGGGAGCAAGAAGAGTGGAGTAGTAGACGGTGGCTGGTGGGGGTGATAGGTAGAGATGGATAAGGAGAGAGGAGAAAAGGGAGCAGATGGAGCCAGGTGGGGGGAGGGAAGGGGGGGAGGTAAAGACAGAGGTAGGAAGGTGATAAGTGGAGACACAAGAGGCTGCAGATGCTGGAATCTGGTACGTAATGAAAGTGGTAGGTGGAATCGGATAAGGGAGGGATGATGGGCTGATGGAACTGGGTGGGGTAGGGGATAGGACGCCCAGTAGGTGATGGGTGATAGGCAGATGGAATCATGTGGCCGAGGGGAATGAAACTGGGTGATGGGGGTGGGAATGGGGCAACCAGAAAGAGAGAGAAAGGAACATGAGTGGGTTTGCTGAAATTGTAAAATTCATTGTTCATACCATTGGGTTGTAGACTACCCAGGTGGAATATGATGCGTTGTTCTTCAAGTTTGCATTTGGTCTCACAGAATAAAACTGCTCTACATCTACTCTCTTAAGCCTCTTCAGAATTTTTTTGTGTTTCAATGATATCACTTTTCATCCTGCTAAACGGAAGTGAATACAGATCCAGTCTCCGTAATCTCTCACTATGGGTCAAACCCACCTTATCAAAAATCAGTCTACTGCATCTTCACTGCACTCCCTCCACTGCAAGTACATCCTTCCTTAAGTAGGAAGACCAGACCTGTTTCCAGATGTGATCTCACCAGGGCTCTGTACAATCACAGCAATTTCTACTCTCAAGTCAAATCTTCTTGCAACCAAGGCCAACATATCCTTTGCATTCCTAACTGCTTGTTGAACCTGCATGTTATTTTCAGTGATAGAACAAACAATTATGAAAGAATGCAGATGATTTTCATTTAACCTTCTTCCCTCCCCCCCTCACTCCAAATGAGAAAGCTTCCCAAATAAAACAACTTTGTTTCTTCTTCAGAATTTTCAGCCTGGAATTCTAATGTGGACCTCACCCTTTGGTTGGCTGGTAAACCTGCTTTGCACCAAAGCCAAGAGATTTTAGGTCATGATTAAGAGTGAAACACACCATTTCCCAACTTCGAGAAGCCTGGTCCCTGTACCCACTCCAGAAGTCTAAGAGGCAAGTGGAGGTTCTACCCTTTGACAAGACCCCGTGCTATAGGACTAAGAACTCATTCTGTTTGGTGCCAGAGCATTTCTGCTGAAGTTCTGGTGACCTCAGAATCTAAATCTGTGCCTAAAGATTCCCCAAACTAAGCAAATTTCTCAACCAACCAATTTCAATTAAACATTAAGAATTGTAATTGTATATTTCCTCTTGAAACTTAGAGGACAAGTTTCACTTTTTTAAAAGCTAAATAGAACAACTGCTGGATAAATTTTCTTTAAACAAAGAGTGATCAAGACATATAATATACTTGAAGATAGAATAGATGAGATAAAATCCCTCGATCAGTTCTCCAAGACTGGCTGCTTGCTCAATGCCCAATTTTAATTATTTCATTAACAGTGATCAAGCCTTCAATGGCTTGCCTCCAGCAAGAAAATTCCAGAGATTAAACTTCCTCACCTCATTGAAAGCTCCTAGAAACATACAAGGTTGGTAATTTGTTCTCCTTTGGCTCATCTCCACATCTCTTTCACAACAGTTCTGCAAGATATCTTGGGAAGTTTTATGTTAAGAAATCATATCAATGCAAGTTATTGCTGCTTTTCAAATAATTTAATATGCAAAGCAAGTTTGATGCGAGGAAAGGAAAGGTGCAAGGAAAGTCTTAAGAACTCATACAGCATGGAGAAAAGGGCCTTCAGCCCATTGGGTCAGCATCAACCAGTCATTTGCACTAATCCTACATTGATCTTACTGTATTGTACTCCCACTACCATCAATTCTTCCCAGATCTTCATACTAGGGGCAATTTACAGTGGCTAATTAAGATAAGTACCTTAAAGGATACTTATCTTAATTAGCCACTGTAAATTGCCCCTAGTATGAAGGGCTATGGTGATAAGATGGGGTGAGCAGTGGGAGTGGGTCTAGTTTGACTGATCTTGCATAGAGTCTTTTCTGGTTTGATGTGCCGAATGGTGTCTTTCCCTTCTGTAACAGTTGTGATATCTGTGATCTCAACCCACCAAGGATCAAGAGAAGAATCTACTGTACAATTCTGACTTCTTAGTGTAAATGTTGCAAGGTACGGTGTGTCACTCAATGAAGATACTGATTATTGGAGAACGAGGTTTGACAGTCAGACCTTGATTTCCTCAAGAATGATTCCCACTCAAAACTTCTTCCAATTCTCACCGTTCCAGATACTTCAATTTTCCCTGTGTAAGTGTCACTTTTAGCAGCATTTTGAGATATGATCTTTCTTATTCAGCTTTAAGTAAACTGATGGCAAAATTCCACTTTTGTTTACAAGACAGTAAACAAGCCACCATCTGTCATTGTACTGTAGAATCTAGACTGCTGGTAATTGAAAGCCCAGAACCAACCTCGTGCAGATCCATCATGACAGCCCAGTCCCACACCACCATAGATAATGTTGTAGACATAGAGTCAACATCGGATAGTTTCGCCTCCATTCACTACAATCTACCTTGTTGTGACCTTGCACCTTATTGCACTGCACTTTCTCTGTAGCTGTGACACCTTACTCTGTACTATTATTGTTCTTACCTGTACTACATCAACGTATTCTGTACTAACCCAATGTAACTGCACTGTGTAATGAATTGACCTGTACGATCGGCATGCAAGACAAGTTTTTCACCGTACCTCAGTACAAGTGACAATAATAAACCAATATCAATAATTTTAGCCAAAAGGTCAACATGCTTACAATACAGCAATTCACATCATACTTGCACCTAATTTTTTTAAACTTAAAATATACCCTGAATGCATTGTTTAGTGTGCATTTGATGTGTAAATCAGTGAAGAGACAATTCACCAAATGGAAGATTCACACATCAGTCATGAACTTCTGATTAAAAATTTGTCAAAACATTAGTTGTACATTAGAACAGTACAGCACAGGAGCAGGCACTTCAGTCCACAGTGCCTGCACCGAACATGAGGCCAAATTAAACTAAATCTCTTCTGCCTGCACACAATCCATATCCCTACATATTCATTGTCTATCTAACAGCCTCCTAAATGCCACTATCGTATCTGCTTCCACCACAACATTCAGCAGCCCACTCCAGGCACCTGCCACTACTTGTATAACACACTTGCCCCACACATCTCCTTTAAACCTCCCCCCTCACACCTTAGATGCATGTCCTCTAGTACTTGACATTTCTACTGTGGGAAAAAGATTCCGACTCACTGTACCTTGGTACATGTGACAATAATAAACCGATTCCAATTGCCTATTTATGCCTTTCATAACTTTATAAACATTTGGTACATTGTTTTTAAATATAAAACATAACATGAAGATGTTTACAATGTTATCTGAATTTATTATCCCGTGACCAACAGATTAGAATAACACAGATAAATTAGATTTATAGCTATCAAATACTCTAGTTCCAATTAGTTGCAGTACCACAAGATACTCATGGATGGCACTGCGATGTTGTAGCAGCGCCACAACAGGCTGCTTTTTGACATGAGGCTGCTGCACTTTCCCTTTTGATTTCCTTGGTTGCTTAGATATCGACTCCTGCAGAAAGGTAATTCATAAGCGCTTACAGTCCTCTATATTTCGCTCAAGACACCAGATTTCATGACAGTTCCTGGATAATGAATACTCTCAAGCTATTCAATACCAGCTGGAGTGCAAACTACACTATTCCTCAACTGAGATTCATAAGGATCACTGAACAACAATCAGAACCAAACTGATTTTTCTTCCCTTCCCTGGAATATTTCATACAAATTGTCACTGCCTCCTTCCTCCCACCACAACTGATATCCAGTAACTCAGCAAAGCTCAACAAATGTGGGAAGTTCTTGACATTCTCGTTTGCACATTTATTCACTGAACTATTTGGGAGCCTCTGAATTTCTCCTTATATTTTCTTTACTTATCACAGTCTCATTCATCAAAACATTGGCCAAAAGTCTTACGTGAAAATGAAACTATTTTGAAGTTCATTTCATAAAAAATATATTTTGTGGTTGACTTACCAAACTGTACATTATTTACTATAGTTCAGAGCATCTTCAACCCAAGCTGAGAGCACTGATTTCATTACCAAAAGGCAGAGGCTGAAACCAGGATGTGCACAGTACACTGTCTCCTCACTCCATTGTTGTTAGCAGATTTACAGACAACTACCACAAGAACACCTAGAATTGTTAAAAGACAATGCTATCTACAGCAGATACAAAGCAAGGAGCAAGTTGCCTCCACAATCTTTGGTATAGGATATATATCCAGAGACCCTGTGCAATGCTATACTGCTGTGAAAATATTGCTTTTAATCAAATTCACTTTGAGATTAGTTTATTGACATATACACCAGGGAGCAATAAAATTCCTTCCTCCTATGAAGTTCACTGAGTAAACAGTACACATGGTAATAACAAATACAATAAACACAGCGATGAGCACAATGGAACAGAATGGTGCAAAGTACATCAGAATGGGTTGTGGGTGACCATGCTGGCCATGCACAGATGAGAATGAATAAAAAGCACCTTCAAAAAGCAAGGTCACATCAAGCTGTTTTCCAACCACAATACAGTGGGTGGAGTAGCACAGAGAGAATGGAATGAATTTGTCCTGGCCCTCTACAGCAGATGCAACCTCACTGACTTTCCATTCTGCTTTGGAGCACCTAAACAACCACAAGACATACGTCAGGCTACTGTTTATAAATTACAGCTCAGCATTCAACAACATCATTCCTTCAGTACCAATAACCAAGCCTCAAAAACTGGGTCTCTGCACCTCCCTCTGCAACTGGATCCTCGACTTCCTAAATGGGAGACCACAGTCAGTGCGGACTGGCAATAGTATCTCCTCCTCGCTGACTATGAACACAAGTGCACCTCAAGGATGCATGCTTAGCTCACTGCTCTATTCCCTCTACACTCATCACTGTGTGGCTAAGCACAGCTCAAATACCATCTATAAATTCGCCAATGACTCCACTGTTGTTAGTAGAATCTCAGATGGCGATGAGGAAGCTTACAGGAGTGAGATAGATGGGTTGGTTGAGTGGTGTCACAACAACAACCTTGCACTCAACGTCAGCAAGACCAAAGAACTGATTGTGGACTTTGGGAAGGGGAAGTTGAGAGAACACACACCAGTCCTCATTGGGAGAGTTCGCGGTGGAAAGGGTGAGCAGCTTTAAGTTCCTGGGTGTCAACATCTCAAAGGATCTATCCTGGGCCCAACACATTGAATCACGAAGAAGGCATGCCAGCGGCTCTACTTCATTAGGAGTTTGAGGAGATTTGGTGTGTCACCAAAGACTCTTACAAATTTTTCTAGATGTACAGTGGAGAGAGTTCTGACTGGTTGCATCATAGCCTGGTACGGAGGCTCCAATGCGCAGGACTGCAAGAGGCTGCAGAGGATTATAGACTCAGCCAGCTCCATCACAGGCACAACCCTCCCCACCACTGAGGACATCCTCAAGAGGCGGTGGCATCTATCATTAAGGATCCTCACCATCCAGGACATGCCCTCTTCTCATTACTACCATCAGGAAGGAGGTGCAGGAGCCTGAAGACCCAAACTCAACGATTCAGGAACAGCTTCTTCTCCTCCGCCATCAGATTTATGAACCCATGAACACTACCTCATTAGACAGTCTATTTTGCATTATTTATTTATTTTCGTGATTTATATGATTTTTGTCTTTGCACTGTACTGCTGCCGCAAAACAACAACTTCACGTCATATGTCAGTAATAATAAATCTGATTCTGATTCCTTGGGGAGTTGCTTCCACATGCAGATGGAATATACTTGAGTGACTGACAGTATAAATAAAACCTATCACGATGTGTATTGCCCAACTATGTCAAGCCCAGCTCTTTGTCCTATGCACAACACAAGTGCTTAGACAAAATGATCACTTTCCTATTCTCTGAAAATACCATAGAAGGCATTCCAATATATCAGCAAGCCAACACAACACATAAGGAGTACATGTTAAAGAGAAACAAATCCAGAAATGGCAAAAATAAACATCAGAACTGGAACCTTTGAGGGATTTTAACCAAAATTTTGAAGGCTGAATAACTATTGCGGATGTACCCTGCAATGGATACCTTGCACGTGCATCACATTCTGATGGTGAGAAAGTGATAAAATGCTATACACCTAATGAGTGATTGCTTTCAAACCAACTTTAGTTAGAAATTAAAATAGAAAATGTTGGAAATACACAGCTGGTCAAGAGGCATATCTTGTCGCAGATGCTAATGACCTGCTGAGTATTTTCAGAACTTTCTGTAGCTTTTGTGCTTCTACTTTAGTTAAACTTCCATGAGCAACCCCAATTCAGGTTTTGCTAATCGGAGAAAATAACAAGGGTGCCTGCCTGCGCTTCACACCACTCCGGAACAAGGTTAATCCTACTGCTGTGAAGATTACTTGTATTTATCACACTCCTAAATCTTGCTCACTCAGCACCCTCATCATCACCAGCATTGAGCCCCATCTCATCTTTCAATGCGTTGACTTCAAACTCCTCCATTTTTTTTAAACAAATCTTTTCATGACCTCCACCATCCAATTACTATGGCCTTCTACAGAATTGTGTCCCAGTTGTAGCATTCAAACTCTGTCCCTTGACATTTTCCATCTGCTCTCTCCCATTTACCATATAGGGAGTTTGGAAAGAAGTTAAAAAGCAGGCCCCCAAGGCTTGTGATCTCTGGGTTACTCTCAGTGCCACGTGTTAGTGAGGGAAGGAATAGAAAGATAGGCCAGATGAATGCGTGGCTGAGGAGGTGGTGCAAGGGGCAGGCATTCATGTTCTAGGATCATTGGGATCTCTTCTGGGTCTGAGGGTTGCACCTGAATTGGAGGGGGATCAATATCCTGGCTGGGAGATTTATTAGTGCTACTCAGGAGGGTTTAAACAAGATTGGCAGTGGGGGTGGGACCCTGAGCAGTAGAGAGGCCAATGAGAAGTCAGGGAAAATACTCCAGCCAATGCGAGCAAGTTTAGTAGTCAGGATAGCCAGGAGCAGAGTAAAGGCAGAGGAAAGATCGCTGGTGTAAATTGCATTTATTTCAATTCTTAATGGGTAAGGCAGATCAACTCAGGGCATGGATTGGCTCTGGGGACTGGGATATTATTCTCCTAACAGAAACATCGCTGAGAGAAGGGCAGGACTGGCAGATTAATGTTCCTGAATACAGATGCTACAGGTGTGACAGAGGTACAGGTAAGAGAGGAGGGGGGAGTTGCCTTTTTAATGAGGGAAGACATAACAACAGTCTTAGAGAGGATACTCTTGGGGGATCATTCAGTGAGACCATATGGATAGAATTTAGAAACAAAAAGAGGATGGTCACTTTGATGGAACCGTATTATAGCCGTACCCCCCCCCACCCCACCGCCCCAGCAATAGTCAGCAGGAATCATAGGAGCAGATGTGTAAAGAGATTGCAGACAGTTGTAAGAATAATAGGGTAATATTAGTGGGAGAATTTAACTTCCCTAACATTGACTGGGACACCTGTAGTGCAAAGGGCTTGGATGGAGTGAAGTTTGTTAAATGTGCCCAAGAAAGTTTCCTTAATCAATAATATAGAGGGCCCTATTAGAGAGGACGCAATACTGGAACAAGGTAGGGCAAGTGATTGAAGTGTCAGTTGGGGAGCACTTTGGGTCCAGTGACCATGATTCTACTCGTTTCAAAATAGTTGTGGAAAAAGATAGGACAGGTCCACAGGTTAAGGTCCTAAACCGGGTAGGGCCAATTTGAGGCATTAGGCAGGATCTTGCAGAGGTTGATTTGATGGGACTGTTTGCTGGTAAAGGGGCAACTGCCAAGTGGGAGGCTTTTAAAAGTGTGATATCAAGAGTCCAGGGGCAGCATGTTCCCGCTAGGGTGAAGGGCAAAGCTGGCAAGTTTAAGGAACCCTGGCTGACGAGAGATATTGTGGCTCTGGTCAGGAAAAAGGAGGCATACATTGGGTTTAGGCAATCAGAAACAAACAAATCCCTTGATGACTATAAGAAGTGTAGGAGTGCACTTAAGAGGGAAATCAGCAGGGCAGAAAGAGGGCACGAGATGGATCTGGCAGGCAGAGTTAAGGAAAATCCAGAGATGGTATAGATATATTAAGAGTAAAAGAGTGGCTAGGGAGAGAAAAGGTCCCTTTAAAGATCAGCATGGCTGTCTAATTGTGGAGCCACAGGAGATGGGCAAGATTTTTAATGAATATTTCTCATTAGTTTTTATTGTGGAGAAAATGGTGGATCAAAAAAAAATGAGGGAAATGAGTGATGATGCCTTGGACCGCATACTAATTACCTGGGAGGAGGTATTGGTGGCCTTAAAGCGCATTAAGTGGATAAATCCTCAGGGCCCGACCAAGTGCATCCGCGGACCTTGTGGGGAGCTAGGGAAGAAATTACGGAGGCCCTTGCAGAAATATTTGCTTCATCTTTAGCCACAGGTGAAGTTCTGGAAGACTGGAGGGTGGCTATTGTTGTACTGTTGTTTAAGAAGGGCAGCAAGGTCGAGCCAGGGAACTACAGATTGGTGAGTCTGACATCAGTGGTGGCTAAGTTACTGGAGTGGATTCTGAGGGACAGGATTTCCCAACATTTGAATAGGCAAGATCTAATTAGGGATAGTCAACAGAGCTTTCTGTGTGGGAAATTCTGTCTGACAAATCTCTTAGAGTTTTTTGAAGAGCTAACCAAGAGGACAGATGAGGGTAGGGCAGTGGATGTTGTCTACATGGACATTAGAAAGGCCTTTGACAAGGTCCCGCATGGCAGGCTAGTCCGGAAGGTTAGGTAGCATGGGATCCATGGAGAAACAGCTGATTGGATTTGTAATTGACTCGATGTTAGGAAGAAGAGGGTGACATTCGGAAGTTGTTTCTCGGACTGGATGCCTGTGTCTAGTGGTGTGCCAAAGGGATCAGTGCTGGGACCTTTGTTGTTTGTTATTTATACAACCTATCTGGATGTGAATGTACAAGGCATGGTTGGTAAGTTTGCTAATTAAAATAGGTGGTATCGTACTCAGTGAAGAAGTTCATCAAAAATTACAGGGGGATCTCTCTCAGCAAGGTAAGTGGGCCGAAGATTGGCAAATTACTTTCAATTTGGATAAATGCGAAGTGTTGCACTTTGCAAAGTTAAACCAGGGTAGAACTTGTACAGTGAACGGTCGGGTCCTGGGGAATGTTGTGGAACCAAGGGAGCTAGGAGTACAAGTACATAGTTCACTGAAAGCAGTGTCACAGGTGGACAGGGTGGTGAAGAAGGCATTTGGCACCCTGGCCTTCAGTCAGGGCACTGGGTATAGGAGTTGGGACATTATGTTGCAGTTGTACAAGCTGCTGGTGAGACCGTACTTGGAGTACTGTGTACAGTTTTGGTCACCCGTTATAGAAAAGACATCATAAAACTGGAAAGAGTGCAGAGAAGATTTATGAAGATGCTGCCAGGACTCAAGGGCCTGAGTCATAGAGTGAGGTTGGGCAAGCTAGGTCTTTATTCCTTGGAACATAGGAGATTGAACATAGAACAATACGGCCCACCATGCTGTGCCGCCCTTCAAACCACACGTAAGACTATCTAACCCCTTCCTCCCACATATCCCTCTATCTTAAATTCCTCCATTTGCTTATCTAACAATCTCTTGAACTTGTCCAATGTATCAGCCTCCACCATCACCCCAGGCAGCGCATTCCATGCACCAACCACTCTCTGGGTGAAAAACCTCCCTCTGACATCACCCTTGAACTTCCCACCCAATACCTTAAAGCCATGTCCTCTTGTTTTGAGCATTGGCACCCTGGGAAAGAGGCACTGGCTGTCCACTCTATCTATTCCTCCCAATATCTTGTATACCTCTATCATGTCTCCCCTCATCCTCCTCCTCTCCAATGAGAACAGTCCTAGCTCCTTTAGTCTCTCCTCATAATCCATACTCTCTAATCCAGGCAGCATCCTGGGTAAATCTCCTCTGCACCCTTTCCAACACCTGCACATCCTTCCTATAATGAGGTAACCAGAACTGGACACAGTACTCTAAGTGTGGCCTAACCAGAGTTTTGTAAAGCTGCATCATCACTTCGCAGCTCTTAAACTCGATCCCCCGACTTACGAAAGCTAACATCCCATAAGCTTTCTTAACTACCCTATCCACCTGCGAGGCAACTTTCAGTGATCTGAGGATATGAACCCCCAGATCTTTCTGCTCCTCCACACTGCCCAGAATCCTGCCATTTACCTTGTACTCCACCTTGGAGTTTGTACTTCCAAAGTGTACTACCTCACACTTCTCTGGATTGAACTCCATCTGCCACTTGTCAGCCCAGCTCTGCATCCTATCAATATCCCTCTGCAAGCTTCGACAGCCCTCCACACTATCCACAACACCACCAATCTTTGTGTCATCTGCAACCTCGCTAACCCAGCCTTCCACCCCCTCATCTAAGTCATTAATAAATATCACAAAAGGTAGAGGTCCCAGAACCAATCCCTGTGGGACACCACTAGTCACAGCCCTCCAATCCAAATGCACTCCCTCCACCACAACCCTCTGCTTTCTACAGGCAAGCCAATTTTGAATCCACACGGCCAAGCTTCCCCGGATCCCTTGGCCTACCATGCAGAACCATGTCAAATGCCTTACTAAAATCCATGTAGATCACATCCACTGCACTACCCTCATCAATCTTCCTGGTCACCTCCTCAAAGAACCCTATCAGGCTTGTGAGGCAAGATCTTCCCTTCAAAGCCATGCTGGCTGTCCCTAATCAGTCCATGTTTCTCCAAATGCTCCTCCAAATGCTCATAGATCCTATCTCTTAGAATCCTTTCCAACAGCTTACCCACCACAGACATAAGGCTCACTGGTCTGTAATTCCCTGGACTATCCCTACTACCTTTTTTGAATAAGGGGACAATATTCACCACCCTCCAATCCTCCGGTACCATCCCCATTGACAACGAGGACTCAAAGATCCTAACCAATGGTTCAGAAATCTCCTCCCTCGCCTCACAAAGCAGCCTGGGGAATATTCCATCAGGCCCCGGGGACTTATCTGTCCTAATATTTTCTAACAACTCCAACACATCCTCTCTCTTAATATCTACATACTCTAGAACATTACCCTCACCTACACTGTTCTCAGCATCATCAAGACCCCTCTCCTTGGTGAATACTGAAGAGAAGTATTCATTGAGAACCTCACCCACTTCCACAGCTTCCAGGCACATCCTCCCACCTTTGTCTTTAATCGGACCTACCTTTACCCTAGCCATCCTTCTGCTCTTTATGTACGAGAAAAAAGCCTTGGGATTCTCCTTAACCCTACTCGCCAAAGCCTTTTCCTGTCCCCTTCTCGCTCTCCTCAGCCCTTTCTTAAGTTCCTTCCTTGCTACTCTATATTCCTCACGAGCCCTATCCAATCCTTGCTGCTTACACCATATGTATGCTGCCCTCTTCTTCCTAACTATTTGTTCCACCTCTCTCGTCACCCACGGTTCCTTCACCCTACTATTCCTTCTCTGCCTCACCGGGACAACTTTATCCCTAACATCCTGCAAAAGATCCCTGCACATCGACCACATCTCCATAGTACATTTCCCTTCAAAAATGTCACCACAATTTACACTCCCAAGTTCTCGCCTTATAGCCTCATAATTTGCCTTTCCCCAATTAAATATCTTCCCGTCCTCTCTGCTGCTATCCCCATCCATGACAATTCTAAAGGTCACTGTCCACCAAATGCTCACCCACCGATAGATCTGTCACCTGACCTGGTTCATTACCTAAAACTAGATCTAATATGGCATTCCCTCTAGTCGGCCTATCAACATACTGCCTCAGGAATCTGTCCTGGACACACTTAAACTGCGCCCCATCTAAACCTTTGGCACTAAGTAGGTGCAATCAATATTTGGATAGTTGAAATCTCCCATTATAATAACACTGTTATTTTCACATCTCTCCAAAAACTGCCTCCTAATCTGCTCCTCAGTATCCCTACTGCTACCAGGGGGGCCTACAGAATACTCCCAGGAGGGTAACTGCCCCTTTCTTGTTCCTAACTTCCACCCGTATTGACTCTAGAGAGGATCCCTCTACACTATCTACCCTTTCTGCAGCTGTAGCCGTGTCCCTGACCAGTATCGCCACCCCTCCTCCTCTTCTCCCCCCCTCCCTATCCCTTTTAAAACACTGAAAACCAGGAATATTCAATAACCATTCCTGCCCCGATGTCAGCCGTGTCTCTGTAATAGCCACAATATCATAGTCCCATGAACTTATCCAAGCTCTCAGTTCATCTCCCTTACTCCTGATGCTTCTCGCATTCAAGTAAATGCACTTTAGCCCATCCACCTTACTACTTTTGTAGCCTGTATTCTGCTTCTCCTTCCTCAAAGCCTCTCTACCTGTCAGATCTGACTTTTCCCCATCCCCTTCTTCCTCTGCCCGACTCCTCTGGTTCCCTTCCCCCTTGCAATCTAGTTTAAACCGTCCTGAACCACCCTAGCAAACCTGGCCGCAAGGATATCGGCCCCCTTCAGGTTCGGGTGTAACCCGTCCTCTCTGTACAGGTCCCACCTTCCCTTGAAGAGATCCCAATGATCCAAAAATCTAAAACCCTCCCTCCTGCACCAACTTCTCAGCCATGCATTTATCTGCCATCTCCTCCTATTCCTACCTTCACTATCGCGTGGCACTGGCAGCAATCCCGAGATCCCGTCCTTCAGCCTTCTGCCTAGCTCGCTAAACTCACTTTTCAGGACCTCATCCCTCTTACCACTTATGTCGTTGGTACCAACATGAACCACGACTTCTGGCTGTTCTCCCTCCTGCTCTAGAATCCTGTGGACCCGATCAGTGACATCCTGGACCCTGGCACCTGGGAGGCAACAAACCTTCTGGGATTCATGCTCACTGCCACAGAACCTCCTATCTGTTTCCCTGACTATCGAGTCCCCTATCACTACCGCCTTCCTCTTCTCCTCCCTTCCCTTCTGAGCAGCAGGACCAGTGCCAGTGCCACAGACCTGGCTACTGGTGCTAGGCCCCAGCAGGTCATCTCCCTCAACAGCCTCCAAAGCGGAAAACCTGTTATTGAGGGGAACAGCCTCCGGGGTCCTCTGCTCTGTCTGCCTGTTCGTTTCCTTTTTCCTTTTCCCTCCCCTGACAGTCACCATTCTATCTGCTTCCTGGACTCCAGAATTACCTGCTCTAAGGGGGGGGGTGACCATCTCCTTATGTACAGTATCTACAAAACTCTCCCCCTCCCTGACGCTGCGCAGTGTTTGAAGCTGTAACTCCAGCTCATCAATTTTGAGCCGAAGTTCCTCCAGCCTCAAGCACTTACTGCAGATGTGGCCATCTGGGACTGCAGCAAGGTCCACGAGTTCCCACATCAAGCAGCTGCAGCACCCCACCATGTCGTCCATCTGAACTAATTCCATTTTTTTCCTCCCACTAGTTTTTCCTACTTAAATATTTATCACAGATAACAGGTAAACCTTAGCTTTACCTACCTACCAGCTACTCACCTACCTCGCTCCTTTACCGCCTAAGCCCCTTAAGCCAAAGCCCGACCACTCTGCTCCCTCTCACTCCGCTGCCCGCTGGATATGGCAGTTCACTTTTTAAACTGCCCGCGCTGTGCCTGCGCAGTCCAGCCCCCACTCTTCCCGACTAAAACTTATAGAAACACTTAAAAAGTGTTTGAGGGATGACCATATAGAGGTGTATAAAATCATGAGGGGTATGGATAGATTGAATGCACAGAGTCTGTTTCCCAGGGTAGTGGAACTAAAAACTAGAGGGCATGGGTTTAAGGTGAGAGGTGAATGATTTAAAAGGGACCTGAGGGGTAACTTCTTCACCCAGAGGGTGGTGCGTATGTGGAACGAGCTGCCAGAGGAAGTGGTTGAGGCAGGCACAATAACAACATTTTAAAGACAGTTTGGTTAAGTACATGGATAGGAAGGGTTTAGAGGGATATAGGCCAAATGGGACTAGCTTGGTGGCCACCATGGTTGGCATTGGACAAGATAGGCTGAAAGGCCTGTTTCCATGCTGTATGACTTCGTTACTCTCTGACTAACTGAGCACCCACGGCACTCTGAAATAGAGAATTTCAAAAAACTTTCCAAACCTCTTGGCTTATTTCTCAGTAGTTCATTACATATTCCTTTTCCTATTTAACAAACTAGCTTACATTGTTTCGTCCTGTCAAAAGGTGCCAAAAAAGAATAAGCTATAGCTTTGACAATAGGCTCTAACCAAAAAGAGTTGAAAATGGACTCATTAATTGTGCAGCTGTGTAAACAATTTTACTGGAAGGAAGCACCAATGGGAAACATTATTCCTTTAAAGTAGGTTGATGGAAATTTATAGTTTGTTATTTGACCTTACTTTGTTCAATGTTTGAATACTGGAATTGAAATTATTGCGAAACTGTTTATTCTTGTTGTAAAACACCGAATGCTTTCTGTTCTGACAAACAGCAAATATTTTCCTGCATCTTCTCTGAAGTTACTAAGAAAAGAACACACACGGGTTTAGTCAAATGTCAGAATGGGATCTTGGAAATCAGTAATGTGAGTAAACATTAAATGGTCAAGTAAAATATATAATTGAATGGAATTCTACTTCATATGAAGTCTCATTTTGTAAATAAATGCTTTGAAGTGACTGGAATCCCAACATGCATCAAAATGGGTCAAGGATACTTAAATTATTTAAGTGCTGCATGAGAATAAGTGGCTGAGTTGAATAAGCTGAAGTTGAAAAATAGCCTAAATTCATTTATGTTCTGGAATGCACTGCTTGAAAGGGTGGTGGAAGTTGATTCAATAGTAACTTTGAAAAGAGAATAAGGGAATTAAATGTAAAAGGAAAACATTGAACAGTTATAAGGAAAGAAAAGTGTTTTTTTCCAAAATATCATCACAAACATGATGGACCAAAAGACCATCAGTATCATTCTATGCTGGGAGTAATGCCAAGATTGGATCTGGGTTCCTTTGTGTCCAACATTTCAAGATCGACTCATTGACAGAAGTTCAGATGCAGATTTGGGTTGATCTACAAAGTGGTCCATGGTGGTAATTGGGCAGGGACTTTCTAAATGGGATTCAGGTGGTTAAAACACCCTGCATCTGAAACTTAGGCAAGTAAATTTTTTCTGCACTCAATTTGACCATCAGCCTTCAAAAATCTACCTTGAGGTAAAAATTGTCCCTCTGTTGTTTGGTCTGGTCTAAAGGTTTACAACAACTGAATGACCAATAACATTCACTCATTTTGGAACTGAATAGCACCCCTTTGCTCATTTTACTGCAATAACTGAATTCAGTGGCATATTTATATCCCTTTACCTATAGATTTATAGGTTTTCTCTCTTGTACTTATTGTAAAAAAAAGGGAATAAAAAACAAGATGGCATACCAATTAGGCGTTATTCCCCAACACTGGAAGGCCCTGGACTTTGGTAACACTATGGCTCAGTTCTAGTATTCACTTTTAAGTATCACAATACAAGTCTAGACAATAATACACACACAAAAAAAACACTAGACTGGCACTCCAATAAAGTACAGAGGAAATTCTATATGGCCACAGGTGGCAACTTTCAGGTGAGAGGTTAAACCAAGATCTAATTTGCCCATTCAGTTGAATGCAAAAGATCCCAAGGTATTCTTTCAAAGAATGGCACAGGAGATGACATCTGGTGTTCCAGCCAATATTTATCTTTCAATTAACATCACTAAAAAGGTTATCTGATCAATTTCACACCACAAATTGGTTGCTGAGCTTCTTACCTTAAAAACTGCAAGTACACTTAATTGGCTGTAAGGGACATCCTGAGGTTATTAATGGTGCTCTTTCAATGCAAGTCTTTCTAACATCCTGGAAGGAAGCTAGGACTAAAGTGAGTGCATGCCATAGACTGGAGAAAAATTCAAGTGGTTATTTCATCAAATGATAAATTATGACCAGAAAAAGAGAGGAGCAAGCAAAGATTACAGGCATTCTTTTGATTAGAAATATCTGCCACGTTATGATCTTTTAATGGTATTATTGGATACAATCCAATAAAGTACTACCCATTTGTTTTTCAGTTGGCTAAACAAATGATAATCAGAGACGCATATGCAAGGCTGTAAGAGTGGTTGGAGGAAAGTAGTCAAAGAGGTTCCTCTAACAATCCACTAAAAAAACGTGTATAATGTGAGGTTACGGATATGCACACTCTCATTTGCTACATAATGTTAGGATAATTAAACATTTTAATAAATTATGACATTTCAACACTTTATGGGTATATCCCAATCCTTATGTCTCTGTAAATTGTTTACAAAGTTAATTAAAAGTAAGTGCTTTTTTACTTTGGGTTTGGAGTCTGAGAAATCTTCTGTGCAATTGGCTTCTCAGTCTACTTGATGACACCAAAGCTCCTGGCTGCCAACTTTTTGCCACAGTTTACCGCAGAGTGAATTAAATGTTACAGAGGAAATACACACCACAGAAACCACTAGGTCTTCGTCATCAACTTTCTGAGATTAGCAGCAAATGCTATCGCTTTGCTGCTGATCACAAGGTCAAGGTCTCTGCCAAAACAAAGCATCCATTTTTGGTTATTTCTGATAATCAGCTACATTTTTCAGATTCAGAGTTCATATTGTGGTACTCACAAGAAAACAAGAAATAGGAACAGGATCAAGCCTGCCCTTCTAATATCATCATGGCTGATCTACCCCAAACCTCAACTTCTTTACTGTGCCAGTTCCCTCTCCCCTCAATTTCTTGATCGTTCCAAAGCTTATCTACCTCCTCTTTAGATATCGCCACTGACCTAGCCTTTACAATCCTCTGAGGCTGAGAATTCCAGAGATTCACCATCCTCTGCGAGAAGAAATTCCTTCAGTTTTAAATGACTGTCCCCTTATCTTCTAATTATGCCCCATCATTAGTGAGTCTCCTACTAGTGGAAACATGTCTCAAAATCTAGCCTGTTGTCAGAATCAGATTTATTATCACTGACTTCTATGACATGAAATTTGTTGTTTTGCAGTGCAGCAGTACAGAGCAAGACATAAAATTACTATAAATTACAAAAATAAATAGGGTGCAAAAGGAAGGAATAATGAGGTATTGTTCGTGGACTGTTCAGTAATCCAATGGCAGAGGGGAAGAAGTTGTTCCAGAATCACTGAGTGTGGGTCTTCAGGCTCCTGTACCTCCTCCCCGATAGTAGTAATGAGAAAAGGGCACGTGATGGTCCTTCGTGATGGATGCTGCCTTCTTGAGGCACTGCTTCTTGAAGATGTTCTCGATGGTGGGGAGGGTTGTGCCTGTGATGGAGCTGGGTCTAAAACCCTCTGTGGCCTCTTGCGATCCTGTGCATTGGAGCCTCCATACCAGGCTGTGATGCAACCAGTCAGAACACTCTTCACTGTACATCCAGAGAAATTTGTAAGAGCCTTTGGTGACACACTGAATCTCCTTAAACTCCTAATGAAGTAGAGCTGCTAGCTTGCCTTCTTCGTGACTGCATCAATGTGTCGGACCCAGGAAAGATCTTCCAAGGTGTTGACGCCCGGGAACTTGACGCTGCTCATTCTTTCCACCACTAACCCCTCAATGAGGACTGTTGTGTGTTCTCCCAACTTCCCCTTCACCAAGTCCACAATCAATTCCTTGGTCTTGCTGACGTTGAGTGCGAGGTTGTTGTTGCGACATCCCTCAACCAGCCAATCTAACTCACTCCTATAAGCTTCCTCATCGCCATCTGAGAGTCTACCAACAACAGTGGTGTCATTGGCGAATTTATTAATGTCCCCTTACAAGATCATAAGACAAAGGAGCAGAAGTAGGCCATTCAGCCCATCGAGTCTGCTCCATGAGTTAAACTAATACTATTCCTATCTAGCCCCAATTTCCAGCCTTATCCCTTTATCTCTTGATACCTTGACTAATTAGATACCTATCAATCTCCTCCTTAAACGCCCCCAATGATTGGGCCTCCACAGCTGTACGTGGCAAAGAATTCCATAATTTCACTACCCTCTGGCTAAAGAAATTTCTCCTCATTTCTGTTTTAAACCGGTACCCTCTAAGATTGTGCCCTCTTGTCCTGGACTCACCCACCAAGGGAAACAGCTTAACCACATCTACTCTGTCCAGTCCTTTCAACATTCTAAATGTTTCTATGAGGTCCCCTCTCATTCTTCTGTACTCCAGTGAGTACAGTCCAAGAGCTGACAAACGCTCATCATAAGTAAGCCCTTTCATTCCGGAAATCATCCTCGTAAATCTTTTCTGAACCCTCTCCAACATCAGTACATCCTTCCTAAGATGAGGGGCCCAAAACTGCACACAGTTTTGGATATTATATGTTTCAATGAGATCACCTCTCATTCTTCTAGACCCCAAAGAATGTGGATCCAACTTTTTTAGCCACTTGTACTTAGATATCCTAAGCATTAGCACAGTCAATCTCTTTTAGACTGCCTCCAATGTCAATACATGCTTTCATAAATAATGGGATTTTCAGCAGCACAAGATAGCAGATAGGCCATTTTACTCTGCATGTCATCTTTTGTGATCATTAAGAGAGGCACAATAAATGTGCTTGTAAATCCCAGAATTCATTCATATATATTCCTATATTACAATAGTGACCACATATTACAAATGTGTCATCAGCTCTGAAGCTCTTTGGTTGCCTCAATGATGTTTATAGAAATAAACACCATTTTGTGTTGTGATACAAAAGTGCATTCAAGAGACGAAAATGTGCATTTTAATCACCAGTTGAAAGCATTACCCTTGCTTCTTGCCAGAAAAAGAGTGAACAGAAAAGCCAGCTGCAGGTAAATTTAGTTAAAAAAAAGATAAACATGAAAATCATCTGATCATTGCTGATTTACAATAGAAAATTGTTGACAAAGTTACAATATTGGAAAACTAAACGTGTAACAGTTTATTTTCTAATTCTACTATATTAACCTAGGTAAGCATTTATATTTATGCATCACATTTCATAACCGTGGGATATTCCAGAATGTTTTACAGCCTGTGAATTACTGATGACATTTACTCACTGTTGTTTTCTATGCACATATGGCAGCTACTTCACACACTGCAAGGACTCACAATTAACAAGAGACACAGACAGGCACATGCACAAACACACGCACACACACAGAAACAGACACATATTGCCTTTTTAATTTCACCCAGATATTTTGCATACTCTGTAAAAAGTCCACCTCCAAAAAAAAGTTCTTTCCCTACAAACCAGAGAAAGGCATCAGCTCATCCAAAACTCTACTCCTCTGTCTTCTATTGGCTTTTGGTACAGGAATGTCTCAATTTCATCCCTCTTCTCAAGTTCCCCATGGCCTTTCATTGGCAATTGGGAGGCAGGTTCAAGGTTCAGTTTGAATTGTGGGCCTGTTGCATCAACATTCAGTAATGCCTAACTTCCAGTGTGTTCAGCACCACTGAATGGCCCTTTCAAATTTAGCTTACAGCCAGATGTGGAAAAGGGCAGTTGAGCTCTGGAACAGGCCCTCGTTTGAATCATTTTAGGGGACAGAGACCTAGCAATCGGAGATCAGGGTCATCTTGGGGCCTTGGTCAGAGATCAGGGGGTCAGATCAGAACCTCAGTCAGAGATTGGGTCAAGTCAGGATCGAGTGAGAAGCCAGATGAGATCATTGGTTGGAAGGAGAAAAGGGAAGGTAATCACAGAGGGAAAAATAGAGAGGAGACAGGAATAGGAACCCTCTGGGGGTACAATTCCCAATTACAGAGAAATCACAGAAAAGTTACACCATAGAAGGTGGTCATTTGGTCCATCAAGTCTATAATGGCCTAATGCAAGGCCAATCCAGCTTGTTCCACTCTCCCACCTTCTCTCTATTGCTCTGCAAATTCGTTCCTTTCTCGTGCTTGACCAGCTCCCTTTTCAATACCACAACTAAATATACATCAACTTACAACCTTGGCAGTTCCTTCCAGACCTTAACCACTTGTGGCATTAAAAAGGTTCCTTCTCATATCACTTCTGTTTTTATTACAAATGCCTCTGGTTCCTGGGCCTCCTAGCAAATGGAACATTTTCTCTCTATTTACTGTCTAGACCCTTCATGAGTTTAAATATCTCTTTTAGATCTAGTCTCAACTTCCTCTATTCAAAGGAGCACAACGCCAGTTTCTTCAGTCTATCTACAATAACTGAGTTCCATTCTCCCTGGAATCATTCTGGTAAATCTTTTCTGCATCTACAAATGCATTCACATATTTCCTACAATATCATCCCCAAAACTGGACACAATACTCCAAAATTTTTGACTTTGACTTCCTTGTTCTTATACTTCATGTTTCCATTCATAAAGTCCCGGACCGTGTTATGGTTTCTAACCACTTTCTCAAACAGCTCTGCCACTTATACTGTTCCATGCATATATAATACCCATGTCACTGTTCTTGTACCTCTTTAGAACTCTGTCCTCTAGTTTCCCTTGCTTCTCCCTGTTCTTGCAACTAAAAGATATTAGATTGATTTTTCAAGTTAAATTTCATCTGTCACATGTCCATGCATTCCACCAGCACATCATACCTTTCTGAAGTCAATTATTATCTGCTTTATAGTTCATTATGCTTCCAAACATTGTGTCAGAAAATTTGGAAATTGTGCTTTGTATTTCCAAGCCAATGTCATTTACATATATTAAGATAAGCAGCAATCTTCGTACCAACTCCTGGGGAACTCCAGTATACACTCCCATCCAGTCCAAAGAAAGACACCTTTCCTCATAGTTAGACATCCTATCCATACATGTTCTTACTACTTCAGTTATTCACAGGCTTTAATCCAGCCCATCTAACAATTAAATTCCATTCTCCCTGGAATCTTTCTGGTAAATTTTTACTGCATCTGCAAATACCTTCACATAGTGCGGAGTTGTGAATGAAACTAAACATGGCGGAATTATTGGCAAACACCATTGATGCCACTTTCCATCACTCTTTGATGACTGAGAGAAAACTGACTGGGCTGTAATTATCTTGACTGGATTTTTTGTGAAGAGGACGTATCTGGACAAATTTCAATGCTGATGGGTAGCTGTCTGTATTAAGCTGTACTGGAGACGCATCTAATTATTGACACAGGTCTTTAGTACTATAACTGGGATGTCATCTGATCACTTAGCTTTTGCAATATTTGTTGCTCTCAGTCTTCCCTGGAATGAAACATATTGGCTTAAGGCTGTGATGGTGGGGTTCTCAGGTGCAAATTGAGATGATTAATCTACTCAGCTACTTCTGGCCTCATGTGGGTGCAAATCCTTCAGTCTTTTCCTGGCATTCACATGCTGTGACCCATTGTTGTTGTTAAGAAAGGGGATGTTGGAGTTCATGACTAATTGTGCTAGGATTGTAGAGCTTCAATTGGATTTGCTGGTTGCAAGGTTGCTTATCTCAGTCTATTGCATGCTAAACACGTGCTGTTTAGCATGCATGTAGTTACAGTTACAGCTTCACTAGGCTGGCACTTCTTCACTTTTAGGAATTAATGAAATTTGGATGGTGACAAGTGCTTCCATTATCTAGGGACATTTAAGAGACTGTTAGATTGCCACATGAATGATAGAAATATGGAGGGCTACATGGTGGGGAAGGGTTAGATAGATATTAGAGCAGGATAAAATGTCGGTAAAACATTGTGGGCCAAAGGACCTGTACAGTGCTGTAATGTTCCATGTTCCTGGGTATCTCCTTCAAAACCCTAGGATTTAGGCCATCAGGTCCTTGAAATTTAATTCCATCCTTTTAATCCCATTGATTTCTCTGATACTAATTTTTTACTAATGCTAATTCCTTTCGATTCTTTATTCATGTTGGACCTGTGGTTCCCCATATTTTCTTAAAGGTTTACTGTGTCTTCTTCCATGAAGACGGACGTGAAATATTTGTTTAATTTCTCTGCCATTTCCTTATTCGCCAATATAGTTTTTCCTGTTTTAGTATGTAAGAGACCCACATTAATCTTTACTTTTTACATACCCAAAAAATGCTTTCAGTCTGCTTTTCTCTCTCTCATTAACCTATTCCCCTTTTCTGCTTTCTCTTTCCTTCACAGTTACTTGGTCCTGTTTTGGTAAATTTGCAAATCCTAAACAAAACATTGAACCATCAGTAAATTTGGTTCATCTTCTCCAATAAGTGTGCAAAAACTATCATATGGATGAAAGAAGAATGCAGAGTTAGAGGGAAGATGTTTTCATAAATTCACAATTTGTTGTGTTATGTTACTACACAAAGTAAAAAGAATCATATTGCATATCAATGTTGTGCTGACAATTACTCATTTATGAGGCAGCACCAGGGACTCCACGTGAGCTCAACATTCAACAACAAGAACTTGTATTACAATAGCACCTTAAGTTAGAAGAGCACACCACAGATGGAAATTCACAAGCCATGTGGAAAGTACAAAGAAAATTCATTCAGGTTCTTGCTCCTGCTCTATTTCCAATGCTGGAAAGTGTATAAGTAGACACTAACCACCAGCTTAGCTATAATAGGCTCACTATGTGCTCAAAGTCAAGAACAGACTTTATGTTCTGAACAGAACTTCATGTTTTGAACAGAAGGGGATTGGTATGTCACCACCCACCCCGACAGTCTCCAATGAACCTGAACCCGTGGTCACAGTTGAGGACATAAGATCAGTCTTCTGGAGAGTGAACCCGCGGAAAGCATTTAGCCTGGATGGTGTCCCTGGCTGTGTCCTCAGATCCTGTGCAGATCAGCTGGCGGGGGTATTTGCAGACATTTTTAACCTCTCCCTGCTTCAATCTGAGGTTCCCACCTGCTTTACAAAGACCACTATCGTCCTGGCACCTAAGAAACACGAGGTAACGTGCCTTAATGACAACCACCCAGTGGCTCTGACATCCACAATCATAAAGTGCTTTGAGAGGCTGGTCATGGCACGCATTAACTCCAGCTTCCCGAAAAACCTTGATCCACTGCAATTCACCTACCGTTGAAACAGGTTTACAGCGGACGCCATCTCCCTGGCCCTACACTCATCTCTGGAGCATCTAGACAGTAAAGACACCTACGTTAGACTATTGTTTATTGACTACAGCTCTGCCTTCAATACTATAATTCCAAGCAAACTCATCACCAAACTCTGAGACCTGGGACTCAACACCTCCATCTGCAACTGGATCCTTGACTTGCTGATCAACAGACTGCAATCAGTAAGGATAGGCTGCAACACCTCCAGCACGATTATTCTCAACACTGGTACCGCACGATGTTGTGTCCTCAACCCCCTACTCTACTCCTTAAGCACTCATGACTGCATGGCCAGATTCTGCTCTTGCACCACCTGCAAGTTTGCAGATGATACCACCATAGTGGGCTGTGTCTCAAATAACAATGAGTCAGAGTACAGGAAGGAGATAGAGCTTAGTGACATGGTGTCATGGCAACAATCGTTCCCTCAATGTCAGGAAAATGAAAAGAGCTGGTCATTGACTTCAGGAAGGGGGACAGTGCACATACATTTGTCTACATCAATGGTGCTGAGGCTGAGAGGGTTGAGAGCTTCAAGTTTTTAGGAGTGAACATCATCGATAGCCTGCCCTGGTCGAACCACGTAGACATCACAGCCAAGAAAGCTCCAGTGCCTCTACTTCCTCAGGAGGCTAAAGAAATTTGGCATGTCCCCCTTGACACTCATCAACTTTTATCAATGCACCATAGAAAGCATCCTATCCAGTACGGCAACTGCTCTGCCCGGGACCGCAAGAAACTGCAGAGTTGTGGACACAGCTCAGCATATCACGGAAACCAGCTTCCCCTCCATGGACTCTGTTTATACTTCTCGCTGTCTTGGTAAAGCATCCAGCAATAATCAAAGACCTCACCCACTCGGGACATTCTCTCTTCTCCCTCTTCCATCAGGCAGAAGATACAAAAGCCTGAAAGCATGAACCTCCAAGCTCAAGGACAGCTTCTATCCCACTCTTATAAGACTATTGAACAGTTCCCTCGTACAATAAGGTGAACTCGACCTCATAATCTACCTCGTTATGACCTTACACCTTATTTTCTACCTGCACTGAACATTCTCTGTAACTGTGACACTTTACTCTGCATTCTGTATTGTTTTACCTTGTACTACCTCAATGCACTGTGTAATAAATTAATCTGTATGAACAGTATGCAAAACAAGTTTTTCACTGTACCTCAGTACAAGCGACAATAATAAACCAATTCTAATGCAAAATTCAAATTCAGTGGCTTTTGGATAAATGGCCACTGTCTCACAGGAAAGGAGGTCACAAACAAGCTACCAGAAGACTGCCATTCCCGAGATGGAGTCAGCACCTTTAGGCCTTAGCTCAATTGGTTCTGCTCCAACTGAGTCAGAAGATGTGGATTCAAGTTCTATTCCAGAGACCTGAGCACATAATCTGGAATACTACTCTGCGAGAGGTGGTATCTATCTTTCAAATGAGGTGTTTGAAGAAGGGCACAAGGGATGTGAACAATGTTCTGTCGACTATTTGTCCCTCAAAGGAAGTCATCATTACACTGCTGTTGGGAGGAACTTACTTTGCACACACTTCCTATTGTATAACCAGGCTCATTGGCTTTGCAAGTCCTGAAGCTGCGAAATATAAGCTACCTTCGTTTTCTCAAGAGAATATATTAAAAATCCAGAGGATGCTATCATCAAGTAGTAAAAACATACAAGTACAATGTTGGTAGGAACCTTATTAATAGGTTTCCCCTTCTTGATAACTTAGTGAAAAATCATAGTTAAGATGACAAGATGATAAATGGATAGAACATAGAATAGTACAGTGCAGGAACAGGGCCTAAGGTCTACCATGTCTGTGTCAACCATGATGCTAATCGAACTAATCCCATCTGCCTATACACCATCTGTATCCCTCTGTTCCCTACCTGTTCATGTCTCTAGCTAAGTGCCTCTTAAATGTTGCTATCATATCTGCTTCTAACACCTCCCCTGGCAGCGCAGTTCAGGCACTCTCTGTGTAAAAAAAATTTGCCTCACACATCTGGGGAAGGATTAAACTAGCTTCGCAGGGGGATGGGAACTGGAAAGACAGGTCAGTAAGGGAATGGGCAGGAGGGCTGATGTCAGGGAATGTAGTATTAGGCAGATTCCTGATAACAGATGTGATGAGACAAATGGCTTGAAGCGTTTGTACTTTGATGCTCAGTGTATCATGGGCAAGAGTGAAGAACTTAGAGCATGGATCAGTACATGGCACTGTGATGTTGTGGCCAATAGAGACTTGGTTGAGGGAGAGACAGGAATGGGTGAGCTATGTACCAGACTTTTGGAGTTTTAGGAAGAATAGAGAGGGGGGTAAAAGAGGGGGAGGAGCTGCAATACTAATTAGAGATAATATATCAGCTGCACTCCGGGGAAACATAATGGAGGGCTCGGACACAGAGTCTATATGGGTAGAACTCAGGAATAGGAAGGGTACAATCACTCTCTTGGGGGTGTGCTATAGACCTCCCAATAGCCACTGGGACAGTGAGGAACGGATATGCAAACAGAGTAGGGAAATGTGTAAAAATTACAGGGTTGTGGTCATGGGAGACTTCAACTTCCCTGATATAAATTGGGACCTTTTTAGTGCAAGGGGGTTAGATGGGGCAGAATTTGTTAGCTGTATCCAGGAGGGGTTCCTAAATCAACATGTTGACAGTCCAACAAGGGGAGAGGTTATTCTGAACCTGCTGTTGGGTAATGAGCCTGGCCAGGTGACTCACCTATCAGTGGGTAAGCAATTGGGGAACAATGACCACAACTCATTAACTTTCAGAATAGCTATAGATAAGGATAGGTATGGGGCTAGCGGGAAGGTTTTAAATTAGAGCAGGGCTAATTATGAAGGCATAAGGCAGGAACTAGGTAGAGTAAACTGGGAAAACGTTTTTGCTGGCAAGTCCACGTCGAGCATGTCAAAAGTGTTTAAAGATCAAATACACAGAGCACAGTATAGGTATGTCCTGATTAGAAGGAAGGACATGAATGGCAAAATAAGGGAATCTTGGATGTCCAGAGAAGTAATGAACTTAGTCAAGATGAAAAAGGACAAGTATGTAAAGCTTCAGAAGTTAGGATCAGACAGAGCATGTGAGGACTATAGAGAAGCAAGAAATGAACTCAAGAAAGGAATTAAGAAAACCAGGAGGGGCCGTGAAAAGTCCTTAGCAAATAGGATAGAGGAGAATTCAAAGGCATTCTGTACCTACGTCAGGAATAAGAGGATAATGAGGGAAAGGGTAGGACCATTTAAGGATAAAGAAGGGAATCTATGTTTGGATGCAGAGGATGTGGGTGAGATTCTGAATGAGTATTTCTCTTCAGTATTTACCCAGGGAAGGGATATGCAGGACATAGAAATTGGAACTGAGGGCAGAAACATGTTAGGGCATTTAGAGGTTAAGGAGGAGGTAGTGTTAGGTCTTCCAAACAGTATTAAGGTGGATAAGTCCCTGGGGCCCGATGGGATATACCCCAGGTTACTGAGGGAGGTGAGAGAGAAAATTGCTGGGGCCTTGACCAGTATCTTTGTGTCCTCTTTGACCACGAGTGAGGTACCGGATGACTGGTGAGTGGCTAATGTTGTTCCTCTATTTAAGAAAGGAACAAAGGAAAATTCGGGGAATTAGAGAACGGTGAGTCTCATGTCAGTTGCAGAGAAATTGTTAGAGGAAATTCTGAGAGATAGGATATACGAGCATCTGGAATCCAGTGGCTTGATTAGGGAAAGCCAGCATGACTTTGTGCGGGCAAGTCATGTCTTACTAACCTGGTTGAGTTTCTTGACAGGGTGATGAGAGAGATTGATGAAGATAGAGCTGTGGATGTCATCTATATGGACTTCAGTAAGGCATTTGACAAGGTCCCACATAATCGGTTAATCAAGAAAGTTCAGATGCATGGGGTCAGTGGAGAATTGGCTGAGTGGATCCAGTACTGGCTTGCCCATAGAAGGCAGAGGGTGGTGGTTGAAGGGACTCATTCAGGCTGGAGGCCTGTGAGTAGTGGTGTTCCACAGGGATCTGTACTGGGACCTCTGCTGTTTGTGATAATACATAAATGACCTGGATGAGTATGTTGATGGATGGGTTAGTAAGTTTGCAGATGATACCAAGATTGGTGGAGTTGTAAATAGTGTAGAAGACTGGCAATGGATGCAGTGTGATATAGATCAGTTGCAGATATGGGCCGAGAAATGGCAGATGGAGTTTAACACGGATAAATGTGAGGTGTTGCACCTTGGCAGGACTAATGTCAAGAGGCAGTACACTCTTAAGGGCAAGATCCTTAACAGTGTTGAAGAGCAGAGAGACCTTGGGGTGCAAGTCCATGGCTCATTGAAAGTGACTACACAGGTAGATAGGGTGGTTAAGGCGGCTTATGGAATGCTTGCATTTATTAATTGGGGTATCAAGTATAGGAGTCAAGAAGTTATGTTGCATCTCTATAGAACTCTAGTTTGGCCACATTTTGAGTATTGCGTGCAATTCTGGTCGTCTCACTATAGGAAGGATGTCGAAGCTTTAGGTAGGGTGCAGAGAAGGTTTACTAGGATGCTGCCTGGATTAGAGGGCATGAGCTATCAGGAGAGGCTGGACAAACTTGGGGTCTTTTCTCTGAACCGGTGAAGATCCGTTGGAAGTGTATAAAATTATGAGGGGCATAGATAGGGTGGACAACATCTTTTTCCCATTACTAAGCAATCCAATACAAGAGGGCATGCATTTAAGGTGAGAGTGGGCAGGTTCAGAACAGACGTGAGGGGTACATTTTTTACTGAGAGAGTGGTGGATGCCTGGAATGCGTTGCCTGATAGGATGGTGGAGGCAAATTCATTGCATGCTTTTAAGAGGGACTTGGATGGGCACATGAATGAGAGGAAAATAGAGGGATATGGGCATTCTGTAGGTAGGAGGAAATAGCTAAGTCGGCACAACATTGTGGGCTGAAGGGCCTTTTCTGTGCTGTACTGTTCTATGTTCTATCTCCTTTAAACTCTCCTTCCCTCACCTTAAGGCTATGTCTTGTAGTATTTGACATTCCACCCTGGGGAAAAAGACTGACTATCTACCCTCTCCATGCCTCTCGTAATTTTATAAACTTCTATCGGGTCACCCCTCAGCCTCTGATGCTCCAGAGAAAACAATCCAAGTTTGTCCAACCTCTCCTTATAGCTAATCCACTCCAATCCCAACAACATCCTGGTGAACCTCTTCTGCACCCTCCCCAAAGTTTCCACGTCTTTCCTATGGTGTAGTGACCAGAACGGCACACAAGTACTGCAAATGTGGCCTAACCAAAGTTTTATACAGCTGCAACGTGACTTGCCAACTTTTATACTCAGAGCCATAATCAATGAAGGCAAGTAGGCCGTATGTCTTCTTTATCACCCTATCCACTTGTGCTGCTACTTCCAGGGAGCTATGGACTTGCACCCCAAGATCCTTCTCTACATCAATGCTCCCAAGGGTCCCGCCATTCACTGTATACTTGCCTCTTGCATTTGACTTTGCAAAATGCATCACCTTACACTTGTCCAGATGCCACTCCTCTGCTAAATTTCCAACTGATCTATATTTTGGTGCAATGGTGGATTGAAAATTGAACTCCTGGGTGTCAGTTCTGTACATCTCAATTTTGTTATTCCCGCCCCCCCCCAAAAAAAACCAACTTATGCAAAAATACAGATTTAAAAACATACTCTTTAAAAAGGCACTTTTTTAGGATTAGAAATTTGCACCTAAACTGTTCCTATATTATTACATATTTCACATTTTTTATGAAATTCATTAGGTTGGCATTGATATTAGACTTCCTAAAAATGCACTGGGAGAAGTAAGAGATATCAAGCTCGTTATAGTTACCAAATCCTGTAGCCAGTATTTGTAAAATGAGCACCAAGCCTGCTTAGAATCGTAGAGTCATTGAGCCATACAGCACAGAAACTCACCCTTCAGCCAATCACATCTATGCCAACCATTCTGCCCATCTATACTAATCCCATTTGCCCATATGAGGTTTGTATACTTCTATACCCTGCATATTCAAGTGCCCGTCTACATGTCTCAAACACAATGATTCTATCTGATTCCACCACAGTGTGTTCTAGATATTAACCACTCAGTGTAAAACAAAACCTCCTCAGATCCCCTTTAAAACTTCTTCTCACCTTAAACCTATGCTCTTTTGTTTTTGATTCCCACACATGGGAAAAAAGACTATCTACCCTATCTTAGAATTAGAATAATTTTCTGCTCTGCATTGGAAAACCCAAAGGCATTTATTTTTCCCTTTACTGATCAAAGGGAGTCAGTCCAATGGGATTTATATAAATTGCAAGTCAGTTATCAGTAAGTTAGGCAGGAGTAACATTAAGCTGCTTTTCTTTAAAGAGAAAAGGTAATAAAAATTAAGAGGCTGCTGTTTTATGATGAGATAACCAGAGGCTTTATATTATTCTGGATGCTTTTGTTCATCATCAATTTTGTATTTTAATCTCTCACTCTCTCATACAGTCAGACAATTAAAACAATGCTTTTAGAGAAGTTGTAGGCACCATGTGAGAGCCCTACTTCAAGCTTCCACAGTGGATTTAGTTGAATCTATTTTCACTTTATCTGACTGTCAAGAAAATGCAAAGATGATTTTATATTCCACCAAATTTTATTCCTCATTGAAGTCACTTGCAATCCACCTGATTTCAATAGGTTTTGCAGCCAGAGCATTAGAGACTGAAAATATTTTTTGACAGTTTTAGAGGTGAATCAAACAATTAGCCAAAATGATCATGAATGCTACACTGACATTGAAAGTTTGTTCTACTTTTTGAACAGTGCTTGTTATAAGCAGCTTGCAGAAATAATAGCAGTACTTCAATAGCATTTCATTAAGCTATTTCATACATGCAGCCCACAGCAGACATAAATATGAAAAGGCTGGTCAACACAACCATTCATTCACGATTTTGTTGTCTGTCTCTCAGATGTGTCTAGGGCAGCTAAGGAGAAGGACCATTTCTTGATCATGAAGGAGTATATTATAATTTCTGTTTCATCTGGATCATCTAAATCAGTTGACTACGAAGTGGGCCTTAACATGGTCCTGAAAGCCAATTGTCTGCCAAGTCTCCTTGTTGTGTGCCAATGACAGGTGACCCAAACAGAATAGGGAAATGTACTTCAAATATGAATAATGAAGGAGAAAAAGGTGACCACTGGGTGTCATGGAATTCAACAGGTTATTGAGAAAGGGAGGTTGATGGAGGGATTTGACAGTACAATCAAGAATTTTCATACAAAGGTTAAATACCATGGATGCTAAAATTTCCAAAAAAAGGACAGAAAATGATGGTATCATTCAGTCAGATAAACAATATCTGTGAACAAAGAAACAATTAACATTTCAGGTCAATTGTCCATCAGAACTGGATGAATTTAGATATAAGTTTTTTGTGCAAAGAAAGAGAGAAAGGAACAGAAAAGATCAGTGATAGGGTGGCATGCAGAAGAGAATAATTGACAAAAGAGGTGATGGTCAAAGGCAAAAGTAATAGAACAAGTAAAGAAGCAAAAAAAAACTGACCACAGTGACGGTGTAAAAAGAAATAGAAAAACTTTATCTGATGCTAAAGTCAGTGCTGTAACAATGCCCTATTGCTTATCTTAAGTCGAGCATCATCAGAACAAGGCTGAGGCCAAAGAAATCAGAGTAGAATGGAGAACTGAAGTTATGGGAAACTGTTAGCTTACCTCAGAAGAACTCAGGCCTGGAATAACAGCAGCAGAACAAAAAAAAAGCAATGCTGGAAGTTAGGGGTCAGAACTTGGGAGGACAGGGTACAGAAGAGGGGAGAAGTTACAAGTATAAAACCATGAGAGAAAGTTCTATGACGGAGAAGGAAAAAGGAGAGAAATAGAAATAGAGGTGATGGTCTCTGATCCAGACTGGCAGTCAAAAGACACATGCAAACAGACACAGGGAAATTCACATAACCCTAACGTTATAGACAAGCAAGATGTGTCTTAGTAGCAATCACCGATGGGACTCGAGGGTGAACAAGTCTAAGAGCTAATGAATGGTTTGATATCTAGAAGAAACACTATTAGAGGTGCTTTTATGGAACTGAGAAGCCAGAATTCAATCCATGGACTTCAGCTGCACTTTTTGACAAGTCTAAGTCTTGCCTAGGTAAGGCTTGTCAAAAGACTTTTTGACAAGTCTTTTGACAAGTCTTACCTAGGCAAGCAAAGTAGCAGCATTCAACCTAGAACAAGTCCCAGATTCAAAATTCACTTTTACAAAGCAAATAATTCCCAATGTTCTGACCAAAATTAATACTGAAATAAAAAAAACAACTCCACTCCTGTTGATGAATGTTTTTTTAACATAACACACAAAATGATTAATTGATTGTAGTGTGTAACTGAATATCTGTGGATGCTATATAATTACAAGTTTTTAAACTTTCCCAAGAACAACGATTCCCATATCCTACAACCATCAGTGATCCCAACACCATTGCGTCCCCCTCACCAACAGCCAATCACAATCCCCTGCCAACGTGTATACCAACCCAACCTGAGACCCTGGCCAGGTACCAAAGGAATCCAAAGTCTGTCCACCATCCTTTCTCTATCCTCACTCTTCTGTACACACTCCCCACATCACTGCCCAACACCTTTCCTGAGACTTATGAACTAAGCATACTAACTTTACTTCTTTTCCTTTGCAAGCTCCACAATAGCAGAAGGAAATATTTTTCAACACATTAATTGTACAAGGCATTTTGTGTGTTGCAACCTCACAAGAAAATAATTTGTTGACCTGCTAATGCCACTAATTTAATGGGCCTTTCATGGTAGCAAAGACTTTCCAAACCATCATTCTTTACAAGGATTTCAAAATCTGGACTATCCTCCAATTTTTCCTAACTTCTATCTTTAAAATCTTCTTGGCATTATTTAACCGCCTCTGTGTTTACTTCATCTCTGTTCTTGGCAGTATCTTGCACAATGGCCTTGGCTTTTCACCATGTTTCTCATTGAAATTAGACATTATAAATTTACAAAGGAAAGGATTCAAGACCCACTTGTGACACCAAATGAAATGGAGTTTTGACTTTTTCCACAGTGAAACTTTAATCTATCCATTCTTGAATGATATAAATTGCAGCCACTGCATCTTCATTATGCAATGCAATTTACAAATGCATGTGTTATTGTGGCATAGAAAGATTGAAAAAAATTATGTAATTATATGAAAATTAAATAACATAATGCTGCTTATAATACATCAGTTGGACATAGACAAGAATCAACAACACGAACCACCTCAAACCAAAGAGCTGAATTGACTCTTCCCAACATAGTTCTGGTTACCACATATAATTCCTCACTTCCAAAAACAAAACACTCAATTCCTTACTTTTCAATTTTCAGCTATGCATTGAGCTGCTTAATTTCCCATAGGTATCTCAGCTAATCTTCATAGAGTTAATGACATAAGGTTACACATAAGCCAGACTCCATATTAAGGTCCCGATCACAGCTTAAGGTTTACTGTGAGGTAGACCATTCAAAGAAAGGAAGTGCCTGAAGTGATATTATAAACATCACATGTACAACGTGTGGTCTACACACGCCTACATCGCTTGCATACTCCATCAAAAGGAAGTTGAAGGATGAAAAAAAGAATGTTAAATTCACAGCCATTTGTTTTTTTCCAGAAGTTCTATTGATGCATATCTTAAAATGTTGCAACATGTACCTGTTAAACTTTTACTAAAATGATTTCAGCAATATAAACAAAAGAACAAAAACAAAGAAATTGCTCGGGAATATCTCTCTCTTCCCAATAATATAAATTTTGAAAAAAAACAGGTAAACTAAAAATCAACATGAAAGTTGGAATGCCAAAATATTGAACATTTACTCTAGTCATGCAGAGCTATTATGACAATAATGAATTAACAAGTGGATATCTAGCTGCAGTGAACACGTGCAATATGTAGATTACCAGTGAAACAAGACATTCCCTATTGCTTAAATATACCGAAAGCTAATATGTCACCTTAACTACCCACGGCCATCTATTGAATTCAGTAAGAAAGCAGTATTACCAATGTATAAAAAAATAAATCAATAGTTGCTTACTATCAAACTGGTTACTGATCTTTTATTCAACGTACGAAACACAGCAGGAAAAGAAATGAAGCCCTGTTCTTAGCTCTCCCTGCCTCCTACCTGAGTATGCAAATATCGAAGCTCGTCTTCTCAAACCCGCTGAAAGCACCACATTGCCATCTAAAGTAGTTCATGCACTGGCTTCTCAACCTGTCCTTAGCAGAGATCATGCTGAATATCTCTGAACAGAAACTGCAGTACCTTAGTCCGTAGTCACTTCCCAAAGATCCCATCCTCCGGGGTGGTTTCGGGGAACTGTTTACATTTACGTTCTTGGCGTTCTGTGTGCTGGCTTTCATCATTGCCTCTGGCTCTGAAGAGGAAGGTTTCAGCTTTGTTCCTGCCATCATTCAGGCTGCACAGAGTTCTCTCCAATTAATTTTGCTCATTGAGATCCACAGCAGTTATTGCACTGCATACAACACTGCAGGCAGCTACCACCTGGCCTTAAATTCATGCGCCTCTCCCTCCGCTTGAAAGTGGAATAGTCCTAATCACCAGATTTTTACCCCGTTAGTCTTCACGATGTAAGGAATAAAAAGAAATGTAAAATCTTGGTATTGCTACAGTTATTATGACAACAGCATTCAGCAACAGGGGCAGAAGTATTTGACTATCATAAGCGCGAATAGCAATAGCACGTGAAATGCTGCACAGCCACTTTCATTGCACTCAGTTTCTATTGTCCACGGTCTGTTGGTGTAGGTGGAGAATTTGGTCTCGTTAATAAAAAGGAAAGTTGTAGAAGCAATTATGATTTTGTATGTGGTAATGTGCTCCCTTTTCTCTTACATCAACATCAATTGCTGCTCCAAGCTCCACCAGCTTCACATCAGTGGAAACGAGAACTGTTCTCAGCCGCATTTCTTCTCACGGAACTATACAAAACGACCTGCATTTTACCGATCAGTTCATGACGCTGAGACATCCCAAAGCACTTTACAGTCATTACTGATGATGATTTACAAAACCCTGTTGAAAATCTGCATAGAGCAAGCCGCAATAAAAAAGCATCGTGATAATGACCAAATTATCTTTTTTTTTAGCAATGTTGGTTGAGGGGTAAATGTTGGCCGGAACACTTGGAAAAAATTCCTTTACTATTCAAAGTATCCACTTGAGAAGGTAGATGTGGCATTGTCACACAGCTAAAAGACAGTAATAGTACGGTCTTCCTCACTACTGCACTGGAATGTCAACCTAGATATTGTAAGTCAAGTTTTTGACGGAGGCAAAAAGACATGCAACAAGACTCCAAACATACTGTTCACACATAATCCAGGTTGAGAAAAATAAAATCCCATGATAAAAAAGCACTGAGCAATAATATGGGATACATTAAAATGTTAAAAATTCATTCTATATATTTTATTTAAGAAAATATTCTGGGCACGTACCACCAGACTTAAGGACAGCTTCTACCCCACTGTGATAAGACTACTGAACGGTTCCCTTATACAATGAGATGGGCTATGACCTCACGATCTACCTTGTTGTGACATTGCACCTTATTGCACTGCACTTTCCCTGTAGCTGTGACACTTTACTCTGTACTGTTGTTGTTTTTACCTGTACTACCTCAATGCTCTTTGCACTAACTCAATGTAACTGCACTGTGTAATGAATTGACCTGTATGATTGGTTTGTAAGACAAGCTTTTCACTGTACCTCAGTACAAGTGACAATAATAAACCAATACCAAGAAAAATAGAGGGTTATGGGCTGTGCGGGAGGGAATGCTAAGATTGATCATGGAGTAGGTTTATATAGGTTGGCACAACATCCTGGGCCAAAGTGCCCATTCTGTACTGTGCTGTTCTATGTTAAACTTTACTCACAATTGTACTAGTTTACTCTACATGTACACCAAGCATTTGGGATTAGACTCATAAGGTCAAAAGCCAAATTCTACTCAGTTTATTACATCTTCTACCCCGCCCCGCCCCCCACCCACCTACCTTCCCCTTCTCACCTGGACTCGCCTATCACCTGCCTGCGTGTGCTCCTCCCCCTCCCCCAATCTTCTTATTCTGGCTTCTGCCCTCTTCCTTTCCAGTCCTGATGAAGGGTCTCGACCCAAAACATCAACTATTTATTTCCCTCCATGGAGGCTGCCTGACCTGCTGAGTTCCTCCAGCACTTTTTGTGTATTGCTCCAGATTCCAGCAACTGCAGAATTTTTTGTGTCTGTGTTTTTTTTAAAATGTTTGGCTCCGAAGTAAATCACCCAAAAGGGTGTTCAAATCTGGCTACACCTTCCCCATCAGGGATGGAAGGGAAAACAAGGCAAGCCCTACACCGAAAAACCCATTGGCTTCTGCTCACTTTATCAGGGAATTACGAGAGTAGATATTCAGAGATCTCTCTCTTTAGATTGCAACTAGAGTCTATTAAGAATATTGTAAGACAGCAAAACATACAGATGCTAGAAATGCAAAACATAAAATACTGGAAATACTCAAGTCAGGCTGCATTACTCTGGAGAGAAAAACAGAGTTAATATTTCAGGATAATGACACATCATCAGGTTCTGATGAATCAACCCAAAAGTGTTAACTCTGCTTCCCAACTTGTGTTCAGTTCTTGGCATCACACTTTAACATGTCAGGGCCTTAGTAAGAATACTCTTCTAGTAAAACTTTTCTTCATTTATGACAATGTACCAGCAATACAGGATTTCAATTAGGTGATAAAACTGGAAAAGTTTCCCTTTGAGCAGAGAAGGTTAAAGGGAGATTTGATGAATCTACTTAAATTCCAGATAGTTCTGATGGAATAAATAAGGGAAAAAAAGTGTTTACTGTGGTAGAGTGCCTGGCAGAAGCGGACAGGGATTTAACAATATTAGCAAAGGAGTAAGAGGCAACATTAGGGATGGTAAACTTTACCTGTTGAGTTTTCATGATCTGAATGTACTGCCTAAAAAGTTAATGGGAGCAGATTCCACAGGAAAGTGGATAAACTTCTAAAGGTAAAAGAATTACAGACTTATGGGGAAGAGCTGGGAATTGAACCTTTTTTTGGTTCAATTAAAGGGCTGGCAAAGGCAAAATGGGCCGATTGGCTTGTTTACATTATAATATTCTATGATGCTGTTACATATGCTCATGGAATGGGAGAGTGGATTGTAAAGGTCAGTACAGTAGTGCAATATAAATAAACAAACAAATAACTGCATTGAAGTTAGACATAGTAAATGAGGCTTTTTACATAATCCATTAATGTCCTCTGAACAAGACAGGAAACAGGAAATTGGTTTAGAGTAGTGATCTAATTTGAGTACTCACACTGCTATTAAATAAACACTTATGCTTGCCTCATTCTAAACAGAAATCTTATTAAGTAGGAGAATAATCCTTTATATCTTTATGCAACAAATTATTCATTCTGATCAATTTTCCTAAGACCGATATCAGAAGATAGTAAATGAATATTCACTTAGATGGTGCCGTCCACACTATTTCAATGAGCTTCACAGTCAACACAATAATCACAGTTGTTATATGGCAAAACTCACCTAATTTAAGCATAGCAAAATTCCACAGTTATAAGGCACTAGGAGCCTATCTTTATTGATTTTGGTTCCAGTCTTCTGACAAAATGAGGTCTTTCACATCCAATTGAATCGGCAGAGTAGGCCTATTGGATTGCCACAGCAGCATGATATTCAGCAGTTTATTAGTCCCATCACCTTAGAACATAAGAATACAAGACAGAGGAAGGAATGGGATATGCTATTAAGATTCCCAAAGAAACATAAGAATGGAATTGTTTTGATAAATCAGAGAACTGAGGGCTAGAGATTGCACTGGTTCTTTTTATGCACATCATTTGCATTATGTGAATATTGTACACTTCATGCATTTTAATCAATAAATACACTGTTTCTGCAGCTTAAGTCAGTAATGTTTGGATATTTTTAGTTAGAGCCACAAGTTTTGCCCAATTTGCAATGTCAAACTGAAACCAGTCTCGTCTCACTTTTTTTTAAGAAACATGCAGCACACGATATATAGGGTACATTGGGTAAATAAATAGGGTTCAGGATAGGTATGTTCCGATTAGAAGGGAGGACATGAATGGCAAAATAAGGAAACATTGTATGTCCAGAGAAGTGATGAGCTTAATCAAGAAGAAAAAGGACAAGTATGTAGAGCTTCAGAAGTTAGGATCAGATACAGCACATGAGGACTATAAAGAAGCTAGAAATGAATTCAAGAAAGGAATTATGAAAGTCAAGAGGGGCCATGCAAAGACCTTAGCAAGTTCGGTTAAGGAGAATCCAAAGGCATTCTATACCTATGTAAGAAATAAGAGGATAATGAGTGAGAGGGTAGGACCACTTAAGGATAAAGAAGGGAATCTATGTTTGGATGCAGAGGATGTGGGTGAGGTTCTGAATGAGTATTTCTCTTCAGTATTTACCCAGGAAAGGGACATGCAGGATGCATAAATTGGAACTGGGGGCGTAAACATGTCAGGGCATTTGGAGATCAAGGAGGAGGTAGTGTTAGGTCTCCTAAACAGTATTAAGGTGGATACGTCCGAGGGGCCCGATGGAATGTATCCCAGGTTACTGAGGGAGGCGAGATAGGAGATTGCTGGGGCCTTGACCAGTATCTTTATGTCCTCTTTGACCATGGGTGAGGTGCTGGAGGACTGGCGAGTGGCTAATGTTGTTCATCTGTTTAAGAAAGGAACAAAGGAAAATCCAGGGAACTAGAGAATGGTGAGACTCACGTCAGTTGTAGGGAAATTGCTGGAGAAAATACTTAGAGATGGGATATATAAATATCTAGTTGTAGGGAAATTGCTGGAGAAAATACTTAGAGATGGGATATATAAACATCTAGAATCCAATGGCTTGATTAGGGAAACCCCAGCATGGCTTTATGCAGGGCAAGTCGTGTCTTACTAACCCGGTTGAGTTTTTTGACAGGGTGATGACAGAGATTGATGAAGATAGAGCTGTGGATGTCATCTATATGGACTTCAGTAAGGCATTTGACAAGGTCCCACATAATTGGCTAATCAAGAAAGTTCAGATGCATGGGGTCAATGGAAAATTGGCTGAGTGGATCCAGCACTGGCTTGCCCATAGAAGACAGAGGGTGGTGGTTGAAGGGACTCATTCAGGCTGGAGGCCTGTGAGTAGTGGTGTTCCGCAGGTATCTGTACTGGGACCTCTGCTGTTTGTGATATACATAAACGACCTGGATGAGTATGTTGATGGATGGGTTAGTAAGTTTGCAGATGATACCAAGATTGGTGGAGTTGTGAATAGTGTAGAAGACTGGTAACGGATGCAGTGTGATATAGATCAGTTGCAGATATGGGACGAGAAATGGCAGATGGAGTTTAACACAGATAAATGTGAGGTGTTGCACCTTGGCAGGACTAATGTCAAGAGGCAGTACACTCTTAAGGTGTTGAAGTGTTGAAGAGCAGAGAGACCTTGGGGTGCAAGTCCATGGCTCATTGAAAGTGACTACACAGGTAGATAGAGTGGTTAAGAAGGCTTATGAAATGCTTGCTTTCATTAATCGAGGTATTGAGCACAGGAATCAAGTAGTTATGATGCATCTCTATAGAACTCTGGTTAAGCCACATTTAGAGTACTGCGTTCAATTCTGGTCACTTCACAATAGGAAGGATGTTGAGGCTTTAGATAGGGTGCAGAGGAGGTTTACTAGGATTATGCCTGGATTAGAGGGCATGTGCTATCAGGAGAGGCTGGAAAAACTTGGGCTCTTTTCTCTGGAGCGGCTGAGGGGTGATCTGTTGAAACTGTATAAAATTATGAGGGGCATAGATAGGGTGGAAAACAATATCTTATTAGAATAGACGTGAGGGGTACATTTTGTTTTACACAGAGGGTGGTGGATGCCTGGAATGCGTTGCCTGATAGGGTGGTGGAGACAAATTCATTGGGGGCTTTTAGGAGGGGCTTGGATGGGCACATGAATGAAAGGAAAATGGAGGGATATGGGCTTTCTGTAGGTAGGAGGGATTAGCTATGTCAGCACAACATTGTGGGCCAAAGGGCCTGTTCTGTGCTGTACTGTTCTATATTCTATGCTCAATATACGTACGCAAGCTCCAATGAAGCAGTAGCTTGAAAATGACCCAATAAATTTTAATGATATTGTTGAGGGATAATTACTTGCCTGGACAGAGACATTCCTGCCATTTTTTAAAAAAATAATACCATGGAATCTTTATTGTAGAACTTGGAGGGCTTGGCTTAAGCTTATTCAAAAGATGGCACCTCTAATACATAAAACTTCATCAACATGGTGCTTCCAGGCTAGATTTGATTCTCAGTGGGTTGAGCAGCATCTGTGGGAGGTAAGGAATTGTCGATGTTTTGGGTTGAAACCCTGCCTCAGGACTGAGAGTGGAGGGGACAGAAAATACTAAAGTTTGAAAGCACGTACGGCCAGATCCAAGGACAGCTTCTATCCTGCTGTTATCAGACTCTTGGATGGACCTCTCATATGCAAATGCAGAAACAGTGTATTGTTTATCCATCAAAATGCATTAAGCGGACAATATTCACATAATGTAAATGATGTGCATAAAAAAGATCATTATTGGTATTGGTTTATTATCATCACATCTCCCGTCTCCACTCCTGACGCAGGGTCTCAACCCAAAATGTCAATAGTTCCTTTCCTCCCACAAATGCTACTTGACCTGCTGAGCTCCTCCAGCAGATTGTTTGTTGCTCCACGTTCCAGGATCGGTAGTCTCATGCGTCTCTTTGGTGCTGCCTAACAGGAAATGGAAGAGGCACAAACAGGTCTTTTTTGTTGTTTGGCAAAATGCAGCATATGATGTGACAGAAGAATCAGTGCTGAAGCCTCAACATTTTACAATTTATATAAAAGACTTGGATGAAGTTTCCAAAGATATGGTGCTAAATTTTCAGAAGACACAAAGTTAGGTAGGAAAATAAGTTTGGAAAAGAATGTAAAGAGACTCCAAAGGGATATGGATAGGCTAAGTGAGTAGGCAAAGTGAGCAGTTGGAGCACAATGTGGGAAAATATTACATGGCCCATTTTGGAAGGTAGAATGAGATGAGAGATTGCAGGGAGTTGAGATACAGAGGGCTCCATACTTTCTAGTGCATAATTTGCAAAGGCAGGTTCAGCTAGTAATTAGGAATACAAATATAATGTTTTTTTAATGCTAGCTGAGGTTATACTTCAGTTATATAAACTGTGGTAAGACCTTATCTGGAATACCACATATAGAATTAGTCACCTATTTAAGAAAAGATGTTAATACATTGGAAGCAGTTCAAAAAATATTTACTTGACTAATAGCTGGAATTGGCAGATTGTCGTGAGAAAAGGTTTAAAAGTCTAGGCTTGTATCACTTGAGTTAACACTCAGAGGCCTGTTCATTGAGATACACAAGATCCTGAGAGGTCTTGACTGGGTGGGTGTGGGGAACATACATTACAGAACATGCAATCTCTAGTTTTAGCTTCTTGTGGAAGAAGTTAAAACTAGAGATCACTATTTAATAATAAGGAGTTGCCTATTTAAGATGGAGATGAAATGAAATGTTTTCTGTCTGGGAATTGAAAGTCTCTGATATACTCTTTCCCAAACAGCGGTGGAAACAAGGTCTTCTAAATAATTTTTAAGGCCAAAGTAGATAGAATCTTGATAAACAAGAGGGTAAAAGATTATCCTGAGTTGATGAGAATACAGAATTGAGGTTACAATCAGATCAGTCTTGATCTTAGTAAACAGTGAAATCATCTTGAGAGGTCAAGTGACCTGCTCGCAATTCTAATTCATAACTTCACATGCAAGTTACTAGACTGAACTTGAATCCAGAACCTTCTGAATCAAAGGCAAGTGTGCTATTGTTTGAACAATTAGAATAAGTGGAAGAAATAAAAGGCTATGTTGGAGTCATGACAATGGATTCCAAGAAGATAAAAGTAAAATTCTGTGAATATTGGAAATGTGAAATAAAAATAGTAAAGGCTGGGCAACAGACACAGTGTCTGAAGAATTCTTGATTAGAAAAAAAGTAATATTTTTAAAAGCTCTTAATTGGGCCAAATACAGCCTTTTAACTACTTATCTGTAAAATAAAAGTAGACTTGCACATTTGAAAGTGATGAATATTTAGATGCCTTCTTGGTGATAGATTTTTGCCTTTTGAATAAATCTGGAGGGCTGCATTAATATTCGTGCTGAATATTTGTTTATAGTCACAGAGTGACTGAGAATTTTCACTTTTGCAGTAACCAGTCTACTATGTTCCACCCATTTTTTTTAAAAAACACAAGATCTTCAGCTTGTATCTTGATGGTTAGAATCTGCAGCACTGAGTTTTTCCCTGTATTAATTTCCTCTTACAATGTGAAGTGGTATCTTTATCTCTGTGTGTGTGGGATGTTTATGATCCTTGAGAGCAATGTGCTCCGTGTACCAGGAGATTTCATCTTGTCTTACTCATTGTAGAAGGAAGGATGAGGGTAACCTAGCAGAGGTCATTTAAACAGCCTATGAAGCTGTTTGATTGTTAAGGAATAGAGATCTTTCCACTTGTGAGGAAGGCCAGAATTAGGGCTCATAAGTATAAGGCAGTCACTAATAAATTGAACGGAGCATTCAGAAGAAATTTTTTGCTGAGAGAAGGGTTAGAATGCAGAATGACTGAGGCAACTGGTATAGGTGTATTTCAGGATAAGTGCATGACAGCATGTAATGTAGGATACGTTGATGGGTTTGCACGAAACAGAACGAAGGAGATTTAGGTGAAGTATTAATTGACATAGACCTGCTTCTGTGCTGTAAATTCTAATTAGGGAATCAAACAAATCTGTAAATTATGGAACACTTGTTCGGTTTCCTCCCACATTCCAAAGCCGTACAGGTTAGGAAGTTGTGGGCATGCTATGTTGGCGTCGGAAGCGTGGCAACACTTGCGGCCTTCCCCCAGAACACTCTATGCAAAAAAGATGCATTTCACTGTGTTTTGAAGTACCTGTGACTAATAAATAAATAGCTATCTATATCTATCTATCTTCCTCTCTTCATCCAAGGCAGTGCCACAAGTTACAGAGCTAAGATAGTTACCTACTTCTTCTCATTTCTCACTGAGCAAAGAAAAATAATTACTTCTCACTGACAATATTCAGTTCTATTTAAACAGTTCGTTCAAATAAAAATAACTTGTAAATCATCAGGATAAGAATGAACATTGAATAATGGAATAATAAAGGATAGATAAATGATAAAGAAATTAATTTCCAAGCAGTCAAGGTTGTACTGCTAGAATTTAGAGTGCTTGGAGGACATCAGACCACAAATGGAAAAGGAGACTTGGGGTTGAATATTTTTGAGATTTACATGAGTGCCTTTAGGAGATTTTTCCTTCAGATGAATTAATGTTTTGGACACTGCCTTGGTTTAAAAAAAATCAATCAATGCTTGCTTTGCTTTGCTTTGCTTTGTTTTTGGTGATTTGGGCCCATGGTTATAGATATATAGTCACTGAAGGGATAGAATTTGATTTTATGATAAGGATGAGAATGGGTTTATGCTGCCCTGATTTAATAACAATGGGGAAAAATGTCACAGGCATGGATTGGTGTTCTAACCAGTGCATGCCCCTGATGGGGGTATTGAAGGCAAGACATTTTCTTACCTCAGTGAGACTAGAGAAGGAAGTGGAAGAATATACCATCTCTATAATTGCTTGTGATATTGCCTTTGGGGAAAAGAAATAGCACAAGTGCTCTATAATTTACAGAATTGCTCGCCTTCACATAAATTAGCAAATCTCTCAAGGCTGGTTTAATCATCCTTTAATACTTTCTATCAAAGGATTCAAGCCAAAACTGGAACAGATTAGAGTGAATTGGTTAAACTGTTGAACAGGCTGCAAATGCTCATTTGTAGTCTCTTCCAACCCCACCATTTCCCCTTCCTCTTCCCCTGAAGGAGGAGGAAACATTGATGGAACAGTACCACAGCATGACTTACTGCTTTCAGCAAGGTGAGGTAAGGAGAGAAATTTGGAAATGAAAAATTAAATGAAATCATAAATTAAATAAATTGTGCAGGGAATACATTCATTTATTTTAAGCAAGGGAGTAAAACTGGCTGCTATCATGGAAGACAAGGAAGCTTATTAAATATCTACATTACTCTCCAAGACTGGATTCTCAGAACAGGAAGAAAATGTTTTTAAAGTAACAGATGGTCTGATGATTCAGGACTCTGCAGGGTGTGTTAACTAACCCTCCAAAAAGGGAATTGTCACTGTACATTTACCTCAAGAGTGCCACATCACTGCTGCATGAAGCCTAACAATCCAATGTTATGTTTACTTACAGTCTATTTTGGAGATTTAGTCCTGGAATGTAAACTCTGTATTTATTCTCCTGATATCTTTATAACTTATCCACTGTCAACCATGGCTCAGTGAGTACTATAGTTGTCTCTGAAGTCAGTAAGTTCATGCCCCTTCGGCAGTAAAATCTAGTTTGACACTCCAGTGCAATACTGACAGGGGTGCTGCACCATTATAGGTATTGCCTTATAAGACCTGTTTAGCTGCTATATCCCTAACAAGCACAATGAACCAAAATTTCAATGATTCCTTCAATATCCAATTAGTTGTTAAAATATTTTATATACAAATACTGGGCCATAGGAAGTTGGGGCCACTGATGGTACTGAAGAACCCACACGTCATGGCTGTTGGTGAGTTGCTAAGCTCCTTCCATCACCATCTGTTCTTTGTTGTGGGTTTCTTTTTTGCTAGACCTTCACGTTCTTGTAAAGCTGGAGAATCCAGGTACTCTTTACGTTTGCTGTTAGTTAGCTCCTCAATATTCTGGTCATTCTCATCAAACTAGTCCTGGTTCTTTCTGTTGGATAAGCCAAGAGTCTCTCAAAAAGGTGAACTTCAGTTCAGTCCAAAAACTGTGGCCACTTTGTGGCTCTTGTAGGCTAGGAGATGACACGTTGTTTCTGAGGCACTACCTGAGAGGAGCCGGCTGTGTGAGATGATCTCATCAGACACAGGGAGGCAGTTAATGCTTGGTGGAAGGAACACTTCAGACCTCTTCAAGTTTGCCTCTATTTGTGATGCAAGTGCCCTTCATTCTATCCCACAAAACCTATCCAGGACACCTTTGATGCCATTCTTGATAGGACGACAAGACGACCATATCCCAATCAAAAATAATTTGCTTGCACATCTTCCAATTTAATGTACTGCATGCAATCTCTACAATGGAAAAACCAGATTGGAGAACGCATTTATTTAATTCACAAGGATCACCATAATTCTCCATCCTATTCCCACCTTGTCTTTGGCAGTGAGGATAAGTCATCACAGTCAACAATTTCAGGTAACCAACCTTTCCAGTTTGTACAAGAACTGGCAAATTCTGATGAGACACCAGTCTGGAACATTACCTCTATTCTTTCCTTTCCATTTCAGATGGATTTCAGGTTCCAATTCAGTTTTATTTCAGATTTTTAACATTTGTATTTTTCTATACCCCACAGTTCCAGCACTTTTTCTTTCTCCTGTCTTCCAACATCTCCTTCTACTTTCATCTCCTCCGGATAGATCAGCTGCAATTAACAAGCCTCCATCATCATCTCTCAGCAACATTATTACTGCTTGTGTTGTTGAGGTGCTCTTGATCTCCATCATCGACATTTTGTTTCTTCTCCCCACCCCTTCCCCTTGCTGCCTGGGGTTTTCAGCAAAAGTTAAGCAGAATGGCCAGATTAAAGGAAGTTGCTCAAATGGATCTGCCTTTTACTAAAATATTGTACAGTCTGTGGTATAATTGTAATGTCTGTGACAGAAAATTTCCAATTGATCCCTTGCATTCATGGTAAGAAACTGTGCAGTGCTTCGCTGAACCTTTCAGAATGACTCTATTTTAGGAGTGCCATGCACCCTTTGGCGTCTTTATATAGCAGTGGAGTCAACAGCAACAAAGAATGTTGAAGGTTACCACACAAATGATTCAAGGTTGAAGGGTTATAACCATCGTAGTGCTGAAAGTGAATGGTAGTCATTATGCTTCAAAGATAGGAGAATTGATTTCTCCGATTGGATACTCTCAATAAAGGTAAGAAGTTACCCAGGCCGAAGTTGCATAATTCTCCCAATAAACCTCTCTGCCTCTCAATTCCTTTAAACTAATGTTTAAAACCCCCTGAATCCCCACCCCATCTCCCCCTGTCCCACCCAATTGCTTTTTTGAGTCACCCTCCTTTGTATCTCTATTTGTGACTTGGTATAAACATTTGTTTGATAACCACTCTTGTGAAGCATATTGATGCATCCAACTATAAAGGAACTATAAAGTTGCAGGTTAATTTTGATTTAGAGTGATACATCATGGAAAAAGGCCTGATGCAGGGCTTTGACCTGAAATGTCGACAATTCCTTTCCTCCCACAGATGCTGCTTGATCCGCTGAGTACCTCCAGCAGACTGTTTGTTCTCCAGATTCCAGCATATGCAGTCTCCTGTGTCTCCATGGATAAAGGCCCTTCGGCCCACTAGTCTGCACCAACCATCGAGCACCCACTTACATTAATCATACATTAATCTAACAATAACAATCCAAATTTTAAAAAGGAAATGCTCCTTTGAAAAATCATATCACAAGATATTGTGTTGAAGTATGGACTTGAGTAGGTTTTGCTTCATTCTTTAATTGTTTCATTGTTTAATCACAAAGTAGATCATTGCCAATGCAATGGTCCCAATAATTCTCTTGTGTCTCCATGGAAAAAGGCCCTTTGGCCTACTAAGTCTGCACTAACCATTGAGCACCCATTCATATTAATCGTACACTTACCCATTTTTTTATTCTCCCCACATTCCCATCAACTCCCCCCAGGTTCTACCAATCACATACACACAAGTGGAAATTTATTGGTCAATTAACCCCCCCCCCACCCCCCCAACTTGTTTCTTAGAGTCATAGAATACTACAGCACAGGAAAAGGCCCTTTGGCCCATCTAGTCCATGCCAATCTGATCTTCTGCCTCGACCCATCTACCTGCACCCAGGCCATATCCCTCCAAATCCCTCCCATCTATGTAGCTGTCCAAACTTCTCTTAAATGTTACAATTGAACCCACATCTACCACTTCTGCTGGCAGCTCGTTCCACACTCGCACCACCCTCTGAGTGAAGAAGTTTCCAATCATATTCCTTATATATTTTGCCTTTCACCCTAAACTTACGTCCTCTAGTTCTAGTCTCATCCAACCTTAGGGGAAAAAGCCTGCATGCATTCACCCTATCTATACCCCTCATAATTTTGTATACCTCTATAAGATCTCCCCTCATTCTCCTGCACTCCAGAGAATAAAGTCTTAACCTATTCAACCATTCCCTATAACTAAAATCCCGGCAACATCCTTGTAAATTTTCTCTGCACCCTTTCAAGCTTACTGATATCTTTCCTGTAGATAGGTGACCAGAATTGCACACAATACTCTAAATATGGCCTCACCAACGCCTTGTACAACTTCAACATAACATCCCAACTGCTGTACTCAATGCCCTGATTTATGAAGGCCAAAGTGCTAAAAGCTCTCTTTATGAACCTGTCGACCTGTGAAGCCACTTTCAAGGAACTATGGACCTATTCCCAGGTCCCTCTGTTCTACCACATATTTCAGAGTCCTACCATTCATTGTATAAGTCATACCCTAATTTGTCCTCCCAAAGTGCAACACCTCACACTTGTCTGCATTAAATTCCATCTGCCATTTTTCAGCCCATTTTCCTAGCTGGTTAAGATCACGCTGCAAGCTTTGATAGCCTTCCTCACTGTCCACTGTGCCCCCCCCCAGTCTTGGTGTCATCCACAAATTTGCTGATCCAGTTTACCACCTTATCATCTAAATCATTAATATAGATGATAAACAACAACGCACCCAACACCGATCCCTGTGGCACATCACTAGTCACAGGCTAGTCCTGGTCACTTGAGAAACAAAGGACTGCAGATGCTGGAATCTAGATGAGAAACACTATGATGGTGGAGGAACTCAGCAGGCCTGGTCTGCTGGGTTCCTCCAGCATCACGGTGTTTTTCAGTCCCGTTTACTTACCTACTTTAAGTTCAATCAACTTTTCCAGTACCTCCATTCTCTATGCATCTACTATCTCAACTGCCTCTTCCTTCACTATTTCTTTGGAAGCAACCTCTTCCCTGGTGAAGATGGAGGCAAAAGTACTCATATAGTACCTTAACACTTCCTTCAACAGCCATGTGGAAATTCCCATTTTTGTCCTAATCGGCTCCATCCATCCATGTACTACCCTTTCACTATTTATATGCCTGTGGAAACACTTTTTGATTCACACTTATGTTGACAGCTAATCTTCTCTTATATATTCTCTTTGCCTCTCTGATTTTAATTTTCACTTTCTCTGATTCTTTTGTAATAGCCTAGCTCTGGCTGGTATTTGCAAACCAAAACTTGTCATAAGCAGCCTTTTATTTGTTTTATCTTCCTCTCTATCTTTTTTGTCATACGAGGAGCACTGGTTTTGTTTGTTCTTTCCTTGCTCCTTGTGAATGTGCCTCAATTGTATCCAAACCATCTCTTCCTTAAAGGTAGCCCATTGTTCTTGTAAAGTTCTGCCTGTCAGCTTCAGGTTGCAATTTACCTGGATCAGATCTACTCTCATCCTATTGAAATTGTCTTTCCCCCAATTAATTAATTTTCCTTTGGATTTTCCACCTTTTCTGTAACTAACCTGGATCTTATGACGTTATCATCACTTTCTCCTAATTGTTCCCTTCCTGAAACTTTGGTGCACTTAACCTACTTCATTCCCTACAATCAGATCTAGCAACACCTCCTTCCTTGTTAGACTAGAAACATACTGCTCGAGAAAATTACCCTGGACGCATTTTAGAACCTCTTCACCTCTGCACTTAACACTATTGCTATCCTAGTCTATATTGGAATAATTAAAGTTCCCCATCATCACAACTCGATAGGCTTTTATGCTTCTTAATAATGTCCCATATTTGTTCCTACCTAATGCCTGGTGGTAGAAATTGTACATGTGGGAACATCAGGTGATGCCCCTTCTCTGAAAGAACTCGACTCAAACAAGGTGGTTGCATAAGAAGCAAAACGATGAGCAACATCTGTCTGTATGTAAGTTGTAGATCGCAACTGGCCTACAGCTGGTACTACACCGCAGATACTACACTTTAGAAAAAAAATATAGCTGCAAAGTACTTTTGGATGCCTTGAGGCCATTAAAGTGTTACACCAAAGAAGTCTGTCTTTCTTTCTGTACAAATACGCCCAGTGCCTCTGAAAAAAACAGGTGAGGAAATTGGGCAGATGCTTTGGAAAGGCATACCAGAAGGTGAGATAGGGCAGATGGAACAGGAAGAGATCCAGGTGGAATATAATTCCAGGGATCAAATTGGCCTGTTTCCACTTTGCATACACAATGAAATTCTACGATACAAAAATTTTCTCTGAAATAGAGTAACAATTAATACAAATTATTCAGAATTATCATCGCTAACCTGATAACTATATGAATATGGTGCTGAAGATTCCTAATAATTATTATTCAAAAAACCAAAATGGAACCAAGTAGGAAATAAAAAACTCCTGAATGGATCAGACAAATATCTTCTGGTACATCAACAAATGCTGTTTCTATTTTAGAGGCTATTGTTTTCCAAGTTACATCTGCCATCCAAAGACAATCAATGCCCCAGCACTGTTGATAGTCTGGACTATATTTTGCTGCTCAGTGGTCAGATTCTCCATTACTCTGCACTTAGCTGGCTTGAATTTGTAAAGCCAAATCTGCTTCACAAGGGCACCCTGTATCCGATTGGCGAGAGCAAAGCAAGCTCCTTCCCACAAAACTACAGAGAAGATCTTTGACAAACAACATAGCTCAGCTTCACTGTCTGACAAAGCAGTCAAGCTTCTGAAAGACACTGATATTCATAAGTATAAGAAATGATATAAAACAGAAACACTTAAATACTTTTAAATAATTAAGTACATCAATACAAACACAACTAAATAAAAAATGTAACTTACTTTAATCTTATTTTTTGTGTTAAAGAATAGGGTCGCATATCCTGTGCCAGATTTCAGTGGTCAACTGGTCCATAGATGCTGCCTGACCTGGTGAGTTCCTCCAACATTGTTGCAAGAAGATTTTACAATCAAGACATTGCTCAACCAGAAGTCATTGCAAATAGGCCGGAACCATGGTGTTGGGTGAAAGGGTCAGTGCGAGTTAGGATAGGCAAAGTTTAGGATGTCATGCGTATTAAGTCAAAGATGGTTACTCCTTTTGTTACATTTAGCACAAGCAATATGGATTGGCACATTGGAAAGAAGCTCCCAGCAGATAAGTGCAAGTCATCCTCATTTCACATAGAGCATTCCCCACAGAGTTATGTGGCAGTGATGCTGTTCTAAATGATATAGACCCAATAAATCCAGGAGCACAAAACTGGGGATTCGGAAGATGACATGGACCACCAACAGAACCAAAATTGCATCCCACTGCTATCTGTCAGGACATGACAGGGCACATTCTTCACTCTTTTATTAGCTCCAAGCTAGGAGACCAACCTTGGTTGAAGGAGAAGCATGGAAGAGCTTACCAGTAGTAATACCAAGCACATCTAATAATGAGATGCTAGTTTGCTAAGCAACATGCATGGTAAATAGCAACGTGTCAATAAATAATCCCACAACTAGAACATAGAAAACCTACAGCACAATTCAGGCCCTTCAGCCCACAAAGCAGTGCCGAACATGTCCCTACCCTAGAAATTACTAGGCTTACCCATAGCCCTCTATTTTTCTCATCTCCATGTACCTATCCAAAAGTCTCTTAAAAGACCCTATCGTATCCGATTCCACCACCATTGCTGGCAGCCCATTCCACACACTCACCACTCTCTGAGTAAAAAACTTACCCCTGACATCTCCTCTATACCTACTCCCCAGCACCTTAAACCCATGTCCTCTTGTGGCCACCATTTCAGCCCTGGAGAAAAACCTCTGACTATCTACCCAATCAAATGCCTCTCATCATCTTATATACCTCTATCAGGTCCCCCCTCATCCTCCATCACTCCAAGGAGAAAAGGCCGAGTTCCCTCAACCTGCTTTCATAAGGCATGCTCCGCATTCCAGACAGCATCCTTGTAGATCTCCTTTGCACCCTCTCTATGGCTTCCACATCCTTCCTGTAGTGAGGTAACCAGAACTGAGCATAGTACTCCAAGTGGGGTCTGACCAGGATCCTATATAGCTGCAACAATACCTCTCGGCTCCTAAATTCAGTTGGCATCCTATGGACTCGGACCCCAAGATCCCTCTGATCCTCCACACTGCCAAGAGTCCTACCATTAAGACTATATTCTGCCATCATATTTGACCTACCAAAATGAACCACTTCACACTTATCTGGGTTGAACTGCATCTGCCACTTCTCAGCCCAACTTTGCATCCTATCTACGTCCCGCTGTAACCTCTGACAGCCCTCCACACTATCCACAAAACCTCCAACCTTCGTGTCATCCGCAAACTTACTAACCCATCCCTCCACTTCCTCATCCAGGTCATTTATAAAAATCACAAAGAGTAAGGGTCCCAGAACAGATCCCTGAGGTACACCACTGGTCACCGAACTCCATGCAGAGTACAACCCTTCAACAACCTCTCTTTGCCTTCTGTGGGCCAGCCAATTCTGGATTCACACTGCAATGTCCCCTTGGATCCCATGCCTCCTTACTTTCTCAATAAGCCTTGCATGGGGTACCTTATCAAATGCCTTGCTGAAATCCATATACACTACATCTACTGCTCTCCCTTCATCGATGTGTTTAGTCACATCCTCAAAAAATTTAATCAGGCTCATAAGGCAGGATCTGCCCTTGACAAAGCCATGCTGACTATTCCTAATGAAATTATACCTCTCCAAATGTTCACAAATCCTGCCTCTCAGCATCTTCTCCATCAGCTTAGCAACCACTGAGGTAAGACTCACTGGTCTATAATTTCCTGGGCTATCTCTACTCCCTTTCTTGAATAAGGGAACAACATCCACAACCCTCCAATCTTCCGGAACCTCTGTTGTCTCCATCGTCAGAGGCGCCGCAATCTCCTCTCTCACCTTGCACAGCAGCCTGGGGTACATCCCATCCAGTCCCGGCGACTTATCCAACTTGATGCTTTCCAAAAGTTCCAGCACCTCCTCTTTCCTAATATCTACATGCTCAAGCTTTTCAGCCTGCTGCAAGTCCACATTACAATCCCCTAGATCTTTTTCCGTAGTGAATACTGATGTAAAGTATTTATTAAATACCTCCGCTATTTCTTCCGGATCCATACACACTTTCCCACTGCTACACTTGATAGGCCCTATTCTTTCGCATCTTATTCTCTTGCTCTTTACATACTTGTAGAATGCCTTGGGGTTTTCCTTAATCCTGCCCATCAAGGCCTTCTCACGTCCCCTCCTGGCTCTCCTAATTTCCTTCTTAAGCTCCTTCCTGTTAGCCTTATACTCTTCCAGATATCTAACATTACCTAGCTCTCTATACCTTTTGTAAGCTTTTCTTTTCCTTTTGACTAGATTTGTTATAGCCTTCGTACACCACGGTTCCTGTATCCTCTCGTGACTCCCCTGTCTCATTGGAACATGCCTATGCAGAACTCCACACAAATATCCCCTGAATATTTGCCACATTTCTTCCGTACTTTTCCCTGAGAACATCTGTTCCCAACTTAAACTTCCAATTTCCTGCCTGAGAGCCTCATAATTCCCTTTACTCCAAGTAAATGCCTTTCTAGTCTGTCTTGACTGATGGATCAGATCAAAGCTCTAATAATATTCTGCCACCCTCTCTGTGATTAATGATTGATTATTAAACACATACCAGGAGGAGAAGTCTCCATGAAAATCCCCCCGTGTAGCTTACATAAGTGTTAATGTACCTTTAAGGACTAAGTATACCATGTACTATGACTTGGTACATTAATGTACTAGAGGCACTATTATTTGAGAATTCACTATATTCAGTGAAGAATATTCAATTGGCAGCTTTATCACTTATTTGCCTTTGAGAGCAGCAACACCAAAAAGCCTCCGGACATTCCACTTTGTGAGGTCAGCGTGTGGATGCAAAACAAGGTTGAAGTGTTTGCAACCAACTACTGCCAGAAGTCCCAAGTGAATTATCCTCCTCCTGAGATCCCCAGCATCACAGAAACTCATCTTCAGTCAATTCAGTTTAACTCATGTGAATCACTGACCAAACCCTGTCGATACACCATGAACATGCATCCACCATATGGAGCAGATTAACTTAAAAGGGCAGCTCACCACTATCTTCTCCAATTCAATTAAGGCCAGGTCTTGCCAATTAATGCTGGTCTTGCCAATGTCATCAAATCCCTTGAGCTAATAAATGCACGAGAAGCTAACAGCTCTCAGTACAGTATAAGAGAAAGCTGATACAATCATGAGTAATATAAAAGATAGGATGAGGTTTAAGACTGGACTGCAATTATTGAATGAAATGTGATTAGAAGAGTTTTGTGTAGAACTGGAAGAATCTAGTTAGCCCAAGTTACAAATGAAAAATAAATGTTCTCAAATGCACTAATTCAGTTCCCCAAACTATCTGTTTGTAATCATCTGAGAGATGTTAATGCATTGAATGCCTTGATTTTCAGAACCAGGAGGCAAGACAAGGAGAACGTTGTACAGCAATTTATAATCCACAGTGCACAATCCAGAAAGGTGGAGGAGCAGATTCAGTAACAACTCCAAAGGGAAACTAGAAAAACACTTGAAGTCTTACTGGGTGAAGGAGAAAAGCACTAATTGGATGGCTCTTTAAAGAGCTGGCATCAGCAGAATGAGTCAAGTGCTAGCTTTTGTGCTTTATCATTCCAGATTTTTACAATAGGTAGCATCTAAAATGGCAGACTGCTGCAAGTAACAAACTAAGTATTAGTATAACTTGGAAAAAAACAAGACTGCATTTATCACCTACAGACAAGTTGAATCATTGGCTGACGAATTAGGTGGCAAAATCTTGACTTGTGTTAAAACAACAGGGATCAGTGATGAGAACAAACCAAACTAACATGATCTGATATAAACGGCTGGAGAAATTATAACTGGATGTCAGTGATTTTTCACATCTTCATGAAAATATTCACTGTTGCAACATAAGAGCAACATCAGATTCTGTCTCTCTATTCACATCCTGCTTTGCCAACATTTTAATTAGCTCCCTGTGCCCATTCTGGAATAATAACACGCTGCAACATTCATTGAAGCAGCAGCCTACAACATAAGGTAATTATTATGTCAGTTCACATGAACAGGAGTGCAGTCCAGTAGACACGGGAGATGTCATTTCAAAGCTGCAAACTTCAAGGAATTTGTGAATCTAAGCTGTTACAAAGCTTCCCCACTAATAGGAATGCACTGGAAAGGCAGGATCATGGATACAATTATTGCGTCCTTGTGTTAAAGATTGCAGATGACATCCTGGGAACAAAATGGTAAATAAAGCAGATAAAAACCAAAGCCAACTGGGGAGAAAAAAAAACTGGGAAATGCCTCTACATCCCAGCTAGTTGATCAATTCCCCAGGAGTTCACTGCGAAATCATCATATTCAGTAAGAAGTGACGTTTGTCACAAACAGCAGATCTAACTCAAACTCAGAGACCGGGCCCTTGACGATAACTTTGTTCACTGATGTGTTATAGTCAGTGCACCTGGACCTGCACTTCAACATCTAGGCTCCTAAGGATGGTAGTGTTAACAGTAAGATTGTGGAGAAACTTACACCATTTGCAATGGGTCTAAGATCTATCAGGCTTCTTGTGAAAAGTATCTCTCTGTTAAGGAGTCTCTTATATCCTAGGGAGTTTCCCTGTTCAACATCAATAGATTCATCTTCCAGTTGGGGGGAAGAGGGGTGGGGGGTGGGGGTGGGCGGCATTGCCTATGGGCTATACAGCACTTGCTTATGGGGAGACACTTCCATAAGGAACCATGAGAGCCAACATCCTGCAGTGCAGTTCTAACTGCAATGGTTCGAAAGACATCGATGAGTGAGGCAAAATTAAAAACCAAGCAACAGGATTTAAGAATAAATTTAGAGCCAATGACTTGCAGAATATCCTCCAACAACAAGAGCAAATCTATCACAAGTTGAAGGATTCAGCAGAGAATACGGCTGATTCAGTAAAGTATAATTTTGAACAGGACAATAGTTAGATGAGCACTGAAGAAAGACTGGAATGAAATAGCTAATTGAATCTGTTATGATTACTGCATGAATATGTTGTGTATATTCCACAACAATTGTTTCATAGAGCAAATCTCCCATACTTTACGACGTAACAGCCAAAGGCATGTCTTATAATTGTAATACAATCCCCACGTTCAAAGGCCCAAATAAAGTAATTTGTTCTCGTGTTTTGACATTTTCAATATTCCTAGTTATGTCACAACCTTGTTATTCAATACTGTTAAATATATTTGCAGTACAGAATACATCAGGGAAATACAAATATAGTGTCTGCAAACTACACACCAAATATGTATCGGTATTGGTTTATTATTGTCACTTGTACTGAGGTACAGTGAAAAACTTGTCTTGCATACCAATCGTACAGGTCAATTCATTACACAGTGCAGTTACACTGAGTTGCATTAAAGTATATTACAATCAAATAGTGCTGTTCCTTTATATAACCTTAGATATCACTGATCTTAATCGTAAGAAAACAAACACAATTCTAATGAGGAAAGGGAGATCCATCAATGCACCAGCCAAACTAAACATGGGTATAGGAGAATTGAGAGATATTTCCTCTAATGTCCATTGGTTGTTAGTGAATTTATGTAAGTGCCCTGAGACTATGACCGAGTTTTAAGTCTATATATGGCAAAAGGTTGCATTAATCAACTTAAAATGCAAATAAATCAAAGAATTGCTTTAAGTTAGCATTAAATGCTACAACTGCTGTTTTAAAACAGCAATTTGCTCATAAACAAAAGGAAATTTCAGCAATTGATTTTATTCCCCCAAGTCACATGGGATGGATAAAAATTCAGTAAAGTATAATTTTATACCAATGTGCCCACTTCATGTTTTAATTGGGGGGGTGGAGGGGGTGCAAAAGCAGTGAATAACTGTCCCATATTTTTTCTTTTATTCGGAGTGTGCCAGAGCCCCACCGATAACACCAGTGGACAAGAATTTCAGGGCCCAGGATATCCTGCATCTAAAGAAGTGGGTCCTGCAGGAATGCTCCTTAAATCCAGTAATGCTTCTCCATTCCAGCCTGCTTGAGTTTATTTGTTTCGTTCCCCAGAAGCAGATGCTTGTGCTCTGCTCACCACCATACCAATGTCTTCTCTGATCGATGTTAATCTATCCTCATCAGACTTGCACCCATCCCAACTTCATCCGAGATTCACCCTCATGTCCTCTATGACCTCCTCAATTGTGTTGCTCAAGTCCATCCCAATTTACTCTGTTTCCCCAATGTCCTCCCTGAACTCTTGCCAATTTAATCCTATACTCTGTAGTTTTCACTCCCCAGTCCCTGCCACACCATACCACCTTCTCCAGGACTACCAAGCCACAAGATAACTTCCCACTGCTTGAGAAATCCATGTTGTACTGGACTTTTTGTGTAGCATTAATGTTCTTGAACGTAAATTTTATGTTATTCAAGGGAAGGCAAGTAGAACCAAGAAGTGGCTCGGAAGTCTCTTCCTTGCCACAAGTGTGAACGTGTAATAATTGTGATAATTTCTGGCTCATGCCCATTAGGAATTGCACTAATATTACCCACCATCATTTCAGAGAGAGGATACCTTCATTCGTCAGCTTGGAGTCGATTTGCCACACAGTACTTCAAAAAATATACATAAACTGTAAAGCTTTCTAACGATGTGAGATCTAAAAACAAAGTGGGCAAACCCATGTGTAACATAAGATTTATAAAGTCAAAGAGAAAGGACAAGGTGATAATATGTAGGGCCGCAAAATAGATAACGACAATCAAAATCTGTCAGGTATTGTCAGAGCAAACATAGGGGCAAACCACCAGTTAATCTCAGAACAAGGAAAAACGGTGGAGACATAACTGAAGGCTCTGGAATTTAAGTGTGTTCAGGAGGGATTCTTGACACAATATGTAGATAGGCCTACAAGAGGAGAGGCTGTGCTTGATTTGGTATTGGGAAATGAACCTGGTCAGGTGTCAGACCTCTCAGTGGGTGAGCATTTTAGTGACAGTGACCATAATTCTATCTCCTTTACGATAGCACTGGAGAGAGAAAGGAACAGACAGATTAGAAAAGCGTTTACTGGGAGTAAAGGGAATTATGAGGCTCTCAGGCAGAAAACTGGAAGATTAAATTGGGAACAGATGTTCTCAGGGAAAAGTACGGAAGAAATGTGGCAAATATTCAGGGGATATTTGTGTGGAGTTCTGCATAGGCATGTTCCAATGAGACAGGGGAGTCACGAGAGGATACAGAAACCGTGGTGTACAAAGGCTATAATAAATCTAGTCAAAAGGAAAAGAAAAGCTTACAGAGAGCTAGGTAATGTTAGAGATCTGGAAGAGTATAAGGCTAACAGGAAGGAGCTTAAGAAGGAAATTAGGAGAGCCAGGAGGGGACGTGAGAAGGCCTTGATGGGCAGGATTAAGGAAAACCCCCAAGGCATTCTACAAGTATGTGAAGAGCAAGAGAATAAGATGCGAAAGAATAGGGCCTATCAAGTGTAGCAGTGGGAAGGTATGTATGGATCCGGAAGAAATAGCGGAGATATTTAATAAATACTTTACATCAGTATTCACTACGGAAAAAGATCTAGGGGATTGTAATGTGGACTTGCAGCAGGCTGAAAAGTTTGAGCATGTAGGTATTAGGAAAGAGGAGGTACTGGAACTTTTGGAAAGCATCAAGTTAGATAAGTTGCCGGGGCCGGATGGGATGTACCCCAGGCTGCTGTGGGAGGTGAGGGAGGAGACTGCAGAGCCTCTGACGATGATCTTTGCATCATCGATGGAGACGGGAGAGGTTCCAGAAGATTGGAGGGTTGCACATGTTGTTCCCTTATTCAAGAAAGGGAGTAGAGATAGCCCAGGAAATTATAGACCGGTGAGTCTTACCTCAGTGGTTGGTAAGCTGATGGAGAAGATGCTGAGAGGCAGGATTTGTGAACATTTGGAGAGGTATAATATGATTAGGAATAGTCAGCATGGCTTTGTCAAGGGCAGGTCCTGCCTTACGAGCCTGATTGAATTTTTTTGAGGATGTGACTAAACACATCAATGAAGGGAGAGCAATAGATGTAGTGTATATGGATTTCAGCAAGGCATTTGATAAGGTACCCCATGCAAGGCTTATTGAGAAAGTAAGGAGGCATGGGATCCAAGGGGACATTACAATATGGATCCAGAACTGGCTGGCCCACAGAAGGCAAAGAGTAGTTGTTGAAGGGTTGTATTCTGCGTGGAGGTCTGTGACCAGTGGTGTACCTCAGGGATCTGTTCTGGGACCCTTACTCTTTGTGATTTTTATAAATGACCTGGATGAGGAAGTGGAGGGATGGGTAAGTTTGCAGATGACACAAAGGTTGGAGGTGTTGTGGATAGTATGGAGGGCTGTCAGAGGTTAGAGCGGGACACAGATAGGATGCAAAGTTGGGCTAAGAAGTGGCAGATGCAGTTCAACCCAGATAAGTGTGAAGTGGTTCATTTTGGTAGGTCAAATATGATGGCAGAATATAGTCTTAATGGTAGGACTCTTGGCAGTGTGGAGGATCAGAGGGATCTTGGGGTCCGAGTCCATAGGACGCTCAAAGCGGCTGCACAGTTTGACTCTGTGGTTAAGAAGGCATATGGTGTATTGTCCTTCATCAATCAGGGAATTGAATTTAGGAGCCAGGAGGTATTGTTGCAGCTATATAGAACCCTGGTCAGACCCCACTATGCTCAGTTCTGGTTACCTCACTATAGGAAGGATGTGGAAGCCATAGAAAGGGTGCAGAGGAGATCTACAAGGATGCTGCCTGGAATGCGGAGCATGCCTTATGAAAGCAGGTTGAGGGAACTCGGCCTCTTCTCCTTGGAGTGACGGAGGATGAGGGGGGACCTGATAGAGGTATACAAGATGATGAGAGGCATTGATCGGGTGGATAGTCAGAGGCTTTTCCCCAGGGCTGAAATGGTGGCCACAAGAGGACATAGGTTTAAGGTGCTGGGGAGTAGGTACAGAGGAGATGTCAGGGGTAAGTTTTTTACTCAGAGAGTGGTGAGTGTGTGGAATGGGCTGCCGGTAACGCTGGTGGAGGTGGATACGATAGGGTCTTTTAAGAGACTGTTGGATAGGTACATGGAGATGAGAAAAATAGAGGGCTATGGGTAAGCCTAGTAATTTCTAGGGTAGGGACATGTTCGGCACAGCTTTGTGGGCCGAAGGGCCTGAATTGTGCCGTAGGTTTTTCTATGTTTTTAAGGCTCATCATATGAATGCATGCAGCATTTGCAGCAAGATAAATGAATTAGTGACACAAATAGAAACAAATGAGTACAATCTAATTGCAATTACAGCATGGATGCAAAGTGATCAAGATTGGAAATTTAATATTCCAGGATGTGTAACTTATAAAAGAAATGGACAAATTGGAAAACCAGGGGGAGGTAGCCCTGATAATGATGAAAGGGATAAAGACAATAGAGTGGAACGATCAAAACCAAAAGGTAGAACCAGTAGAGCTATGAGACAGCAAGTGGTAAGAAACATCTGTGGGAGTTGCCTGTAGACCCAACATAGTGGTGGTACAGTAGTTCATTGTAAAAATCAGAAAAGTAGAGGTGCATGTAACAAGGTTGATACAATGATTCATATTTAGATACAGTCTGGGAAAACCAAATTAGCAGTGATAGCATGGAGGACAAATTTACTGAGTGTAAAGAAATGGTTTTCTAGATCAGTATGTTGAGAAGCAAGGAGAAAAGGGCTATTTTGGATCTAGTACTGTGCAGAAAGAAAGAATTTATAATTGGTATTTAAGGAGCCTTTAGGGAACAGTGATCATAATATGAAAGAATTTTGTTAAACCAAATTTTAGGGTCTGATATCTAAACAATGCAAGCTTGAATGGATTTGGAAGATATGTTAAAATATATTATAATAAGCAAGCAATGATTAACATTGATTCTTGTGGCTTAAAGGGATATATATTTGTTTTAAACTGTGTATTAATTCCATCAATCATAAAAACTGTTAAGCTTCTACAGATATGCAGAAAACCTAAGATCAGCAACTGTGGATACCTTATTGATGGTGACAGAAGAACTTATATTTGGGAATAGGGAAATGGTAAAGAACAAATTTTCAAAAAAGGAGACACAAAACATCTCCCAGAAGTAGAGGCGAATTGCAGTTTTGTAACAAATGAGGAGCTACAAGAAGTTGGTTAAAAAAATTAGTGGAGAAATTAACTGGGTCTGACAACCTGCATCCTAAGGCTTCATGAGTTCAAAATAAGTGGGTTTTGCCATTTAGGAACGAATTGGGAAGAAATTTCTTCACCCAGAGTGTAGTGAACATGTTGAATTCTCCAACCAAGTGGACTGTGAGGGCTTACTCACTGAGACAGAGATACATATTTGGATATTTGGGAATCAAGAGATATGGGGTTAGTGCAGGAAGGTGGTGCTGAGGTACAAGATCAGCTATGATCTTATTGAATGGTGAAACAGACATGGAGAGGCCAAATGGACAACTCCTGCTTGTACTTCTTAACTTCTTGTTCAGACTTGGTTTAGAAATAAAGTAGCATAATGCAGAGAAGTAACATTTAGTTGAATAGAATCCATATGGAGCAATCCTGTTCTTTGAAAGCAAAATTTTATTCCACAGCCATATAATTCTAAATTTATACAAAGTAATTACTGTCCATCATTAAAATTCCAGCAGATCTGAGAGAATTTTCAAAAAATAAAATAAGCAAAGACAGCAAATTGTCAACATTGCAAATAGGTATTAGTTGCATTCACAGCTTAAGGCGTAACTCATTACACAGACTCCCACACCAAGTTTTCTTGCCCACAATGCAAAGGCCACCAATCAATATATTAATTTGGGATGACAAACCAGCATTTATGAGAAATGAACATGCAGACACACTGACAATCATGAAACTATTAAATGATGCATCAAAGTACTAGCCAACCTTGGCAAGATGTACGAACACATAAAATAAATTACAGTTGGAACATCCAAAGGCCCCTCAATAGCAGAAGTAAACAAGTTAACAGATCCTTTGTGTACTGTTATGTGAAATAAAGCAAGATTCAGCAGCAGGGCAGGAACTGTGGCAGTCTACATTCATGTTGGTTTAATTGCTTTAATTCTGATACAATATTGTCTGGAGCTAAAATGCAAACACACATCCAAGAACATTTTGCAGAATATGGTTCAAAATTACAATGAACCAACTCAGAAATTGCTAAACATATCACAATGATGCACCGTGATGGGTGCAGTGAAGTATAACTCATTCCTGCCTCAAGCTGTTCAGAAAATGACAGTGGTGAACATTTTGAAGCAAGGCTATAGATACAGCTGCAGAACTCAGCATGGTCACATGACTAAAATCATTTTAACAAATATATTGGAACTTTTGAAATATTTGTCCTCCATTTATTAATTACTTTATTTACCATTCTGTTTGAGTTACGTAGTAGGTTATGCCCACACTCAATCATTCCCTTTGAGAAGCTTTTTAACAGAGGGCAATTATGTTAGGATTATGTTAGAATTGCAAACTTAAGAAATTTTTCACACATCAAAAATGTCTTATTAAGAAAATAACAGCATTTTAAACATAAATTCAATATCTCCTTGTAATGTGATGAACTATCAATGATTCATCAGGATCATTTTCTTACAGTAGTTACCTTTGCAACAAAGAAAGAAATAAACCTGCATTCGATTTGCCCACTAAAAAGAAATCCAATCTGCTTAATCACTGCCCTGTGTACTCTCAATCAGCAGGGAAATGGAGTGTATTGGTGGCAGTGTTGTCAAGTGGCATTTACTCACCAACAACCCACCTAGATAGCAACTGTAATCCTACTGTTTAAGAACTGAGAGAGAGAAAAAACAGTGAACTATAAATCAGTTATTTTATCAAAATTAATGGGCAAATCGAATGCACGTTTATGTCTTCCTTATTTGCAAAGGTAACTTTTGTAAGAAAATGATCCTGATGAATCATTAGTAGTTCATCACATTACAGGGAGATATTGAATTTATATTTAAAATGCAGTTATTTTCCTAATAAGTCAATTTTGATGTGTGAAAAATGTCTTAATCTGCAATTAGAGAATAGAGAAAATGTTATAATCTGTTATGAAAGAAATGGTGATAGGGCAGTTAGGAAATGCTAATAGTATTGAGCGGAATCAACAATGAAATTTATGAAGGGGAAATCGTGTTTGATAAATCATTTTTTCACATACTAAATGATGCATCAAAATATTTGCAAACATTAGCAAGACATACTACTGCTGGTTAAGCAAGGCCTCAATTTTAACATTTGCACCCTTGTTTTCAGTTCCCTCCTTGGCCTTGCCCCACTGTATCATCTCCTCCAACCATACAACCTTGAGACATGCTCCTACAGTTTTAGCTTCTTGATAATCTCCATTTTATTCACTCCACCATTGATGGACATGTCTTCACTTGCAAAATTCCCAAATCTCTGGAATCGAACCCCTCTCCCCCACCCCTGCTCCCCCTCTCCATCACCCACAAACCACTATGTCTATCTACTTCTTTCCTTCTTTCAAGACATTTTTTAAAAGCTACCTCTTGACTAAGATTTTGGTGATCAGTGATATGCCTTAATAAGTGGTTCAGTAGCAACATTTGCTCAATAATATTCTTGCAAAATGCCTTTGAATGTTTAATTACATGAAAGATGCTATATAAAGATGCTGCCATGACTACTGTGAAATATTTTCTTTCCTTAGTGCACCACAATTTATGAAAAAATAATCAGTCAACCTCTCATTCTTAAGAGCTCGACTCCATTAACAGTTCAATTTGCCCAGATTCCTGGAGCCACACTCATCAGCAAATTATTTGTTAAGAAACAACATTATAACCAAACAAAAGTGCACTCTGTCAACCAACTAATAGCATATTAAACTTGAAATGGACATGTCCTGTTTTCCCTTCAAACATTAACAACGGCTTCACTAATATACCCTGTAATTGTTAATAGACCGTAAATTAATCTTTATCAGGACACATTTCACTTTTTAAGGTAGATTTTGTTTTGAGTGCAAATAATAGTTGGCCACTCACGGCAGAACTACAGAAGTGCGTGTGAAAAGTTGATGTAAGATGACAGAAGCATAGCAGGAGAAACAGCAACAAATGGATTGAAGACAAGGGAAAAAGAAAGGAATATCAAAAAAAGTCAGTGCTGGGGGAAAGGGGAGGAAAGTGGAGGGGTGATTAAAAAAAGACCAGCTAGACAAACAGAAACAGAATAAAAGAGTTCGTACAAATAACTTACTTTTCACTTCTCAGGGTGTAGGAAAATGTTTCAGAATGAATGGATTATTTTTAAATTGTAGTCACTTGCCAAGTGAAGTAAAAGGGAAGCCTATTGGCCCACTTCAGATGCCACAAACCACAAACTAATGAACGACCATTTATTTACATTCAGGGTGTTGGTTGAACGAGGATTGTTACGGCACTGAGAGTTTCCTGCTGTTTTCCAAGTACCATAGCTCACATCTACCCCAGCAGACAGACCAGGCTTCTCTGTATTTTTTAATAAGAAAGAGTGTATCGTTGATAAAGCAAATTTTAATATCAGAAAACGCGGGAAAGACTCAGCAGGTCAGGCAGCATCTGTGGGTAGAGAAACAGTTAACTTTTCAGTGCTGCAACCCTTTGTCAAAACTGAGAGAGATGGAAATTAATTTTCAGTAGGAGAGAAGTGGGGGGAGGCATGTGCAGAACAAAAGAAGCACCTGATTTAGGATGAGTCATAGTGGCTTAATGGAAACAGTTATCATACATTAAGCTTCTGGATCTGTGCAGCAAGTTGTTAAAGTTAAGGTGCTGAGACTTGCCCAGCAGGCCAGACTTATGCATATGGGATAAGAAAAAAACCCAGAAAATGGAAAATTCTGGAAAAACTAAACAGGTCAGGCAGAACTTGTGGAAAGAGAAACAATTAATGCTTTGGATGAGGGAAAACTGAGGGAACCCTCCTCAGTTCTGTACTAAAATGCCAGACTAGACTAAATGATATAGGGCAGTAACTTTCTACAGTTTGGATAGATTTTACAGCACAGATTGCCAAACCAGAGTAAAAGATCACAGAAATTTAAGCACAAATTACATTCAATGCAAATGGATTTTGTGATCTTTTGTGCTATTTTAAATAAAACACATTAGAAACAAGCCTTACACACAAATCTGGTAATGCCCTTAACGTTAATTATTGCACGCACTTATAGGCCTTTAAGAAAATGTTTAGAACTATGTTTTTGTTAGGTACAGGGGGACTAATAGGTGTATTTGAATAACTATATATTTTTAAATGCACTGAGAAATTGATCATTGTACACAGATATAACCAGGTAATGATTTTGTGGGGATTTTAAAGTCACATTCAGTTGTTTAAAATTAGCTTACACATAGATAAAGTGCTAGACATATTGAAAAAAATGTTATTTCTGTGACTAATTTCTCTTTGCATTAATCAAACTGCATAGAGATATCACTTAAATATAAAGGGATTCTTTTAAAAATTATGTTCAGCACGAGAAAAACTGGTTTCTGGCTGATTGTATGATCTGCCAGAAACCTAAAGAAAAAACAAAATCTCAAAGCCAGCTCAATGTGGAAAACAATTTGCAGTGAGATCATGAATTGTATCCAAACCACAAATTCCAGGCTAATATCCATGGTGGAGTTTGACCTTCTAAATCATAAACTAGATTATCAAGCATGCCAATATGATATAACTGGAATGGCACAAAGGAATATACTATAGTCTGTATTAGGCAGGTTAAACTTTTAGTTATAGTACTTAGACATAAATTAGAATATTGTAAATGTAAACTTACAAAATGAATCCATAATGTAAACTTAATATATTGGAACAAAATAGGTCTTCAAAACACCTTGTGTTTCATTTCTAGACTTACTCAGTCAAGTTCTATGATACTAAGTTATTGTTGAACTTTCTCTATATACAAATTATATTTGGATCAACAACTATTGCATATAATATTAATTTAAGGTAGTCTTTGACTTTCAAATGGAAACATCATTATTAGAAGCAAATGACCCGGACAAACATGCAGTAAGACTACCTTCGTTCTAAAAAGTACTGAATTATCCCATAATCTGAATTAAGTAAAATTGAATCAGGTGCACACTGTAGCATTTCATGGAAGTGCTTCAATCTCGTGGAAGGAAACATGAAATTGCTGCTCCAAGGGGTTTAATCTGTAAAACAGGCAGTATCAGATAAAATGACCGTCATTTATCTCGACTGAGTTTTATTCCATTAATCCAATACTAACCTTTCTTTACACATTTCAACAAGTCTAAGTAACCATCCCTCCACAGGTAATGATAAGTGGTCTGCAAAGTGGTTCAAAACTACAAAAGAAAGGTGTTTAAAACAAATAATTGTAATTCTGTGCAGACGTGCATCTACTTATTCATGCACTCCTCAAACTAAGCTCCCATGAATTTTAAAAGGAATTTACTCATTGAGACACAAGAAAGCTCTGAAGATTGGAAGGCATGGGACTGAAATAAATTGGACATGTTTTTAAAAGTTCACACTCTTTGTTTGCAATCTTGAAGCCAAACACAAACTGGCATTTTAAATTGTGCCTGTTCATCTACTGATGTTTCAAATTCCGCCTATTATAAATGTATGGTGTAAGTAGCTCATTCATTTCCCCTGAAGTTCCCTCCAGTAAATGGCACCTCGGTTTATAGCCACTACAAAAGTAGAGGCCACAAAACTTACTCGAATCAGTGCTCTTTTTTTTCTCCAACTCTGGCTCATCTCATCTGCTGTCAACACTACATGGTGACCACATGACCCAATATTATTGGGATATTAAGAACTTTATTCCAACATCCAATCAAGTTATCGTTGGAGCATTTTATGTCCAGCTTTCTTTTCCCCCACACTTACTCCCCAGTCAGAGTGTAGGCCATAGAGCCTGTAAGTGCAGAACCTAGACTTCCGATTGGATAAACACAAGGTTGTTGGAGAGCTATCCATGGATTCTTCTGCCAACAATTCTCATGGTGAGAAACAAGCTGAGATGGATACATTCTCCCAAGGGAAGGGAGCTTTTACTGGCCATCCCATACAACAGAACAAGTATTAAAAGGCTTGGTTGAGGAGTACAAGGGAAGAACAGAAAACTTGGAAGGGCCATGCTGCTCTGCTCAGCTTGGCCTTCCCTACCCTCAGCACTACCACTGCCTCCCCCTTTTCCCCTCTTTCCTTTGGTACCAACTCCTGTAGTGACATTCACAGAAATTTCAAGTTGAAGGGGGACGTTAAATGAAGACGCATAATGCATATTGAACCGTATAAACACATGGGGATATATTGTATAAAAACCTGCCTGGATACGTCATCTGAGTTTTCACATTCACACTGTATTTTATGCATTTCATGACAAATCAAGTCGAGTTTATTGGCATTTAACATAAATCCAGTTCATGAATGTATCCAGCAAAATTATCATACTATGTTAAAGCTTCTTAAAGCTTACTTGCTTTTACATTGCACTGGCACCAAATACATGCCAGTAATTCCTGAGAGACTTTTTCAAGAGGACTCAGTTTCAGAAACAATGTATATAATTGCTTCCCTTTAGCTTCCACAGGTCCTCCACGAAAATGGTGGTAATTCAATACATACTCTTTATTTAGGAAATATCTGTAGATTTATTTATCAGTTCCAGGAAAGAGATAAGGTGATATAAGTCTGAGGATTCACAAGACCATCTGTTTAACTAAAATGCAAAAACTACAGATGCTAAAAATCTGAATTAAAAACAGAAAATGTTGGAAATACTCAGCAAGTCTGGCAGCATCTCTGGAATGAGTAACAGAGGTAACATTACAGGTTGATGGCCTTTCTTCTAGAGTGTCCAGCTTCCTTAGCGCTTTCTATAATATACATCTACTTCACACATTCTTAAAAACATAGTATGCAGCTCAACTTTCAGTTCCTTATAGGATTCCTTTCCAGTCACCAACAGGCTCAACCACACTTAACAAAAATTTCCATGTTCTTCCTTTTGACTGCTCCAGTTTCCTCCCACATCCCAAAGAGATGCAGATTGGTTAATTAGCCACTATAAATTGCCCCAACTGTGTAGGTAGAATTTGCATTGAGGTTTGGGTTGTCTGACAATGGAAATGTGGGAAGAATAAAATGCGATTAGCATGAAATTAGTGTAAAATGGGCATTTGATTGGTTGGTACAGACTCAGTGGGTTGAAGGGCCTATTTCTGTGCTGTATTGGTAATTGGTTTATCATTGACACATGTACTGAGGTACAGTAAAAAGTTTTGCTTTGCATGCCATCCATATTGATCATTCCGAAACACAAGTACATCAAGGTAGTATAAGGGAGAGGCAATAACAGAATGCAGAATATAGTGTTACAGTTACCATTACTGAGGAAGTGCAGTGCAGGTAGACAAATAAGGTGCAAGGTAGATTGAGAGATCAAGAGTTTACCTTAATCATACAAGAAGTCCATTCAAGAGTCTTATAACAGCAGGATAGAAGCTGTCCTTGAGCCTGGTGATGCACGTTTTCAAGCTTAAAAATTTGGATCTATTTGCATACTTTTTAATGGGCCAATCTAGCATGAAAGCATCACTGCATAGGGTGGATTGCATCGTTGAGAAATTCACTGAGCACCTCCTTGTATGATTCAAAATAGCATAGCTGAGAATTTGCCGAGCATCAGTTAAACAAGTAATAGCATCACAGGTCATGCATACATTTCCTCTACTGCTGGTGGAAACTAAATCTTTTTGGGACAACCTACGACTTTTGCTGATCACTCAGGTAACCTGCAGAGAGTGGTAAACACAGCCCACTCCATCACAGGCTCATTGCTTCCTTCCATCCAGTCCATCTTCACAGTGCGTTCCTTCAGGAAGGCTAACAGTATCATCAAGGATGCCTGTCACCCTGGCCATTCCCTTTTCTCCCTTCTATTTTCTGGGAGAAGATACAGGAGCTTTAAAGCCTGGATGTCCAGAACAGCTTCTTCCCCACTGCTTTCAGACTTCTGAACCAATCACCTCTTTCACATCCCTTTCAAGTGGTGCTGCCACATCCTTGTACCTTTAATTCTACCTCTCTTGATTATTCCGTTCTTGTCACTTCAGCATTTCTTTCTGCAATAATTCAGATGGTACTGCAGCCTTTGCACCATTCTGCTGTGTTGTGTTTCCCATTGTATTTATTATTACCATGTGTACTATTTACTCTGTGAGCTTCATGCGAGCAAGGAATTTCATTGCACGCTGGTGTGTATGACAATAAACTAATCTGAATCTGAAAGGCCAAGAGCATATTATGCAGGGATCAGAAATGAGACAGCACTTATGAGTGAGTCATGATGAGTATGCGAAGAGGCTTCAAGGGGATACAGACAAACCAACAAAATGGGCAATAATGTGGCAGGTAGAATTCAGTATTTAAAATAGTGAGGTTATCCACTTCAGTAAAACAAAAGACAGAAATGCTGAGTGTTTTTTTTTAAATGATGCCAGATTGGGAAATATTGATTTCAAAGGAATATGGGTACCCTTGTACTCAAGCCACTGACAACTAACTTGCAGGTACAGTAGGCAAATAGAAAGACATATGGTATGTTGGCCTTTATTATGAGAAGACTTAAATACAAGAGTAAAGATGCCTTATTGTATTTATGTAAGACCTTTGTGAGACCACACCTGAAGTATTGAGTACAGTTTTGGTGCTGGTACATAAAAAGGATATACTTGCATTAGAGAAAGTGCAATGTAGATTCACCAGCCCTGTACTTCAAGCATTTTTAAAGTAACCCTGAATTAAGAGCACAGTTGCTTTTTCATCTTTAGAAGCAGCTTTCTACTGCTGGGTCATATCACAGAGCAATGAACTAAGACTAATTCAATGCATTACAGGTCAAGCTTGCGTCAGGGAATAGAGCGATATGGAAAAGAACAGGAAACTCTTCCTCAGACAGTTGCACTTAACTGTAGAAAAGCTGGTTTTAGAAAAGATGTTGCTGAATCCAATCCTGCAAATCAATGTCATTATAAACACAATTACAATTCTCATTTTGTTTACTAATTCCCCAGTGTCCTCACCTCTCCCTATATCTCCCTGTAACCTCTCCAGCTGGTTAACAAAGTGAAATCTCTGCACTTGACTCTGGCCTTTGTGAACCTCCATTCCTCTATTACTAGTCTTCAGCAGCCTGGCCCCAAGCTCTAGAATTCTGTCAACCTTAGGCTCTCCATCCACTTTTTCCATTAACAACACTCCTTAGTTCCTGCCTCGATGTCTAACCTTCTGGTCACCTTTTCTGTCTTTATCCTTATGTGGTTCAGTATCGAATTCTATCTGATGATCGATTTTGTGATGTAAATACCCATTATTTTTCTTCTTAATGATCAGCTTTCTACATCTGCCTGCTTCAGAACTTATGCAACTTTAAAACAAATAATCAAACTTTTACATGGCACAAGAGCATTTGTGATGTTAAAATTCAAGCGAGTCAAATCTAAACTCAGTTTGATCAAACACCTCTAAGCTTGTAAGGATTTTAATTTGGAGAGATTTTTTTCCTGTAACTTTGTCACATTCAGCAATCTGTTAACTGATGAGCTCAACTTCTTTTCGTTTTCAGTATTCCATTTTGATCAATAAGTTAACTAAGAAAAACTAAAGTTAGAATTCCTAAGCTGTTGCTGTTAGTATTCATTTATCTAAATGAATTTCACAGGAAACCTTGCCTGCACGAATGTCAAGGGATAGGGGGAGGTATTCCCAAGTACAACAAAGGCGCATAAGACTATGTTCTCTCAGTCTTCTCACTCACAGAAAAAAAATTACCAGTGGTCAGTGATTTTTTTTATTGTGCTGATGCATAACATGTTTTAAACTTGTTTTAGACACAAGACACTGCAGATGCTGGAATTTGGATTAAAAAAAAACAAGCTGGAGGAACTCATTGGAACAGGCAGCATCTGTGGAGGCAAACAGATGGTTGACATTTTGGATTGAGACCCTGCATCAGGACTGAGAGTGTAAAGGGGAGATAGCCAGTATAAAGAGATGAGGGAGAGAGGTGAGGCAGGAGCTGGCAAACGATAGGTGGATCCAGGTGAGGAGGGGTTGATGGGCAGATGGAACCAGGTGGGGGAGGGAATGGTAAAGACAACAGAGAAAAACAGATGGTCAATGTTTCAGGTCAGGACTCTTCTCCTTTGTTTCTCTAACAGAGGCTGGGAGGTGATAAATGGAGACAACAAAGTGCTGCATATTATGGAATCTGCTAAGAAAGTAAGATGATGAGTGAAACCAGATAAGAGAAGGATGGTGGGCAGATGGGAAGAGTAGGGGAAGGGGATTGGGGATGCAGTGTGTTGACTGTGTGGGTGATAGGCAGATGGACCAGGTGGGGGAGGGGAAAAGAAACTGGGTAACAGGGTTGTGTGAGAGAGGACCAAGGTGGATCAGAATGAGACAGAAAGGAATGGAGGGGATATAGGTTACCTGAAATTAGAGAATTCATGCCATTGGGTTGTAGACTACCCAGGCAGAATGAGATGCTTTTCCTCTAGTGGGATTGAGTGGATCTTGTGTGCAGCACTGGCGTGACTGACAAGCAGTTTCGTGGGCTGACAACACCTTTGTTGACAGTTTTTTACATGAGTGTGAAGAGAACAGAAGTTGGAAGATTAACTGATCAAACTAATTTAGAAAAGAATGTGTGGGTATTAATAACGAACATGAAAGAGAAGTAAATTAACTGTTTCTCAGCATTTTTGGCAAACATGATCATAAAACCAAGTCAAAATAAAGACCAATGCGACAGCATCAAAACTGGAGCAAAAAGAAAGGTTCTTTTATCCAGACTGGATAAAATGACCATAGAAAATGGATGAAAATCTTTAAACTGTATTTATGACATGCATTATTCAACATGAGACTAGAAAAATGAATATGAACAAGTGTTTGCAAGTTCTTTTATAAATGTATTCAGGTTTCTCTGTAAGCAGAGTTGCTTGTCCAATAGGTTGTTTATAGGAGGAAGGAAAACCAATATACTCTTCAGTCCAAATAGCAATATTGAATTGTAATTTGGCTCCTCCCATGTGAACTTGGTGCGGAAAGACAAACGTTATTTTAAAAAAGACAAGTCTCTAGAGATGAATGTCATTTGAAAGTACTGCAATTTAGAACCTTTTGTGGAACACAAGTAAAACCATGCAGAGGACAAAATGTTAAGTTAGAAATTCAAAATGCATCTTCTCTGCCTTCATTAAATATTAGAACCGACTTTAGTGAGTTTTTAACCAGTGCAAAAAAATTGATTGCAAATTATGGCAAGAAAACTGAGTGATTTGAGGGCATAATCCAGGCTAACACTACAGTTCAATGATAAGGAATCTTGAGAGTATTCAAAGCAACGCAGCCTTCAAATTCTGGGCAAAAAAAAGATTATCAACAATGCACAGCAGTCTACAACCTAAACATTTTTCTCAAATGACTTCAATTACTATTCCAAAAAGAAAAAGGTTACTATTAATAATTACTACTTGAAAAAGATGTAAAATAATGAGTAATCTATGCAACTAACTAATAATTAACTAATTAACTCTATAATATATGCTCATCCTCAGGATGCTTCAATAAGCATTACAACCAAAGAGATGCTTTTGAAGCATGATCACCATTAATATGCAAAGTGTAGCAACCAATTTCTGCACAGCAATATCTCACAGCTGGAATGGATCATTTGGAGCAACACAAAAGAGGAACTGGAAGAACTCAGCGGATCACGCAGTACCTATGGAGGGAAATGGGCAGTTGACGTTTAATTTGGAGAACTTCTCAGTAGTTGGTCACTTCCATTGTCTTTTCGAAAAAAATTGAGTTAGATTTCTTATGTTCACATGTACATACTGATCTCTGTATAGTGCATCTCCAACAACAGATCACCCTAGATTACCTACTGATATCCATATAGGTCTTGATCCTGTCTGACTCGGGGACTAAAATTACTGCCACATGAGCTGGGTTAACAGCACTGCAACTGATTATATGGAGACAGGTGCAAGGATTAAACGAAAAATATTTACACGTGGGTGCTGATGTTATTTAATTTAAGAGTCCCCTACATTCTTAATTGTGCTTCAGTTTGATTTCCTCACAAGTTGTCAGACAGACTATATTAATTGCAGCTAATAATGGTAAAGTTCAATTTCATTTTCTTCCCAAATTTGATATGTTTTGATACTAAAGAAGATCTGAAAGTATCAAAATATACCATAGACTGAAGCCCCAATAACACTGGACAAGTAGGAAACAATGATGAAATCCCCGTGTGTCAAATGCATCCTTGTGCATGGATATATCTTGTACTATGATGTGTGGAGATGAAAATTAAGTGGTTTCAACCTTACATAACTGGTAGTTAAGGATCATAATGTTGTGGGATGAAAGCTATAAAAAATGGACTCAGTCTAAATTGATGATCTATTACAGGTTTTAAAAATATGCTGCATTTATGCTTCAGATAAGACCTTTAGAGATCTACCTTCCAGCAGATCGAGTAGCATGAGACCCATTATTTAAATCATCACCACTTAACGATGAGGGAATTTTCTTATTATCAACATTCCTCCTTCAAACTTGTTAACTCTATTTCTGAGATTTTCTTTTGCACATATATATCTACAAAATAATCAGTGAAATAGGAGCAGGATTAGGCCACATTGCCTCTGGAACATTCTCCATTATATCTGGCAGATCTGATTTTGGCATCAGCTCCACTTTCCTGCCTATTCCCCATCACCCTTAACTGTCCCAACAGACCACAGATCTGCCTCTCCTGGCCCTGACTACATTCAGTAATTCAGCCTCACAGGTCTCCAAGGAAGAGAATTCCAAAGGTTCACAACCTTCAGAAAATAAATTCTTTGTCTTCATAACAAGGCAATATCTTATTCTGGAACTTCTTTTTACAGATCCCCACTATGGGGAGAAACATCCTCTCAGCAGTATTTTCTCAAGCCATCACAGAATTTTGTATGCTTAAGTAAGATCATCTCTCAAACATCTAAACATTTGTTGCCAATAATGTCAAGTATCTGGGCCATATTCTAACTACTCCTACCTTTCACTGAATCAATTCAACTAACTGAAAGCTATGAAACCACTATCCTTTCAAGACTACAAGGGTAAATCAATTATTTTTAAAGCAACAGAGAAGGATATTCTCTTAGATCTCATTACAATAAAGCTGTACTTCTCTTCTTGTCTAGAAGCCGTTAGAATAACCTCAAAGCACACACCATCTTTGCTCCTGATAGCTACATCTTCCAAAGGCAAAATTGAAGCTCTACTTATCTCCAACTGTATCTGTTGGTGTGGGAACGTGAGTAAAATCTGCGTTTGATGGAGTCACTTGATGTATGTATAGTGTACATTTGCAATATTAAAATGTCTTTTAGTATATATTCCCCTGCTCTATGTCTGAGAGAGATTTGGTTAATTTCTCTAAAAGTACCCTCTTTTCTCCTGACAAAATTAACTATTGATTCTGGTGGGATTATTCTTTATTTGCTGAACTGCTCAGAAAATACCATTTCCTAATGGTACATGATGGATTCCAAACAATGATTTTTACAATACATTTTGCCTCCTCTGTACTCAATTAAGTTTACCTATTAACTCTCAACCCTAGTGGAAATTTGCAAGTTTTTCTGCCAAAAACTATAATATTACATCTTGTGCACACCAGCCTGCCACACAATCACAGTGTGCGCTTCACATGATCAATGGTCACAATATAGTTTTGGCTCATGGAGCAATTCTCTCATAAAATGAGCAGTATTTTATAAATCAGTGGATCAGCAATTCTTTTAAAATCATTGAAGTAATTCTGACTACCTGCTGGGAGTCTGGTGAAACAAATACATTAAAGGTTTAATTAAACTACTTCTTTCCCTTAGAAATTTTAAAACAGTTCTTGACAAGTTGTTCTAAGTACTCATTCAAGTATTTATATTAGGCACATATCATACTACTTCACTTATTTTCTGAAAGCTTACACACCATTAGATGTCTTGCATACATTCTTTACAACAGGAGTCCATTGATGTAGCAATCACTAGAAAGCTTTTAAAGTTCATTGTTGTTGAAACATCAATTCTTTTTCCTTAGCCTAATATAAAGTTGCTAATTCAACTTTCATTTTATTGATTTTCAAGGCATACATTGTCCCACACAGGTATAATGAAACATATTTTTCTTTTCATAAAACAAGTCTGATTCTTCTGCAGAGATGTTTTGTAAAATGTCACCCACAAAATTTTGTGGGCAGTCTTTAGCAAAATTCAGCAAGCAACCTTTTCCACTTTTACTGTAAATATCTTTGATATCCATCCAAATGCATGTTCAGAACACTATCCTAATGGTATTTGCCTCAAGCAACACCACATATCTACAGTATTGTGTCTAGGATATATAGAATTTTATTTAGTTTCTGTCTTTGGTCTCCAATTTTATTTCTTTATTATTGGGAACCAGCTATTAAATTAACAATCAACTTCATTATCTGACTGCAGACAGTTGTGGACACAGCTCAGCACATCACGGAAACCAGCCTCCCCTCCATGGTCTACACTTCTCGCTGCCTTGGTAAAGCAGCCAGCATAATAAAGGACCCCACCCACTCTGGACATTCTCTCTTCTCCCCCCTCCCATCAAGCAGAAGATACAAAAGCATGCATCACCAGGCTCAAGGACAGCTTCTATCCCACTGTTATAAGACTATTGAACAGTTCCCTAGATGGACTCTTGACCTCACAATCTACCTTGCTATGACCAGGCACCTTATTGTCTACCTGCACTGTACTTTCTCTGTAACTGTAACACTCTGTTATTGTTTTACCTTGTATACCTCAATGCACTGTTGTAATGAATTGATCTGTATGAACAGTATGCAAAACAAGATTTTCAATGTTCCTCGGTACATGTGACAATAATAAACCAATTTACCAATTTAATTTACTTTTCAGGTTAGGACTTTCTTGAATTCTTGAGTATTCTTCACCATTTTATATCATGCTCAAAAAAGCAGCTTCATATAGTTTTATCCCGACACCCTGCTAGAATTTAATTGGGATGTATCTTTTTGATGGCATTGGCTCTACAACTGAACACAAATACCTGGATATATGTAGTTTTTCCCCATACATAGTAGGTCCTGTTACCCCAAAGTCTTTATACCCTTTCTTTATTTGTGATTGAGGACATATTTGAACCATTGTGTTTACATCCTGCTTTTTTCAACTGGCTGATTTATAGTCTCTCTGCAAGCTATGTATGCCCCTCCTGATTTTATACTACTCTAGTGATCACTACATGATGTGCTTTAAAACTTTAACTTCATTTGATCAAGGTTAACTCAGGGACCTACTGAAATCTTCAGTCTTTCATCACAGTCCATACCAACATGATCACAAATTATTTCATCATTCATAATGCTTAATGCTAAATATTGTTGGTTTATTTTTAACTTGTCAACTGCACATCATTGGACTCTTCTCACTCAGACTCAAAGAGTCAGAGTAATACAGCAGGAAAACAGGCCTTTCAGCCCAACTCATCCATGCTAACCAAGATGCCCATCTAAGCTAGTCCCATTTGCCTGCATTTGGCCCATATTCCTCTAAACTTTCCTCTCTATGTACCTGTCCAAATGTCTTTTAAAAGTTGTTATTGTACCTGCCTCTAACATTTCCTCATTCCATATACACACCACCCTCTGCATGAAGTTGCCCCTCAGGTCCCTTTTAAATCTTTCCCCTCTCACCTTAAATCTCTGCCCTCTAGATTTTGATTCCCCTTCCCTAGGAAAAAAACTGTGTGCATTCCCCCTACCTATGCACCTCATGATTTTATACACTTCTACAAGTTCACCGCTCGGTATCCTATGTTCCAAAGAATAAAGTCCTAGCCTGCGCAACCTCTCCATATAACTCAGGCCTTCATCCTGGCAACATTCTCATAAATCTTCTTTGCAACCTTTCCTGCTTAATGATGTCTTTCCTATAACAGTGTAACCAAAACTGTACGCGATATCAATATCAAAAAAAACAATTCCAATTCTCCAGGTATGGCCTCACCAGGATGTGTATCTAATCTAGGCTGGATCACATTGAGAATATTGTGTACAGTTCTGATCTCCATAACATATAAAGAGTATAAGAGTGCTGGATAGAGTGAAATATATACTATTACATGCAATATATATCAGCAAGGATTGAACAAACTAGAGCTCTTTCCTCTGACAACTGCTTGAGGCACAAACTCATTGAAATTATTAAAAACTAGATTAAGATCATTTGGAGCATAGAGAATATCTCAGACCAGCTGGTAGAAATCCCTGTTTCTGTGCTGTATATTCTTTTTAGCTCCATGCATTGGTTATTTAAAAGAGCAAAGAACTCTTGGTGTTGGCATAACCAGGCTCCACAACATACTTGATGCAGCCAGACACAAAAGGTCATTACTTGCCAGAGGTTCAACCTGTCCCCAGTGTTGCAATGATTGGGCCTGGCATTCCACTCATTTGTTCATGTTGCACCATCTGTCCCTCGTAGAAAAGTTTCTACAAAAAAATGAGTCATTCAAGTATTGATTTACAAGAAATGTCCTCAAGGCCCTGTGGGAGAAGGAGATGGTGGATCCTGCTGGATGGTTCCTCAAACACACTATCAAGGTCATTTAGCTGAATGCCTCACCAACAGAACAATCAAACAAGCATCTTGGTTGGCTGGTGGTGAGAAAGGACCTTCACATTCATTCATTATGCAGCACCACAGTCCCAATCCCACCACATGCTGCTCTCTAAGTGATGATGGATAAGGCTGTCATCCACCTCCTTGTGGACAGCGTGTTTGTCAAGACGATCTGTAAATGGATGCAGTGATCTTTGTTGAGGTTCATCCCATACTTCTGGGTAACACAGGCTACCATGCTCTATGGACTGTTCTCAAGAATGCAAACTGAGACAAATGTCGAATGCTGCTGGAAGACTATTATCTTGGTGAAAGATGCACTTTGATCTGCCCAAAACATGTTGGTCATCCAGTGCAAGGAGGTGTTTGCAACTGAATGCTGCAGACAGGCAGAGTCCAAGCTGCAGGAGTACGTGCTGAAGGATGCACTGAAGCATGGTGCAGCCAAAACAAAGTCTCTGAGAGAAAAGGTCACGGAACATAAACTGTCTGGGAGTAAATCACTGACGACTTTGACATTGTAAATATTGTAAGTAAATGTAAGTGATATTCTTGGTGGAGTGAATGAAGATAATGCACTGTTGTATATTGTTAAGGATTCTTCAAAGACTACTTTGACTAATTTTTGTTTTGCTTATGTGCCTCAGTTCCAGTTTTTCTTTGATAGCACCTTGGGGCTTGTTACCATGCTAAAATGCATGTCTTTGTCAATGAGGATAATTCAGGGGTCCAGCAATTGCTTCAGGGGAGTACTGCGGTCACTTGAAAGTTGTGGAATCTCTGCTCTTGCGGGAGAGATCATATTGATTGATTGTGCTTGGAAATGGAACCACCTCATGCTAATGGAGAACATTTCTTCATTTCAGTAAATTCACAACATCTTAAAGCATCTGCCTATTTTTAAAAAGCAACTGTGTGACATATTATTTCAGGAGTTTCAATCCAGTGCCAAGATGAGTTGGCTTCACAATTGTGAAGGTGCTGAGAATTGATAAGTGACAAATTTGCACTGCAGCAATAGCGTGAGCTTCAACAGTGATAGAATTATGTAGCATTATAAGTTTGATTGCCTTCATGCAAGATTTTTCATTTCTTAGTACTGAAGCTTTTGCAGGCTGAAACTTACTGCTACTAAATGCAAATTCTTTCCATTCTTAACAGTAAATTGTGTGAATAAATTGTTAAGATTGGCAGCTTTTCTATAGATAGCAAGGATAGAAGTGAAAGTGTGCAGCCATTATATTGCCAAAGCAACAGAAAATGCTCACAAAATTTAATTCTGTCTAAAATAAAATGATCATTATTTGTAGCTATATATATTGGCAATCAAAGATGACGGGTTGGATTTTGCAGTATTATGAACAATATTGGGGGAATTAAAATATTAATGTCTTTCAATATTTAATAATTAATTTTAAAATGCTGATTATTCTCAGCAAGTCAAGCAGCATCAGTAGACAGAAAAAAATGAGCTAGTGAGAAATCGGGTTCTGAGAAGAGATCAATGAATTGCAATGTTACTTCTCTTGCTCTCCCAGGATTCTACCTGATTTGCTGAATGTTTCCATGATTTTGTTTCTAAAAGACCAACGTGGAAGTTAATTTACTTTAACATAAGGGGGCCAAAAGATTTCAAATGCTTATTGAGAAACATACTGTGGCCAGGAAATTGTATACCATAGTGTAATGTTTACGTGCACTACTAAATACAATTTCAATATTAAAAACTGCATTAAAGGAAAATTGGGTATTTTCTCCAAGGTCTGTGAAGTCTGCAGTTGCCCTTCTGCATTCTTTGGGTATCTGACGAGTTAATGGAAGGAGGCATCAATGGCGTGGAATGGACTCATTGAGCCATTACAGCACAAGAGGAGTCCATTCAGCTCCTGTCCACCCATGCTCTTTGTCGAGCAATCTAGGCAGTCCCACTCCCCCAAATATATACCTTCAAATATTTTTTCTCACAATACCCTGCAGTGCTTTGCCAGTCACTGCTAACCTTGTCCCTCCATTAATGGGAGCATGTCTATGATTTTGACTGATGTGTGCATGACCCTCAACTGTGCAGACTTCTCATGCTTGAGGCCTGCTTTGGCATTAAAGGGGACCTACCTAAACATGCCCCACACTGGTGCTTTGAACTCATCTCAACATGCCTTTAAATATTTTTACTTCATGACTACTCTCAAATTGCTCCACATTATCCCTTCAGTTGCAACACTCACTGCTCTTGCCCCTTAAAACTACCTTATCTCAAGCTGACTCTCCCATCCCAATAAAGAGCCCGACCCTCCCTACTTCCAATCCCAAGGGTAATACTCAAGACCTCCTGACCTTAAGATTGACCCTTGCCACCTGCCCCAGTCTCTCCATTTCTGTCTAAAGTTTGCCAAACAATCCCTAAGGCCATCATACTTCCCGAACTGGTAGAATGACACTGTCCAAACCACCCTCACAACTATTTTTTTTACTGCCACAATTGCTAGACCAACCATCCCCACAATTGCTAGACCAACCATCCCCACAATTGATAGATCAACCATCATCACAACACCCTACAGCAATCTATTGTCCAACCCTCATCAAGCTCCAGTAGCTTACCTCAACCACCCTATATCCCAGCCTGCCCACTCTCACACCAGTTGATACTCCAGTTCCACTTCCTCCCACTTTGTGGCAAGGACTCGTGACTTGGTTTTCCTTTGCTTGTCTTACCATTGCCTCAAAACACCAAGAAATAAATTACATAAACTGTAGCATTGTCTAAGCCACTTTCCTCAATGTGCAGCGCTCACCATTGCTCTACAGAATCCCATCATCTCAAGCCATTCCCCTTTTGTTTCCGATGTAAAATCAAGTTAACAATAACACCAAAAATACAATGCTTTCACAGACTGAAAATCTAAGAATGCTTTGTACAATGAATGTTTTCAATTCCAAATGAAGACCTTCCTCAAACATCATACGTGCTCTGGAGCAACAATCTGCTGGAGAAACTCAGCGGGTCGAGCAGCATCTGTGGGAGGAATAGAATGGTCAACATTTCGGTTGAAATGTTGCAAGAGGACAGAGTGTGGAGAGGTGAGGTGGCCAGTATAAAGAGGGGAAAGGGAGCAGTGAGACAGGAGCCAGCGGTGATCGATAGACCTTTCCTCCCACAGATGCTCCAGATTCCAGCAGCTGCAGTCTCGTGTCTCCTTCATGCTCTGCTGTACGTAAATGTTCCATCCACTTTCATTGGGATTAAATGTTTCCAGATGCATTATTTCAGTCAAGATAATTGCAGCACATCCGGAGAGTCCTAACTACCAATTACATTTTAGAAATGAGGCATGTTTCAATCTGCATGAAATGAAATGGTCTTCATGAACTCCATTAGCTTCTGCCCTATTTCATAAATGATGCAGAAGGATTTGAACTTATAAAAACTTAGCTGTTCAGTAATCAAAGCAGAGAATAAGAAGCTCTCAGCAATGGCTCTGTGTTAGCACTCTCCTTTGAGTCAGTAGCTTGGGAGTTTGAGTCTCATTTTTGAGATTAAGCACATATTCCAGGCTAAAACAACAGGTTCGGTGCTGAAGGAATGCTCTGTTGTCAAAGGATGGTACACCAAATCTTCTTTAGGTAGATGTAAAATATCCGATGGCCTGATTTACAAGAATAGGGAGTTCTCTCCATTGTTTAGTCCAATATACATGCCTCAATCCAAACAGATTTGCCTGGATATTGGATAGATACATAAATTGCACAATAAAAGTATTTTCTACTGATTTTTCCTGTTTCCCTTTGAAGTCCCATGCATTCAGAAGTTGGGCTGAGTATTTCTGCTCATTCTTTAAAAACTGACACTTGGAAACTGAAAAGGCGAGAAAACACAAAGGGACAACCACATCTGTAGAGGTAGGCAAAAAATCACCCTTTTCCCCCAGCTCCACAGATGTGTTTGCCCCTTTCTGTTTCAATTGTTTTCTTTTTTGTTTCTTATTACCATTTTTTTTAAAGTCATTGTTAAATGTTGGTCTTCACCCTTTCACACAGGCATTCTCTCATACCTCATCTCCACCTTTAGCAACTTGAAACATTCTCATTTCTCCAGTCCTGATGAAGAGTCATTGACCTGAAATGTCAACTTGTCTTTCCTTCCCCAAAGATGCCTCCAGCATTTTCTGTTTCTTGTTTTTGATTTAATGCCCTGTCTTTTCCAATGAAGCAGAAGTTATAAAGGCTGCAGCAGCTGACACCAGATGCTGTGATCTGATGACGATAGAGTACCCCAATAGCATATGTGGTCCGGAACTGGCTGATCCATAGTTTTGTGTGCTGGGGGTCATTAAAAATGTTATTTAACCCCATTACCCCATGCAGCCCATCTCCCTTGCAATTCCCTGCCCCTCCATGGCAGCCAATATCACAGTGTGGCTGTCACAAAGCGATCACTTACAGCTTTCACCTGCATCCCAAGCAGGCTGTTTGTGAATGAGATGGCAGCTGTGAATTCAAGCAGCAGCTGCTGTCTGTAAACATGCAAGTCAGCATGTAACGGTTTTAAATTGGAGAAAACCACTACAGCAATTTATTCAAGTGGGGGTATTCCAATTTGGCTCGTCTTTTGCTGCAATCTGAGTTGTCATTGGGGCAAAAGGCTGCACCCATTTAGCACTGCTAAAATGAGTGAAATCCAATTTCTAATGGTTGGTTCATTGCTGCTTGAGGGAACCTGCTGTGCTATTCTGGCTGTGGGGTTTCCCCACATTACAACTCTGGTGATGCTTCAAAACATTTTGGGAAGTTCTGAGAACCACATAAGGTGCTATATAAATGCAAGTCTTTCTTTAATATATCCAACAGTTATCATTCAGTCCTGGGAGCAGAGATGTATGTCATTTTGTTAAAAATTGCTCATTAAAAGGTTTTTGTTCATTAACAAGTACTAAATAAAAAATAACAGGATAAGATTGAGAATCCAACTAGAAAATACTGCACTATCTACTAAATATCCAAACAATAATTATAACAACCAGTTCTAGAGATGAAGTGAAATAGGAGATGGCAACAATCGTCAGAACTTCACATGCTGCCTACTCCTCTATAAATAACTAAGGCAACACAAATAGGTTCAAAAATGACAAACCATTAACCCAGTACAGCAACTACAGGTGGTGTCCTTTGTATTATTTTCCCCACAGGAATTAAAAATTAGTTGAGCAGAATCACTTACATTCCTTTAAGTGCATTCATTTTGTTCATAAACAGTATTGTCTGTAGAAATCTCCCTACAATAATTGACAAAATCACAGCAGTGCAGCTTTCCCAGTGACACAACAGGTTTTATCACAGAATGTGTGCTGCACAGATCAAGGTCTCCGATTTAATTCCTTATCTCTATGGAGTTAGCTGATGTCAGACTATAGGCAGGGCCTCTAAAATTAGTTTCAACCATGAAAGGCTAAAGAAATCTCTGCTGGAAGGATAAATGTTCAGCAATCTTCCCAGTGGTTGAATGGGGTTGGAAGCCAGGAAATAATTGGGATATAGTTGTGGGGTAAGGGGTGGTGAAAAGGAAAGATAAACTTGCAATTATAAATGTTGTTATAAAAAGTTCTAATGAGAATTGTTGATGCTGTATTGGGGGCATCTGTGGGATGCATGTATGTGTGTGGAATGAGGAAGATGTGCACCTGTGTGTGTGGGGAGCATGCATCCAGGGTATGCATGGGTTGTGTGTGCATGTGACTATAGTGCAGGGTACATAGTGTGATATTATTCTATTATTAAATGAACAAACACTTAAAAGTAACTGACACCCACAGCACCATATTCATGGGTTATTTTTTAAGAGAAAGGGGCAGAAAGTCATTGATCAACAGTAATAAACAAAAAAAACTGCCCCGAAGTAAAATGCAAAGAATCAAACACAAAGTAGTATTTTAAATCAATAGCAAAAATAATGACAGAGCTTGACTCTTGGCCCAATTGGTATAAAACCAATCTATCATTGTAGGGAACTAACCAGGGATCCTATAATACCGTTAACCTGGTACGTGAGGAGCACAGTAAACAGAGATTCTACATTTGCTGAACAATTGGATGGTGGAAGAGTGTTAAAGCATATTTAATTCAACTCTTTTCTTGATGAAAATTTTGCAAGGTTACAGAGGAAGAACAAAGGTGTGAAACTAGTAAGTAGCTCTGGTGGATAGCCAGCATGGACACAATGGGCTGAATAACCCCTCTGTACACTGTAACCATTCTATGATTCTATGCATTTCTCTCTTTCTCTTAATATTTATGCACATCTGATGTATAGCATGAATTAAATGCCCCATCTGGCACTTTCTGGTTGGACTCTGCATTGCTCAATGATTCTTCAAGTAATTAGTTAAAAAGCAAGATTTATCCACCCTGGTAACAACATTAGCACAAATGCCTTTCTACTTGCACTGAGTTAAAAAAAACCATAGAAAGTTTAAAGAAGAATGCATGCATAATTCAGGGCACTATCCATTTGCCACTAAGAATACCTGGCCTGATTGAAGGAATTTATGGAAAAACAGTATGATCAAATATAAAGAGAGCATGTTTAATAGCACATCAAAAAAATTAAATCCCTGAAAACCTAATTCGAAAAAAGTGATTAACATTGCTTCAGTTCTTATTCTTCTATTAAATAGATAGCATTTTAAATTATTGCTTCTTAGAGGTGAGTAAACATTTAGCTTTGGATTGGATAAGCATAATTTTATTCCTTCTCTAAGCAATGAAACAAAGAAATCCATTAAACTAAAACGGGCTGAATAGAAATAATTCAACAAACAGCCCTAGAGCCACTATTTAAATCTCCTGTCCAATATGGTAAAACAGATGAATTTCAAAAGTAAAGAATTGAGCTTGCAGCTACAGTAATGCAATGCATCAATATGAAATACTTTACACTTGGTAAATTGATCTGGATAAAATTCTTATTCACATTATTCAGATAACAGTTCAGTAATGGTTCTGCTTTAGAACTGCAAAGTAACTCTCACATGAACACGATGGTGGCAAAACAGTTAAGTAGCCAGACTAATATTCCAAAGGCCTAGACCGACAATCCAGAGACCCGAGTTCATATCCCACCGTGGAAGCTGTGGAATTTAAACAAAAATTAGTCATTAGTAATGACGACAATAAAACTACCAGATTGTCATCAAAACCCATCTGGCTCACTAATATTCTCCAGGGGAGAAAATCCATCATCCTTATCTGGTCTAGACTATCTGCAACTCCACCAACATGCACCATTACTGCTCTGCTGAAACAGAAAAGGAATAAACCAAGAAGGACCACCGGCAAAGTCGCTCCCAACCCAACTGACCTTGCAAATGAACATCCATGGACTGAAGAAATATAAAGAGAGTACGTTTAATTGTGCATCAAAAAGATCAACATTGCTTTAAATTGGGAGAACTGTCCATGGACGAGTCAAACAACAGTCTATGCAGTATGATTTGATGATGGCGACCATGTGCCAGGTCCCTCTAACTGCTATCCCTGGGTACGTCCTATCCCACTAGCAGGATAGACCCCTCAAGGTGGAGGAGGAATAGTGGTAAACAGGTACGCAGGGGTAGCCTTGGAATCTTCAATATCGACTCCAGACCCCCTGGAGTCTCATAGCATCAGGTCAAACATTGGCAAGAAAACCTCTTCCTGGTATCCACCAACTTTCCTCCCTCAGTGAATGAATCCTCTTTGTTAATTACATTTGGAAACAGCAAAAGGCATAGAACGTACTCTGGGTGGAGGACTTCGACATCCAATAGCAAGAGTGCTTGGCCACACCAACACACTGACTGAGCTGGTCAAGCCCTAAAGGATTCTGTCCATGGCAATTGATGGGTGATCCAATATGAGGAATAAGTCTACATGAACTCCCTCCTGACATTGGCAGCAGCAGCAATGTATACAACCATAATCTGTTACCTCCTGACACAGCATACTCTACCATTACTATCAAACTAGGGGAACCACCACCTCAAAGAGGTTTGCAGAGGGGTGACTAGGTGCAGTACCAGACCTACCTAAAAATAAGGAGCCAACCAGGTGAAGTTGCAACAAAGGACTACATGTGTGCTGAACAACAACTGTGTGCATCAGTAATAGCTAAGTGATCTCACAACCGATAGGTTGGATCAAAGCACAGCTAATCTTGAATGAAGATGGACAATTAAACGGGAGGGGGCTGTTCCAAGAAAATTCCCATACTCAGCAATGGAAAGGCCCAGCATGTGACCGGTAAAAACGAGGCTGACACATTCACAACCGACTTCAGCCAGAAGACCCATGATCTTCTTCCTGTGATCTCTGCCACCACAAAGCCAGTCTTCATTCAATTTGAAAAAAAGGCTGAGAGTACTGGATCAAGCAAAGATTTCAGAACCAGAGAATATCCTGGCTGTAGTACTTAATACTTAAGGCAGTATTTCAGAACTGCCCATGCATCTGGCCAAGCTGTTCAAGTATAGTAACTGGTATCTATTCAATAATGGTCAGTTTTGTTCCATCCACAAAAGGCAGGGCAGATCTTCCTAATTACTAACCAATAAATCTGCTCTCAATCATCACCAGTTTGATTGCATGTGCTATCAACCATGCTATGAAGTAGCACTCACTCACTAATAATCCATTAACTGATGTTTCTTTGGATTTGCCAGTCACTTCAAATCTCATCACAGCCTTGTTTGAAACATGGACAAACAAGCTTAACTCCACGGGTGAGGTAATATCAAGGCAGCATTTGAATGAGTGTGGAGAGCACTCTTGCAATCTTTACAAAAATCCTTGTAAAAACGGAAGTCAATGGGCATCCAGGAAAAAATATTCCAATGCTTGGAATCAAACTTCACACAAACAAAGATGGTTATGGTTGTCAGGGGTCAATCAGCACAGCAGCAGGACATCACTGCAGGAGTTCCACAGGGCAGTTTCCTAGCTCCAATCATCTTCAGGTGGTTCATCAGTAACCTTCCTTTCATCAGGTGGTCAGAGGGCAGGATGGTCAGTGATGATTACACAATATTCAATTCCATTCACAGCTCCTCAGCAAAAGGAAACAGTTGATGCCTGCAGGAAGCAAGTCCTAGACAACATTCGGGCATGGGATAATAAGTACTAAGTAGCAATCTTGCCAGAAAAGTGCTAGGCAATGACCACGTCCAACAACCACTTTTTTTTGCCATTCAATGGGCATTAACATAACCACACCTCCCACCATAAGCATCCTTGGGTCACCATTGATTAGAAACTCAACTGGACAGGACATGTAAATATTACAATTGCAGGTCCAAGCTTGGGTATCCTGCATTGAGTGACTCACCTCCTGACAGCTCTGATGGCATCCAGGGCAAAGCAGCCCATTTGATTGGCAGCAAACCAAAATAAATCTAAACATATAACCCCTCCAACATTGGTGCACAGTGGAGCAAAGTGTAGCATCTTCAAAGTACAGTGCGGTTATTTACCTAGTCTGCTCCAACAGCACCTCCCAAACTCGTGAACTTTATCACCAAGCTGGACAAGGACAGCAAGGTCATGAGAACACCACCAGCTGCATATTCCCCTGCAAGTCATACAGCATCCTGACTTGGAAATATATCACTGTTCCTTCATCATAATCCAAATTCTGAAACTCCCTACCCAAGGAAGTACCTTCACCGAAAGAACTTCTGCAGTTTTCAGGGGCAATTAAGAGATGGGGAATAAATTGTCATCTTGCCAGGAAAGTCCAAGTCCTGAAAAATGATCAAGTAAAAATTAACCAAAAGCGTAATTTAGTTCAAATCTAATGGTTACAGTTCAAATAGATTCTCACAACACAATGAAGAGCCAGGCTTCCATTATGGTGATTTGCACTTCACGTAGTCCATGAGTTTTAAAAATTACACATGGTAGAGGGGGAGTATGAGCTGTAATTTAGTTTCCAGTTTAGAAGAACATTCATAAAAGCACTTAAGCTCTTATGCTTTGTAAAAGCTATCTGAACTTTCTAATTAAATTCTGAAGCTATTTACTTTAGATGACTTGGTTAAAGCAATTCAGCAAAACCTGCAAAGAAATCTGAATTCATTGAATCATAAAATGTGACAGCAAAGCAAGAACCTGCATACTAGCTGGCCCAACACATGTATGCTGGTTCTTGCACTGAACAGTCTACTTGATCATCTCTTCAACTTTCACCCCACAGCCCAGAAGATGTTTTCATCTTCAAATATTTATCCAATTCCCTTTGAAAATTTCTATCCATTACACCTATATGCTGCATTGTATGTGATCGGTGCAAGCTAAACCCAATCACATATTCTTTCTTAATTAACCATATTATTAATTGCATCCACTTCCTTTTTGCTCAGCCTAATCCAAGACTATCCATGTTTTAGTGACAGAAACCTGGATGGCACCTTCAATTTTCTTGCATTTAAAAAAATAATTAAAATTTTATCTTGATCTAGCACTGCTGAACTATTAACTCTGAAAATTGGCCTGGGTTATGAACACAAGGCCCTATTTTAAATGCCAGTTGCTTTGTTATTTTAGTACCAGTAGCTAATGCATTGGATGAAAATTTGCCAAGATTCTAATCACAACCTGACTAAATCTGGCTTGGCATGCTCAGGTGGATGAGAGTCAAAGAACAGAATCCTTCAGGGGCCCAATGCCTCCAGCCCCTCAGCAGTAAAATAACCAACAACATTAAAAAAAAATAGAATGTTCAAAGTACACAGCAATTCAGAGAGTTAACTTTGCCAGTTGATGACCTTTCAGCGATACCAGCCAGTTCTGATGCAAGATTGAACAACTGGTTATCTGAAATTGTTGAATTCAATGTGGGGTCCTGAAGACTAATGTTCCAAGTCAGAATATGAGATGTCCTTATTTAAGCTGACATTGAGTGTATTGGAACCATGTAAGATTCCAAACTCAGAGAGGTCACATTGGGTGGGGTGGAGAATTAAACTGATGAGTAAATGGCAGCTGCTCCAACTTTGCTTCTCTACCAAAGGCACTCCTTGATCTGCTGAATATTTCCAGCAACTTCAGTTTTTATTTCACCTTTTTCTGCATCTGCAGTTATTTACTTTTTCAATCAACATTCATTGCTCAATCTTATATAAAGAGACGTCATTCAGATAAGATGGTAAAATACACAATGATCCATGCCCGAGTTGCAGTCAATACTTTGGAGAAGCCATAGAACCATTGAAAATCATTGAACAGAGGAGGCCATTACATGCATCATGTCAGTGCTAGTCAGAAAATAACTACCCAGCCTGTCGAGCACTGGGTCGTAGACCTGCAGGTTGCTTCTACCACTGTTTCATACAGTGAGTTCCAGACTCTTACTACTCTCTCGCTAAAAACTCTTTTCCCCATCTCCCCTCTAATCTTTCTAGCAATTATGTAACGTGGCATGGTGGTGTAGTGGTTAGCGTAATGCTATTACAGCGCCAGCGACCCGGGTTCAATTCTGGCTGCTGTCTGTAAGGAGTCTGTATGTTCTCCCTGTGTCTGTGTGGGTTTCCTCCGGGTGCTCCAGTTTCCTCCCAAATTCCAAAGACATATGGGTTAGGAGCTGTGGGCATGCTATTTTGGCGCCAGAAGCATGGCGACACTTGCGGGCTGCCCCCAGAACATTCTACACAAAAGATGCATTTCACTGTGTGTTTCAGTGAACATGTGACCAATAAAGAAATCTTATCTTATAAATCTACAATCCCTGGCTTTTGATCTCTCCACTAAAGAAACAGGTCCCCATTTACTCTGTCAAGGACCCTCACAATTTTATACTCCAGAATTAAATCTTCCCTTAGCCTTCTCAGTTCCAAAGAAAACAGCAGTAGCTTATTCAAACTTTCCAGACCTGGCAATATCCTCATAAACCTTCTTCAGTGCAATGAAGTCCTTCATGTAATGTGGTGACTGTCACTGTAACATCTCTCTGGTATCAGCTTAACCTAATGTTCAGCAAGGACCAGACTGATCCAGACAGTTACATTTCGTTCATGAAGTATTTCAAACTTTGGTAAAACGATGACATGGGAATTCTATAACATGTAAAAAGGCACTTAAAAACTCAATGCTACAAGGAGCTCTGTCTGGGTGGTGTGAAATGTCCAGAAAGTGAAATTTTCTCACACACGAAGCCAAGTGCACAATAGTACGTGAGCAGGGTGCAGACACTACACAAACTACTTAAAGGAAGATCAGTCCTCAGGATGGATGGCTTAGAGCAGGGATGGTCATAATCCCTTTAACTAATGTCAAAGCTGACATCAACTCTCAGATTAATGCTGCTTCGATGTGAATGGTCAATGCCAATTACCGGCCTCAACTGTGCAGAAGAATTTTGGTGCCAGTGATGACAAAATACATGTCAGACACACATTTTTATCCAGAAAGGCAAGCAACTAAAGGGAAATAAATTAGGGATTATGGGCAGGTGGTGTGAAAAATGAAGTGAAAGTTCAGCTCATTCTAAGACCACATTTTATGCCTGAAGAAATAAGAACTTCACATATGATCCCTGTATTAATAAGGTTCCTCAGTAAATTCTTTTCTTTAATATTAAATGTTTAGAGTCATGGCTAAGTAATCCAAAACACAAATCGCTGAGTGCAATTGTGATCTATTTAACACTGTAAATGGTGTGAGACCAGAGGAAGAAAATTAGTCTGGGTAGCAGTGAAATATGGGTAAAGCCAAGGGAATTTCAGAGTACAGCACTTTTCTTTGGTTAGATTATCCAGTATTATAATTGCTTTTAGCCCAGCCCCAAGGCTTTCAATTCTTACTCCCAAGCAAGCCCATCATACTTAAACATCTACACAAAAAACACTTCATCATAAATGATCAGTTAACACATTTTGATTGGATCGAAAAGATTATCCAACCTCAGTTTATCAACGTTTTCCTCTTTGCTAATCAAAGATATTCATTGTTGAAAGCACCAAATGTTTGCTATTCCATTTGTCCATCCTCCATGTAAATCCTGTGAGAATATTAAATTCCCGAAAGGACATATATATATATACAGAGAGCAAGAATGATCAAGAAAGGAGGTAGTACAAAGGGTCCTCTCAAATTACATGAGAATTTTGTGTTCTAGCTCTGAATCAGCCTCAGTCACTTCAATTTGTCTATTTTATTTTCTAAAAGGAGAGATTGGCAGGAAGCAGCAATTATTTGATGCCTTCTCAGCATGAATCCATGGGCAAGACTTCCACTTTGAATAAAAGTGGGTAATTGTAACCTTGACACTCTTCCTTTGTACAAAATGAGGAGAGATGAAAGCATGTATTGCCCCCCAAGAATGAGTAATGGTCATTAGTTCATTCAGATGTTCATCATACTGATGTTGGGGTATGGAATGGCTGCTGAAAAATTCAGCCAGACAGTAATTGACTTGCTCAGTAGGAAGTCTGCAATCAAAGAAGACAGTTCCCTCTTCAAGATGTTGAGTTGGCATGTCTGTTCATCAAATGAAAGAAAAAGCAATTCAAAAATTGCACAAACTGAAGCCAGGTGATCCAGCCATAGCATAAAGATGGGAATTGTAGCAAGTCATTGTTCTGCCACTGAGCTCAAGGGCTAGCCTCGACTTGGCAATGGAGGAGGCCGAGAACAGACATGTTGCTGTGGGAATGGAAAGTAGAGTTAAAATGGCTGGCCACCAGGAGATCCAGGCTAGCATGGCAGACTGAGTGAAGGTGCTCAGTGAGGTGTCACCCAATCTACACCCAGTCTCACTGATGTAGAGGATGCCACAACGGAAGCACCAGATACAATAAATAATGCTGCAGGATTTGTATATGAAGGACTGCCTCACCTGGAAAGGCTGTTTAGGGCCCTGGATGGTGGTGAGAGAGGTGATGTAGGGGCAGGTGTTTCACCTCTTGTGGTTGCAGAGGAGAGTGCCCAGGGAGGGAGGGGGATTGGTGCAGAGGGGTGAGTGGACAAGGGAGTCAGAGAGAGAGAGTGGTCCCTGCAGAAAGCGGAGAAGGGAGGGGAGGAGAAGATGTGGCTGGTGATGGGATCCTGTTGTAGGTGGCAGAAGTTGCGAAGAATGATGTGTTGGATGCATGGTAGGTGAGGACCAGGGGAACTCTATCCCTGTGCTGCCTGGGGAAGGGAGAATTGGCTGATGGCAGAAGAGCGGGAAATAGTGGAGATGGGGGTAAGAGCTCCATCAATAGCAGTGCAGCGTGGGGCAGGACCCCGTTTTCTGATAAAAGGACATCTCAGGTGTCCTGGAGTGGAATGCATTGTGGTCTCCATTCAGCTATTAGGCCTGAGTAATGAGTTGATGATAAGGTGGTAGAATTGCCCAGCAGGTTAGACTTATGCATGTAGGATAAGAAAACAGAAAATGGAACACGGGGAAAAACTCAGCCATTCAGACAGCATCTGTGGAAAAAAGAAGCGACCTGGGTTCAACTCCAGCTGCTGTCCGTAAGGAGTCTGTACAGTCTCCCTGTGTCTGCGTTGGTTTCCTCCAGATGCTCCCGTTTCCTCCCACATTCCAAAGACATACGGGTTAGGAAGTTGTTGGCACGCTATGTTGGCGCGGGAAGCGTGGCGACACCTGTGGGCTGCCCCCAGAACACACTACACAAAAGATGCATTTCATTGTGTGCTTCGATGTACATGTGACTAATAAAGATATCTGAAGCATTAACTAAGATGAGGGACCCTTCATTAGACCAGAGGAGGAAAATTAGTCTGGGTATCAGTGAAATATGGGTGAAGCCAATGGAATTTCTCTGATAGAATGAACATGGCAAATGGGATAAGGTTCTACAGTTGTGTAATTTGCGGCTGATGTGGTTCTGACACAGAAGGACATGTTCAGCAGCCTAACCTACACACAGAGAGGAAAGAAAAAGAGATGGCAGGTGGAAATGGTTCTGAAATTGGAAGAACAGAGCATTGTATCTAAAATTATAGAATTCGACATAAAGTCTGGAGGGCTACAATGTGCCCAGATGGAAGAGGTGTTGTTATTCCTCAAGCTTGCATTGGGTCTCAGAATCAGAATCTAGTAATCATATCAAAGAATATCATAGTAATCATAGAATCAAAATCATAGTAATACTATATTATTATGCTCCTGTAGCCTTCAACATTCTTGAATTAAACTCAAGAAATATTTGATTTGGCCCTTGCTAAAATACCATCCATTCATTCTGATTAAACTGTCAAAAAATTAAATTTTCACATGTTGACCTGCAATTAACTTGGAATAAAAGGTAAATATTTGGACAAATGATCCATCAAACTTGCCTCATGCTTAGAAGAGATTCTGATGTTATTAAGTTTTATAATGATATTTGAATGCTAAAAGGCAATTTCTTCAGTTACAAAAAGAAGCCACTGTCAAATGTTGCAACTTGGATTTCACATCTACATTCAAAAACACTATGATGGTCAATAAGGAAGAAAGTGTGATTTGCATTCATATGGCTGCCTGTGTAGGTTAGGCTGCTGAACATGTCCTTCTATGCCAGAACAACATCAGCCACAGATTACACAACTGTAGAACCTTATCCCATTTGCCATGTTCATCTATCAGAGAAATTCCCTTGGCTTTACCCATTCACATGGCAACTCTGTCTTATATCAGCAACCCTTTAGTTTCAAAGCAGGGACTCCTCCCCCAACTTCCAGATTCTCTTACAGAAGGAAACATCCTCTCCTTATCCATCCTGCAAAGACCTCTCAGGATCTTGTATTTACACAAGGGCAATAAACTGCTGCCATCCTTGTAATGTTGGAAGGATCATTGGTCAATTTGCAAACAAGAGCAAAAGAAATGGCAATGAGATAAATGAGTGAATAAACAATTTTAATGGTGTTGCTTTAAGCACTGATCTGAAAGAGGGTTAATCTAGTACTGCACCATACCTTCATTAAGGCACTGGATTATTGAGTGAGTTCATGTCTACAAATATCAGCGAGAATGCTTTATTTTAAAATTGGTGTTATTCAAAATTAATTATACCCATCATAATCTTTGTTCAGTCCTTCCTTTGTATGTTTTAGCAAATGAAATTAAAATCATTAAATATGTTATCACCTTTATTCTATCATAGCCTTTCCTTTACCATTTATTAGCTATAGAAATTAAAATTGCATTTTTTTGCCAATGACATTAATCAACTTATCTTCAAAAATGCCAGCCTTAAAATTATTCCTTAATAAATCCTCAATGTCATATATTGCTCTTTCTATTTAGGGCTGAACTATTATTTTTGATTGAGGGTTGAATCAGGCTATAGAAAACATTAACCACTGTTCCTCTAAACTTCACTGAGCTGTGGCTACAATTATCTATTACATATCAGGTATGAATCTGGGATCAATATACACTGAAAATGAAGGAAGGCCACAAAATCCAAGTTATGCTCCAAGGCAATGACTTCTTGATTTCACCAGATGTTGGTTAAGCTTTTAAAAGTTTGCATAGAGTTCTCTAGCTTACCAACTTTTCGATAGCTCATGGGGGGACATTTTAAACATAATTTTTCTCCAGATGTAGTCTGAGGCATTCTCACATTTCTTGCTCAAATGAGCTTTGCACGAATTTATTCCCACGTTTACCTCCGCCACTTTTAATGCTAACTATAAAACATAACAAGTTAATTAAGAAATCTCTGTAAGAATCCAAATAAAAATAGATTTTGAAACTAATTACTCCAAGGACATTCACTAACATTCAGTTTGTAGCCGACATCCCAGATTTTATTGCTTGACAACCTAACAAAAGGCATCCGCATTTGCTCAGTCTTAAAAAGTATATGTACCATCTACATGGGAAAAAAACAAAAAACAAAATTATAGTAATTTTGAAGCAGAGTTTTATTTCATGTTGGCCATAATCAAGAGAAATCCATTTCCATGAACGCTTCTCTACAATGCCCTACTGCAAAATTCAGACAGTTTGAGAGTCCCAAATATATTAAAAATTATTCAAGAGGCACTCCAAAACAACAGCCGTTTGTAAAAATATTAACAGGTAGGTGACAGTAGCAGGGCTCCTGAAGGGTCTGGAAGTATAATGGTTATGAAATTTTTGTACTTTGAAGACAACTCAATTGAACAGACTCAACAAAAGCACAGTGCCTTTTTCTTTCTTTATTCAGGAGTTAGTAGTACCTGTGACAAAGGAAATGGGTTTAAAGTTCTTCATATAATATTGCTGCTTCCTCAAAGTCATTTATACTAGTGGAAACATACCACACTGAAAACAATGCTATAATCACCTCTCTTCTGACTGTTCATAGAATTTAGCTTACTTCGGACATTTCCCTAACCAATGGGGAGAAGGAAAGGACTGCAGAGGGAGAGATGGAATAGTGAAGGAAGATCAATCCTGCAGACAGCTAGCAGCACCCCAGGTAATGCAGACTATTTAAATAATGTTGAAGCAAGCCTCGTCCTTGTAGCTAAGATCTACTTTAGTGTCCAAGACTGCCTCATCAGCACTGTATAATTTCACATAAATGTTACCAAAAATAATTTTCACACACTGTTCAACATCATTGTACATGCCCAGCCATCTCTGTGTGAGGATTCCATATGCATGAAACACTTTTGTCTGATTTTCAGATGTGCAAACTAACACACATAGGAGTCAAATCTTATTTAAAAAATCCGCTTCATTTTTGTACTGGAGCAATAAGTAAAGAAGATGCAGTAACAATGGGATTTATGGAAACTAACTGCATCTAAAAGGTGCTACTTATTCCCATAGGTACACAAGGTGCAATTTTAACTTCACAAATATGTTACGATGGGTTGGCTGTCACTTTCACACCTTAGCACGTTTTATTCTCCACTGATTTTAATGACGGCTGGCATGTAATTTTGGTTTTCTAGTGAGTTTCTTGCCCGAAAAATTAGATACAAGTTGCTTACCACATCACACCCCTCCAAATTCTCAGATTAGTACATGATTGTGACATACAGCCAGCAAAAGTTGCAACATCATCTCTGATCCAGACATAAGCCATAACAATGAAGAAACTGCACAAGCAAGTATATCCAGTGCACCACTCTTTGTATTGTAAAATGCTGAAAAGTCCTTGTTTTAGGAGAGTCATTGGGAGCATGTTGCCTTATTCAAAAGTGCACTAAGATGAAATTACACCATATATGGAGAAAAATAACTATGATACATCACACATGTTGTATTGTCAACTTAATGATCAGATGCTACCAAATGACTGTTTAAAAAATTAAAATATACTTTTCATAACATAAAGATTTTGCTTTTCATAAATCAAAAATCAAAAAGCAAAAACAGAAAATGCTAAAAGTGCCCAACAGGTTAGGCAGTATTTGTGATAAAATTGTACTCTAACATGGCACACTTTTCTGAACATTAAATTGTCTGCAGTGTACAGTAACACCCAAAACATATCAGGGTACATTTCCAACTATTCATAATCTATAATTTAAAAAAAAACTAGCAAATTAGTTATACATTAAATGGAATAATTCTCAACTTAGACATTTCACTTCATTACCAGGTGTCAAATGATTAGTGTCCCAAGATATGGGACAAAATTAGAGTATTTTCCTCTTATATAATTTTATGGAAGGATTTCCATCAAATTTGTAGCTCAGCTAAAAGATTATTCAGTATTAAAGTTCTAATAAATACTTTATTAGGATAGATTAAATGTTGTGGTAATGTCAAGAGATTGGTTTACAATTTGCCATTACTCTTTCACAGCAGTTTCTCCAAATAAAGCATATTATTTACAAAATCCAATATTGCTTTCAATATCTAGTCTGTTGAAAAGGAGAACATCTATTTCCCTTTCACATGCCCACAAAGACTATATAAAGAGAAAAATAATTAAATATTTTATTTCATTCCACGATTTATGATGTAACCTTCTGCTTCTCATTCCATCAGAGTTGATATGTTCCAAAAGCACAATTTATTTTTGCTGTCACCAAAATGCAATGCTACATGCAGAGGGTGCATCCCAGATGACCACATCACCAGAGTCAGATTTAGATGATGTGGTTGTCAGCTTGCTCCTTGTAAATCTGTTCAATGAGTTACTATGAAGAAGGACTTCTTTAATTTAGTTTTCTTTCCGTTTTCCCACTTTGTTGTCTTTTTCCAATAATTTGTCCATTTCCTTGTCAGATTATCTTTCGTCACATTCATTGTTCACCAATATCACTCTATAACAAAGCATCAAAAGGAACTTGGGAACATCACAGGTTGCCACTCCTTCCAGAGTGATCTAATAAATGTTTAAAACCATAAAATAATTCAATACCATGGGTAAGGAGCAACTATTTTATCTGGTGAGAGAATTGGAATTCAAAAGTGTTAGGAATAAAAATCAGGAAATGTTTTGTCACATGAGAGCCAAGCATGCTTTTGGTCAATTAAGATATTGAAGATCAAAACTGATAGATTTGTTCAGTAAGGCTACTAAGGAACATGAACCAAAGGTGGGTAAATGGGTTAATATACTTATCAGTTATGACATAATCGGCAGGACAGGCTTAAGGGACAGAATACGGTGAAAGAACAGCCTTTGATAATTCTGAACTAGTTCCCTCCACACCTTCAGTAAGGGGTTATCCTCCAGAGTTTAGAAGAATGAGAGATGACTGCATTGAAATGTACAAAATTCTCAGGTTGACAAGATACATGAGAAGTTGATGCTTCCCCTGGCTGGTGCATCTTGAAACAGGAATCACGTTATCAAAATAGGGAGTCAGCCATTCAAGAAAGAACTTTCTTCACCCAGAGTGTAAACCATTGGATTTCTCTACCCAAGAGAACTGTGAAGGTTCAGGTTTCTGAGCATGTTCATGACATCAATAATGACTGATTTTTTTTGGATATTAAGAGCACCAGTGGGTTTGGGACAAATACAAAAAAGTGGTGCTGAGGTAAATGATCAGACATGATCATATTGAGCAGCAGAGCAGACACGAGAGGCTAAATGGTCTAATTCTGCTTCAGTTTCTCATGTTATGCTATGAAATTATTAAGTGCTTGAGACAGAAAATAATTAAAAACAACCAGAGGTTTCAGAAAGAAAGGTCACGCTTGACAACAATCAGTATTCTGCTTAAGGTGATGCATAAGGTTGAGATGGTGGCCTCTAAGAAGCTAGCTGACAGAGGTTTATTGAAGAAGTTTAAGGGCTATGGAACTGAAGAGATACAAACTGATTAAATACTGGTTAGAAGGAATAAAATGGAGCTGAAGTTGAGTACCATTGCCCAGAATGGACAGTAATGTCTCTCTGAATTCAGTTTTGGGCGTCCTTCAATGTGTGCATTTATGGTTTGTATGTGGTGACAGTCAACTTTGCAGATGTTAATAAAATAGAAGGCATGGTATTAATTTGAGGATCGTAGGAAATCGTAAATAGATATTAATGTCGGTGGATAGAATAAAGAAATTGAATTCAACCTGTGTGCTGTGAACTTTGGTTAAAAAAGTGACATTGATGCTTTGAATGGAAGGGAACAATGCTGGAACAAAGGGATTTGGGGATTCAAATGTATAAATCATTTAATGCAGAACCTCATTATTAAAGGACATGTAAAGAATTAATGAAATTTTAGGCTTTATGAAAAAAGGTGCAGGATATAAAAGTCAAGGAATATGTACAGTGCATTAACTAAACCAGAGTTGGATTAATGTGTACAGTTTGGACTCCACATGACATGGAGTGCAGAAAATAGAAATGGTACATTGCAGGTTTATTTTAAAAGTTCCCTGGTATGATGAAATACAAATATGAAGAAAAACTTCTAAAACTAGAGCTGTTTCATTATGGCAAAGGAGATTATGAGGCAATGCATTGCAACTTTGAAGGAATAGAGAGATGGGACTGTGTGGGTAGAAACAGATAGCTTCCATGATGGATGGGTCTAGAACAATTATGCATGGCTAGATGATTACTATAGTTTGATAAAAGGAGAATTTTTCTTTTCAACAAAGAACCGAGAAGGTAAAAGGCACTGTTGAAGTTAATAACTGAAGCAAAAGCTATATTAGACAAGTTGAAGAGAAAGAGAATACAGGGAGAAACATAGGACTGCAGATGCTGAAGGAACTCAGCAGACCAGGCAGCATCCATGGAGAAAAGCAGGCAATCAATGTTTCAGGTCAGGATCCTTCTTCAGGACTGAAGATAGGAAAAGGAGAAGCCTAATATATAGGAGGGAAAAGCAGAGCAGTGATAGGTGGACAAAAGAGGGGAGGCAGGGTGGGCACAAGGTGGTGAAAGGCAGATGCAGGTAAGAGACAATAATAGGTGGGGAGAGCAGATCCACCGGGGGATGGGTCAAAGGTAGAGAGAAAAAACAGGGAGTAGAAAAAAGAGAGAGGCTAGAAAAGGGAAGAAAAGAAGCAGCATGGTTTGGGGGGGGGGGGGGGGGGGGGCAGAGGGTGGATTACTTAAAGTGGGAGAATTCAACGTTCACGCCATTAGGCTGCAAGGTTCCAAGACAGAAAGTGAGGTGCTGTTCCTCCAGTTTGCCTCTTCGTTGGCTACGTTAAAGAGTCTCTATTCCAAGCCTACTCCGCCCCCATTCCTCAGCTCTTTCTCTGCTATATCGACGAATGCATTAGTAACACCTCTCGACAGTTTCATACATTTCACCACAAATTTTCACCCTGCTCTCCAATTCACTTGGACTATCTCTGACACCTCTCTCTCCTTCCTCGATCTTTCCATCTCCTTCTCAGGGGATTCCTTATCCACCAACATCTTCCACAAACCCACTGACGCCCACAGCTACCTTGATTACAGCTCCTCCCACCCTGCTTCTTGCCAGGACGCTATCCATTTTTCTTAATTTCTCTGCCTTCGCCACATCTGCTCCCATGATGAGGCTTTTCACTCCAGCACATCCAAGATGTCTAACTTCTTTTCTAACCAAGGCTTCCCCCCGACCGTGGTCGAGAGAGCTCACACCCGTATCTCTACCATTTCCTGCACCTCTGCTCCCACCCCCACCACTCCCAGACTCAACAGGGATAGGGTCCCCATTGTCCTCACATTTCATCCTACCAGCCTACGTAACCAACACATCATTCTCCGCTATTTCCTCCTTCTCCAACAGGACCCCACCACCAAGCATGTCTTCCCCTCCCCACCCCTTTCTGCCTTTCGCAGGGATCATGCTCTCCGTGGCTCCCTAGTTCACTCCTCCCCCACCCATCCCACTCTCACCTCGGGAACGTTCCACTGGCCCCGCCACAGGTGCAAAATCTGCCCCTACACCACCTCCATCTAGGGACCCAAACAGTCCTTTCAGGTGAGACAGAGATTCGCCTGCACCTCCCTTACTAGGTGGCCGTTTCACAGAACACCTGTCGGTAACCGCAATCTGCATCTCCCCCTTGCCAGTCACTTCAACTTCCCCCCACAGATATGTCAGTCCTCAGCCTCCTCCACTGCCAGGAGAATTCCAAGCACAAACTGGAGGAACAGCACCTCATTTCTGTCTTGAAACCTTGCAGCCTAATGGTATGATCATTGAATTCTTCCACTTTAAGTAATCCCCACACACAACCCCCCAACCATGCTTCTTTTCTTCCCTTTCCTAGCCTCTCTTTTCTCTACCCCCACCTCTTTTTTCCCTCTCCTTACCTTTGACTCATCCCCCGGTGGATCTGCTCTCCCCACCTCCCCCACACCTGCCTGCCACTATCTCTTACCTGCATCTACCTGTCACCACCTTGTGTCCACCCTGCCTCCCCTCTTTTGTCCACCTATCACTGCTCTGCTTTTCCCCCCTATATATTGGGCTTCCCCTTTTCCCACCTTCAATCCTGAAGAAGGGTCCTGACCTGAAATGTTGACTGCCTGCTTTTCTCCACAGATGCTACCTGGCCTGCTGAGTTCTCCAGCATCGAGAGAGAGAATAAAGGGATACTGGAACAGATGAACTACATGCAATTAGAATCATAGTTCATATAGAGGATAAACATCATGATAAGGTTAAACTCTGTGGCAGATTTCTATTTTATAATATCTGATTATCTATTAGTTATACATTTAATTCAAATTCAGAGTTTAAAAGAAGTGCTTTGAAATACAGAAAGTAGGAATTTGACATTAACAATAAAAATGAAACATCAGTTGCTTTCAAATTAAATAACTTTAAAATACATAGGAGCAAAGAAATATTCCAGTGTAGTCACTTGACAATTCAATGGCGTGATGTTGGGATTATTATCGTTGCTTTTATAATTTTACTAGCAGGTTATAGAATTTCAGGAAGAGTCTTTTCATTAAAAAAAATTAGTGTAAAGACTAACAGCAATATTTTTACCCAGTTATACTGACATTTTCACTGTGGATATCTCAGGAGGCAACATTGACAGTAATGCAGGGCCACCTAGTGGTTGATTATAAAGCAGGTTTTAAAAATCAGCCTGCAACTCTTCTACAGAACAAATGCTGCATTTTTTTTAATTGTTAATTTAGAAAAATACTGAACCATGTCCCAAGATTTCCGAAATAGAACTGCAACCTTATACAACTTCTGAGGAAACTATAGAGACTAACGATGCCAATCACTCAAGTTAACTACCCCATCCAAAAATAATGGTAATTCATTAAATCAAATAATAAATAATGAAAACACATCTCAATAATAGGTTTAAAAAGTTAATTAAAATTATGAGTTCATTACTTTGATTTGCTGTCTGAGAATTCTTCAATGTGTTTGGGTACTCTAGATCCCACCCTGAAGCTAATACCTAATAGTAGCTGACATTGGGGAAAGGGGAAATCCACAACACAGGGGTTGCATATCTTTCTGAGCAGTTTTGCATGAGTTCAGTGGCAAGTACTGTTGCTCCACCCCTCCACTTTTTAAAGAAAATCTTGATAAAATGGGATGTAACTGAGTTTTTAAATGACGCCCATGGTGATAATTACTGCTTAACAGCCTCTTGGTTCCTATAAAAATAACATTGTGATCCAGGCAGCAACAAACATTGTGAAGAGGTAAATCCACCACAAAGTTATATTTGGTTTTAGGAACCAAGATTTGTTCAGCAGTAATTATAACCTATTTTGTCACTAAAAACTCAGTTATGTCCCATTCACCAAGACAGGAAGGGTTTCTTCAAAAGGCTGAGATAGTTCATAAATCATTACAATTTCTTCAGCTCACTGATCTCAGTTGGTCTGGCCATGGTGTTTCTATCTGATCACAGACTCCCAAAACAGACAACATGATTCCAAGCTTTTTCCACGGGAATACATTACCAGATAGAGAGAGGCAAATTTTCAAGGACATGCTCAAAGACTTCTCGAAAAAATGCACAAATGAAAAATGCAACATCTCCATTGACTCGTGGGAAACCCAAGCCCATGACTGCTTAAAGTGGAGGAGCAGCATTCGAAATGAAACAGAGACTCGAGTCCATACATCAGGAGCATACAGAAGCCCAGTACAGATGGTGGAAGATGGGGCAGAAGTAGAATGATAGGGCAATTGGGTGAGTAGAGTCTGCAGTTCCACATTGGCCTTGTTAACTACCTCAAATACCATAAAACTGGAGCGAAAACATGTCATCCTCCATCCTAAGGAACTATTTCAAAAAAGATGATTATTTTTGATGATTATGCCACAGAGCACTGCAATAATATACCCTGTGGCGAATCAGGGAAACTTGTCAGGAACTTCTGGATTTAATTGCAATCCAGACATTGCGTCAGACTTCCTCCATTACAATGGTGGGTGTTGACAGTCTTAGTGATAATCATTATTGTTTTCACAAATTCCAGATCCACAATGTTTATAATCAAAATCATCACAAAACTAAACCAACATTCATTTTGTTCAACAAACCTGGACAGGATATATTAGGGTGATACCAAATAGGATCTACAAAAGAGGGAATCAGATAGTTGCCTCACTTGCCCAGCCAAATTATGTTTATTTCAAATCTACCACAACCTCCCACTACCTACTCTCCCAACCACCCCAGTGAATTTTATATTCATTATAGCAATGATAATTCTGAGAAATAATGCGTTTTCTATTTTTAGGCACACAAGTCTCTCCTTGATCAATTAGGCTCGCATTAACGTGACAGTTTCTGTGCCAAAAATGATCCATCCCCTCTTACTCTGGACTGCATCAGAGCACTATAGAGAGAGGAACTGCAGAAACAGGCCCCTCGACAGACCAAGTCCATGCTGACATTCCAAGCACCAGTTTTTACACTACTTTAACCAATTTTATCCTCCCCATTTTACTCCCACTGCTTTTACCACTCAAAGTTGACACTCTCTTCTGGTTGGATATGGTTGCAACAATACTAAAGAAACTCATCACTCATGACAGAATAGTCTGTTAACATCCCTTCTTCCAGGATCAATATCTATTTACCAGTACTGTGGTAGTAAAATGCATTGTAGCAACCTAGCAAATATGCTCGAGAGCATTTGCTAACTCCAAGATTTCTACTATCAGGAAGGACAACATTAGCATTGTTGTGGGAACCAAATAGCTGTCAGGTTTCCTTGCAAATCACACTCCATCCTGATTTGATTTCTCCCTCAGCAGTATGCACCACCAGGGAATTTTAATTGGAAGAAATTTTCCAGGGAAGATTGAAAATACAAAGGTTGTTGTTTTTAAATAGAGGCAGCTAAAGGGAGTATTAACCAATCTGTATAAATTTATGAGAGGCTTAGGCAAAAAAATACAGGTACTTCCTATCCACTATTCAGTACAGGAGTCAAAAGCCAGGGAGCATTGATTTACTGTCATACGTAAAAGGATTAACAGAGAGATCAGAATAAAAATTCTCCCAGAAGATGGTAGGAGGCTGGAGCTCATTATCTAAAAGCAGGCTTGAAGCAGGGGCCCTCATTGCATATAAAAAGTACTGGAATATGCACTTGAAGAACTGTGACCTGCAGAGCTAGAGGGTGAGTGCCGAAAGGTGGGATCAACTTTTTTAAAACAAAATCCTGTAGTTATCACCCTTTAAACCCTTCTTGGATATGCGGTCAAGTTTAATTATTTTCATAAAGCCTTCCCAAAGCCACCATGAAAGGGGCAAGTATTATTCAGGAGTGCTGAAAATCACAAAAGCCTCTCTTTGTAATGCATCTTTAATCTGGGATATTCTGTTCTCCGTGCACCCTTGTCTGTTCTTGCTGTGAACTCGAGCACAGAAGTGACATGCGGCAAATCTGCTTCTCCAAAATGTAACAATCACAACCAGTTTACACAAACATGTAATATTTGCATGAAAAAAAAGTTTCTGGAAAGCTGAGATAAATTAGCAAATGATGGAAACACTCAACAAGTCATGTAGAGTTTCTCAAAAGAGAAACAGAGATAACATTTCAGATTGAAGATCAGTTCTGACACAAACAGAAAAAGTGAGTTATCTGAAACTGTAGAATTCATTATTGAGTCCCAAAGGCTGCAACGTACCTTGACAGAGGATGAGGTGTTGTCCTTTAAGCTTGAGGAAAGTGTAGGAGGCCACAATCAGAGAGATCAGCGTGGGAGTGGGATGGAGAATTAATGTGACAGGCAACTAGAAGTTCAGGATCACCCTTGCGGACTGGATGAAAGTGAGCTACAATACAGACACCCAATTTGCAAATGATTTCTCCAATAGAGAAGCCACACCATGAACATTGTATGCAATTCACTAGCATGGAAGAAATGAAAGTGATTTGTTGCTCCACCTGGAAGGACTATACGGGTTCCTACATGCTCGGACGAGATGAGGTAGAAGAGCAGGTCAATTTATTTGGGAGATTATCCATTTGTATTATCAACTCAATTTTTCCTCTCTCCATGTTCACTGCCTTATCTGTTGGACTTTGTCCTATCCATTTATCCCTCCCCACCCTCTCTGCAACTTAAAACTAACTTATTTTCTCACCCTCACAGTTCTGATGAAGGTTCTTTGACCTGAGACTAAAAATATGTATCTCTTTCCACAAATGCTGCCTGACCTCTGAGTGTTTCCAGCATTTTCTGTTTCTATGTGTAATGTTTGTTTGCTGTCCTCTCAATGCTTTATGAAGACATTACAATTGACGACAAGGATGTGGTTATTTTTTCTTCACATTTGTTGGAGAATGCTGATGAGAGTTTGGAGCACCAAAATTGATTGAGAATTTTATGCAACTATTTGCAACATGACATGAGGATAGTTCTTCTTGTAAAAGATGTTTTGTTTAAAGATATTGTGCAGAAAATAGATTAGATTTTTTCTGTGAGATAAAGCTGAAAACTACATGTCTGGGACAAGGAACCAGAAATTCAGTGACAGTTAGTGGGTACATTGTTACCTCAAAGAACTTATCCTATCACTGTAATTTCAGTCTGCTTTTAGATGATACCCTACATGATACATTTCTGTACAGTCAAGATTGTTGTGCATTTGACATTCAAACCTGTGAGTAAAATAGCTACATTTAATGGAAATGGCATCTAAGAAGGCAAAAGAATTTACTCTATGAAAAGCAACTGGTAAAGCTGCAGTCCACAGTCAGAGAGTGATACTAAAATCCAAGTCTTGTGTGCCTTGGCAAGACCAGTTTAGTCAATTGCAATGGCCATCATTCACCCACTCTTCTCAATTTGAGAGAGCCAAGAAACTTAGTTATTAAAAGGTCACATTTTAACAGACTGCAGATCCAAACAAGACAAATAAACAAACAATTTCAGTGGCAATTCAAATGAAAACAGGAAGTTTGGGAGGAACTAGGACTGTTCAGTATCTGTTTCACCAACATGAATGACAGCAAACAGACAGATTTTCAAATGAAGTTGTTGACTGCCAAGTAGTGCATTGACAAGTGAATAGGTACTGCCACAGATTGTTCAGCAATGAGTCAAGACACTTGTTCTTGTAAATTCAGCCAGAGAGCATTGTCACACTAAAAACATTCACTGGTGAGATTTGAGTCATTAGGGCAAATGAAGTGCAATTAGCAACACAACATATAGCATGTATGCCTTCCCATCAGTGCAGCAGACTATGGAAGCAGGGCAACTTTAATGGGAAAGAACTAGCTGAGACAACTCAAGCTAGAATGGCAGAATTCTTTCAGCATTAACTGTTCATGTTGAAGCGGTGTGGGAAATGTTCTGAGTCATCTATACTAGCAATAATGGGTTACAATGCACACACCTGCATCAGAAGAGATGCAAAGCTGGTCTATTTGCAGTCCAGACCAGAGTCAAGTTGAGAAAGAATAGGATAGGTTAGAACAAAATGATATTCTTGTGAAAAGTGACCAGAGTGAGTGAGTGACATCAACTGAGCTGTGTGAAAACTGTTGAAACACCGTGAATCTAGCCATTAATGTCAAACAATTTCCTCTACCCTTTCCAGAAGGCCAGTATGCAGAGTTATGTGGATCAAAGGTATTCACATAATTGGATCTCTTCTACACCAATGCAAAATTGAATGCTGGCAAAGATAATTAGCAGTACCTGACCATTGACACATAGGAACATAGAGTCATAGAGCAATACAGCAAGGATACAGGCCATTCGGTCCAACCAGTCCATGCTGACCACATTGCCCACCCAGTTAGTTCCAACTTCCTGTGTTCAGCCCATATCCCTCCAAGCCCCGCCCCTCCATGTACCTATCCAAGTGCTTCTTAAATGATATTATTGTACCTGCATAAACCACTTCCTCTGGCAGCTCGTTCCATACACGCACCACCCTCTACGTGAAAAAGTTGCCCCTCATGTCCCTTTTAAATCTTTCCCCTCTCACCCTAAACCTATGCCCCCTAGTTTTGGACTCCCCTACCCTGGGGAAAAGACTGTTACCACCCACCTTATCTTTGTCTCTAATAATTTTAAACACTTCTTTAAGGTTGCCCCTCATTCTCCTACATTCCAAGAAATAAAGACCTAGCCTGGCCAACCTCTCCTTATAACTCAAGTCCTTTTGTCCTGGGAACATCCTTGTAAATCTTTTCTGCACTCTTTACAATTGAACCACGTCCTTCCTATAACAGGGTGACCAAAACTGTACACAGCACTCCAAGTGCAGCCTCACCAATGAGTTATACAACTGCAATATAATGTCCCAACTCCTATACTCAATGCCCTGACTGAAGGCCAGCATGCTAAGTGCCTTTTTCACCACCCTGTCTACCTGTGATGCTGCTTTCAATGAACTATGTACTTGAACATGCAAGAGGCTCTGTTTGTACACAAGGTCACCCTGTGGATTCAAGTCATTGCCCAAGATTTTCCAGGTCACGATGGAGAAAACCCTGCAAGGAGTGGATTATTGCTTATATAACCAAGGTGATCCATTAATTGTAATGAGTACCGAAGATAATCTTCTGATTTTGGAACTGTCCAGTGGAACAATATGAAGTTGAAGCAAAATAAATGCATATTTGTCAATGGTGTACATTGATTGAAAGATTGACATCAATGGATTACAATCTATGAAGGAAAAAGTAGAGGCTAAAGACTGAAAATACACTGAAAATAAAGAGTGAAAATATACTTTAGTACTTGTCGTGAAACAGATTCGAGGTCTCGAAGGACGAGGATTGTGAACACAGTCTTAGAGTTAAATGAGTTATTTACAAAGACAAGTGCAGGGAAAAGGTAACGGGAGCAACACACACACACGCACCGGTGATAGCGAGCATGGGAAAATCACAACAAGGGTAAAATACATACACGCACACACAATGAACTGGGTACAAACAATCAAGTAAAAGCAATATGATACCTGCCACCCCTTGACTCAGTGCAGACATGGCTCTACACTACTGGGAATACTAACTTAGAATGCTCCTAATCCTGTTGAAGTACACATCTTACCAACAGTCTCTCCAGCATCGTTTCATGATTCCTCGGAGCAATCAAACAGAGCGAAACAGGCACATGTGGCACTCTTTATAGTGCTGGAGGGCTGGGGGGTCCAGCCCAGGTAGTTCAAAAAGGCCAATGGCCCGGTGCCAGCAGGGGCAAATCAATAACAAAAGGCCAATGACCCAAGGCCAAGTACAAAGGTGCTTAAAGGGGCCAGTGGCCAGGTGTGCACTGATGGGTGGGGTGGAGCCAGACCTTGATTGACAGTGGTGTCGTCTCTTGACCAGGTAATGGGCAGTGCTGTCACATGACAGCCATGGCCTGCCACAATACAGTACTACATGCAACTTTCTTCAGGTCTTGCAACTATGCCAAGCCCTTGCATTACTTGTTGAAAAAGATTGTGAAATTGATGCTGAGCAGAAACAAAGTGCATATAATAAATGCAAAAAAAAAATTAGCAGGTGAAGCTCTACTTGCTTATTATGATATTGTGCCATTGAAGTTGGCAGGTGATGTGTTAAGTTATCTAGTAATTTAAGTAAAGTAAGCTAAGGTGAAGTAATTGGTAAGCAAGAGAAACCCATCAATTCCCCCTCTCAGAAACAAGTACAATTATGAACAAATCGAGTAGGAAGCGCTTGGGTTCAAGAAATTCCACCAGTGTTTACTGGGTGAATCCCAATCTCTAAAGGATCAGAAAGCTACCACTAGAGTTACTAGGTCCCAATCAGCAATATTTGTAATTTCAGCAACAAACTTGGAAATATGCACAATCTAACCAACACGACATGAAGTTCTAAGTGGAATGCCATTGCAAATGCTCCATCACAGCTCCTGCATGAGCATTCTGATGTTTGAACTGAAAATGGGTTAAACATGTTTAAATATGATCAATGAGGATTTTGCAGTGACTGTGTCTGAAATCATAGACAAAACCCTGAAAGCTCTAGTGTTGTAAAATATCTTTGAATAGACACCAAAAATGTAGACAGAATTTGACCGGTGTATAAATAAGGAAATGAAACTGTTCTACAATCCTTGCAATGAGTTGTCATGTGAATAGGCATGCATGTAATGGGGTCCCAAAGTGGTTATGCCGAATGCTTTAAAAGAAAGATTTTGGGCACGTCAACCAATAGAAATAGTCAAAATGAAAGCTTTGTTTAGTGGCCTAATTGAACAATGACCCTGAATCATTGGTAAACAAATGCAACATTTGCCAAAGTTATAGGAATAAGTCACCTGAGAACTCATTTGCAATTCTGGCCAAGGCCTAGTAGACCTTTACACAAAGTACATGTAGACTTTCAAGGAAAAATGCAATGATAATTTCCAGGTATTGATTAATAGCCACTCAAGGTGAATTGAAGTGAAACGAGTTCACATGCCACTAATGAATGCTGACTTGAGATCTTTACACACGTCATGGTTTGTCTAAATAACTTGTTTCTCACAGTAACCCTCAGTTTTGACCTACTTTATTCACAGACTTTATGAACCATAAATAGTATCAAACATACTCTTGTTCCTTCACATAATCTGGCTTCGTGAATAGTTAAGGAAGCTCTCAGGATCCAAGTTTTACAGGGATGTTCAGAACTCAGCACAAAACATTACTTAGCCATTTTCTTGGTGTACAGAACAATTCCACTAGATATCCACCTGCAGAATTCTTGATGAAGAGAAGAATGAGAACATGCTTCACCTTTGTTCAATTAAATTTGACTCCAGGTCAAATTTTGTGTAATAGTGATATTTTTCAGTTGACTGAAAAATATCACTATTACACAAATCAGAAAAGAAGTTTCAAGTAAGGAGCATGATCATGTTCTTATAACACCCAGCAACCCACAACCTCCCTGCCCTCACTCCCATAAGCCACTTTCTGATTGCTGCCTTCAATTGCTGGCACTCAACATCTTTGGATCCATACATGTATGTATCCTGTCTCAATGCATTTGAGAAGACATTACACCCTCCCTGCCTTTAATACAATTTAAACCCCACATTATCTTTAACTGCAATAAGCACTCTTTTTCTGATTTGAGCCAGAGAATGTACAAGGTAATAAAAAAAAGATGGTATTGTGCTCATATCATGCACCCAAAAGCCATTACCACTGATGGTGCTATCACCTCGATGTTTTGGGTTTATTATGCATTCATAACCATTTATATTTATTCATTTAGCAGCATTAAAGGAGGTCACCAGAAAATGATGTTCGCACAGAAAAGGCAAAACAATTATGGATCATTAGAATCAAGATGAACATGGAAAGATAACTCCAGTTTGGAGTTTGCTATTTTAACTTCAAGCTCATCACTTCCAATTCCACACCAAGGTGCATGCAGATAAAATGCATGCCTAACGTTAACAAAACTCAGAGAGACTGCGTCGATAAATCAGATGCTGAAAATGTACCAGATGTGGTTATGGAGTGTCACACAAAACGCTGGAGGAACTCAGCGGGCAGGCAGCATCTATGGATGGAAATGGACAGTCAACGTTTCGGGCCGAGACCCTTCATCTGGACTGAAAGACAGAGGGGAGATGGCTAGTATAAAAAGGTGGATGTAAGGGATGGAACAAGAACTGGCAGGTGAAAGGTGGATCCAAGCGAGGGGGGCGTGGTGATAGGTAGATAGGGAAGGGGAGAGTGGGAATAGCGCCAGACGCTGGTGGGTAGAAGTGACAAAGGGCCAAAATGATGGAATTTGATAGGAGAGGAAGGTGGAGCATTTATTCCAAAGGGAGGGAGGTGGGGAGGGCAGAAGGGAGTAGTGGGAGAGGAACTAGTGGGAGGAGTGTGTGGGTGATGGGCAAATGGAGAGGATGGTAGAGGGGAAAGAGACATGATGGGGGCCAGGTGGATCAGGAGGAGAGAGAAAAGGGACAGGGGGGGCAGCATTTACTGGAAGTTGGACAATGCAATGTTAATGCCGCCAGGTTGTAGGCTACCCAGGTGCAATATGAGTTGCTATTCCTCTAGTCTGCGCTTAACCTCATCTTGGCAGTGGAGGAGGCCGACGTCAGACATGTGGATGTAGAAATGGGGAGGAGAATTAAAATGGCTGGCAACTGGGAGATCCAGACAGCCAGGGTGGATGGAGCACAAGTGCACGACAAAGCAGTTGCCCAGTTTGCATCCGGTCTCACCGATGTAGAGGGGCTGAAACAGGAGCACCAGATACAATAAATAACGCTGGGAGATTTGCACGTGAAAGACAGCCTCACTTGGAAAGGTTGTTCAGGGCCCTGGATGGTGGTGAGGGTGAAGGTGTAGGGGCAGGTGTTACACCTCTTGTGGTTACAGGGGTTATGCAGTGTGCCCCATATTTCACCTCTAGTTTTCTTTCTAGGCTACACATCTGCAGAAACTGAACACAGGACAGGAGTAGCAGACTGGGATGCTCATTGCCATATTGGCCCTTCCTCTGTCAGCTGCTGAATTAGATGGCGAGCTGAAGCGTGGCAGAAACAAGGGTCCCGGAGTTTAAAAGCAAATTGAGAGTTTAAACAAACATTTGATTTGTGAACAAAAGAGCCAGGGAATTAAACATTTAGTTTAGGATAACTAACAAAAAAGTAAAACAATATAACAAAAAGTATATTTCCCCATTGTTTGAGTTAATCAAATGAATAGAGGCATGGCAGGCCACTTCAGATGTATAGAATGCACATCCTGTGCCATTTGGGAAGTTGAGGCCATTTCCCATGTTCGAGACAACTATGGGTACAGGTGTCATTGTCAGTTGGAGATTGAGCTCCAGATTTTGGTACTTAAGGAACAGCTGGTGTCACTGCGGTCTACAAAGTGGAGTGTTTCATGGACAGCACATTTCAGCTCAAATGAGGGCTGCCAGACAGGGAATAGAAGATTGCCAGACAGACAAAAATAAAACATACATGTAGTTCAGGAGACTCTCGAGAGCATCTTACTCTCCAACCAGTCCTGAATACTGATGGTGGAAAAGTTTCTTTTGGAGTCTGTAACCAGAGGCCAAGACTGCAGCACCATGGATGGCTCATTTGTAAAGGTCAAGACAAGAAAGGTCAAGAGAATAATGGTTGTGGGGATTCTATAGTCAAGGGAGCAGATAGACATTCTTGTGATTTGCAGAAGTGTTTCCAAAATGGCGTGGTGCCTCCTTGGTGATATAGTAAAGGATATCACTGAGAAAATGCAGAAAATAGCAGAGGGAGAGAATCAACAGCCAGAATTTATGGTCCAGGTCAGTACCAATGATCTAGGCAGAAAAGGAGATACTGTCCTTCAGGCAGATTTTATTAGGAACAACATCAAGATGCAGGTTGTCAAGAAGTACCACATAGCAGTGAGATGGTCAAGATATATCTACGGCTGGAGAGATGGTGCAATGGGAAGGGCTTTATGTTCCTGGGGCATAGGCACCTGTGCATGCCAGAGTGATTGCACCTCAACAGATCTGGGCCAATAACTTTGCAGGAAGGTTGACTGGTGTTGTGGGGGTAACTTTAAACTAATTTACTGGGTGCTGGGCACAGGAAAGTGTCAATAAAAAGGAGAAAAAAAGATGCAAAAAAAATTATTGGAAGACATAAATTCTCTGTTTCGTATCCACGTACTTGTCCAAACACCTTTTAAACATTGCAATTGTATTTGCCTCTACCAATTCCTCTGGCAGCTCGTTCTATATACCCACCACCCTCTGTGTAAAAAAAAAACCTGCCCTCAAGTCCCTTTTAAATCTTTCCCCTCTCACCGTAAACCTATGCCCTCCTGTTTTAGACTCCCCTACCCTAGCAGGGAAGTCTTAAAGAAGCTGCATAAAGCACTGCTTCAGACAGAGATGGAGTATTTTGTCTGGCTCAAGGTACCACACTTTAAGATATGAAGGATTTGGAGAGGGTGAAAATTACTGAGAGTGACAAACACTAAGAGCACCAAGGACACAGAATGTACCCTAAATGAGATATTTCAATATCCATGTGAAACAAAGGACTGCAGATGCTGGAATCTGGATGAAAAACACGATGTTGTTGGAGGAACTCTGAAGGCCTGGCAGCATCCGTGGAGAAAAGCAGGTGGTCAACGTTTCATGTCAGGACCCTTCTTCAGGACTAAAGATAAGAAAAGGGGAAGCCCACTATATAGGAGGGATAAGCAGTGATAGGTGGACAAAAGAGGGGAGGCAGGCTGGGCACAGGGTGGTGATAGGTAGATGCAGGTAAGAGATAGTGATAGGCAGGTGCGGGGGAGGAGGGGACAGCAGTCATTTCAATATCCATCACCGAGAGCGGTACTATCGGTACTGTTGGAGTCCCAGTACAAGGGATAATCCAAGTTTCGTCTTGTCTTCATTAATCTACCATTATTAATGCATCTGTCCATGCCATTATCCATTGACAGGGCACAGACTTTAGAGGGATATTAGAGACATACTCCGCCACCAGCTGTAGCACTACCATCTAGTTAAATGGGATAAACATGCAACAAATCTGGCAACTCAAAACTGGATAGTCATGATGTGCTGTGGCCCATCTGAAGAACTACATTCCTGCACAATATGTAACCTCAAGGCTCACCATATCCCTCACTCCACCACTTTCACCAAACCTGCTGCATTGAGGAGCACAGAGAAATGCCCAAGACAGCACCAGGAGTACCTAAAAATGAGTTATCATCCCAGAAAAGCTGTGACACAATAGTTTTTGAATGTTTCTGAATATCAGCTATCAGCATTTTTTTTAATAGATTTGACAGCTGACTAAGCCAGGGCCATGCTTACCCAACGGTCAAAGTTCCTTTCCAGCAGTTTTCAATCATCACAAATCTTCAGTGAAGAAAGTAAAAAAAAATTGAACAAATCCATTTTTCAACTTCCACCAAAACACCTTCCAGAAATTGCAGTGGGCAATAAATTACTGAATTGCAATTATTCTGTTGAGAGCCGAGAAAGATTCCTTAGACTCTGACAGGCTCCATTATTTAAAGCAAACTGATTAACAGTTTAATCATTGTATTATCACCAGTTAAAGTGATGTGGAGAATCAAATTTTCCATCCTATTACTAACAGGCAGCACGGCAGTGTGGTTAGCACGACGCTATTACAGCATCAACGATCGGGGTTCAATTCCCATCGCTGTCTGTAAGGAGTTTGTACATTCTCCCCATGTCTGCATGGATTGCCTCCAGGTGCTCCAGTTCCCTCCCACATTCCAAAGACGTATGGGTAGGTTAACATGGGTTTAAATGGGCAGCGCAGACTCGTTGGGCCAGAAGGGCCTGTTACTGTGCTGTACATAAAGCTTTTCTAAACTTGATGTTTGTTATTTTGTATTTTAATGAAAAAAAACCTCTGATGACAAAAAAAAAGGAATCGGTAAATCTTGATAGTTAATTCTCAGTGGCGAATCAAATCTGATTTTACTACAAAAACCTTCAGTGGAATTTCCAGGTGCCACACAATACGACAGGATTGTAGGATTAGAATTGAAGGCAACGCTTCTTTCTGGCACAACAGTATTATGCAACAAACCCAGTAAGAAATGTCTGTCAAACGGCCATGCAACTAAATGAGTACAGAAACAAAGAATAATTTCAAAGTATTCTCCTAACCAAACATAAAATAAATCTCACTTGTTTACTTAATTTTTTTAAAAATCTGGTTTGAAGATTCATATTTACATCTTCTGTCAGCTGTTGTAACAAGCAAACTGGAACTTCCCCCAATTCCAGAATGTTCCTGACTCCAGTCTGCATTACCTGACTGTTAAGATCATTAGCCCATAGCTGGAGTTTCCAGAATTAGGGAGCTGCTCAATTCAAAGGGCAAAAAAAATGTGCAGCATGAGAAACTCACAGCCAGGCAAAAATATCGCTCACCTCAAAATCTCAGCCTTTCCTCATGGGCCTGTGTACAGCTTTGGTCTGCATATTTATCGTGCGGTTGGAATAATTTCCTTCATCAGACTAACAAAGGAAAATCAAAGGAGAAACATGAGGAAGACACTGGGACATCTCTCCAAGCTGCTTTTCACCCCTTTCAAAATATCAGGAAGAAAAGCAAATAAAGACAGGTGGTCTTACAGAGAAACAAATTTTAACAGTACATGCATTTAAATAGCAAGTGTAACATAAAGTACCCAATCGTACTTCACAGTAGAATAATAATGCAAAATTTGACACTGAAAAGAAACTGAAGAGAGCTAGATTATCCAAGCCCTTTCCTCGCCCAAGTAAGCTACTAGTTTTGGTAAAAAACTAGCTATTAAGTTATAACCACATAGAAATATATGAACCATGAGAGAAGTATTCTACATACTGGAAATATATTTAACATAAAATTTGCAACAGCAATGCTCAGCTTTGCAAAATAATATAACCCCTCAAGTCAGATCTTCGGAGAGGTGATGCTCAAAGCTACAATTAGCTGTTTCGCTATGATGAAGACCTCAGGAATAATTACTTTAATTATAACTGGGATTTGCAAAACTTTAATATTACAGCCATTGTAAAGCTCAATGTGATGTAGGGATACAATCTATCCAAATACGCAACCATGTTCTTCATTGAAATGTGAACAGTCTGCACAATGTACACCAGGTGCAGCAGTGTGTCTTGCCCTGTTTTGCCACAAAATGAGATAGTGACCATATTAATGACATAGTAGTGACCATATGGATTTATATTCAGAAAAACTCAACTGGTTCACTGACATCCTTCGTAGAAGGAAATCCGCCATTCCAAACAGGTCTTTATATGTGAAAATAGACTCACAGTAAGGTGATTGGCTTGTAACTGCCACTACAAGCCACTACCTTGGCGATAAAGGCTGTTGGCGCTAGTCTGACCTACAGCCCATAAATAAATTGAAACCCTCACCAACTCAATCACTCAATTCACCGTTTATGAAAAATTCTGCACTAGAGCAACCCACATGCAGTTCTTTGATAACGTTAGCAGACCACAAGTCACAACTTTTGACAGGTCAGGTGATGAAATACTCTCACCTTGCCTGGATGAATGCATCTCCAATAACACTGAAGAAGCACACCACCACCCTGGACAAAGCAGCCCACTTGATTAGCATCCCATCCACCATCTAAAACATCATTTCCTCCATCACCATGGCTGCATTTCGCAGCATCTAAAAAGTGTTCTGTCACTGTCATTACATGCCTAGGGAACACTGACAATGCCTCCCAACCCTGCAATCTTCGCCACCGAGAAAATACCAGCAGGCACATGGGAATACCACCACACTGATCTGGAAATGTATTGCCATGCCTTTGTCATCAAATTGCCTACCTAATAGCATTGTGAAAGTACCTTTACCAAAAGGACTGCAGGGGTTCCAAAATCTGCCTCACCATCATCACCCCATGGGAAATTTGGAATGGATGATAAACGCTGGTCATGCCAGCATTACCCACATCTGAAAAAAAGTATTTTTAAAACAGTGGAGCATATAATGCCATTTAATCCAGGTAGATTCCATTTCTTAATGATTATTAATAGAGGTGTTAGTAAACCTATTTCTATTTACAATGGTATTGAAATCTGTGGGAAAAAAAGGAGGGATTCAAGTTTGAGAAAAAGTCTAAGTTCAGTGCTGGTTCATAAAGAAGTCATCATGTGTAATTTTTGCATTGTAAAGAACACCAGGAATTAACCGTTGCATAAATGTGAAAAAAATCTGATATAAAAACAATAAATCAGATACAAAAATGATAAATGCTGGAAACTCTCAACAGGTCAAGCAGCCTCTTTGGAAAGAGAAACAGAGTTATCACCTCAAGTCACAGACGCTGCATCAAAGGGTCTTAGACCTGAAATGTTCACTCCTTTTCTTCATGTAGCTGTGACAGGTTTTCATTTACAAAATGTCAAAGTGATCTTTTGTTCCTCGAATGTGGGTGCTAGAAGTTTACAGTGGAGATGTAGCAAAATCAAAGCAGTAAAGCATGAACATATGAATTTAATGTTTCAAGGAATCACAGATTTATGAGGCAATAATGTAACTGATACAGTATTGTCAGATGTAATATTATCACAACAATGTTGTTAGTGAAGGACTTTGGAAGGATGCCTTGTTAATAAAGAGAGGTAAACAGTTTTCAAAACAGATCACTGCATGAACTTATAAAGCATTAATAATGCACACATCACAATTGGCATCTTATATGAAATCAAAAATTGCTGCTGCATTTACAACCTTGAACGTGTAATTCAAGAACAATTCAAAAACATTTCCATTTTTAAAGCCATAATTATTCATCAAAAAAGTTCTATCATGGAGTAACTGTGCATAACAATTTTTTGTCCCTTTACCCAAATTAGTCAGAAACCACTCAGAACAGGAAATCACCTCCTAGTGTTAATGCCGGCAGCCTGGGAGAATATTACAGTTTAAATTTCACATTTCACATCCTCTCTGTGCTCCAGAACATCATCGGCTGTTGGCACAAAGGAATAGAAAGGGACTCAGTGAGATTGAATGAGAATCACAAGACACTTAGGATCAGGAACTGGACAAAAGTGAGCCTAGAGACTTGGATATTCTGGGACATAAAATTTCCTGCATAACTAGAAGCAACAGCAGCTAATAGCTTTGAAGTAGGAGTGAGAAGGAAGCACCCAGTAGGAGGCAAATATAACCTTCACCCAACACACTTTTCTAGTTGACCTACAAATGAAGAATTGAGGCTGCCTGGCAGGAAGGAATTAATATTTTCCACTGAGAAGGGTTAACACCTGCTGGAGACAAAAAAAAATAAAACGTTAAGAATAATTTTCTATTGGGAATTAAAAGCGTTACTTTTCAGCAATAATCTCAAGCTAATCCCCTTAAGTTCATAAACTTCTGCAGCAAGGGCACTTAAAAAAGAACTGTTCAACCAACACCATTTGTCCCTGCTCTTTCCCCACTGCTATATATTTTCCCCCCACTTCCAATAGATATAATTTTTCTTGGATTGCATTAGTGAGTTGAAGCCTATAACTTCAGGGTTGACTAACAATAACCCACTAATGAAGTCATTTGAAGAAAAAAACTGTGACGACAAACTCCAGTTAATATTTGCATTGGAGACAAATCAATGCGGGCCTTGATAGAGATGCATTAGTGATGGCCAAAAGGGCATAGATTCTGTTTTTAGAGCCATTGTCTAGCAATAAGATGAATATTTTTGAATGGATATGGGAGCACAAGGGAACCATATTACTTCTCTTAAGTGATCATTGAAAAGAATGCAGCTTCAATACATACAACTTCATTATCTCCTAATTAAGAGGCACTGGGTAATCAACACCCTAAGTAGATCGACTAGGATGGGAATGAATGAATGGAGGTCATTGCAGGATGGATCATGAACAAACTCTTCAAGCAACTAGATGAGATCTCAGATTAATGTTCCATGAGCAAGAAGACACTTTTAAATAAAACAGTGCTTCCTCAGTATTAGATAAAATGTTCAGATTAGATTACGTCCTCGAGTCCTGTAGTAGCACTGCAATCCTTTAACTTAGAAGTGCAAATAATTGAGACAAGCTGACACACAGCTAGATAATACAGATCTTTCCTAGTCCAGAGCACTAACTTAATATGCTTTTGATAAACACAAAATACCTCTGCATTACCCATCCAAACAAAGACCTCTTGCCTAAATTAATTTTGAAATCATAAATGAGCCTTATATTTAACAGAGGATTTCAGCATTTCAAGGACAGCTATGATATCACTTCAAAGCCAAATGCTAAATAGGCCCACGACACTAATTCATAGAGCAATACAGAGCTTTAGTATGTTGTAGGCAAACCTAAATGAATGATACTTGACATGCGATTTTATTTTCTTCTACATCAATATTAAGCATAATTATAATACAATCCCTTCTAATAGCCTAAAGAATTAGAAACTACCATTCCATGTATATCCTCCCTCTCATACGTTAAGAGCACAGAAAATAAAATGTTCTCGGAATATGTTGCAGAAAATAATCCAAGTGTGCTAATATTATATACTACTTCAAAATCACTTCCCTTTACTTTTGACATCTGCACTACTTATAAATCAAGAATTTGATTTGTTTTCTTAAGCTTTGTAAAACAATAACAGCAGTGATTAAAAGGTGGCAGCATATGAAGTCAACAAATGTTAATACTGTTCCCTCAGTTCAAATCATTTACTTACGTTAGAAGAGCAGCCCTGACAGAGACCCTTGTGGAGCATTAGTCACTAGATGTTTTCACCCCACACCTAGCAGGTTGGCAGTGGAAGACGAAAATCAGTAGTGCTTCTAAATTGTAATATGATCACCCCTATCCACACACTCCCAATTTTGAATTTCAAGCAAACGTCCAGAAGACATCAACCACTAGTCTAGGCAGCAGGCACAAAACTTCAGTGTTGGAAAAATGAACAATAGCAGTCCACAGACCCAGGCAGCAAAGATGATGGCTAACATTACTTCATTTTTAAATTACCTAAATGGCAACTATGTTCCATGTAAAAATTAAAATGGGCTAGAAGAAAAAACAAAGACAAAGCAATCAACAAAAAGAAAATTCCCTAATAAGCTCATGACCACTGATGGCCATGTCATAAACTGAACTATACCACAACTGCTAGTGAAATGAACCTTTCTGAAAGGAAAGAAAAAGAACCTCCAATGTATTTGTAGTATGTCTAATAGTTTCCATATAAATAATGTCCCTCCTGTAGATTGCTTTTGTATCAGTCTCATGTACTACAAACCACAGACAAGAAATTCACTGCCAAAAACCTGAGTATCAAGTTGAAAATGGAATTTCAATTAATTAACTTATAGAGATGTCACATCAGAATAAATTCAGCACTCACTGCCAAGTCTTAATGAAGTGATAAAGAGAGTACAGAAAGCAGTCACTTAAAATATAAAAGATATTCATATATTATGAGCATTTATTCAAAATGAGATTACATGCTGGGGTATTTCACTTTCTGGGATAGAAAAATCATGGCAAACTTTTTTATGAATAGAATAGACAATTTTAATCAAAAAGATCAAAACCTTAAAGGTAATACTGAAATAGAAACGATATACTGTTTGTCCCCATACTGTAAGTATGCTTTAGCAGAGCTATTGATCCAACTAACATCCATGAAAATATTGGAGGATGGAATTCCAGTCCTGAGGACTGGAAAATTGCAAATGTTACACCATTCTATGGAAAAGAGTGCTGGTATAAACCCAGGAACTAAAGGCCAGCTTATGTACACTCCAACTATATTCCAGTTATTGTTCCCCTTTCAGTTATCAAAATAAACAGGGAAAGATCTAGAAATAATCATCAGGGATAGAATTAGCACACACTTGGAGAATTGTGAATTGATTAGAGAAGGCCAGTATGGATTTATTAAAGGCAAATATTATCTAACAAACGGAGTATTTTGAGGAAATCAAAGAGAAGATCAATGAGTGGAATGCAGTTGGAGTGTATACAAATTTCCAAAATGTATTCAATAATGTTGCACACAATTGGTTTGTCGTCAAGATTAAAGGGCAGAGATGAAAGAGGCCGTAGCAGCATGGATAGAAAATTGGTCAAATGACAGAAAGTTTGTGTTGAAAGGTTGTTTATCAGACTGGAGGGAAGTGCAGAGTGGAGCTCCACGGGGGTCCGCACTGGGACCGTTGCTATTCTTAATGTACAATAAAGACTTGGATTTGGACGCACAGGGCACAATTTCCACATCTACAATTACGAGACCAATCTAGGAAAACCTAATGTAGTGTGAGGGAAATAATAATCGACTTCAAGGAGATGAGGAAAGGCAGGTGGATTGGGCAGGTAAGATAGCAGATGCAATTTCAAGCTGAGAAATGTGAAATGTTACAGTTGGGTAGAAAGATTAATAAGAGGCAATGTAAACGAGAGGGCACAATTCTAAAAGGAATAACTGAACAGAGAGTTCCAGGGGTACACATGCACAGTTCATTGAAATTGGCTTCAGCTCTTGTTTCCTACCTGTTTCCCCATAACTCTCGACTCCTTTGTATATCAAAAAATTGTAACTCAGTCTTGAATAAATGCAATGATTCAGCTTCCACAGACCTCCAGGGTCGAGAATTCCAGAGATTTGTTATCCACAGAGAAGAAACTCCCCCTCCTCTCCATCTCAAATTGGTGACCCCTCTGTCTGAAACTATGCCCCCTAGTTCTGGATTCCTCCATGAAGAGAAACATCCTCTCAGCCTCCACTTTGCCAAGCCCCATCAGAGCATCACCTGTTTCAATATGATCGCATTCTTCTAAGTTGCATTGAGTTTAGGCTTAGCCTGCTTAACCTTCCTTCATACATCAACCCCTTTGTCCCCAGAATCAACCTAGAGAACCCTGACTAAGTTGCCTTTAATGCAATTATCCCTCTCCTTAAAAAAGGAGACCAAAACTGCATGCCAGGTATGGTCTTACCAGCACACTGCAGAGACATAGGAAGACTTCTCTACTTTCATTTTTCACCTCTTTGGTAATAAAGGCCAACTTCCACTTGTCTTCTTAATTACTTGCTGTACTTGTGTGCTAAGTTTGTGTTACACCTAGATCTCTCTGGAAGTTTTTTTCATTTAAGTAATAGTCTGTTATTCTGTATTTCTATTCTTCTTGACTCACATTTCCCCATCTGGCAAATTTTTCCCAGTTACTTTACTGATTTAGATTCCTTTCCAGACTCTGCTTCCTTCTTAAGTTGGTGACAATAGAAAGATAGATGGAAAAGCAACTTTAGCTTCAACATAATTGGTCCAGTCACCGAAGTTTATTAACAAAGAAGGTTCCAGCAATGAACCTGGTGCATCCCACCAGTTAGCCCTTGCCAACCTGAAAATGGTCTATTCAGAGACACAAGAAGCTGCTGATGCTGGAATCTGGAACAAAAAGCAAACTGCTGGAGAAACTCAGCAGGTCAGGCAGCATCTGTGCAGGGGAAATGGACAGTCAATGTTTTGAATTGAGACCTTCATCTGGGCTCAATGATCTATTTATCCTTACTCTTTGGTCTATCCATGCTCCCAAATGTTACAAGTTGAATAACTCCTTATGTGGCATCTTCTCAAATGCCATCTAGAAATCCAAATATACTATATCTGCTATTTCCCCTCTATCCATCCTGCTTACTACACCTTCAAAAGACTCTCATAAATATGTCTTTCATGAAGTCATTATGCATATTAGTTTTCAAAATTCATGCCACTACTTCATTAATTAACCCCCAATGACAGGTGTCAGGCTATTTGGCCAATAGTTTTTCCACTTTGTCTCCCTCCCTTCTTGTAAGATGGCATTACGCACTGATTATTTTCTATCAGCATTCCAATGCTCCTGTGCTAATGTTGTATAATAACTTCAAAGTCAAAATGCCCCTTAAATTATTTCTGTATCTGCCACTACAGTAATCATGAGAATGGATCCTGTATTTTTTTTCTCTGTTGATAAGATATCTTTATTAGTCACATGTACATCAAAACACACAGTGAAATGCATCTTTTGCATCATGTTCTGGGGGCAGCCAGCAAGTGTCGCCACGCTTCCAGCGCCAACATAGCACGCCCACAACTTCCTAACCTGTACGTCTTTGGAGTGTGGGAGGAAACCGGAGCATCTGGAGGAAACCCACGTGGACGCAGGGAGAACACACAAACTCCTTACAGACAGCGGCCACAATTGAACCCTGGTCACTGGCGCTGTAAAGTGTTACGCTAACCGCTACACTACCGTGACTGCCCATGTAATTTGCAAATAGTTTGGACAATGAAAGATTATTCAAATTGGTTGACAAATACTATACAAGTAATACAGTAGACTCAGAGGCTCTACCAACTTTTGGACAAGTACCAAAGGGGGTAAAGCTTCAGGCAAAGAAGGTGGTGGCATCATTAAAGGCAGAGTTAGTAGGTACATCCAATGGAGGCTACTGACCAGCAGGCAAGGTAAAGGTTGCCAACATCTCATTGGGCATATCCCCAAAGGCTCCATCACAAAACATCCTGCATCCTAACAACCAACACTGTCAGCCCCCTACCCCCCATTTATCACACACATGTCCATTAAAGTTCCCTCTCATTCTATATCCGTTGGAAACAGGTACATAAGGATCCAACTCGAATTTTCCTAATTCAAAGTCAAATTGTTTTTCTTAACATGTCCACTACTTCATTAACAAATAAACATACGTCTTCAAAAGAAAAGGAAAAAAATACATTTTAAAATTAGTTCCCTCAAAGAGTCAACATACAGTTAAAAACACGTAGTGAAGAACTTTTAGCCTATATTTTTAAAAATATTTTATCTCCAGCCATTGAGGGCTGCTTTGACTATTCAACTGCATGGATCATCACAGTGGACAAAGAAATCATATTAATATAACATCTTTCAGAGCCTCAGATTATTCTGTACTTTTACATAAACAATTTGTGCAAAATTATTTAAATAGAAGTCAATTTGTTTTATTGATCTTGGTTGAATGACCAACAGAGAACCAGCAAATGTCCTAATTTCATGCACTAATTGAGAGACAGAACCTTCATTTTATTCAAAAGTTGACAACTCTTCACTTTCTCATTTCAATGCTGGAATGTCAGCCTGGATTAAGTACTTGAGTCTGATCAGAGTCAAGATGATTACAACTAAGCCAAACCATGTAGTTAAACACATTCAATTCAACTCACTTCCTGTGAATTGAAGAAATGGCTGGATGCACTAGATAGAGTAAGGCTATGAAACTAGACAACATCCCAGTTGTAATATTGATTGAAGACCTGCATTCCAGAACAAGCTGTGATAGTACAGTTACAACATGGGCACAAAAATTGCCTACATCCATCCTTTTCAGAAAGTTAGCCAAATCCAGTGGGGCTAATTATCACATAGTCAGTCTATTCTCCGTCACCAGCAAAGTGATGCAAGGCATGATGGGGAACAACTGGCTGGAGTCACATCTTGCACAGGAGAAGATATTGAGGTTGTTGGAGGTCAAACATCTCAGTCCCAAGAATCACTGCAAGATTTATTCACAGAAGTATCCTAAGCACAACCAACTTCAGCTCCTTGATCGATGACGAGAAGTTCTGCTGTAGAATTTCTTTTGTTCTAAGCCTCAAGAACCATGTGAATGAAGGAACAAAATCCTATTGTCTGCAGTTAACAAATATTTAGTAAAGGCATTGCACTGAACATCAATTTAACAGAAGCTGTAGAAATCAAAAGCAGTAAACCTTGGTAATATAAAGGGCAACACTGGGTTAAGCAAAATTACAAATCTGGAAAAATCCATGAGAAAAATGTAAGATATTTCACATGCATCTTAATTGATCTTTATAAGATAATCATATTCCATGCATTCAGACAGCTGTATCGTCTGTTTCCCTCACTTCCTAGCCTTCAGGGTTTGCTTGGAGAGCTAATCAATCATCATCTTCCTATTTTATTGGGAAGAAGGAATGGATAATTAGAACAGAATTCAGCTAGGGAAAGCTCCCATTTAATATTTTTTATTCATGTCACTGGATGGGCAAACATTCATTGCTCATTTGTAGTAGGCAGACAGGGCAAGTAGTGGTGAGGCAGTGAACCAGATGGATTTTAGAACAATTTAGCAGATGCAGATTTATGGTCACAACTAGAAATTTTTAATGTGCCAAATGTTATTTGATTATTTGAATTTAAATTTCCCAGCTGCTGTGTTGAGATTTAAAACCATGCCAAGATCAGAACCACAAGCCTCTGAATACTGGCCCAGCTACGTTTCTGTGCTCCACTTCATGAGTCCCTCCATGGAGATAACCAGAAACTGAACTTACTGATTACAGAGACATTGAAGATAATAAAAAATAGTGAATTACTTTTAACCATATGAATCATTCTCCAATGTAGTCTGTACTTAAGAGTTCTTTCCACAAGGATGTGTAAATTTGTAAAGGAACAGCTAGCTTACATGGTAAACCACAGAAACATTTCACTTGCTGCTCACAGTTGGTCATCCCTTGGCTCACCCAGAGCATTATTTGCATATGTGTATTTGGGGGAGGGGAGATGTAGGGGAAGAGTAGAGGTATATCAATGCTGCAACTTTTAGAGAAGACTGGAAGGATTGTATGTACAGGTGGGTGAAAGAATCCGATCCGATTGGTGCAGAATTTAATTTGTGCAAACTAACTAGCCTAAAGGAAGAAGACTGAAATTTACACAAGGGAATAGATAATCAAGTTTTGTGGTACACACTGTATAGGAATACTGACTCGCAGGGAAACTGTGCTAATGCTAGCTGGTGTAATGGAACCAGTGCAGCATGCTCCAGTTTTAGGGTGGCTACATGCAATGATATTACTGAAGACAAGCCAACAAAACAGCATAATTTGGTTGCCTCACTTTAAATTGGCTGCTCTACATTATGATTTTTAAGCTGAATTCTGAAGTATGAGGAGAATTTGTAAATTAAATTCAAGTGTATATAATTTATTCCAAATCAGCTATGTGGGCAGCCTTTGCCGTAAGTAAGTGCAGCAATTAAAATTGTGGAGCGTTAAGATTAGTGACTAAACTAATTGAATATTATAACTACAAGGAATATTAAAGATGATTATAAATAAAGATGTGCTAGACTGTGTGTATTAACATTGAAATAACACCAAACCGGTGGATGGAAACACTCATTAACTCAAGCAGCACCTGCAAACAAAGGAGGGGAAATATGCTGATGTTTCAGGCATAGACAATCAAACTATCAGATCTTCCTTGTTTTCTGCTTTCAAGATTCCTAGTGATTCCTCATATTTTATTTTACTGACTTAATTTAGCTCAGATTCTCTGGCTCAGTCCGTTGTAATTATGCATTGGCTTTCTCACATTCTTGTAAGTGTCAAACACTAATATGTTCAACATTCCAATTTACAAAATTAAAATGGTCTTGATGCAATAGAGAGGAATGACTTAACTTTAGGAAAGGGGGAATCAGAAGCGGCTTGGCTGGAGGCAAGAAATGAAGCAAAAAGTCAGTACGCAAGGTAGGACAGAGTGTGAAGACACAAAATGATAATTATGCGGATTTCAATCTATATATTGACTGCAAACATTCTATGAGCAAAGGCAGCATAGATGAGGGGTTCACAAGAGTATATTAGAGATAGTTTATAAGAACAGCACATTCTGGAGTTGACCAAAGAGCAGGCAATACCAGCCCTGGTTTTGTGCAATGAGATAGGATTAATTAATAACCTCATCATGAGGTCACACATACAATAGCGGTGATTATAATATGATTGAAGTTTACAATCAATTTGAGGGAGAGAAGAATGTGTATTTTAAACTTTATATAAAAAAAAGGAGAATACAAGGGCACAAAAGCAGAATTAGCTAAATTGGCACATTGAAGTAAGGGAACAGTCAACATACAGTTGCAGATACTTAAGGGGGGAAAAAAAGTTCAAAAGGGAAGGACCTATTATCTGTGGTTAACCAGAAGAGAGAGTATCAGAAGAAAAAGCATACAGTGTGCAAAGACAGGTGTTAGACAAGAAGATTGAACAGAATATAAAAATCATTAACAATTGACTAAAACATTAACTAGGGAAAATTAGAGTACAAGATAGTAAGAGAGTTTCTGTAAAGGTTTAAGAAGGAGTTAACAAAATAAGCACTTGTCCAATAGAAAAGTAGTCTAGAGAATTAATCTTAAAGACAAGGAAATGACAGATGAACAGATATTCTGCACAAGTCTTCACCCTAGAGGATGCAAGTGATATGCCAAAATAGCTGTAAAATTGGAATTGGAAAGGAGAAATGAACTCAGGAAAACTATGATCACCAGACCAGTGGCACTGAGCAAACCATTACAACTATGGGATGATAAGCTCATTGGTCCTGATGAACTTCATTCTAGAGTCTTTCAAATGGCTGGTGAAATAGTTGATGTGCTAGTTTTAATTTTCAAAAATTACCAAGATTGGGAATTAGATTGGAAAATAGCAAATGTATCTCCTTTAGTCAAAAAGGGAGGGAAACAGAATGTTAGAAATTACAGACCAGTTAACATTTATCATAGGGAAAACATTGGAAGCTATTGTTAAAAACATTATAGCAGAACACTTGAAAAACTCAAAGTAACCCAGCAATGGTTTCGTGAAAGGGAATTCATGTTTGATCAATTTATTGGAGCTCTTTGAAGAAATAACATGTGATGTGGATAAAGGGGAACCAGTGATATATTATACTTAGATTTAGATAATGTATTTAATATGGTGTTGCATCAAAGTTTATTGCAGATATTAAATTCACATGTCATACAAGGCGTATTCACATAAATATAAGATTGGCTGACTAACAGGAAAGACAGAACGCATAAAAGGGTCTTTTACTGGTTGGTGAGATGTAACAAGTGGTATGCCAGGTAGAAAAGTAAGTTATCATGACGGCATATTGAAATTCAAAAGGATGTTGGTAGGTTAAGTGAGTGGGCAAAGATCTGGCAAATGGTATATAATGTGGGAAAATATGAAAATATCCATTTTCACAGGAAAATCTAAAAATGCATATTATCTAAATGGTGACAGATTACAGACCAAAGTTGAAAAGGGATCTTGGCGTCCTAGTGCAAGATTTGCAAAGGCTGATATTCAGGTAACTGAATAATTAAGAAAGCTAACAGAATGTTACCATTTATTTCTGGGGGTACTGAATACAAAAGCAGAGAGGTTATATTTCAGATACAGAGGACAGTAGCAAGACTACAAATGGAGAACTGTCTACAGAATCAGTCTCCTTATCTATGGAAGAATATTAAGGTGTTTGAAGGGGGTCAGAGAAGCTTTACTAAATTAATATCTGAAATAGATGGTTTGAACTTAAGGAAAGGTTGGACATGCTTAACTTGTACCCACTGGTGTTTGAAAGAGGAAGAGAGTCCTCAATTGAACAAACAAGATCCCAACAGGTCATGACAGTAGATGTGGAGGGGATGCTTCCTCTTGTTGGAGGATCTAGAAGAAGTGGTTAAAAATAAAGACAGAGTTAAGGTGGATTGTTTTTCTCTTAGAGGGTCATGAGTTCTTGAAACTCTTTGGTGGTAGAAACTCTTTGGTGAAACACAATGGTGGTAGAAAGAGAATCATTGAATATTTTCAAGGCAGAGGTAGATAGATATTTGATAAGCAAAGGAGTGAAAAAGGCAATTGTGGTAGACAAGAGCTAAGATTCTAATCACACCAGCCCTGAGTAGGTATATGGGGCTGACTGCCTGCTCTTACTCCTAATTTATATGGATCCATTTCTTTGGATCCCAAGCATCAAACCTTCTGAGCAAGGTTAAAAGAAGTTACATCACCCGATCTTTAATCAATAGAGCTTCAGTTTAATGTCCTGTGCTTGTTGAATTATTAAGTTTGACATTTATTATTTGGGGTTTAACCAGGTTATTGTTCTGATCTCTCCTTTATTAGTTCCATGTCTACCTATTATCCAAAGCTAATATAACAAAGAATGCTGGAAATACTCAGCAGGTCAGATAGCATCCAAGGATAAAAAAAAACAAAGTTAATATTTCATTCTAATGACCTTTCATCAGGAGAGCAACGGGAGGGTCTAATATAAATGAATAAATCCAGTGCACACATAGATTCATAGTTAGACGCCATGGAAACAGGCCCTTTGGCCAGTCATCCATGCTAACCAGGATACCAGTCTACGCAAATCCCATTTACTTGCATTTGGCCCATATCCCTCTTAACCTTTCCTATCCACATACCTGTCCAAATGTCTTTTAAATGATGTAGTTGAACCTGCTTCTAGCACCTCCTCTGTCAGCTCATTCCATATACCCACCACCCTCTGTGCAAAAAAAAAGCTGCCCCTCAGGTCCCTTTTAAATCTTTGCTCTCTCACCTTAAACCTATGCCCACTAGTTTTAAACTCCCCTACCCTGGGTAAAAGACAGTGTCCATCTACCCAATCTGTGCTCCCTCATGATTTTATATACCTCTATTAAGTCACCCTACAGCCTCCTTTGCTCAAGGGAAAACAGACCAAGTCTATCTAATCTCTCCTTGTAACTCAAGCCGTCTAGTCCATGTAATATTCCTGTAATCTATTTTGTACCCTCTCTAGATTAATCACATCCTTCTTATAACATGGTGACCATAACTGTACACAATACTCCAAATGCAGTCTAATCAACAATGTGTAAAACTGTAACATGACGTCCCAACTCCTTTACTCAATGCCTCAGTCAATGAAGGCAAGCATACCATATACCTTCTTCGTTACTCTCTAACCATGTTACCACTTTCAGGGAACTATGTACTTGTACCCAAGGTCTTGCTGGTCAATAACACTCTCCAGGGCCCTGCCATTCACTATATCCTGGCCTGGTTTAACTTCCCAAAGTGCATCACCACACTGTCAGAGTTAAATTTCATCAGCCATTCCCTTGCCCACCTTCCCAGTTGATCTAGATCCTGTTGTAACCTTTAAACAGCCTTCTTCACAGTCCACTATACCACCAATTTTGGTGTCATCTGCAAACTTACCAATCATGCCACGTACATTCCATTTCAAATCTTAATGTGCATGATGAACAATAAAGAACCCGGCACTAATCCTTGCAGCACACCACTAGTTACAGGTCTCCAATCTGAAAAGCAACCTTCCACTACCACCCTCTGCCTCCTACCACCAAGCCAATTTTGTACCCAGTTGACATTGCTCTTGTACAATACCACACTTCAGATGGATCTTACTGAAGCAGGACAACCAAGGGCACTTCATGCTAGACCTTCCTCTGCAGCCTTCAGCATCTCCTGCATGAGATTTAAGGTAATTGAGGATGATGAATTAAAAGCAAATCAAAGATTGAAATAAAACAAGAGGGGAAATGTAATCCTTCATTCTTGTACCTTTTCCCATAATTGGTACAATTTAGCTATCAAATCCAAGAACGGCAAGATCATAATAAAACAAGTGTACGAAAATGTTGGGGGTACATCTATAAGAGCAGCTAGATGATAAATCAGAACCATAAAGTACCAAAACCCATGGAGCAATACAAAATCTTCCACATACATGGGGTAGTACAGTGGAACAGCAGTTAATGCTGCTGCCTCAAACTCCAGGGACCCAGATTCAAGCCCAATTTTGGGAACTGCCTCAGTGGAATTTGTATTTTTCCCCTGTAACTGTGTGGGTTTCCTCCAAAATGTGTTGGTAGGTTAACTGGGTACTGTAAGTTACCCCTTAGTGTAGGTAAGTGGCAAAAGATTCAAAGGGGAGTTAATGATCTTCTGAGAGAATAATTTGCAAGGTTTCATTGATATCAGGAGGGACTATGGAACTGCTCTGCTGGGAGTTAGCATGGATCTAACAGACTAAATGGCCTCCCGCTATGCCATAATGCATAGACAAAGACTGGAAGCATTCCCACGGAAGAATCACAGAAATTTGGAGTAGAAAATATATAATCAAAAATATTAACCCTGAAAACAAATTTCTCATTTAACTAATAGCATTGTCAATTGCTCATCCAGACTCTTTCCTCCATTTGTAAATAAATTAGCTGCCAAATATTCCTACATTGCAAGACAGGCTTGTTCTAAAAGTGCTTGATGGTAAAACCTAAAAGGATATCCTGACCATATGAGAAGTGCTTCTAAAAGCAAGTTTTATTTTTCTAATTTGGTACTAAAATCACCAAAAGGAAATCTAGACTTTTGACAAAACTATTCCTCTAGTTTTCTTCTACCTTAAATAAATGGAGTCAGACAAACTTAATTAAAAAAAAGAATCTTCTACTCACCACAAAAGCAATTCCAATGAGTTGGCCAAGAAGAAATTTAGGATGTTTAAAAGAGTGGAATGTGAATGAAAGAAAAGGCATCAAATAACAAATGGAAATTGAAAGGTAATACTTCACAAGGACAGCAATTTTATAAAGGTTAGTTTCCAAGGAGAGGGAATTACTCATAATGTCCGCTATCACTGGGGTTCAGGGATGGTAGTCAGTAATTTAGCAGGAATATGGTCAAATGAGCAAGAAGTTCCATGGGTGAGGTGAAATCAAAGTGGATGTGAGTGGTATAATTAGAGAACTAGAAAGAAACATGGTGTCAGGAATAGAGCAGAAGGGGATATCGGGTAATAAAGCAGGAGAAAAAACACCCAAATGAATGGCCTCAAACTCAGTGAAAAATTATCGTTTATTAATATTGTACTTTTGTTGCTGTCTTCTGTTTGAGAGATCTAAACCCAACATCTTGTTCATATACATAAAAGTATACTTGCTAATTTGTGACATAACATTCCAAATGCTCCTTCTGCACTCTGAGTGGTCAAGGGCCAGAGGTTCCAAGGAGTTAGTGGGGATGAAAATCAAAAAAAAAACTACAGATGCTGGAAATCTAAAATAAAAAAACATAAAATGCTGGAAATACTCAACAAGTCAGGCCACATCTGTGGGAAGAGAAACAGAGTTAATGTCTCACGTTGAAGACTTTGTCAGAATTAAGGAGGCAAAAGGAGCGTGTGAAGTGGCAGGGAGGGTGAGGGAAGGGGTACATCCAGGGTGATCACAAGGATAACCTGTAAATAAGGTTATCTGGTCAATAAGTGAATAGAAGCACTTAAAAGGGAAAAAAAAATGGGAAAAAGAGCATAGGCAAAAGACTGTAGGACTTGCAAAATGCAGAGCAGGTAAACAAGGAGAGTAAAAAAGAAAGGAAGGGGGGAAAAGAAACAAACGAGCTGAGACAAAATCGCAGAAGGATGACTCATGATAAGGACAGAAATCAAGTTACCTGAAGTTGTAGTATTCAATATTAAGTCCAGAAGGCTGCACCTAGTGCAGATGGAAGATGAGGTACTGTTCATCAAGTTTGCATTGGGATTGTTTGAAACAGTACAGAAGGCCACACACCAATAGATCAGAGTAGGAACGGGATGGAGAATTAAAGTGGCAAGCTCAGGGTCACCCCTGTGGACTGAACAGGGGGGCTCCCATAAAGTGATCTTCCGGTCTACATTTGGTTTTGCCGATGTAGAGGAAACCACATTGTGAACTCCAAAAGCTGGATCCTAGATTAGACGAAATGCAAGTGAATTGCTGCTACACCTGGAAACACTGTTTGGGTCTTTGGATGACGGGAAGGGAAGAGGTGAAAGGACAAGTGCTGCATTGTCTCCAGTTGCAAGAGAAAGTGAGTACGAAGCGGGTGATTGGTGGGAACGGAAGAGTGGACCACAGAGTCACGAAGGGAACAGTCCATACGAAATGCTGACATGGGAAGAGAGGGGAAGGTTTATCTGGTGGTGGAATCTCCTTGAAGGTGGAGGCTGGTGGTGTGGAAGGCGAGGACCAGGGGAACTCTATCCTTGTTCTGTCCTGGAGGAGAGGGAATGAGAGCAAAGGCATAAGAAATGGATGAGATGTGGTCAAGGGCTTTGTTCATAACGGTAGAGAGGAAACCACTGTTCCTGAAGATGCAACCAGACCTACTGAGTCAGAGGGGAGGTTGCACTTCAAGGAAGATTTGAACACATCTTTGAATCTTTTTCTTTATCCACCTGATCACCTCCTCCCACAAAAGAGCCCAGAATAGGGGCTCTGTTCCAAAAGTTTGGTGCCTGACAGGCAATCAATGTGGCCTGCCCAATGAAGCCAACTGACAGTGCTAAGGGTGTTGGCCTGGGTGATGATGCTGGCATTGGTTTACTGATCCTTTCAGTAAATTTGAAGGATTAGTGGTGCCTTGAGATGCCTGCTGTGTGTAGTTCAGATCTCAGAAGCAAATAGGAGGATGGCAGTCATTGCTGGTCTGTAGACCCTAACAGGTCCAAAAAGCAGACTGCAGAGGCTGGAAACACAAAACGTAAACAGAAAATGCTGGAAATTCTCACTGGGTAATCCAGTATATTAGGTGTTAATTTATTTTATATTCTTAAAGCTATCTGTCAAAGCTTGTTTTTGCATGACTATTTGGAAAGATTTTCTTCACGTGTGCCTGTACAATAAAAAAGTGTGCATGTGCAGTGTGTGTGTGTATATATAATACACACACACACATATACACACACACATACATACACGCACACACAGTTAACTATTCTTTCTGTGTACAAGGAGAAACTGTGACTGTGCACAATGAATTACAGCTCTGCATGCAAACACTATAAACAGCTCTGGTACAATAATCTCTGATGTGGCACCTTATTAAATCCCTTCTGCACATCTAGGTATAGTAATATCCACTGGTTCCCCATTATCACACCAAAAAGAACTCCAGTAAATTGGTGAAACATGATATAACCTTAACAAAAACATATTGACACAACCCAGTTATCCTGACTTTTTCACTATATCCCAATGAGTTACTTCCTGAAATGTAATCACATTTGTAATGCAGTAAAAGAAGATAATGTGGAAAAACATTCACCATTTCAAATTGTCTAATTGAGCTGGAGGGGACCTGGCCACTACCTGTGGACCTCACCCACCCAGACTTTTACAAGATGAGGAGGGCCAAGTGAACCAACCCTCCACACCTGTGAAATATCCTGCGAAAAGGACAGCCTCCAAGCAGCAACATTTAAAAGTTATTGAAATAGAATCAGTTTTAAAAAAAGGACATTTAAAAAACCACAAAAATAAACATGCATTAAAATATAAATAATTAAAATAAAGTGAAATATCTCATGCACTTACTTTTCCCACTGGGCCAGCAACTGCATTCAATATACGGAAGTCTTCCTTTCTCCGAAATACATCCAAGATCTCTCTTCAGCATGTCAATATTCTGACAGTAGACTCATTATACACAAACCTGACATGTACTAAATTTGGGATGGCTGATAGCCAGTAATTCCAAAAGGAACTGCCAGCTTACAGGTAAGCATAAATCAGGCCACTGACAAAACCAAATCACACTGAGTACACAAAACAGCTGCTTTGGTCAATTAGTTCACACTCTATTAGTTTAACTTTAACAAAATACATGAATTTAATTAATCTACCATTGATAGCTTCGAAGTCAGTAACACATTTTTCCAAAAAGATTACTTTGCACAAATTTCACTCAAGTAATTAACCCCTCAGTCAAACCAATATTTTGCTCACATTTTATAGCTGTCCTGAAGGAAGCATCTAACCTTTGATCTTTTAGAGAATGAAATTCAGTACAAGACTGCAAGAATTTAAATGCTTATAAATGTAACACCTCATTGAAATGTATAAAACATACTAGAATATTTTTTAAATGAGTCCATTTCAGGTTTTTTGCTGTCATGGAATTATACCTACAGGGATCTTGAAGAGCAACTAACATTTAATTGTTCTTGAGATATATATTTATTTTAGACTAATTTCTCCCCAAGGGTTACTAGCACTATAGCCTCAAAAAAAAAGACCAAATTATCTATGAAGTTCAATATCATAACTTTGGTCCAGGCCCTAAATTACACTTGAGATTTCAGTCAGTATTCAGTACTTATCAAATCCTCATACTTATTAGTGAGACTAATAACCTACTGTTTATTATAACTGCTTCAGCATTGATGCTACTGTAAGCACCTAGAGTGTTTTCATTTTTTCTTAATAGACACATGGTCAACTGTTTTTTTTAAATGCTTAAAAGTAGCCTATTAAATGGTATGATATTATGGTAAATTGGTTTCTTATTGTCACCTGTACCAAGGTACAGTGAAAAACTTGTCTTGCATACTGTTCATACAGGTCAATTCATTACAACAGTGCATTGAGGTAGTACAAAGTAAACAATAACAGAATGCAGAATAAAGTGTTAAAGTTGCAGAGAAAGTCAGTGCAGGAAGATAATAAGGTGCAAGGTCATAACAAGGTAGATTGTGAGATCAAGAGTCCATCTTATCATACTAGGGGACTGTCCAACTTGTAACAGCGGAATAGAAGCTGTCCTTGAGCCTGGTGATACGTGCTTTCAGGCTTTTGTATCTTCTGCCCGATGGGAAGGGGGGAGAAGAGAGAGTGTCTTTACCGAGGCAACGAGAAGTGTAGACAGAGTCCATGGAGGGGAGGCTGGTTTCCGTGGTGTGCTGAGCTGTGTCCTCAACTCTCTGCAGTTTCTTGCGGTAATAGGCAGAGCAGTTGCCATACCATATGACTACGTTATTTGGGATAACCATATAAAAACAGTATTTCCTTGTCTGTTGAGACAACTAAATATTTTAAACAAAAGAATGCAGAAAATAAGTAAAAGTTGCACTTAAGAGAGCCTAGATCAGCTTCCAGGGAGTCAACTTGATCAACTATAATACCAAAATTAACAAAACCACCATCTTTCCCCAGGAGATGCAGCTTATTAAGAAAATATTCAAATAACTTAGTAGTTTTCAGGGTCAGGTAAAAATAGACAGATTTCAAAATGAGCATAAATCTTACTTTTGTCGGTCAGTGACATGCTACATACATTGCATGACGCCCATTGATATCACAAGCCCAAGCAAAATGTACTTTCATAACCATTCTAAATTCAGGTTTCACATTTTATGTGCTTTTTCTCGATCGAGTACTAAAGATCCGTGGCTGGAGCATTTACGGACATATTCTGCAGTCTGAGGTTCCCACCTGCTTCAAAAAGGCTTCTATTGTACTGGTGCCCAAGAGCAGCATGGTGACCTGCCTCAATGACTACCATCCCGTGGCACTTACGTCAGCCATAATGAAGTGCTTTGAGAGGTTGGTTACGGTGCAAATCAACTCCTGCCTCAGAGATGACCTGGATCCACTCCAATTTGCCTACCACCACAAAAGGTCAACAGCTGATGCGATTTCTCTGCTTCTTCACTCTGCTCTGGACAACAGGAACTCATACATCAGGCTGCTGTTCATTGACTACAGCTTGGCGTTCAGCACAATTATCTCATCCAAACCTATCATCAAGCTTCAAGACCTGGGCCTCTGTACCTCTCTCTGCAACTGGATACTTGACTTCCTCATCGGCAGACCTTAATCAGTGAGCATTGGTAACAACAACTCCTCCTCGCTGATCATCAATACAGATGCACCTCAAGACTGCGTGCTTAGCCCCCTGATCTACTCTCTATGCACGTGACTGTGTGGCTAAGTGCAGCTCCAATGCCATCTTCAAATTCACCGATGACACTACTGTTGTTGGATGGGTCACAGGTGGCGATGAGTCAGCTTAGTGAGATGAGATAGGATCCCTGGTTGGGTGGTGCCACAAAAATAACCTCTTGCTTAACTTCAGCAAAACTAAAGAGCTAACTTTTGACTTCAGGAAGGGGAAGGAAAGTGAACATGCGCCAGTCTACATTGGAGGGAATCGGCAGTGGAGAGAGTCAGCAGCTTTAAATTTCTGGGTGTTAAGATATCGGATGACCTGTCTTGGGTCCAGCACACAGATGCAATCATAAGGAAAGCATGCCAGAGTCTTTCTTAGGAGGTTAAGGAGGTCCAGCTTGTCATCAAACACTCAAACTTCTACAAACGCACAGTTGAAAGTATCCTGACTGGTTGCATCACGGTCTGGTACGGCAATTCAAATGTGCAGGAATGTAAGAAGCTGCAGAGAGAAATGGACTCTGCCCAATACATCACGGGCACATCCCTCCCCACCATTGGTAGTACCTACAGGAGGCACTGCCTCAAGAAGGCAACATCTGTCATCAAAGACCCCCACCATCCGGGCCATCTAGTCGCAACTACCATCGGGCAGGAGGTACCGAAGCCTGATATCCCACACCACCAGGTTCAAGAACAGCTACTTCCCTTCAACCATTTGCCTACCTGAGCTAGTCCCATTTGCCTGCATTTGGCTCATATCCCTCTAAGCTTTCCTATCCATGCACCTGTCCATGTTTTGTAAATGTTATGATTGTACCCACCTCTACCACTTCCTCTGGCAGCTCATTCTACATACCCACCACCCTCTGTGTGGGAAAAGTTGACCCATGGGTCCCCTTTAAATCTTTCCCCTCTCAATTTATATCTATGCCCTCTAGTTTTAGACTCCCCTACCCTAAGAAAAAGACTGTGACCTTTATCTATGCCCCTCATGATTTTATCTAAAAGGTCACCCCCTTAGCCTCCTACACTCCAGGCAGAAAAACCCCAGCCAATTCAGTCTCTCCTTACAACTCAAGCCCTTCAGTCCTGGTAATGTCCTTGTGAACGCTTTCTGCACCCTTTCCAGCTTAATGACATCCTTCCTATAGCAAGGTAACCAGAAATGCACCATGTGATCTCACCAATGTCTTGTACAGTTATACCATGATACCCCAACTCTTGTACTCAATGCCCTGACCAATAAAGGAAATGTGTGCCAAACATCATCTTCATCAACCTGTCTACCTGTGTTGCTGCTTTCAGGGAACTATGTACTTGTACCCAGAGGTCTCTCTGTTCTACCACATTCCCCAGGGTCCTACCATTTACTGTGCAAGTCCTGTCCTGGTTTAACTTAACAAGATGCAACACTTTGCACTTGTCTTAATTAAATTCCAACTGTTATTGCTTGGCCCACTTTCCCCAGTTGATCTAAACCCTGTTGTAACCTTAGATAACCTTCTTCACTTCCCACTATACCACCAATTTTGATGTCATCCTCAAACTTACTAAACATGACAACTACATCCTCATTCAAATCATTAATATAGATGATCAACAATAATGGACCCAGAACCGATTCCAGCACACCACTGGTCACAGGCCTCTAGTCTAAAAAATAACCATCCACTACCTTTCAACAATCCAATTTCGTATCCAATTGGCTAGCTCAGCCTGGATCTGATGTAATCTTACCTTCCAGACCAGCCTACCATGCGGGACCTTGTCGACAATTCCCTTCCTCCCACAGATGCTGCTCGAGTTTCTCCAGCAGATTGTTTGTTGCTCCAGGTTCCAGCATTTGCAGTCTCATGTCTCAGTGTAAACAACATCCATCACCCTGCCCTCAACAATCTTCTTGGTCACCTCTTCAAAAAACAGCCAAATTCGAGAGACACTATTTCCCACACATAAAACTATGCTGGCCTTCCCTAATCAAGTTGCTGCCTTTCCAAATGCAGGTAGATCCTGTCTCTCAGAATCCCCTCCAGTAACTTTCCCACCATTGATGTTAGGCTCACCAGCTTGTAGTCCTGTAGCTAGGTTATTTTATTGCTTCCCTACATTCCAACTTTCCTTTATAAATTCTTCCAAAGTGCTACCTCACTACTTTGTAGTCGCTTCATTTTGACCCTGCTTTTAGTCAATAAACTAACTTAAACTCATTTTCATTGTTCCTCGTCGTATTTGGCAAGCAATCTTCCTCTGTATCTTGTGAGTGCTTTGAGACAGATCTTGTTATGTGAGGAGTCCTATACTATACAGATTATATGGGAAAACTCTCAACTGTTTTGGAAGGCAAGTTTGAAAGCCCAAATTTCCAATGAACCAAAACTTCCGAACATTCTTATTCTTGGATTAGTACACATTGATAACTGGAATTCTTTCACTCAGATTGCCTTTACATTGGTCATTAAACCACAATACCTCAATTATAATGTCCTCACACTTGTATTCAAATCTCTCCCCAGTCTCACTCCTCAACACTCCTGTAATTTTCCCCATTCTTCAAGATCTCCATGATGCTCTAATTCTTGAATTTCCTTTGCTCCACTATTGGTGACCTACACTTCAAATGCTTTGGTACAAAACTCTGGAACTCCTTTCCCAAATCTCTCCATATTGCTATCTGTCTCCTCCATTAAGATGATTAAACCTTTGGTTCTAATGTCACCTTATATCATTAGTAATACCCTGCCTGGAATATTAAAAGGAATATATCAATACAAGTTATCAATTATGTTACTTGCAACATTACATTCCTATTTTCTTCTCACTATATGCAACATATTATTCCATAGCATTGCTCTCACAAGACCACCATAAGATATAGGAGCAGAATTAGGCCATGCGGCCCATCAAGTCTGCTCCATCATTCAATCATAGCTTTTTTTTCTCTCAACCCCATTCTCCTGCCTTCTCCCCATAGCCCTCAACCCCCTTACCAATCAACAACGCATCAATCTCTGCCTTAAATACACCCAGTGACTTGGCCTCCACAGCCCTCCATTACAACTAATTCCACAGGTGCACCACCCTCTAGCTGAAGAAATTCCTCCTCATCTCAGTTCTAAAGGGACATACCTTTATTTTGAGGCAGTGCCCTCAGATCCTTGACTCTCCTACTAATGGAAACATCCTCCCTATGTCCTCTATCCAAGCCTTTCAGTAATCGGTAGGTTTCAATGGGATACCCCCCCTTCCCCTGCTCCCCCCCCCCACATCCTCCTGAACATCATCAAGTACAGGATCAGTGCCATCAAATGCCTTTCATTCCCCATATCATTCTTGTGAACATCCTCTGGACCCTCTCTAGGGCTAGCACATTTTTCCTCAGATCCAAGGCCCAAAATTGCTCACAAGATCATGCCAACCATCCATAAACAGGACAAGCAAATTAAATAATTTTATAAGTGGATGAATTAGACATATTGAGAGTAAAGTTCCCATTTTCGTTAAAGATGTATTAGAAAGTAATTTCCTATATTCCTTGAAATCCAGTCTAGATCTACTGTAATTCAGCAATATCCTTCAGTTATTCTTGGCAAAAATAAAGACTTGAGAATTCGTAGATTTGCAGCAGAGGTCAAAATAGATGAAAGTGCTTAAATATGTAATATTGTAACTTTATACCCAGTGCAGTGGACTGAATGGTGCAGCAATCAGATAGTCCCACTTCTGGTTCCTGTACATCAGCAGGACAGGCTTTCATTCAACATTTTGGTGTGACACAAATGAATGTGAAAAACCTTTAAAGTGTGAACAGACTAACATTCAATATACCTTGAGTCCAGTAAATTTACAATCTCACCCAGAGCTGGCACAGCACAGATTGTACATTTCCTTCCATATTTGCCTTTAACCTTTATCTTCCACGTGCAGAACTTATGAAGGTGCATAGCCTTAAATCATGCCCTGTATGGAATTCTGAACTAACTTGAATCAGTGGATATGTAGAACATTTTAGTTACAACACTATCCAAATATGTACATAGAAACAGACAGCATAAAAAGAAATCGTTTTTTGTTGCAAACTCAGAAAGATGATAATTATGAAATATAACTACCAACTACATTCGGACTCATTCCCTTAAAACATACCCACAATGTCTCCAGCTTTACATCAATCTATTTATATTAATTTGTAATATGAGTTATGGTAAACTAAATCATACATGCTATAACAATTTGCAAATGCACTCAGCAATATTTATTACAATTACCCTTTTGTGGAAGTATAAATTTCTCTTTCACAATATATTATTTTTCTTACCTTTCCATACAGTTCAACAACCATGAGAGATGACAGTTGCTTCCTCCTTGCAAGTAAATCATTTGAATAAGTAAGATACTGTTTTTTATATATCCCCCTTGTGACCAGATATCAAAAAAATCATGTGGGTAAACGCAGGTGCAAATTATCCAACCAATTTGTGATGCAGTGTCATCAGGCTGCATATGACCTTAATGTGTTCTAATACCACTGCAAAAAAAAAACACACACACTATCTACCAATGAGATTTCAAATAATTATTCCAATTATGCTCCACTATTTGCAAAGCTCCAAACAGACAATTTCAGAATTAGTTAAATTTACCACAGCAGATTAATGCAAGCCTTCACCTAGCACTTGAGTACAGGTTGTCAGCAAGGAAGTTGTATTTATATGCTCCAATGTTCTACAGTTTTGTGCAATGAACTATGGTCTGTTTATTTGTCTGCCTGAGGCCCAACTTACATTTATGCTGATGTTCCACAAATAATTAAAAGCTACAGAAATTCTTCGTAATAAATCCACAATCATTTTCTCTCTATGAAAGGGCTACACAAGGCATAATAAAGTTGCAGTACTCTATTGAATTCACTGGCTTACATCACCATCAATCCCCCACTCTATGCACTAGCACTTGACACCCAGCAAAGGCTAACGAAGGCTTGGCTAACAGAGGCAAAGTGGAAAGTTCAGCTTTGGAGAGGAGATTAAACATGTTTTCAATATAATGGAAAATAGTTGATTTTGGAAAATCAGTAAAACTTACGGAGCTGCACTAAGCACAAGTTATTCTTTGTACGAATATCTATATAAAGGTCTCAAAGTATTCACTCATCCTTTTAAAATACATTCTTGAGATATACATGTACATTTATTATCAGAATATGTTTTAAAGTAATATTTATTTCATACAGCAGAGGAGCTTTCTTTCTCTGGAAGTAATCATTCGTTAACTGGCTTTAAATGGTTTATTTATATGCAAATATTTCAGAGGATGTATAGGTTTTGTTGGATTGATGATGTTTCCAAGTAAAATCTCCCAGTGTTTAGAATTTCAGTACTAACATCTCCTCCTCGCTGACAATCAACACAGGCGCACCTCAAGGATGCGTGCTTAGCCCACTGCTCTCCTCTCTCTACACTCATCACTGTGTGGCTAAGCACAGCTCAAATACCATCTATAAATTCGCTGATGAGACCACTGTCGTTGGCAGAACCTCAGATGGCAACAACGCGGCATACAGGAACGAGATAGATTAGCTGGTTGAGTGGTGTCACAACAACAACCTTGCACTCAACATTAGCAAGACCAAGGAATTGATTGTGGACTTCAGGAAGGGGAAGTTGGGAGAACGCACACCAGTCCTCATTGAAGGGTCAGCGGTGGAAAGGGTGAGCAGCTTCAAGTTCCTGGGTGTCAACATCTCGGAGGATCTATCCTGGGCCCAACACATTGATGCAATCACGAAGAAGGCATGCCAGCGGCTCTACTTCATTAGGAGTTTGAGGAGATTTGGTATGTCACCAAAGACTCTTGCAAATTTCTACAGCTGTACGGTGGAGAGCATTCTGACTGGCTGCATCACTGTCTGGTATGGAGGTTTCAATGTGCAGAATCAAAAGAGGCTGCAGAGGGTTATAGACTCAGCCAGCTCCATCACAGACACAACCCTCCCCGCCATCAAGGACATCTTCAAGAGGCGGCGCCATCCAACATTAAGGACCCTCACCACCCTGGACATGCCCTCTTCACATTACTGCCATCGGGGAGAAGGTACAGGAGCCTGAAGACCCACACTCAATGTTTCAGAAACAGCTTCTTCCCCTCCGCTATCAGAGGGGAAGAAGCTGTTTCTGAAATGTTGAGTGTGAGTCTTCCTACCTTGTTATTTCCTCTTTTGCACTTTTTTTTTGTAACTTATAGTCATTTTTATGTCTTGCACTGTACTACTCCCACAAAACAACAAATTTCAAAACATATGTCAGTGATAATAAACCTCATTCTGATTCTGAATTGCTAATAGTTTCTGTACTTGGTTGTTTATGTTTGTTTTTTTCTCTTTCGAAATAAAAGGTTGTGTGTGTCAAAAAGGGAGCAATAATTACAATGTGCTATCTGCTCAGAAGGTGCAGATCGTAAAAATATACCTTCAAGCTTCTGTTAGATCACGATTAAACCAATGTCCAATTATCCACCTTCATAACCATTTGTCCAACATAAATTTATTAATCTGTTGAAAATATCAATTTATTTAGCATCCACTATCTTTAAGCGTGAGAATATTCCAGATTTATATATACAAAAAGTCCTTCTGCATTTCACTCCCAAAATGCACAGCTCTAAATGTTATGATGCTCTCTTGCTCTGGATCAGTCAAGAGGATCTCACTTTACATTGTGGAAGGAAAAGACCCCTGAATTTGAGCCAGGCGGAAACAAACTTTTAGGTATACCATCGACAGTGTATCCAAATATAATTTAAGCCATTGGTTTTAATACTTAACTGTACATAACTGCATTAACTTATTTTAAAGCTCTACAAATTAAATTACATTGTGACAATAAGGCAAGGTTGTTGCAAGAGCCAAAAATACTTGCACAGCAATAATTTGATTTAAAACACATGCCACATTTCAGTAGTGCATAATTTTCTTAAGTACATGCAATCCAAAATTCTGCACTAGTCTTAATTTATATCCATTGAAATTAATTTCATAATCCAGCAATTCATTCTGCAACAATGCAGAATTTCCTCCGATTGTGAACATTACAAAAATAACAAGCTATCTAACAAATCCAGAAAGCTGTATTACGTGTTTTCAACAAAAAAACTTCAAAACTGTGTAAAAAAAACATTCTACAGTATCCATCGCAGGGCACAGCCACGAATAACAGATTGCAATTGTAAATTTGATCACATTACACTCTGCAATCAGCAAGAACATAACAATTTCTTGGTAAACAGAAGAGCAAAGGATTTCCGTTTCTGCTAAGTGCGAAATAGAAACCAAACCAAAATTGGACAGGAATTTAAAAAGTTAGCTCTGGTGCCTTAACTATTTCCCACTTCGAGCACCTATTTTTGTCCTTCAGATTATTCCATTAATATACTGTAGAGTATAAGATAACCTTCCCAATTCCAAATTGGCTCTTGTTTTCTTTTCTAATTTAAACTTTGGAATTCCACACCCAAATTAAAACTTCTGAGAAAAAAAACAAGTCCAACGTCTAAAGATACATAGGCACTACAACAGCGGGTGTGAACTCTCATCCAGCCACAGAGAGAAGGAGTCACCTTCATAAGTCATGAATCGCAAAACATCATTTATTTGATATGCATTGTATATGGATGTCAGTTTCCTTACCTGTCGTCGTTCTGAAAGGACTGGTCTCCCAGCAGCAAGTCCCTGAACCGGTACCTGGGCGGGAGAGGGGGAACATCGGTCTCTAGCTCGTTCATCTTCAGGGAGGAGATGTCCAGGATGACCCCCGTCGCTGCTCCGGCTCTGCCGGCCGGCGGCCGAGGGTCTGCGGAGAAGAGAGCAGGGGGGGCGGTGAGCACGCGAGGAGGGGCAGCGCGAGCTCAGCTACCCAGACCGCGGCGCGCGGGCACTGCCGCCGCCTCCATCCCGGGGGCCAGCGGCGCGCGCTCGCCCGCCGGCCGCGCGCACAGCCCCCCGCGCGGCCGCCCCGGGCACTGCGGTGCAGCGCGGCGCGCAACCCGAGGGCGGGAGCGGAGAGGGTCGGTCTGCGGGCGGCGGCAAAGAAGAGTGGGTCGTGGTGGCGCAGGGAGAGACTGGCATAGAGGGAGGGCGAGAGACACGGAGGGGGTGAGGGAGAGGGAGGGGTGAGGGAGAGGGAGGGGTGTGAGGGAGAGGGAGGGGTGAGGGAGAGGGAGATGAGGGGGAGAGGGAGAGGGAGGGGGAGAGGAGGGGGAGGGGGAGAGGGAGAGGGGAGGGGGGAGGGGGAGGGGGAGAGGGAGGGGGAGAGGGAGCGGGAGAGGGAGGGGGAGAGGGAGGGGGAGAGGAGGGGGAGAGGGAGGGGTTGAGGGAGGGGGAGAGGGAGGGGGAGGGGGAGGGGGAGGGGGTGAGGGAGGGGGAGGGGGAGGGGGTGGGAGGGAGGGGGTGAGGGAGGGGAGGGGGAGGGGTTGGGGGAGGGGGTGAGGGATGGGGGAGGGGGAGGGGGTGGGGGAGGGGGAGGGGTGTGAGGAGGGGAGGGGGAGGGGGGGGAGGGGAGGGGGGGGGGAGAGGGAGGGGGAGAGGGAGGGGAGGGGGGAGAGGGGGGGGGGAGGGGGGGGGGAGGGGGAGGGAGGGGGGGGGGGGAGGGGGGGGGGAGGGGGGGGGGGGGGGAGGGGGGGGGGGGGGGAGGGAGGGGGGGGGAGGGGGAGGGGGGGGGGGGGGGGGGAGGGGGGGGAGGGTGGGGGGGGGGGGGGGGGAGGGGAGGGGGAGGGGAGGGGGGGGGAGGGAGAGGGGAGGGGGGGGGGGGGGGAGGGGAGAGGGGGAGAGGGTGGGGGGGGAGGGAGAGGGGGGGGAGATGGTGGGGGGGGGGGGGGGGGGGAGGGGGAGGGGGGGGAGAGGTGGGGGGGTGGGAGGAGGGGGGGGAGGGGGAAGGGAGAGGGGGGGGGGGGGGGGGGGGGGGGGGGGGGGGGGGGGAGGGGGGAGAGGGTGGGGGGGGGGGGGGGTGGGAGAGGGGGGGGGAGAGGGGTGGGGGGGGGAGAGAGGGTGGGGGGGAGGGGGAGGGGGGGAGAGGGTGGGGGGGTGGGAGGGGGAGGGAGGGGGAGGAGAGGGGGGGGAGGGAGAGGGGGGGGAGGGAGAGGAGGGGGGGGAGGGAGGGGGGAGGGGGAGAGGGAGGGAGAGAGCCAGGATGGAGATGGAGAGAGAGAGGGATACGGGATGGGGGCTGGAGAGGAGGGGTATGGGTTTGTGGGGAGGTTGGAGAGGTGGGGCTGGGGTGGAAAGGGAGGGAGAGGCGGGGCAAGTGACGGGGGGGAGAGAGCGCGACAGGGTGGTGTTGGGGTGGGAGGGGGGAGAGGTGCCGAAGAGAGAGGAGGAATGAGGGTCAGAGGGAGATCGGGAGGGGGTGGAAAGAGTGAGTTTGTAGCTGTGAGTTAGGTTGGGGAGGGGCAAGGACGGAGGATTTGGAGTTGTGGGGTGTATGCAGTGGTGGGACCAATGAGTGATGGGAGTGTGGGGAGGAGAGAAGGGGCCGGCAGCTTTGGAAGGTGTGCAGACGAGGTTGGAGGAGGCAGAGTGTGGTGAATGATGAGTGTGGGCAAATATGTGAGGCTGGAATGAGAGTAGTGGGGAAGGCAGGAAGGGTTTGGAGGGGAGGGGACTGTGGCACAGTAAGGATGAGACAGGAGGGGTTGAAAAGCAAGTGGCTTGTAGGGAGGTAGTGAGAAATGAGAGGGGGATATGTGGGGGGGAGGCATGGGGGGGATTTAGCATGGGGAGCAGAGGAGGTGGAGTGGAAGGAGGGCAGCCAGATGGTTTTGGGAGGTGGTGGGAGGGAAGAGCAATGGGGGGGTGAGGGTGAAGGAGGGGAGCAAGTGATGAAGTTGTATGATAATTGGGGTGAGCATCAGTGGTTGTGATGGGCAAGGGAATGTGGGTGGAAAATGGTGTGGGATGGGAGAGCAAGCAGTGGAGAGGAGAAGAGGGTGTGAGAGGGTTATGGGATAGGTGATGGGGAGTGGGGAAGAACAGCAGTAGGGAGTGAATATGGAGCAAATGGAAGGGACAATGGTCATGGAGAAGAATGAAGAGTGGGAGGGGAGGTGAGAACAAAGAGGGGATTAATGGGGACAGATGGAAAGTAGGGAGAAGTGGCGATGACATTAGTAAGGGAGGGTGGTTTGAAGGGAAAGGGTGGAGAGGAGAAGGTGGAAGTGACTGCAGAGTAGCAGATAAGTCAGTGGGGAGAGTTAGATTGATGGATGGATGGAGCGAAAGCAAGAGAGGGAATGGAGGAGGGACAAATAAACCAGCAGCTTGATGCTGTTTATAATTCATATAATTCATAACTGCTCATCCAGGTTGGTTCAGAATGTGATGCCAGTTTCTGCCTCTATCACCTATTCAGGGAGTAAATGCCACACTCTCCTCTAATCCTATGACCATTAACTTTAAATCTACGCTCCCTTGCTAAGAGAAACTGGTCACTCCTAGTCACTCTGGCTGGTGGTTCTCATACCTCAGTGCCCCTTCCACCAAAAAATATTAATCTCAATTGAGCCAGTCTTCCTTCATAACAAAGCTTCATCTTTGTGCCTCATATGGAACCTTTCTAGCACAATTTATCCTGTAACATTGTGAGCAGAGCTGAAGGCAGTACTCCAGCTGTGTCCTAATTAGTGTTTTCTTCACTTGTTCTGTCCATATAATGGCCCAGGAGATGTTTCTATTTGCAGCCACAAGTTGCAAAATTTTGAAATGTGTTTTTACAAAACAATTTAAGCTTTCAACTTTTTACCCTGCAGGTATCTAAATTATCCAGTAATAATATCATGAGCAATAAAAACTCATCTGTTCCAATAAAAGTGACATTATTTGTAACCAGGAAATCATTACTGATTGTAGTATTTTAGCACAGAGCTATATTACCCAAGCGGTAAGAGTTTCAGAAAGTAAGAAAAATGATTTTTGCTTAGGGCTGAATGACTTTCATAAGAGCTTTTGGATTTTTTTTAAATGACAAAAGTAAGCAGGCATTCCAAATGGTGAAGTGGCTTAAAATTAGAAAAAAATTTGACCAATCTTACAGAATATATTGACGATGCTGTAAGGTAGATTTAAACAGAAACAGGTCATTTGAAAGTGGGTCATTCATTCTCACTACTGGGAAATGTCATTCAAATCCTTCTCAGAGTGGCTGCTGGGTTTTTTCTCCCTTCGCTATATTATTTAGTTTAGAATCATAACACAAAGAGGGGATTTATTCCATTGTTCTTTGGCTAGCACTTTGAAAGAGCTACCTAATTGGTCCATTGCTCTGCTCTTTCCTCATAAACCTGCAGTTTTATTCTTTACAAATATTTAACCAAATCCATTTTGACATTTATGATTGAATGTGCTTCCACCACCATTTCAGCCAGTGCATTCCAGTGTAAAAACTCACTGTTTATTTTTTAAGGAAAGATAATTTCCAGCCCCCACCCCAACACCCCTGCAACTTTTTTTGCCAATCAGATTTGAATGATTGATCAATTTTCATGTTTTTCAGTCTTTGTATTTTCTTTGACAGTGTCCAAGCCATGTCAAAGAAAATTAAAACTGCCTTCCATTTGAGCTTCCCAGCCTTCACAATTTGTATCATTAAATCTTATTGATAGTGTTGAACTAATAGCAAATGTCTATTAGCTATAACACAACATAAAATTCAGTACAAAACTGAGATCTGGAATCTCTTAAGAGCTCAGAATTCTTCTAGTGTTTAAGTTGGGCTGTACAGACAGGGAAATAACAGTTTAATCATTAATCTATTGTGTTAACTGCTTGCAGCAAGAGTACAAATAGGAATGTGATATTCCCCCTTTCTAAAAGCAGCAGGTGCTCACAGTGGGTGGCAGTGCCTCACTCCAAAAAGCCATCATTCCCACTTGAAATTTAACAGTGAATCAGCTATTTGAAACAGGGCATCACAACCAGGCTGAATTCATCCTCATCCAAGGTCCAGGTGGAGGAGATAGAGTTAAATTATTTATCAGAATGAGTCAATGTGAATCAATGTTCCCCTCCAGTGTTCAGAGATCACTATTGCAAAGGATTGGTGATCACAACTTATTACTTCCCTGTCTGAATGGTTCATCTGGGACATTAGATACACCGAATACGGAGCATTACAAGAGATTCTTCTGTGATTTTTAATACTTGGGAAACATGTCTTGGGGGTTAGGAAACTACATTGCAAAAAACAGAGAAGGAAATGTGCCAAGCTTATCTGTGCCTCCAGACTACCAATCCACCAATGTGGCTGACCTTAGCTGAAATGGTCCAGTAATTCCCTATGTTCCAGGGTCAGTTAGGAATGTGTAGTAAATGTTGGCCTCATCAACAACATCTGTATGCCTTGAATAAATAAATAAATTTAACGGTGATGCAGCATAATATTAGTATTGGATATGATACAGAGGAGGTTTTCCAGCTGCCAGCATTGATGCAGTATGACAGCGGCAGAATAAATGGGCATTCCTGTGGGTTATTCCAAGGATGTTTTTGAAAAACTGCATTTTTTAAAAATTCAGCAAGTTTCCTATATGATATTAGTGGCAATTTAAGATGGGAAGATAATCGGTCCAAGAGCAAAATAGGGTCTGGCTAATCTATAGTGACTGGTTCATCTTCGGACACCGCAAAGTATTCCCTCCACCTGCAAGACACAGCCAGGACTGTGATGGAAGACGTTCACTTGCCTGGATGAATGCATCTCCAACAAATCGCAAGAAACTTGACACCATCTAGGGCAAAGTATCCCATCCACCAGCCCAAATATTCATTCCCTCCAACAGCAGTGTACCATGGCTGCAGATGTGCCTCTTACAAAATACACTGCAGTTACTATTTTAGCATATTCTAAATCCACAATCTCTGCCACCAAATTGGACCTGACCTTGGAAAAAATAATCTGCCAATGACCATTGTACAACTTGCACATAAAAGAAACCTTTTACTCAATGGCAAAAAAAAAAGGACATTGCATTATTTGAAGGTGAAGGTATTGGAGATTAGCCAATGATTTTACTGAATAGCTGTGCAGGTTCAAGACACTAAACAGCCTACACCTTTGGCTCATTAAGCATTCCTAATCAAACTTTATGGCTGCCCCCATCTGAGTGCTGATCGAGCTGGTTAAGTGCATCACTCAGCTTAGTCTGGTCACTAAATGTGATAACACACAATGTCAGGAGAGGGGTACTTAGGGAGCAGGAGGCAAATTCCCTTAACCTGTCTGCCACAAAGGTAGCTGTTTAAAGGGGAGATTTGAAGTGATTCTTGCACTCAACAATTAACTGCACCTCCACCAAATTGTTCAAAATACGGTTAAAATACTGTACTGGTATTTACCTGACAATGTGGAAAATTGCCCAGGTATATTCAGTTCACATGAAGCAGGACAAATCAAATCCGAGTAATTACAGCCCAATTGGTCTACTATCAATCATCTGCGAAATTATGATAGAAGTTATTCACAGAGGAATCAAGCAGCAACCACTCTACAAGAACCTGCTCCCCAATGCCCACTTTGGTTTTTGTCAAAACCATTGAGCTGAATTCCAGAACTGACATCAAGGCAGCATTTCACTGTGTGGCATCAAAGAAACCAACAAAGCAGATGTCAATGTATCTCAAGGGGAAATACCCCACTGGTAGAGCAATACTTTGCACAAAGAAAGATGATTGTAATCAATCATTTCAGCCCTAGAACATAGCTGAAGAAGTGCCTTAGGTCAGTGTCCTACACCCAACCATTTTCTGCTACTTCCTTAAGAGTCCTCCTTCATGAGGTCAGAAGTAGAGGTGTTCGCTGATGATTAGAGAATGTTCACTTCCATTTGCAACTCATCAGAAGATTGATTCATTCATCATAAATGAAGCTGCTGATGCCTGCAAGCAGTAAGACCTTGACAACATTCAGGTATGGGCTGATAAGTGGCATTCTTGCTACCAGACCATCTTCAACAAGAGAGAGTCTATACACTTAACTATGATATTCAAGACCCCTACCATCCACATCTCAAAGCCACTATTGAGCAGAAGTTCAACTGGACCAGCCACATTAAGAGCAACTCAGAGGCCAGGTATCCTGCAGTAAGTGACACATTTCCTGATACCCCTAAAGTCTTTTCACCATCTACAAAGAATGTCAGGAATATGATGATGTGCTTTCCACGGCTCCAGCAACACTCAGGAAGCACCATTCAGGATAAAGCTATCAGCTAACACCCAATAACACTGTAAATATTCATTTTGGCTTTTCAGAAAACACCAAATTTGTGGTCTCTATCTCTAAGAAGGACAAAGGCAGCAATTGCATGGGAATACTACCACCTTCAGGTCACATACCATCCTAGAAATATATAACCATTCCTTTGTTGTCATTGGATCTAAACCCTGGATCTCTCAACCCAACAATATTGTGGGAGAATCCAAATCAGAAGGACTGCAAAGGTTCAAGAAGCCAGTTCACCAACACCTTCCCAAGAGCAATTAGGCATAGGCAATAAATGCTGGACTTGCCAGTGATATTAGCATCCCAAAATGTGAATATATCTTCAATAAACCTCTCACTGACTGCCTAGGTGGTTATTCTTATCTGTTAAATTAATTTTTTTTAATTAAATTTTATTTACAGCGTGGTAACAGGCCCTTCCGGCCCAATGAGTCCGTGCCGCCCATTTTAAACCCAAATTAACCTACCCGTACGTCTTTGGAATGTGGGAGGAAACCGGGGCACCCGGAGGAAACCCACGCAGACACGGGAGGATGGACAAACTCCTTACAGACAGCGACGGGAATCAAACCCCGATCACTGGTGCTGTAATAGCATCGCGCTAACCGCTACGCTACCGTGCCGCCATGATGAATGAAGCTGAGTGGCACTAAACAGTACCCATGAAATTACAGAAGAGAAATAGAAAACTGAAAAGAAACAGGTATCAACATAAAAATGTCACAAAAGGTGGGAACTGGAATCTTTATCTTTGACAGTTTGAGAGCAATAGAAGTATATTAAATGGGCAAGTGAAACTTGTAGAGGAGCAGTTCATGAAGAAAATAGGATTGTATAATAGAAAACATAGATAGGATATTACAAAAAATTCAGTCTCAAATTGCTTGAAATAAATATGTGAGTGGAAAGCAGTCCCTTAAACCTTCCAAATTAGGCAGCAAAAGTAAGAGAAATCTTTCCACGGATTCTGAGGAATACTAAGTAATGATAAGAATATTGTATCGAAATAAAGTGTTTTCATTTAACATAGAATGATAATTTTTGTTATTTTTATATCTTTGTATAAATTTGCAACTACGCCAAAATTTAGCAATGCCAAATACATAAGTTGTATTTTTATCTTTTTCACTTGGTACTTGTAATTTTTCTCAGTTGTATTTTTTACAAACTGCAAAACTTCCCTTTAGCCAAGAAAGACACAAAATTCAGAGCGTTTAACACTAAAATACTCAGGAATTCACCAATATGGACTACATAAAGCAAGGCAAAAAGCTGGCTTCCTAAACTCATCAACTTTTGTATCAACTTTCCTCCATACTTTACACTTGCCTTTCCATCAAAGCAATAAAAGATGTCATGTTTGAGAGTCGCTTTTAAATTAAAGCTAAAACAACCAGGGTGAAAAAAACAAATAAGTTCAGATTTTTCCACACTATTAAACCAACAGTAATGGGTGTCTGCACAGTGTATGTTTGAGAACCAATCAGAAAGAAATAATCCAAAACATAAACACAATATTCAAGTGCAATAAGGCTGTGAACTGTGTTAGAACTAAATTGAAAGAAATATACTGTGGGCATCTGAAAAATAACCTGCAAATTCATTTAGCTTCCTGGAGGGAAGTATATGATGAAAACTCCACATCAAATTTCAAAAAAAGACAGCACAAAAACATTAGAAGAAAAAAGATATACTGCAGAAACAGACCATTCAGCTCAGTGTTTAAGCTCCCTTGAGTCTCTGCCATCCTTCCCTGTCTAACTACCATCATAATCCTCTCTTATCTTCTCTCTCAGATGTAAATTAACCTTCCCTTAGTGCATCTGTATCTATCAGCTTAAGCAGTCCCTTTGGCAACAAGTTCCACATTTTCACCAGTCTTGGTTAATAAATGTTTTTCCAAGTTCCCCTGTTGACTTCCTGGTGATTATCAAATGTTGATGGCCTCTGATTTTGTTCTTCCCTAAAGTGAGAAATATTCTCCATCTCTGACTCTCAAACATGAACAGCAGAGATGCGCATAAAAAGATAACCAAAAATAAGAAAGAGGGTTGATGCAAAAGCTATTTGGGAAGCCAGCTTCTTCTTTGGCTTTAGGTGTGTTAGAATTGTATTAACCTCCGTACAGAGCATAGAACATAGAACAGTACAGCACAGGAACAGGCCCTTTGGCCCATGATGTCTGTGCCAACCATTAAGCAAAAGTAAACTAATCCCTTCCACCTGCACATGATCCATATCCCTCCATCCCTGCATATCATGTGCCTATCTAAAAGACTCTTGACACCTCTATCATATCTGTTTCCACTAACATCCCTGGCAGTGCATTCCAAGCACATACCACTCTCTGTGTAAAATACTTGCTCTGCACATCCCCTTTAAACTTTCCCCCTCTCACCTTAAAGCTATGCCCTCTAGTATTCAACATTTCTGCCCTGGCAGAAAGATTCAGGCTGTCTACGCTATCTATACCTCTCATAATTTTATAAACTTCTATCAGGTCTCCCCTCAGCCTCCGACATGCCAGAAAAACAATCCAAGTTTGTTATAGGAGAGACTTACCTGTTCTGGTAGGTTTACTCTTGAATTTGAGAGATCATCTTTCTAAATCTTTCTTTTCACTTTCATCACACCCTGTAATCCTTTGTTATAGAAGTAGAAAATTGGGATCAGAAACTGCAGAGTGGCCTAACAGCAGTTTTTTTTTCTCAAAATGGCAATATCCTGCATTGCAAGTGATTTGGATATTTGTACTGTAGTGTCAAAAAAGGAATTAATCTTAAAATAAATGTACTTTAGATATGAAGGAAAATTCATGGTGAAAAACTTATCCAAAATAATGTAATTTAACTTAGGAAATTAATTCTGCAAGATATAAGTAGCAACAGAGGTAGGAATGAACACTAAATCTATCAAAATTGAGAGACAGAAAGGATTACACATCTGGTGGCATTTTCCCACGTGTGGCGGGTGATGATCAGTATTTCTCTGTGTAATTGTACTTTTTCCTCCTAATCAAGAGCACCTTTTTGACATAAAACTTAATTCAACTTTGCAGCTTTTTCTCCTGTACACCTCTTTCTACACCAAACTAATTAAAACTTACTTTTGATGTAGATTGGACAAGCAAAGAGAATTGTAGCATAATTTCTGTATCAGACACCAAGGGGCTTAGATTTCTGCACCACTGATGAAGTATTTATAATCTAACAATTCATAAGTAAATTGAAATAATACCACATAATTCCTGACACTTTTTTTATGCAATTTCTATCTCTCTATGTTCCTATACTATCTTATTAGAAATCAACAGTTTTAATAGTGAATGTTACAAGAATAAAAGGAATTAATGAGTATTAATGGATGAGTAATATTCAAAGCATGACTTCAACCCACAAGAAGAGGCAGGAAATGTGTCACTATTTCACACAAAGCCTTGTAGATATTAGTAATAAGGGAAGATCAGTGAGATGAACTTATAAAGGGAGGATATCAAAATATATAAATTGCAAGAGGGCTCAGTTTATTGGGTGAAATCAATTTCTTGTTTCAACCAAGACTTCTGACCTGCATCAAATTTTGCACTTTTTCCAGTATGCTTTTGTACTTAAATTATTAATTAACATACTTTTGGACAGACCATACCCAATGAATCACTTAAATAAACATTAACCTGAGGGAAAACATCAATAAACACTTCTATTCACAGAGGTATTTTGAAAACAGCTGAATATTTTGCTGTTTTGAATAAATGATCTTTCATGATGCTGCATGTTTTTACAATGAAAGGGAGAAAATTAACAGCCAATAAAAATTGTGTGTCAGTGTAGCCTAAGCACCTAAAGTTCTCCAACTCCCTTCTGCCTGCACTGCAATTATTGCTGCTGTAAATCCAATACTTTGCCCTATTTTTGAGAACCAACATGATCCCTAATAACCCTTAAAAAGGCATTGATGAGCCACTTTCTTGAACCATGACATGAAATTACCATCACAGTGTCTTTGGTTAGAGAGACACAGACAACGAAGGAACAATGATATATTTCCAAGTCAAAATGTTCTGTTACCTGGCTGGAAAATTGTAGGTGGCAGTGTTCCCAAAGTGCTACTGTCCATTCTACAGATCTTCAATATCTGTCAGCAGCACCAGCACTGACCAAGCTGGTTGAGTCATGAAGACATATCTGCCAGACTAGGTCTATGGTAAAGGATGACAGAATTGATACAAGAGAAATAAGTATTTGAACTCATCCTTGGTAATTTATCTATTGCAGATTCACCATTTCGCATTTTCAAGGTTAGAGATCCTCCCTGGCCTCCTCCAAATCTTCCAGGGTCGGGACATATGTTCTGATGAGCATAGTACTTTGGCTTCATGATAGAGTGATAAATCTCATGATAGATCTCAGATAGTGATGAGGAGGTGTACAGGAGTGAGATAGATCAGCTGGTTGAGTGGTGTCAACCCTGCATTCAACGTCAGTAAGATCAAGGAATTGATTGTGGACTTCAGGAGGGGGAAGTCGGGAGAATACGCACCAGTCCTCATTGAGGGTCAGTGGTGGAAAGGGTGAGCAGCTTCAAGTTCCTGGGTGTCAACATCTCAGAGGATCTAGCCTGGGCCCAACACATTGATGCAATCATGAAGAAGGCATGCCAGCAGCTCTACTTCATTAGGAGTTTGAGGAGATTTGGTATGTCACCAAAGACTCTTGCAAATTTCTATAGATGTACGGTGGAGAGCATTCTGACTGGTTGCATCACAGCTTGGTATGGCAAGAGGCTGCAGAGGGTTATAGACTCAGCCAGCTCCATCACGGGCACAACCCTCCCACCATCAAGGATATCTTCAAAAGGCGGTGCCTCAAGAAGGCAGCATCATTAAGGACCCTCACCATCTGGAACATGCCCTCTTCCATCGGGAAGGAGGTACAGGAGCCTGAAGACCCACACCCAATGGTTCAGGAGCAGTTTCTTTCCCTCCGTCATCAAATTTCTGAATGGTCTATGAACCTATGAACACTACCTCATTATTCCTTTTTAATTTGAACTATTTATTTATTTTGTTATTTTGTAGTTTTTTATGTTTTTGCACTATACTGTTGCCGCAAAGCAACAAATTTCATAATACATAAGACAGTGATAATAAACCTGATTCTGATTCTGCGAGTGAGCGGAAGAGTCATAAGGATTCATGAATTCCACGGGGGGAGTTGCTGAGACACTGGACTAGTTCATTCTTGATGATAAAACTCAGACTGTGAAGACTGCATTCCTTTTCTGGTTTTCCCCTCCAGAAGGATCCCTGCTTTCCTATATGCTTCTGAGGTGCTTGGACAACCTATAGCAAGCACCTTAGGCATTGGAAGAATACACCAATGATGTTCCCATGAAATCCTCCAGGTTCAGTGGAAGGATAAGTGAACCCACATCAGTTCCTCTCCCAGGCCATCAGCAGCACTGAGGCCCCAGTCACACTTTGTTCAGCTACAAGGGGCAAGTCAGGTCATTTGCATGCCTTACACCAGACTCTTGAAACAGACATTCTATTCCAAGCTCTTTCATGGGAAATGATTACCAGGCAGACAGAGGAAAAGATTCAAAAATGTTTTCAAAGCCTCCTTGAAATCTCTAATGACTCATAGGAATCTCTCCCTCAGAATGCTCAAATGCAGAAGGCATATTCAGGATGATATGAGAACCTCCATGCATCTGGTGCACACAGCAGCTCTGCATAAATGGCAGAAGATGCACAACACCTCACAAACTACATGCCTGTCTGATCAGACATCTCCTGCCCCTCCTGTGGAAGAGTCTGCAATTCCTGAGACTGGAATCTTAAACTGAAATGCATAATCTTTCGCTTTAAGTATAGCTTTAAGGTGAGGGGGCGAAAGTTTATTTTAGAGTAGTAGGTGCCTGAAGCACACTGCCAGGGGTAGCGGTGGAAGCAGATATGATAGTGCCATTCAAGAGGGCACATGAACGTGCAGAGAATGGAGGGATATGGATCATGTGCAGGCAGAAGGGATTAGTTTAATTTGGTGTCATGGTCGGCACAGTCACCATGGACTGAAGGGCCTGTTCCTGTGTATATTCTATGTTCCAACTGATGATCCATCTCTGATCCCTCTTACATTTAGAATAATGTGGTGATCTTATTGAAACATACAAGATCCTGAGGGTAGATGTCAAGATATTTCCACCAATGGGAGGATCTTAAATGAGGGGATATAGTTACAAGATTTGGGGGTGGGGTGGGGTGGGGGGCACAGTCATTTAAAACTGAAATGCAGAGGAGCTTCTCGCAAAGGCTGCTGGATCTGTGGAATTCTCTATCGCAGATGGTTGTGGAGGCCATATCAGTGGGGGGTACTTGAATAGATAATTTTTTGGTGGTGAATTTGTGGAACTCGGAATTGAGGGTTATGGAGAACTGACACAGAAGTGGAGATGTGGCCTGGGGCAGATCAGCCACGATCGTATTGAATGATGGGGCAGGCTTAAAGAGCCGAGTGGTGGCCTACTGCTGCTCCTATTTTCTTCTGTCCTCACTATTATAGAAACCAGTCCTCGGCCAATTCGATACTCTCCACATAATATCCAAAAGCAGCTTAGCACACTGAGGAGGACAAAAACAGCCCATGACCCCTGACAATATTAAGGCTACGGTGCTGAAGACTTGCGCTCCAGAACTAGTTGTGCTCTAGCCAAGTTGTTCAATTACAACTACAATATTGACATCTACCTGTCAAAGATTGCCCCAGTGCATTCCATTCTAAACAGCAGGACAAAGCCGATGCAGGCAATTACCTCTCCATTGGTCCATGCATAATCACTTGCAAAGTGTGTAGAAGAGATGATCAAAAGTGCTATCATGCAGCACTTACTCACCAATTATTCACACACCAATGTTTAGTTTGGGTTCCACCAGGACCACTTGGTTTCAGGCCTTGTTACAAAATTGACTCAACCATGGACAAAAGAACTGAAATTCATAAGTGAGGCTAGAGTAACTATTCCAGACGTCAAGGCAGTATTTGACCAAGTATGACAACAATGCATCCTAGCAAACTAAAGTCATTAGATATCTCCATTGGTTCAGTTCATACCTTGTATAAAGGAAGGCGGGGGGGGGGGGGGGAGGGGGTGGTTTGATTGTTGGAGCCCAATTAATCAGATTTATTCTCACTTATTTATATGATGTGAAACTTGTTGTCTTCTCAGTATCTCAGCCTCAGGATATACTGCTGGAGTTCTACTTTATAGTGTGCTCGCATTAACCATCATACATCATAAGGTCAGAAAAGGTAGTCACTGCCATTCTGCCTCAGATAATGAAGCTCACTATGACTATATTCAACAAGGCCTGAGGAAGATTGAAGCATGACCTGATAAGTGACACCTAGCATTTAAGTTCAGGTTTATTGTCATAGGCAAACATACACAGAATAGAAATGTCATGAAAATTAACCTTTTGCAGCAGCAGTACAGTACATCATAAAAATGACAAACATAAGTTAATTTAAACTTAAGTTAACATAATTTTATACATAACGTGCATGACAAAATAACATAATGACATCAGTGCAAGTTGAGAAAAAGAAATCTAGTCTGAGGTAGTGTTAGGGTTTTTTCAGGTCAGTTCAAGAACCTGACAGCAGTGGGCCAAAAGCTGTTGTTAAACCTTGAGCTGTGCGTCTTCAACCTCCTGCCTGATGGCAGCATTGAGAAGAGGGCAGACTGACCATCTCCCTCAGACTCCTAACCTGAATGCTGGGTTGCACTTAGCAGGCTATACCTGAATGCTGCTACCCATAGATACATGGTGAGCTTCTTAACCTGGTGAGTTGCAAATGGAAGTGAACGCAGTATCATTTTCAGCCACCATGCTCACTCTGATACATCTGTGGCTAACTAACAAAGTTTAAGCATAGTATTAAATTGAGAAGAGGGGTTATAAAGTTACAAAGAATATTAGTAGGCCTGAGGATTGTAGAAACCAACAAAATATGATAAAGGGACTTAAAATACAATAAGAGAGTAAACTAGCAAGACATTTCAAAAATGATTATCAGTGTCTGCAAGTAAGTAAAAGAAAGAAGTGAAAATATTAGTTCTTTAGCAGCTGAGTCAAGAGAGTTAAGATGGGGAATAAGGAAATGGCAGAGGTAATAAAAGTCGTACCTGAATTCATAGTAAAAAGATTTGAATGGCATAAAGTAAAATACTAGTTTACCAAGGGGCAAAAGGCAGTGGGGAATTAATATAATTAGTAAAACTGGAGACAGAGAACTGGAAAACTGGAAGTAATGGAAGAAATACAGACAAATTGACTGGTCCTGATTACCTGTATCCTAAAGTTCTAGAAATGGTGGCTGCAGAAATAGCTAGTGAGAATCAGTGGGCCAGGAAACAGAGTTTGTGACCATGAACAAATACATTTGCATTGGGCTTTCTAGTATGTAATTAGAGGACATTTCTGCTGGATGTCAGACAGATAGTGTAATATATTAGGAACGGTGAGTAGTAAAACAAATAGGGGAATTGTGGACTTAGTGGAAACATAATAAAGATAAGCAGGTACATAAGCAAGCCCTGTTACATCCTGAAAGATATCAAACCAATGTCTGGCTCCTGTCAAATAACAGTTGGAATATTAATCTCTATAAACATAAGAATTGGAGTCCAGATAAAAGGAAGCTGCCCTACCACAGGATAAAGCACTGGGCAAGTAACATCTGGAACATTGTTTGAACTGCTAGAACTTTAACTTCAAGAAGGAAGTAGCTAAATTAAAAGAAAAGTTACAAATAAGAGGTAACAGGATGATAAGAACAAATCAGAAGGATTCACTTCTCATTACAGAAGATAAGACTTGGAGACTTTCCAATCAATAAGTTGCTGAAGGGTACACAAGAACTATTCATTTGGCACAGGATCATGGAAAAGGAGATAAGATTCAGCAATTGTTACATAACTTAGAGGCTATACAGTCTTGGCAAATGTGCAGTAAAAGAGATTGAAAAAGTATTGTACAAATCTAATTCAGGATAGAATTGGACAAGTGTTTAAAAGAAATAAAGAACTATAACTGATCACAGTTCGGGAATGGTAAGGAGGTAGACCAGTGGTTCTTGTAGCCTAGAAATCTTTTTTTTCTCTGGCTTTACCCTGCTATGTCTTCCATAATCAGACATCCATCCACAGCTTTGCAATAAGTAATTGGAGGTTTAGAACAGGGTGATGAATATTGATCGAAAGAGAATTAATATATTTTATTAAAATTTTCTTTTTAATAGGTCATGCTGCAAGCAATAGTTATATGTTCTTTCTCTTTTCTCGTGATCATCCTGCAAGTATCCTCAACAGTTTCAATTTTTATTACAGATTTACAGTATTTACATAGTTTCCTTATTACTGCTTAATATGCAGTGCACCAGCATGTTGGTTATTTTGTAATCCAGAGGCTTGGAAATGGTAGTTCAAATCCCACCGTGCAGCTATGATATTTTAATTCAGTTAGTTAAGTAAATCTGGAAATAAAAAAAAACTGCATCTTGAATGGTGTCCTTGAAAACTCCAGTGGCCTCTGAAGAAGGAAATCTGCTGTTTTCACTTGGCCTGATTTATTTGTAACTCCCGACTTTTGACTGTCAATTGCCCCCTGAAAAGCCCTGAAAAGCCCCATCAATCCTTTCAGTTGGAGTAATTAGGGATACACAATAGATGCCATGGACACACATATCCCATGAATGAATAAATCAAATAATACCTTCTAGTGACTAGATATTTTAAATTAATGTGATCAGAAAAAAGGAACATTATAGAAAAATACATCAGTATATCAAGACTGTTAATACACTGCAATTGTTCAGAAGTAAAAAAATGATGATTTCATTTTCAGTTCAAAATGATCTGGACTGTTGTTGAAATGGAATAATTATTGTACCCCTTGTACAGATTTAGGAGATTAATTTGTGGCACTACATATAAAGAAGTTACAACTCTCATAAAAGACTGAATAGAAAGAGTCTTCTAATCAGATGATGAGGAAACAGAGATCTAGTCAAAAACTAGAGAAGATAGGTTTAGAGCAGGAAGAGGTTTAGAGGGAATCTGAGGAAGAATTTTTCACCTGGGGGAGGTTGGAATCTGGAATAAAAGGACATACAAATAAAGTTGGATGAAATTGGATGGGGTGGTAGTCGGGAGTGCATGAGGAACACGAAGACTAGCAGAGACCTATTTAGCTAAATGTAGAGTTTCTTTGTTTTAACTTTTATGCATTTATGCATTTCTTTCTGGATTACATATTCTAATCAAGACTGGTTGTTCTATTCAGACTTCTGGCTGATTTTAGATAACTTGATCTAATTAAATGAGAACTACGATTTCCATGTGAAGAACCTTGTAATTATAATCACCAAGGGGAAAGAGGTAGATTGTTTACTATTAGTATTCATCAATCCTATGGGAGAAATGTAGATTTGTGTAGAGGTTTACGCCCATTCGTTATTCTTAATATGAAATAGTAATTATGGTTGTGGTACAACATCGTCGGTATGTAACTGTACTGAGTTGAAATTTTCCTCTATGTGTTTTGCTGTGACTACAACATTTCCTTCCGCCTCACCCAACCCAGAAGTGTGAACCTGGGAATCAATAATCTCAATAATCTCACAGTTTTAATGTCATCCTGTGATCTAACTCTCGATTCCAATTTCCTGGGTTGGTAAACAGCACAGATTTTCACACTGACACAGCTTTGTTGCTCCAGAAGGGTATTTCCCTTTCAGGAAACATTCTGCTCCAATTCACAATGTCATTACAAACTCCCTGTTTTACAATAAACTATTCACATTGATTGGCAGGGTTCGGAAAAGGAAGGTGTTCCAAGTTATTTTTTTCCTCTCTTTCTCACATTACCATCTCATCCTTGGCCATGAAGTTCCGTTCCCAGTTGATGCCATTCTACTGATCATTGATGGGGCAGAGTTTGTTAGGTGTGTACAGGAAAGATTCCTGACACAGTATATAGACAGGCCAACTAGGGAAGAGGCCATGCTGGATCTGGTACTAGGCAATGAACCTGGTCAGGTGAAAGACCTCTCAGTGGGTGACCATTTTGGGGATAGTGACGACAACCTCCCTGACCTTTAGCATAGCCATGGACAAAGATAGGAGCAGACATTATGGGAAAGTATTTAATTGGGGGAGGGAGAATTACAATGGTATTAGGCAAGAACTTGGGACCGTAAACTGGGAACAGATGTCCCCTGGTAAGTGCACCACAGAAATGTGGAGGTTGTTTAGGGACCGCTTACATAGGGTTCTAGGTAGGTTTGTCCCGCTGATACAAGGAAAGGATGGTAGGGTGAAGGAACCATGATTAACAAGAGAGGTGGAAGCTTTAGGCAACAGAAAGAGGGAAGCATATTTAAGGTTTAGGAAGCAAAAATCAGATAGGGCTCGAGAGTTATAAGGTAGCCAGCAAGGAGCTTAAGAAGGGACTTAGGAGAGCTAGAAGGGACATGAGAAGGCCTTGGCAAGTAGGGTTAAGGAAAACCCCAAGGCGTTCTACATGTATGTGAGGAACAAGAAGATGACTAGGGTGAAGATAGGACAGTTCAGGGATATGGGGGGAAAAATGCATCTGGAGGTGAAGGAGGTAGGGGAGGTCCTAAATGAATATTTTGCTTCAGTGTTCACCAGGGAGAGGGACTTAGATGAATGTGAGGTTAGCGTAGAACAGGCAAATGTATTGGAGCATGTTGAGGTTAAGAAAGAAGCAGTGTAGGAGCTATTAAAAAGCATTAGGATAGATAAGTCGCCGGGGTTGGACAGGATATACCCCAGGTTACTATGGGAAGAGAGGGAAGAGATTGCTGGACCATTAACGATGATCTTTGAGTCCTCCCTGGCCACAGGAGTGGTACTGGAGGATCGGAGGATGGCAAACATTGTTCAAGAAAGGAAAAAGGGATAATCCTGGGAATTATAGACCAGTGAGTCTTACATCAGTGGTGGGCAAACTATTGGAGAGGATTCTTAGGGACAGGATTTATGAGCATTTGGAGAAGCAGAGTCTTATTAGGGCTAGTCAGCATGGCTTTGTGAAGGGCAGGTCATGCCTCATGAGCTTAACAGAGTTTTTTGAGGAAGTGACAAGACAAATTGATGAAGGTAGTGTGGTGGATGTGGTATTTATGGATTTTAGCAAAGTGTTTGACAAGGTTCCCCATGGCAGGCTCATCCAGAACGTCATGAGGTATGGGATCTATGGAAAATTGGCTGTGTGGATTTGAAATTGGCTTGCCCACAGAAGGCAGAGGGTCATTGTAGAAGGGGCAGTATTCAACCTGGAAGTCAGTGACTAGTGGTGTTCCACAGGGATCTGTTCTGGGACCCTGCTCTTTGTGATTTTTATAAATGATATGGATGAGGAAGTGGAAGGATGGGTTGGTAAGTTTGCAGATGACACGAAGGTTGGTGGTGTAGGAGGTAGTGAAGAAGGTTGTCATAGGCTGCAAGTGGATAGGGCAGTTAAGAAGGCATATGGTGTGCTGGCCTTCATTAGCCAGGGGATTGAGTTCAAGAGCTGAGAGGTAATGTTGCAGCTCTATAAGACTCTGGTTAGATCACACTTGGAATATTGTGTTCAGTTCTGGTCACCACATTATAGGAAGGATGTGGAAGCTTTGAAGAGGGTGCAGAGGAGATGTACAAGGATGCTATCTGGGTTGGACAGCATGTCTTATGAGGAGAGGTTGAGCGGGTTAGGGCTTTACTCTTTGGAGTGCCGGAGGATGAGAGGAGACTTGATAGAGGGGTATAAGATTATGAGAGGCATAGATAGAGTGGACAGCCAGCATCTTTTCCCCAGGGTGGCAACGGCCAATACTAGAGGTCACCTGTTTAAGGTGCGTGGAGGATAGTTCAGGGGAGATGTCAGAGGTAGGTTTTTTTACACAGAGAGTGGTGGGTGCCTGGAATGCACTGCTGGGGGTGGTGGTAGGGGCTGATATGACAGGGTCATTTAAGAGACTCTTAGATAGGCACATGGACAAAAGAAAAATAGAGGGTTATGGGAGATGAAGTAGCGAGGGGGATAGATTGAATGTGGATAAGGTTTATATAGGTCAGCACAACATTGTGGGCTGTAGGGCCTGCACTGTGCTGTACTGTTCTATGTTCTAACACAATTGCTACTTCGCCATTTACATAACCCAAGTTCACCTCATCTGCGATGAGAAATTCTCCCTATTTCTTTCTCCCACACAATTTTCCCCCTCCATTTCATCAAAATTATTGTGGTAATTCTTCCTCCTCTCTCCACCAGTTTCTCCTCGGTTTCAGGTGCATTTCCCTCCACATGAACAGTTACCCTGCACCCCATGATGTTAAAATCGGACTCATTGCATTATCCTTTATTCAAGTTCAGTTGCCTCAAAAAGTCCATTACTGTGCAACCCCTAACCTCCACTACTCTCTCATTCGCTTACTTTTCTAAATTTGGCATTGCAGAGCCATTACATTTACAGAGCTGGACTACTTTCTTGCTCATTACAACTTTGCTGAGTCCCACGGTATTAGTTTTGGCGCTCCATCAAGGCCGCTTCAAACCACTGAGTTTGTTTATTTTGGTGCTTTCTCACAAGTAAATCTGGAGAAGGAACAAGATAAAAGAATCTGAGAATAAACCAACAATCTACCAGTCCGTGACATGAAAAACTTAGAGCTTTCTATGGCATTGTAGTTGTTATTTTGATTTAAATCAATCATAAGAACATAAAAGCAGGAGTAAGAATAGTCATTTGGCCCTGCAGGTCTGCTCCGCCATTCATCCAGATTACGGTAGTCTTCCATCTCAGCGCCAATTTCCTGCACAATCCCCAAATCCCCTGATTCCCTCAGTATCCAGAAACCTTCCATGGACTCAGTGCCTGATCCTCCACAGAACTCCAGGGTGGAAAATTCCAAAGATTCACCACCCTCTGCATGAAGAATTTGCTCCTCATCTCAGTCCTAATTCTGAAATTGTGACTCCAGGAGAAACATATTCCCTGCATCCAGCCAGCTGATCCCTGTAAGAAATTCCCATAAAATCTCTTCTCACTCCTCTAAACCCGAGAAAATACAGTGTCAATTTCACGTTATATGACAACCCCGGCATCCCTGGAAACAGTCTGATGAATCTTCACTGCTTTACTTTTATGGCAAAGATATCCTTCTTAGGTAAGGAGACCAAAACTGTACCCAACACTCCGGGTGCAGTCACGTCAAGACGCTATATAATTGCAGTGAGACATTTTTACCCCTGTACTCAAAACCCTTCATAATAAAAGCAAACATAACATTTCCCTTCCTAATAATTTGCTACACTTGCATATTAGCTTTCAGTGACTTGTCCTTGTGTACAAGGACACCGCAACGTTAGCTTAAATAAACCACTAATAGCTTGCTAAGAACCAACCAAGGGGTTATCAATAATAATTTTATCGATAAACCAATTATTTCGTTAAACTGAAATTCTGGTGTGCCTCAAAACTTGAAGACGGCTTATCGAAAGGACAGCAAGTGACCTGGTGCAAGATATGACGCTTGGAAAGGCAGAAATGATCATGTCAGCGAGCCCGAATGCAGTCTCCCACCGTGGGTTTCACGTCTTCGGCCGATACCTGACTGATGTCGCCTTTGTGTTGACCGGACACGATCACAGGCCAAAATTTATGTAATAAATCCACAGTAAGAAAACTAGAGTGATTGCTGTTCCTGTTTTAAGGAGTGAGATTAACTAACAGCGAAGATCATACTGTTAGAAATGTAACCAGGGTGAGAGACGCTGTTTATTATTCAAGAACAAAAGACGTTTCACATCACAAATTCCCGGCAGGTTAATGGGAATCTCCTCTTGCAAACAACCCGACAGCTTTCAGCTCCAAAAGCGCCAGAGCTGATGTATAGTTCTAACAAAGAGTCATCGATCTGATATACTAAGGCTGTTTCTCTCCCAACGGCATCTACCTGACCGGCTGCGTATTTTCCAGCACTCTCCGTTTGGAACAGACTTTTATATGACTTTCTCCCCTCTCGCTATCACACTTTACGGAGCCATAAGATCATTCCGCCCATCGCCTCTGTTCCAGCTCTTTGATCGCGCTTTGCAATTAATCCCTCTCCCCCCCCCCCCCCCCCCAGTCTTTGCTGTCAACCTTTCCCCATGGAGCCCCGTCAATTACTTTGTGATCAGTAAAATATGCCCATGCAAAATGTAAAACAAATGAAGCTGGATGAATAATGGGGAGCTCTGGGCTACAATCCCTTAGAAAACTCCTGGATTCGGTCTTCGAAAAGCCCCGTGCACAGTCCAGCCTCAATAAACACCGTGAGCTTTCTAAATTAAACTGCGTTACATTTCGCATCCCTGCAATGTTCAGAGTATGGCATCAAGTCTCCGCATTCGCTGTAAAAAACGAAATGATAGCAAGCCGTTCTTTTCCGAGAGTCACGCCACCGACTCCTTCAGCGGAACCCACATCTGCTGGAATAGCACGATCGGCAAGGAGAGAACGGCGCCGAGGGGACTTCGGCCACGAAACTTAATAATGCTTTCGTTAAAACCGGTGGCTAGCCATTAAATCCCTGCCGAGAAATGCCCCTAGGCAGAGAGACTAAACATAACCGAAAGCGTGGGCGCACACGTTGACACAGAGAGGGAGACACACGCGCACGAAACAGAAGCACAGAGAAACACACACAGAAACACAGAGAGAGACACGGGCACAAACACAGTCTCTCACACACACACACACACACACACACACACACAAACAGAATGATACAATAAACACAGAGACAGACATGCAGAACTACAGAGAAGGATAGACAAACACACACATATAGAAATATACAGAGAGAGTGATAACACACGTATACACAGGCACACAGACAGAAAGATACAAGTACACAGAGACAGACACAGACAGAAACTACTCAGAGATACACAGAGATATACACACGGAGACGTAAAGAAATATACAGAAGCAGAGAGTGGATACACACACATATACATAAAAATACACACAGACTGATACACACATACACAAACTACACACACACACACACACACACACACACACAACACACAAGCGGGAACGATCTGGAACAGCACCATACCCGAAAGCACGACCTGGAACAATGGGGTAGAAGCCGTTGTTTAATTTGGGGAAATGTTCGAAATACAATTTACTCCCTAGCAGAGAGGGCAACATTTACAAGTCCTGTAAAGATGGATTTGCCAAGTAATGGAATGAACGAGGAGAAGTGAGAGGAGCGAGAGCAGATGCCAGGGATACAAAGCCACAGGCAAAGCTTGAAACGAGAGGGGTTTCCTCTGAGCGGTGGTGATTTACCTGGAGGTGTGTTTATTCGACGTCCCATCATCGAAGACAAAGGACCGGTTGGTGTAACACTCACTGCACATCTTCGGTGCCGCTGCCCTGGCGTCGTGTTTCCTGCTTCCCTTGGTCGGAGTCGCCGTGAGAGTGGCAGCGAGCTCAGGGTATCAGAGGAACGACCCCGGGGAACTGAGTCACGGAGCCCGACTGAACGAGCGGGTGGCTGTCCGGACCCGACCCAATCCTCATTGCAAACCTTCACACATAAGGCAGTGACTCGGGAAGGAGGGGGCGGAGGAACTTAACAGAGAGCACGATGGTGGTGAAGTTCCTTAAGTTTCCCACGTTGAGAAACAGCGAGTGCTTCGTAAAATGGTCACAGATTCACACCCTCCCACTATTATTAACCAGCTCCCTGACTCCAGGATAAAAGTTGCTTTCTAGGCTGTTAAAGGCAGGTCCTTTGCGACGAGAGGAAAGAGGTTTCCTTGGATTGGGATGTCAGCCCCGATCCTTACATCCCACACACCTCAAGTGCTTCAGAACTGCTTGTGCGAGTTACCCGCGCATGTCACCTGTTGAAGGGGCGGGAGCTGGCTGGAGATAATATTAATGTGTCCCCGGCTACAGTCAAATGCAACCCAGGCCCCGTCTGTGTGGGAATAGAATACCAAGTCAACAACATGCACTGATACCCAATGCACTTCTGACCGTTTGCAAAACTTGCATTGTAGAAACACCTATGGGTAATTGGATTAATACCTGCCTGTAAACGTACGCCCAGTAATGAGTTTTTTTGTTTAACTTTAATTAGCATTAGATGTGGTCATATGGCCCAAATGTCTAATGGAGAGGAAACTATCGGGGAGGGAAAGGTTGAAGTTGCCCAGTTTGCTCGGTGGGGCGTGATAACCTGGCGACACCAGCAGAAATCCTGGCATACAGCTCAGGGTTCACTCCCAGAAATGAAACCAAGATATAAATGGGTACCTGCTTCCGGGCTGAATCACTTCAGGCTCATACTTAAACGCCAGCGATTACAGACCAATGGATATCCCAATAACATCTGCTCAAGGCAGGTCAGGGGATGTGTTGGTCCTGGATACAACAGAGCCACAGTGGCCCCTCATGGCTGTAACCTGCAATTACAGTACCACGAGGACCTTTCATCAGCAATTCCCATCAGTTGTCGAAATAAGAAGCTTCTGGCTTCTGCCCTTTTCCTGATGTAGGGTCGCGACCCGAAACGTGGGCTGTTTATTTCCCTCCGTAGATGCTGTCAGACCTGCTGAGTTCCTCCAGCATTTTGTGTGTGTTGCTCCAGATTGCAGCATCTGCAGAATCTCTTGTGTCCCAGTCAAATAAAATGCCAATATAATCAGTAAAGATGTGAGCAATTCGTGAGAGTGGGCAACTCAATTCTGTGGAGAAAACAATTATCCATATGTAATGTTTTAAAATAATATTCCGACGTTTCTTACAGCATAACTGAAAGAATGTCATAGTTCACTGATAAGAATAAGACTCACTACTTTGCAACTTCTGTTGACAAAACCGCCAATGGAAAATTGAGTGCTTTTAGTCTCAGTGATGCGACTCATGGGATAGGTCAGGAAGATCATGATCCCCTCAGTCAGTGACTAGGATTGGCCATTTCAACCTGCGAATTAGGTATGTCAGAGCTCCTAATTCTTGTTGTTATTTTGTGTGCCAACCCTACAAATCTTCTCCTCAATGAACATACTCCACGAACACAGGTACTTAGTACAACCTCCTGAGCTCATAGAACATCCTTTATTGAAGACCCTCATTGAAAACACTAGGATATTTTAGATCATTTTCACCTTCTCTTTTGTTTGCTAATGCTATAATTGTAATTCTAGCCAGTAATTGAAAATATAGAGGTCCAATTTGCCCCACCAAATCATTTGTCTCAGTTATGGACTTTTGCCAAAACCTTAATGAAATACTAGAGGGAAGTGATGAGAATGTGTGGAATAAAATTGGAATTAATGTGAAATTAGTGCAAATGGGTTGGTTGATAACTCGGTGGGTTGAAGGACTTGTTCCATGCTGTATAGGTCTGTGACTCTAATATAAACTGAACAGATCTGGAGGTACATCATTGTGGAAAGAAATATTTTTGAAACATGCTCACAGGCTTGTTTAGTGCAGATTCTGATAGCAATACTCTGTGTTGACTAACATTGTTCCTCACTTTGGCATTGTCGGGGCTGCTAGGAGTTTAAATTCTGCTACAGCTTTTTGCACAGGATGTCTGCTGCAGGAATGATCTCTCTTTGTCAACCAACACTCTCAGTTTTCCAGAGCGGTGCCACATTCTCTGTTTACATTCATCTCCAACAAGCCCAACTTTTTCTTTTCATTGAGTTCAACATCTACAAATGATCTTGTGTATGTTTCTAATAAGGGAGTAAAGACTTCACAATAGGGACTGACTGCATGTGACATTTGTGCATGGACCCAACATTGTAACCCCGACACTCAAAGCTTTAGAGACACTGTTTCAGTTTCCTATCGTTTGTACTTATTCGACATCAATATTTGTTACAGTTACTTACTGATGTCAATAGGGGAAATTTTGTGTTACTCAAGAGATAATGGCACAATTGGTCACTCCTTTGTAATCAAGGACATGTACACCTCTCAGCATTAGAGTGGTGTTTATGATATATGAGACCGTCACATATTTAAGCACTTGGAGCTGTGTTGAGTTGTATAAGTGGTCAATTGAATGAGTCACCCTTTAAGCCAAATAAGTGACATTTGGCAGGGCTATAAACAATGTTGCTGCAATTCTGACTTTGGAGGCGATAGTGGGGATATCACGTGACCAGCATGCCATGACACTGGGTGTGTGGGATTTACATGCAGTGGCTATGGAATAGGATCTGGGTTTGCACACCAAGCCTGTTGTGTGGAAGCCTCCCGTTACTCTGGGTTGACGTTTGTATTCAGCCTGATTAACCCACAGTGAGAACGGAAAGAATCGGAAGGAAGAGGCAAGATTGGTGGAAAATGAAGAGAAAATAAGCAGATTTATTTTCACTTCCCTCTACCTCTGGGCTGTAGTGTAATCACTGGGTACATTTAAGACTTCTGTGCAGAGCTAACATTGAGCCTCACCAAACTATCTTCAACTTTAAGTCATAGTATCCCATCACCTCCAAACTGTTGCTCTCCCAACCTCCAGCTTCTCCAATTCATCTCGTGATTTATTTGAGCATCTTGGCTCCACAATGGGAGGTTCAAAACCAGAGGCATGAAGACCAAATGGCAGCACAAATACACGTCATACTGCAGGACTCTCTGCATTCAGATGCAACATGATGAGGTGAACTTCCATAGCATCACCTGGAACAGGAAAGCATTTGGCCCATCATACTCTTTATAAAGAATTATTCAAATATTCCCTCTCCTCTGCCTGTTCCCAATTTTTCCATATTAAACTATTTATCCAGTTTGCTTTTGAATATTGCTGTTGAATCTGCATCAATTGCCCTTTCCAGCAAAGCATTCCAGATCACAACAGTTCACTGGATAAAAATGAATGCATCTGCACCTCCACTTTAGTAACTTTATCCCATAGAAAACATTCAGTAAATATAAAATGGAACACAGAGGCCTCTGTGACAGAGCCTATCTTCTGTGTTTTGAGCAACAAACAATCTGCAGGAGAAACTCAGCGGGTCAAGCCGTATCTGTGGGAGAAAAGCAATTGTCAATGTTTTGGGTTGAAACCCTGCATTCGATCCAAGACGTCGACAATTCCTTTCCTCCCACAATTACTACTTGACCCACTGAGTTCCTCCGGCAGATTGTTTGTTGCTCCAGATTCCAGAAAATGCAGTCTCTTGTGTCTCCTTTGTATTTTCAGATGGTCAATCAAGAAGCTGATGCAAAACAACCACATTTACATTATTGCACTTGTTATTTTTTAACACCTTCACTTTGGAAGGGTGGAGATTGAGTGAGTTCAGATAATACTATTGTGGCACCTTTCTAAATTATATTGCGGGATCACCTTAGATTACAAGTGACATTCGTATTAATGTTAGCTTATCCCAGTATAACATCAATGAAGATTTTAAACCCAGAATATATACAGATCCCCATGTAAGTTGGGTAAGTTCGTCCTTTATAATGTGGCAGCAGGTTTATGCAGTGATTAATTGAATCAGGCCCCAATTTCAATCCTACCTCTGTACTGGGCTAGCTAATTTCTGTCAAGATTATGGTAACAGACCCTGAACCCTGTCAGGAAGTTGGCTAAAGCTGTGCTATTCACTGCCTCCCACTGGAAGTATAAATGTATGTCACTGGAGACTGATATTCAATACTGTGCTGCCGACAACAATTCTAATGTGAACATTTTTAAGCGTTAGTACACTGAGGAGGAGGGGTTAATAGGTAGTGCAGAAATGGTTTACAAGGATAATACAAGGAAAATATTGCGAGACCAGTCAGTAAAAGACGAACCAACTGGGTTTCTTCTCTTGAAAAGGGAAGGCTGAAGGGTGACCTAATACTGTTCTTCAAAACTCTGACCCATTTTGATGGGGTGGGCACAGGGCGGATACCCACATGTTATGAGTGATTTGTACACAGAAGTGGCTTTGTGGACATTAGCTTGCATTTCTGGGTCAATTAATGGCCAAAGGGAAAATGACCCGGGCGCAATTCACCTTGTAGACACAAGAAACTGCAGATGCTGGAATCTGGAGCATCACACAAAATGCTGGAGGAACTCGGCGTGTCAAGCATCATTGATGGAGGGAAATGGACAGTCGACATTTCACGTCAAGACCCTTCACCTAGACAATTCACTTTGGTGCAGTTAATGCTTGCCTGGCATTGGCTGCCCACCTATTAACACAGTTCCCTTCACTGGCAGCAGAAACTGGAGCTTTTAGGAGGAAATCTGCACCATTCATTATTAAAGTCAGCAGCACATTCACACCGAGTCCAGGGAAGAGATGGAGATTAAAGGGTGTGCACAATCGCAGCCATGCCCTGCACACAGCATCTCCCTGCCTGAGGCTTCAGTGGTCAGCATTCTGTCAGATAATTCCCTGCAGCTCCCTTTCACTGATTGCAGCCTTTTTTTTTGTGCAGTCACTTATGACCTGCATTGCAGTCATTACTGGCCTGCTGAGCAGCCCACAGCTTGTAATGGCCCAAGGCCACTGCAGCATAGGGCTGGCATGGGGAAATGCTCAGGTAAAGTTTTTACACGCTAAAATGGGTGAACAATTTTTTTTACCCATTTTTTTAACGTGCTTTTTTTTGCAGATTACCTGACTGGGCACTAACACCACACACGGCACCATAAAAGGCCAACTCCAATTTGTAGCAATGGTGTTTTCACGAGTAGGGAAGAGTAAAATTAGAAGCCATCAATGTAAGATTGTCACTATGGAATCACGTAGTGATTTCAGATGAAACTACATTATCCTCTCAGAGGTGAGAATGTGGGGCTCCCCAACACAGGGAGTAGCTGTGGCAAATAACATAGATGTGTAAAGGAGAAGTCAACTAAACAGATGACAGTAAAGAGAATTTATGTGACACTAATAGAGTTATTAAATGTGAGGAAGAAAAACTAGAAAAGCGGAGTACAGTTAAAATGGTGAAAGAATGAGAGATGTTATCGTTAGTACTCTGAGGGGCCTGCATGAATCATTGAAAGTTAACATGCGGGTACAGCAAGCAAATAGGCAGGTGACCATTATATTGGCCTTCTCTGCAAGCACAAAAAATACAGATGCCTTAAAGTAATTTTATGGGTCCAGATGTAGAGTAGGATATCCTTGCATTTGAGGGAGTGCATCAAAGGTTCACCAGGTAAATTTATGGGATGAGGGAGAGATTAAGCAGAATGGGCCTTTACTCTTGAGCTAAAATTGAGAGGTGATCATATTGAAACATACAGAATTCTTATAGGGATTTACAGGATGGGTGCAATGATGATGCTTCCCCTAGCTGGGTTTTCTAGGACTAGGACTCACCGATCAAAACAAGGGGTCGGCCATTCAGAAATGTCTTCACCCAGAGGGTAGTGAATCTTTGGAATTCTCTAATCTAGAGGGCAGTGGAGGCTAAGACACTGAGTACATTCAAATCAGAAATTATTAGATTTTTAGATATTAAGGGAATTAAGGTTGGTGCAAGAAAGTGGCATTGAGCTAAAAGATAAGCCATGATCTTATTGAATGGTGCAGCGGGAACGAGAGGCCCAATGGCCCATTTAAATTTTTTTAAATTTAAATTTTATTTACAGCGTGGTAACAGGCCCTTCTGGCCCAACGAGTCCACGCTGCCCATTTTATATCCAATTAACCTACCTGTACGTCTTTGCAATGTGGGAGGAAACCGGAGCACCCAGAGGAAACACACGCAGACACGGGAGAACGTACAAACTCCTTACAGACAGCAATGGGAATCGAATCCCAATCGCTGGTGCTGTAATATCGTCGCGCTAACCGCTACACTACCATGCCGCCCCATTTCTGCTTCTTTTTCTTATGTTCCAATGAAAGATTGGAGGAAGCTTGAATGAAACAAATCATAATTGCATTGGTTGGGTTTCCAATAAAATTCATTATTTGTAGATGCAGAATCTTCCATGAACCAACATAACTGAGCAGCATGATAGGATGGAATTGTCCCTGTAATATCTTTTTTCAATTTAAGAGTATTTCATGATGTATTTGAGAGTATTAATCTAGTGCATGTTTATAATGTAACTGAAGAGAGGTTTAGCAGAAAAAAATGAAAGGTTTTTACAGTGTTCAATACACCACCCCCATGTAACCATGTCTTAAAAATACTGCACTGACCCATTCAGTAGCTTTACTGTTGTACACAAGGTGGTAAATTATTTTTTGGAAACCTTACATTCCTGCCTGTGCACCTAATAAGAGCAGTTTAATGAGCCTTCTCAATATAGTGACATCTCGACTCAGGATGGGGGCTGAGTGACCTGTTTGGTGGGGGAGGCAAGATTTGACAATGGAGGATTAAATCTTAAACCAGCATAGAATATGGTGGGTTTGGGTGTAACATAGTTCCATTTAAAATTCCCCAATCACCTGCACTGGCTTGCCAATGTTGACCTGAAATGATTTGAACAAAGTAGCAGAAACTCCACCTGGACCATCTAACGATATTCTCATCGTGGCTCATCAGCCCATTTTGTTCTTTGGTTGTGGATGTTCAGGTGTTGCATTTCTAACACTCGCTGCATGTCACGGTATAACCACGTGAGAGATGTTAGCCTGTGAATCTCTGCTCCCTTGGCCATGGATGAAACAGTTGTTTAAGTACTGCACCCAGTACCACAGCATCACCTCACAAAACAAGTGGGATCAGGTCAAAGCATCAGCAGCCTAAACAAACTAGAGGATTGGTGTATTAACCATAACATTAAAAAATGCATTGATGAAGGAACCGAGTAATTTGGATAATTTCAAATTGCGAGAACAACGTGCCGATATGTTGTCGACATAATCAAGCCATGGTTGGAAGAACAGTCAAAAGGTAGAAATAAACATGGTATATGGGCAACACCTGGTGGGGCTTTGTTATAGATAGATACTTCAACATTGTTTAAATCATTAATGCAATTGCTTTTTCTGAAAATAAGGTGTTATTACTTATAAATAAACCTTTGCTGACTAGACACAATTTATTATCATCTCTAATAATACAAGCTGTGAGAAATAAAACACAGTCAGATCTGCTGTTGGTTAGTTTTTTCATGTTATTACTAATCAGCTACAGACTGTGATTGAGGTCATTTGCTGCACAGGTTCCAGTGAACCATTTACCTGCAGAATTTGATGGCACTCAGCTGCTCAGGCATTAAACCTTGTTCGTTCACTCAGGTCACTCACCTGAATCCTACTCAGGTAGTCAGGGAGAGTTTGGGGATATCTCATCAAGGAAGGGATCACCCTGCCGATCTTTAATGCAGCTCGTTAATCTGTCAACACTCCATAAGCACCAGCCTATTGGACTTGCAATACCACAGGTTTACAACTGCCATTAAACTCCTCATGCCTCAGATCAGCAGAAACAATGGACCAAAATAAATCCACTCCATTGTCATCCATTCTCTAATGTCTAGAATACTTCATTAATCTGTGAGATTGTTTATTTATTCATTCCTGGTCTTGCACACTCTAACTTGATGTTCCAGGTGGTGAAAGTTCTGTCTCTTTCCACTCCTGAAATATCCCCAAACCATCATAATTGTCTTCTGTATCACTTATTCATCTCAGCTAACTGCACCTTCAGCAACTTCTGTTTACATATTGCCTTTATCATAGCAAAAAAAAAACCCAAGTCACCTGACAAAGTTGATGCAGCCGCAAAAAGAGATGGAGAAAAGCCAGGTAGAGAGAGAAGAGGCAATCCATAACAGGCATATCCAAAACTAACTGGAAAGGAGCTTCATTTCAATGTAAAACATTCCTGACTCAGTTTGTTGGCATGCCAGTTGGAGACGGTGGGACCCCCTCACAACACCCCTCACAAATTTGCCAAAGATACTTCTCTAAATCTAATGGATATTTTTTAAAAATTACTTTCTCATTCCCAAGAACTTTAGAGTTAAATGATTCTCAGACCCTTGGGGCATGCACCTGCAATTGTTCCAGGCTTTAGAAACCTCTGGAAAGCTAACCAGATTATTATGATGCTGGTGGTCTACTTAGTTCCTCCAGCATCAAAGTGTTTTTCAGCTAGATTCCAGCATCTGCAGTCCTTTGTTTCTCAACCAGATTATTATTGTCTGTTCATATGGACTCCATTTCCCATGTGAGGTTGGAACAGTCAGACCCTGTCTGGAGCAGTCTACGGTAAGTTTCATGGAGTGTACAAGAAGTACGCTGGCTTAAGTGGTGAAATGTTTTTGCCAACCTACAGAGCTCAGAAGTTAGTTTGGGACCCTTGTCTTCTACCAACAACTAACCCTGCTGGTGCCAGCACCATCCCAGCTCCCAGACTGATTTGGCACATTAAGTTGAGATACCTGTAGGACATCCTGCAGGTCAGCTGCTGAATATGAGGTCAGAACCTCAAAATGATGGATCCCTTTCCCAGCACAAAAATCTACCCCAGCAAATTCAGAACAGTCTCCGGTGGACATCCCTGCTGCATGATTAGTGAGCATGGGGGTTGAGCAGCACAGAGACTGCAGGGTAGCACTGGATCATTGAGCTCCATGCACTAAATGCACTTCACAAGCAGAGGTTTGGCACATCAGGATGGATGTTCCTGAACAATGCTGACTATCTGAGAGAAGAGGTAATGGGTGCCAGCGTATAACTGCTGGAAACTCCACCCTATTGCTCTTTGTGGGAGCTTGCTGGTGCAAAGCGGCAGTCACATTCATACCAGATGACAATGCCTGTACTTGAAACACCTTTCACTTGCTGTGAAGTGCTTTGGCTCTCACAAAAGGTGCTACACAAATGCAAGAATTTCTTAATGGTTCTTCAAAACAGACCCTTTCAAGTTTAGATCTTTTGTGATCGATTGGAAATTCCTTCTGGCCAAGGACATTCTGTTCAAATCTTCATGAGCAATCAAATAAGAGCAATATAACTTCCTTTTCTCCTAACAGATAAAAGAAGAGTTGACCTCAATTTCCCATCGGTGGAAACTGATAACAATTCATCTGAGTTGCAAAAGGTTGGGGGAATATTATGTTCAGTGAAATGCATTACATTTTAAAAAAACTTTATAACATCTGTTTCTCTCAGAAAGTTGCCAGATGGATCTAAGCTTGGGCCTTAATTATTCATAATCTATATCGATGAATTGGCTGTGAAGACCATAATGTTTCCACATTTGCTGATGACATGAAGCTAAATGGGAATATGAGCTGTGAGGAAAATGCAGAGAGGCTTCAAGGGGACGTAGAAAGTTCAGTGATTGGGCAACAGGGCAGATGGAGCACAGTATGTAAAAATAAGTTTATCAGCAGAAGTGGATAATGGGAAGTGAAAGAAAAACACGATGACGCTGGAGGAACTCAGCAGGCCAGGCAGCATCCGTGGAGAAAAGCAGGCGGTCAACGTTTCCGGTCAGGACCCTTCTTCAGGACTGAAGATAGGAAAAGGGGAAGCCCAATGTATAGGAGGGAAAAGCAGAGCAGTGATAGGTGGACAAAAGAGGAGAGGTGGGGTGGGCACAAGGTGGTGATAGGTAGATGCAGGTAAGAGATAGTGATAGGCAGGTGTGGGGGAGGAGGGGAAGTGAATGGTGGAATAGGCTTGAGGGGCCGAGTGGTCTACTTATGTCCTTATTTTTCAACTTAAAGTTAAATGCAATTTTTCTTCAGTTGTAGGGTGGTGAACCTTTAGGTTTCATGATCCTGGGGGTCTGGGCGACTGTCATTGAGGTAATTAAAAACAGAGGTCATTAGACTTCTGGAAGGGGTATGGGGATAGGGGAGGAAAATGGTGTGATGAGGATGATCTCATTGAATGGCGGAAGAAGCTCCAGATGAACTACTCCTGTTTCTCAGGTTCTAAGTAGAAAGTTTAGCCACCAGCTCAGAAAGCTTGGCTTCAAACTCTGGGATTCCCACCCTGGTGGCCTCCATCACCACCAAAACCACCAACTTGCCAAAACTTCAAGTTGGATCCTCCTTTGACCCTTGTCAGTCTGCGGAGGACCCTTGAACATCCACGTGCAGTAAATGGCTTTATAAAGGTAAATTCTGAGTTGGGAATTACTTAAGTGACTACACTCACTTTGGAACGTGCCAAGAATACATTGAAGGTTCACCTTGCCAATTCTGCCTGTGTGAACCCCGAGCATTAGAGATTCCTTCTAACAAGCAGGGTGACCCCATGGCAGAGGCCGCCAGTTTGCATTCAGGGATCCAATAAATCCCTCTGCTTTGCTTTGACCAGAAACCCAAAAGTGTATTTTTAAACTTTTCATTGCTCTCCACCAGTGGTTAACTGGGTTCGAGGGCGGGGGAGAGGGGTATCACTACTCTTTGAAGGTTTTGTCTGAGGCTGGACAGACACAGTGACTGGTTGGTAACCAGCCTGAGCTGCTTCCAAGACCCGGCGCCGGAGCAACAGCAGATGGAACTGGCTGATCCTGGGCCAACAAAGGCAGCGGGGAACGAGAACGTCCCACAACGCACCCAAACACAGCTGACATCAGTCACTCTGCCTGCTGGGGTGAATTGATGAGTTCTGACCACCAGTTACAAAGAGAAACCGGTTTAAGCAGAGGCCAGTGTTTAGCCTGCTGTGTGTGTGTGTGTGTGTGTGTGTGTGTGTGTGTGTGTGACCCCGCCCTGTCTCTCTGACTTCCTTCGGCTGAGGAGACATCTGCTTCTCCCAATGCAACCCTAGTACCCGGGGCTGAAGAGGGCAGAGCCCCGGAGGCGCGTTCCTGGTGAGAGAAATGACATTGATTGGGACAGGGATGTGGATGAGCACAGGATTGGGTGGTGTTAATGAAGCCCTAATCCCTGTTCAAGAGGAGATTGGGCGGGAGGTGTCAATGGCACAAAAACAGAACACTGGAAGGACTGAGCGGGTCAAGCAGCGTCTGTGGGGGGAGGGGGGTGGAGGTGATCCGGGTCAAACCCCTGCATCAGGGCTGAGGGGTAAGAGGAAAGATTGCCAGTACACAGCAATACAAGGGGGTGGGAAGGAAGGTGGTGGTAGGTGATAGTTGGAAGCAGATGGGCAGCTGGGACGGTAGGGAGATAAGATAGATTTCTTTATTAGTCACACGTACATCGAAACGCACAGTGAAACGCATCTTTTGCGTAGAGTGTTCTGGGGGCAGCCTGCAAGCGTCGCCACACTTCCGGCGCCAAAATAGCATGCCCACAACTTCCTAACCCGTACATCTTTGCAATGTGGGAGGAAACCGGAGCACCCGGAGGAAATCCATGCAGACATGGGGAGAACGTACAAACTCCTTACAGACAGTTGCCAGATATGAACCCGGGTCGCTGGTGCTGTAAAGTGTTACACTAACCGCTACACTACCGTGCCGGTGGATGGTGAAAGTGTGGGAGGAGAGCTCTGGGAGAACAGCTTTCCCGAACTGAAAAATCCAATGTTCATGTCTTTGGGCTGTGAGCTACCCAAGTGGAATATCAGATGTTGTTGTTGCAGTTTGTGTTTGGTTGCATCGGGGCAGTGAAGGCAGGGGATGGATGGCTTGGTGTGGGAATGGGAAGAAGACCTAAAATGTCAGGCAGCCAGAAACTGGAGATGGCCGTTGCAGAGAGAGTGCAGGTGCTGCACCAATGGAGAGGCGGCCACATTTGAGCACCGAATGCAGTAGACCAGCTACAGGTGAACCCCTGCCTCACCTGGAAGGGCTGTTCGGGTCCCTGGATGGTGGGTGAGGGAGGAGGTGCAGGAACAGGCGTTACACCTTCTACAGTCACAGGGGACAGTGTCGGAGAATGGGGAGGGGTGGGCCAGGGAATCACCTGTGGAAAGCGGAAAGGTGGGGAGAGGGGAAGATGTGACTGGTGGTGGGATCACTTTGTAGCTGGTGGAAACAACAGAGGATGACGTGCTGGATGCAGAGGCTGGTGGGGTGAAAGATGAAGACCAAGGGAACTCTATGCTGCTCTGCCTGGGGTGTGGGGGGGGGGGGGTGGGGGGTGGGGGATGGTGAGTAGCAAATATACATGGGGGCTCCATTGACTATGGCAGAGGGGAAGCCACATTTCCCGAAGGAGGACATTTCAGAAGCTGCATCTTGAGAAGATGCGCCGGAGACTGGGGAAGCAGACGTCTCAATGGCATTAACATTGAATTTTCCAATTTCAAGGAACCCTGGCGTTCTCCTCCCCACACACATTGACCCATCCACCTTGCTTTCTTTTCCTTTGGTTCACCTCCCCCTTCCCCCTCCCCCCACCTGGTTCCACCTGTCACCAACCAGCCTCTACCCCACCAGTTGTGCAATCGTTCCTGTTCCCCCTCAGTCCTGGTGTGGGGTCCCACATGAAACATCAACTTACACCCTTTGCCTCCACAGATGCTGGTTGACCCACTGAGTTCTTCCAGTGTTCAGTTTTTTGTTCCAGATTCCAGTGTCTGCATCTGTCTTCATCTGTAAAACGCAGCTGGTCTGACATTGCCCGTAAAGCACTTAAAGTTAATATTGCCTCCCATTCTCCACTGCCCCACTGACGTTCCACCTCCATTCGACAGCCACTACCACAATGCCCTCAGGAGCAGAGAACTGGAATTAAATCCCAAATTCAGGAACGTTTCTGCTGCCCTCCCCCTCTCCTCGCCGACCGTCCATCAACAGGATACCTGCATCAGGTGACTTGGGAACTGGAATCTGTTTTCTGCTTGCCAGATGTTAGTCCTTCACTGCGTGGCTGCCCACAACCATAGCCACCAATTCTTTGCCTGCTGCATGGGCACAGCCCTAGGATCATTTGTAGAAGGAGCTTGAGGCCATAGGTTTCTTCCTATAACTTAGTCAGAAGGCATTAATCTCTTATCTGCACAGTGCCGTCAGGTTGGAGTTGTCTTCCTTTGAATGGCTTTAACACTCAAAGTCAGAGGTTGGGGGTGGGAGAGATCTGCCAATGGCTAGGTCTCCACTCGCTCTTTCCGTTGATGTGTCACTGGCACAGCCAACTCTGCACTTCATACAACCACCTCCAGAACAATCTTGAACCAAAACCTACTTACAGTACAGCTGAGAGGATATCAGCACCATTGTACTCGGGGCCCACTGGAGACGGATTGTCCACTTGCTTTGGATGGAAGTCGATTCCATTGTTAGAGTAGCAATAAGGCGGCAAGTGACAAAGTAGACAACATGGCAGACAGCTGTGGAAGTCGAGTGGAAAAACCCGGGGCAAAACTGGGAACGTTGAAAGGTCTGCCGACACCCCCCGGGGTGGAAGAGCTTTGTCAATGCCCGACATGCTAAAGAGGAGAAGGTGATGGAGAGCCACCTCCATGTCAAGTGAGTGGCCTGCAAGGTCCCTCCATGTGGAGTAACAACACAGGCCAGACCGATACGGACGAGGGGCAAGGTTTCCTTTCCCAAAGCTCATCATTGGCAAACCAGATGGACGCATTACTGATAGAGTTTTTAGTTACAGATTATTTAATGCAACAAATTTAAATGTACCGGACGCTGTGGTGGGATTTGAAGTCCTGCTTCCAGATCATTAGCTCAGGCCTATCATTAGTCCAGTAACTTAACCGCAACACCATCTTGATCACGCTCCAGTCATCCGTTGCTGAACCGTGCTGACCACCGCACTGAGAAACAAGATTGATGGCCCCCAGCTGGGCAAATGTAGGAGGTGTGATCAGAAGGCTGAGGGTTTAGCCACCCAAACCCTCTGTAACACAACAAGATCAGCAGTGTCATTTGACTACCCCAGAGCCAAGAGCAAAGGGCTGCTGGACATATAAATAGCACCGCAGGACGAGTAAGCAAAACTTGCATCTTGATTAGAATTGTCATGTTGCCCCTAGAATATTTCCTTATATTCATCTAAAAGACCAAGAGATAGTGCTAAAGCAACTGATTATTTCCATGTCTTGCTAACAGTTAAAAAAAAATCACAAGATAATCTTGGTTGAGACCAACTCACCGAAACAGCCGGTAGCTACCCTCACAGAGTCCCTCACATTTACGGCTGCAGCTCCAGAAGTCTGGTTAATCCCGTTGGGATATTAAGTGTGTGTTTCACAAGTGTAGCAATATTCCAATTTTAACTTTCATCTCTCTCTCTCCCACACACTCACAGACTGGTTCTCTCCCACTGACTGCTCTCCATCTCAGACAGGTGCTCTCACTCTCTTCGCTCTCCACCTCAGGAGCTGGTGCTCTCTCCCTCGCTCACACACACAGACTGTGCCAGGAGGGGCTTTCAGATATCTAATATGTTTTTGCTGGGCACTTTGCATTTGTTGTCCTTGCTCTTTGTAAGACACCTGCTCCACCTGGGTGCAATTAAACCATTGCTGTATATTTACAATACAAGCTATTGTGAATCAATCACTGAGAGATAGTAACCAAACGAGCAACAGTTTCCTTTGAGTTGAATTTCTAGTCAGCTGCCTTTACCCAACGCAAGTCGTTAATTCACAGCAACAAATGGCAAAGATCAGCTGCAGCTGCCATGTATTATTTTGTTTTCAGCCTGCAATTCATTACAGGCATTTAATTCAGCCTGCAATTCATTATTAAATCTTCTGTTCATTGGTTTGATGCTGATATGGGAAATATCACAATTTGTATTTATCAAGTGTCTTTGAAGGAGTACGTAAAATAGTTCAAAGCTCATCACAGGTAGAATATCATCATAGGGAACGTGATGCACAAATTCAGGAGGTACAAGTATTGATGACCACAGCTATAGTCAGTGATCGAGGGTGTTAGGTCATCTTAAAAAGTAGGGAGGCAGGAAGACTTAAGGAGGTTATTTCCTTACAGGGCAGTTTCATGAGTGGGGTGGGGCAATTAAACTTAGTGATGCACCAATTTCCAGACTTGGAGGAGCACAGATGATGCAAGGGTTGTAACGGGAATGGAGGGAGTTGAAGGACAAGAGTTTTACAGTTGAAGTATTGCTTCGATCTATTGTAGGTCAGTGAGTACAGATTCAGTGGGTGAATAGGATGCTAAGAGCTAAGGTAACATTAATTATTCTCCTCCTACGATCTGGCAAACCATCTCACCATGTTGAGAGCTGGGACCTATGAACAGGTTTCCCCGATCTCCTCCACCTCTCCCCTTCAGCCCCTGATTGCTACTTCACTTTCTCAGTCTTCAAACTCCTCTCCCCCACTTCATTATCACTTTCTGAATTTAATCCCCCTTACCTCCTGCCACCACTGTGAAGTTGAGCTGTACAACACAGAGGCATGATGTAATTTGCTCTTTAATGAGCAAGAGATTCACTGCAGCTCAAAACAGAAGAACAGCACAAAGAGGATGAGAGGAGATCTTATCGAAATGCAGAAAGTTCCCAAAGGGTTTGACAGGTAGATGCAGGGAGGATGTTTCCCCTGAGTCTAGAACCACAGGGCACAGCTTGGGATAAGAGACTGACCATATAGGACTGAGAGAAGACCACATTGTTTTCAGAGTTTGGTGAACCTTTGGAATTCTTTATTCCAGACAACTGCGGAAGCTCAGTTGTTATGTTCATTCAGAACAGCTTGATGTGTTTCTTAACATTAAGAATCAAGGGATGTGGGATAATTCTGAAAAATGACAGAGGGAAAAGCTTCGCCATGATCTTGATGAATGGCAGACCAGACGTGATGGGGCATTGTACCCTACTCCTGCTCCTACTTGTGTTTGCATGTTAATAGCTAGAGGTGAGCTATGGATTTGTATTACAATTGTATTAGTTTAATCAAACCTGGGATATTGCTTTCTCTGCTTGATGGCATTGCCCATTCCTTTCACACCTGACGCTAACACCACTGATATAAAAAACAGAAAATGCTGCACTCAGCAGGTCAGGCAGCATCTGTGGAACAAATTCCGATGAAGGGTCTCTGACCTGAAATGTGAACTCAAATCTAACTTTCCACGGATGCTGCCTGATCTGCTGAGCGCATCAAGCACTTTGCTTTTATTTCTAGGTTTCTAGCACCCGCAGTTTTCTGTATTTTCATTTGCTGACACCATTGATGGTGTTTCTGCAATATCTACTGCCAGCATCAGATGGCACAGTTGCTTGCCTGTTTTGCTATGCATACCACCATCTGCTGGTCAAACATGGTAAAACAAGAGTAAATCTGGAATTAAATTATGGGCTGATATTTAAGAAAAACTTGTATTTATTTAATGCCTTCTGAGTCTTTAGGATAGCCCAATAATTTGATGCCAAATAATCACTTGTTTAGCAATTAAACAAGATAAAGATAGATGCTGGTAACCTGAAAAGCAGAAAATGTTGGTGGTTTGTGTTAATCTCTCAGGTCAAAGATTGGCAAGGGTTAGAGATGTGACAAGTTTTAAGGAAGTGTCTGTAATGAAAATATTTTAAAATTCGTTCCTTGTTCTTTCCTGATTCAGCAGCAAGAAGTATTCGCAAACAAAGGAGGCACTATATACATGTTAAAGGTTATAGAAACTACTTTATTAAAGAACAAAATACAGAAAGGAAGATGAGTACTTATAATATAGAAGGAAGTAAAATAATATTTAATCAACCAATGAAGTGATCTATATAATGGCGGAGGGAACCTCAGGTGTCCAACAGCCCCTCACGCAGCTTTCTGTCAGTGTCTTAGCACCGGTTGCGACCCAGCCTAGGGGAAGGTCCCAGTTTGCACAAAGAAGGTGCTCCTTTTTATACCCCTCAAAAACTTAACATAACTTTTAGCCCAGGACTTTTCCATTCCTTAGTGGTACCAGCCTGTACCTTTTATCACTCGCAACCTTCGGCCTAAACACCTAACTTAGAAACAGAGACACCTGGTCTGTAAAGAAGAAAACATTCACCACCGGTATCCAATCTCAAGGATGTGCATCAGCACTCCCGTAAATTCTCAAAACATTCCCACATTCCCAGCTGACACCATTCTGTCTTACAACCACCATTTTGTGTTAGACACGACTGCACATATTAGGAGGAATCAGAAATGACTTTTGGCTAATTTAACTCTTTCCTTACAGTGGCAGAAGTGGGAAAGAATGGAAGTGCGGGTCTGTCAGTGTTTGGATGAGATTAAGTAATTGGGGCCAACATGTGAAGAACCAAGAGTGGGCCTGGGGGGGGGGGGGGGGGGGGGACTGGAACTGCTGACCAATGCTCCCATCCCCACACCACACACCCCAATAATTACACTCTGAAGCAGGTTTTCTCCCCCCCACCCCCTGCTGTGTTACAGTTCTCTGCTGCCTAGGAGGGCAGGAGTCTGGGAGGGGGGAAAAGAGGTTGGATGGGGCCTAGGGAGAGAAGCCAATGGTGCTGGGGGGCGGCAGGTTAATTAGATTAGGGTGAAGAGGAAATTGCAGAGGGAGCAGAGGACGCTGAGTGAGGAGGAGAGGGAATGTTGCAGGTGTAGATATGGCAGAGGGCAAGATGGAGAAAGTTATCCCTATATTAGGGATGGATCACATTCCTCCTCTACCTTACCCTCCTTCCATTATACTTGCACCATGTTCATCTCCCCCCCCCCCCCCGCTCCACCCACAGTGTTTCTGATTACACTCGACCATGGAGAGCAGTGAGCCGATTTCTCAGGATGCTGGCTAGCTGCGGAGCACGGGGCAGGTCAACCCGAATGGATCTTTATTCCTTGGAACGTAGGAGAATCAGGGGTGACCTCAAGAGAAGTTTATAAAATCATGAGGGGGATGGATGAGGAGGATGGGTCATAGTCTTTCCCCAGGGTTGGGGTAGTCCAAAACTAGAGGACCCAACTAGAGGAGAGAGATTTAATAGAGACCTGAGAGGTAACTTCTTTACACAGAGGGTAGCGAGTGCCTGGAACGAGCTGCCAGACAAAGTGGTCGGGGTGGGTACAATTGCAACATTTAAGGGGTATTTGGATAGGTACATGGAGCAGAGGGGCTTGGAGTGTTATGGGCCAAACGTGGGCAACCGGGACTGGCAGGGAGGATGGTGTGGTCAGCATGGACCAGTTGGGCCGAAGGGCCTGTTTCAGCGCTGTATTACTCTGTGACTCCAAGAAGAAAGTTGAGATACCGTCTGTATTTACTTTAACCAATGACCCTCTCCCCACACCATCTACCTAGTAACACAGTAACACCTTCCTCATTCACACAGTGCCTCAGCGGTCACCAGGGGTTCAGTCTGGCAACAGTGTGGGCTCCATTGACCCTTGACGCCATCACCGTCACAGGGCAATGTCATTCTCAGTGCACTGCGCCATCTGTGATGTCACATCCCCCGCCATCACTCTCACCTGTTTACATCACATATGATGTGCCTCACTAAACCAACCCGACCTCTGAAATTGTGAAAAATAATCAGGAGGTTGTAGACTTGTCAAATTCAGCCTCAGAGAAATGGATGCAGGGCCACACCGCACTCCCATTTCCTCCTCCCACCCCATCCCCACAATGGATGATCTAGTGTCTGCTTGGGAGGTCACATTAATGAAGGGGGCCCACACCATCATCAACGCTGGAACTAATGTAGTGTGTCAATTTGAACCCGAGCTGGTGGACAGCCTCACAGAGGACAGTTGAACCTGGTGCCCTTGTCACTGCGTCCAAACCATCACTCCATCGATACCAAACCAAAATGTTGTGGTCACTGTGCAAACTTACTGAAAGTGAAACAATTCTGGTGAAAGGTCATCAACTGGAAATATTAACTCTGCTTCTCTCTCCATAGATGCTGCTTGGCCTATTGAGTATTTCCAGCATTTTGTCTAGGCCATGTTGAGCTGATTACAATGACCACACCTTCACTACCTCCATTCCCTCCCCAGGCAGACACCAAGAATCCCTTTCATAAATGAACAGATTACTGGGTAACTGCTGCTCAATGGTTTCAAAAATAACAGCAAAACAATGAATATAGTCTTTCTATAATCAACATAATCACTTAAGCCACAAAAAAAGCACTGCTAAGTTCAGAGGAAGAGTACTACTCATGAACTCGGCTCTAATCACCAATATTGAACCTTTCAAACACAAAGCAGATCAGCACGGGTACATTTTGTAATGAATAATTTTCACATGAAATTGCTGAATCAGTGACTTCAACACAAATACTCTGAGGCCATTCACACAGCATCTCATCTCCTCTCTCAAATGAATCATTGTCAACTCTCCAGGATTACCCAGTGATCTCTAGCAATTAAAAGATTAATTTCTTGTACATTATTCCGGTCCAGAAAAAGAGAGAAACCATTATTTGTAATTTATAAGTTTTGAACATTCTTAGTTATACAAGCATTGGAGATGAGATAAAAAGGTAATTTGTCTGGGCAGAATCATCTAGGTCAATGTTCAGAAACAAATTGGCCAGAATTGACAACCCTACCCAACTGCCTCAAAGTGTGTCATCGTCAAACGAATTCCACTGAAGTGGAGGAAAGTTTTGAAGCACTTTTCAATGAGGAATACAGAAATAACTAAGTACTAAATATTAGTAGGATGCTTATTTCACCAACTCCAATGCAGTACTCAAAGAACCATGGTAATGGGGAGTTCCAGAAAGGTTCGGGAAGACGAGAAGTCAAGCAAGAAGCAGCAAGTCAATTCCAGTGAGTTTCATATTTATTAACTTTTTAAGATGAGATGGAAATGGGAAGGCTGGAGCTCCCCAATCAGTAAAAAAAAATACAAACTCAAATTTGTACATTAAGTCACTTTCACAACTTTGGCATATCCTCCGGTGCTTTACAGCCACTGAATGGTTTTATGAGGTGGGCAGGCACAGCAAGCTCCAATGAAAAATATTGTTATATTGGGTAAGTAATCAATGTGTTAGAGCAAGAGTCTCAATTTCAGCAGAGTCAGGAACAGGAAAAAGGACATGGAGGGAGGGCAACTTCTACTTTTAAGATGCACAAGAAATTGACCAAAGGTTGATAAAATGGAGTAAGACAGGGATGACACAAGAGAAGAATCTAGTTCATGAAGACAAAATGTGCTGGGACCTGGAAAATTGAAAAGGCAGCAGACTGGTGGGAAAGCTTGATTCTAACCTTGTTCCCACAGATTGATTTAACTCCAGGAAGGGAAATTATTTCACAAAGCATTTTATCCATTATGAAGTGAAGGATAAGCCTAACAAAAGCACAAAACACTGCACTTTGCCTGAGATGACATGGTTTCCTTCCTTGGTGCGTGGAGTGTCTCATTGTAAATGACAGGGTATTTCTGTTGTAATTATAACCGTATTTAAAATGCAGTTTTAACTTGGTAATCTCATAGAAGTGATAATCAAAGAAAGTCAATGAACTGTAGGAGATATGAAGACTGATGGCCAAAAGCTTAAATATAAGATGTGGATTTAAAGTAGCATCTTAACAAATGGGGACAGATTCATGAAAAGATTTTCAGAGTGTAAGACCCGAATATACAGCCACCAATGGTGGAGGAAAGAAAATAATGTTAAAAATGTGTTTATTTATTGTGCACACAAACATTCTGATCATTGGACATTAGTGTTCAGAACTTGCACATCAGATCTGTGCTTAAGATATTACTTGAAATAATTCATGGAGAAACTAGTCCATTAAAGTAGATTGACCAAGTATGCCAGAGTATGGATAATCAAGGTCAGAACATTAAACAACATTATAAAATATAGAGCATCCACAGTCTTCATCATAAAAGGAGACTGGCAAAATTGCTCAAGCTCTGAAAAGCCAAATTCAAAATGTGTTGGAGCAATCGGCTTTTCTTGTAGTAGAGTGGATGCTCCCTCTCCCCCAGTCTCTCTCACCTGTACTTTGTGCCAATTGTCTTTGAACCACTGAACAATATAAGCACATTATGCGACTCCATACTCACCAATGTGATTGACTTTTAACCAGCCCCTAAATTCGGGGACAAAAAGGGATGATTATTAAATGTCAGCACTGCCAATGATTTCCATATCTCATGACAGATAAATATACAAAAGTCAAAGAAACAAAGCAGCCCATATTCAGCAAAACTCGAAGACCTTCTTGTCTTACTCCATAGGAATTACTTCTTCCCACCTGGAGTCTCTTCTTTCTCCTATTGTACAGTCTCTTTCCCCTTGCATCTGTGATTCCCTCTGTCACTTTAGGACTTGTTCCCACCTGGCTCATTTTCACCACAGGCATCCAATCCTTTGACATAACAGGATGGCTCTTCATTTACTCGTTGAACAGGAGCTCACCAAAACCCCTTCACCACCACTCTGTTGCAGCTGGATAAAGTTGTTCTTGATGCAGGGTTTTGCCCCAAAGCATTGACAATTCCTTCCTCCCCACAGTTGCTGCTTGACCCGACAAGTTCCTCCAGCAGATTGTTTGTTGCTCACATTGATCAACTTTTCCTTCAGCTCCACTACTTGACCTGAAGACTTTCTCTTTCAGCATTTTCTGTTTTTACAATGTTGCAATAGATCGTTAAAACATAATTTTCAAAAAAAATCTCACAGTTACCAATTCTTATTTAAAAAGTAAGGAAGCAAACAAAATGCAAAGTGGTCAAATGTGAGAACATTTAATGCAGCTGCAATCATTCCTGTTCTGGAGTCTTACCAGAGTTGTGTTATTCCAAGCCTAATCCGTTTGTGTGCTCTGAAAACCTTCAAACTGAAGACACCAAGTCTGTGTTCATTGTATCTTCTACTGCTTCAATGTCCTGATTATGCTCAAACCTGTCTGCTCCAACTTGCAAAGTATTGAAAGCCACTTGTAGATTTTATATTCCTTTCCATCTTAAAGCCTGTGTTGGAAAGACTTAGATCTCAAAGGTTGCCACAGGTAGTGGATGGGAGGTTTCTAGCTTGACTTTCCAAATCAAGCAACTGCATTCCTTAGGAAACAGTCAGTCAGTCTTAGAAAATTTTTTTTTTTATAAATGGTATTGACAATAGGCATCCACACAAGGTACAAATGACTGAGGCAAATGGTCATTGAACTGCTTATACATGAAATCCCATCACTTTATCTGCTTCGCTTTCCATTATTTCCAAGAATTTTTGTATCTGCTACCCAAGATCTTCTCTTGCTAGAATAACAAAACAACAATTTATCTGGTAAAAATTATCATAATTAGAAATGCAATCTAGGCAAGAGTAGGCAGAAAGGTACCTGGAGCTATAACAAAGCACACATGATCACACAGCATGGGAAATGCAGTCCCTCTGGGAGACAATTGAAAGCTCTCTCGGGCAAATTCAGTCAGTCTGGAGAATCCCATGTTATCTGCATTTGGGCATGAAACCACCTCAAGCAAGGATATAGCGGATGGTAGGTACAAGTCTGTGACTAATGCTGGGTACAAGCCCACTGAACTGCGTTCACAATGGCGAGTCCACAGCACAAAACTGTACAGTGATTGGTCAATGGCAGTGTCAGTAAGAGAAGGATGAATGACATTCTAAATGTCCCACTGGTGCAATAGAGAGTGCTCTTTGGAGTTTGGATTAAGGCACACTATTTAGGGAGAATACAGGAAGTTTTCTATACATTCAGTCTACAGTACAACTGGAACACACAGAAAGCTGGAGGAACTCAGTGGGTCAGGCAGCATTAATGGAAGGAAATGGACAGTCAACCAGATCCTTCATCTGGTCCAGACAAAGGGTCTTGGCCATTTCCCTCCATGGATGCTGCCTGACCTGCTGAGTTCCTCCAGCTTTGTGTGTTGTTCCAGATTCCAGCATCTGCAGCCTTTTATATCTACGGTACAACTGATCTGGAAAAAGATACAAAGAGACAACTGTGCGCATAATAAAAATGCAACTGCAATGACAAACAAAACAATTACAAATAAAGTAATAGGAGCAAGAAAAAAAACATTTCTATCAATTCAAAAAAAGGAAACCATTTTCATTGGACTGCCAGAACTTAACAAAACTCAATCATACAACAGGTCAGTTTAGATCTTCCACCAGACCCAAAATTGGACAAAGGTTTTTGAGCAGAAGGGAATGTGGTCAAATAATGGTTACAAAGTTTAAGATAATAAACTAATTCTTAATTTTTTTCTGACTTAAAGGACTGATCTTACATCTTAAAGGTCTGTCCAATCAAAAGTCAGATAAGATGGGAACAAAGCAATTCAGGGCTATGCTCAAATCCAACTTCCCCCCCCCCCCCCCCAAAAAAAAATAAGGGGTCTCTCGATTACTACAAAGCCAACAAGCAGACATTGTTTTCAGCAAGTACCCATCAAAATACAGGCAGGAATGGGAAAGGTCAGGACAGGCAACAACACTTGAACCCATTGGCCTGGCTTAATGGAAAATGTCCATTTCGATCATAAAACAGTCCAGAAAAATGAACTCAAAATGTGCGTTTTAGATATGCTGGATCTGGATTCCATTTGGATTATGCCGAGTGGCAGCATTTATCAGATTGAATCTGGTCGACAGAAATGAAGTTTCTCACTAATCTACATGGAGAGTATACTTCCCACTTTGAATGTTAGTGAAAACCCAACCCAAGTATAAAACAGATGATGTTGTTGTGTTTGGCTTATCCCTAAACCACTGTAGGGGATCTTATGTATCAGTAAACCCTGGAGGTCTTGGCATCCAGATGAAGTAGCAACTCCAAACTCATCTCCCAGTTCACCACAAACCAACACCAATAGCCACAGAATATTTGAATTATGTTATAATACAACTCTGTGCCTCTTATACAGGTTTCTTCCAGATGGAATCTTCAACACCAATGAAGAACAGATTGATTACTTGGGAATTGTTATTGGAAATGAAGAATTAGAGGTTGAAGCAACATTACACAGGCCTTGTCTGAGAGAAAGTTCATTCACCATTCTGCAGAGTCACTGTGTGGTTCCAAGTTACCGGAGGTGTCACTGGAATAAAGTGGGAGCTCATATTGCATTGTGCAAATTAGGTCACAGACCAGATGGGGAGTGGCGCGACCAATCTGATCTGCAGAAGTAGATTATACAGCACTGCAGTGTCATCAGGTCAAACATCTCTACTTCACTCCAGCTGTAAGCCCGATGCCCTCGACTGCCATCACTCCTTCCAAGCCATCCACACCAATACTTACGACCCTGTGATCCCTACCATTCCCCCAAATATGGCCAGCATGGGTTGTTGGCTCCAGTTTGCATCGATCCCAGAGTGGCTGTGTTTCTAAGCTACGTACACAGAGTTCAGGAAATGCAGGGGTGACAGGGCTTCAAGAGTACCAGGTGTGGGTCACCAGCTGGGGTGTGAGAAGATGATGTTGTACAGCTTTGCCCACTGAGCAAACACGTCCTTCTCTGTGATGAAGCGATGGTGATTCCCCCTCTTGGCCTGTTCATTCCCAATGAACGTCATGCACTCATCTGGACCTTTCGGCTCATAATAATGATAGGGCATTCGCTTGTGCTGAGGCTTCCTGTTTTAAGAAGAAATCACATTAGTTTCATCAATAGGTAAAATGGTTCAATGCTTATGCATTTGTAGCAAGTGTCTGTCAATAGAAACAGGAGCCAAGAGTTTTGAAACTCTTCTCCCCACTCTTGAACACATCATTCCATGGGTCTAGGTCTCTTTTATTAAGTAGTCATGCACAAGTCCAGGAAGAGTATATTGCTGGCTACTATTCCATGGATAGTGACACAGCAAATCCCGATCCACCCTGGATTCATTCCCCGTGTGCTTTTATATAGGGGTGCAGCTGGCAGGAACACAGCATGAATTATTTTCCCTTCCTCAAGCACAGTTCAGTTCTGGTCGCCTCATTATAGAAAGGATGTGGAAGCTTTAGAGAGGGTGCAGAGGAGATTTACCAGGATGTTGCCTGGATTGGAGAGCATGTCTTATGCGGATAGGTTGAGCGAGCTAGGACTTTTCTCTTTGGAGAGGAGGAGGATGAGAGGTGACTTGATAGAGGTGTACAAGATGATAAGAGGCATAGATCGAGTGGACAGTCAGAGACTTTTTCCCCAGTGTGACAATGGCTAACATGAGGGGATATAATTTTAAGGAGATTGGAGGAAGGTATAAGGGGGATGTCAGGGGTAATTCTATTTATTTATTTTACACAGAGAGTGGTGGGTGTGTGGAACACACTGCCAGCAGAGGTCGTGGGAGCAGATACATTAGGGACATTTAAGAGACTCTTAGATAGACACATGAATGATAGCAATATAGGGGGCTATGTGGGAGGGAAGGGTTAGATAGATCTTAGAGCAGGATAAAATGTCAGCACAACATTGTGGGCCGAAGGGCCTGTACTGTGCTGTAATGTTCTATGTTTACAGTAGCTCCGGGCTTCAGCTGAGAACATCAACCAATGCAGATCGAAGAGGGAACCTGGGCCACCTGCCCAGTTTCCACTTGCCGTTCCTGCCCAGTACAGGATACAGGTTGGAAGCTTCTCTACAAGACAACATTCATCTGGGAAAGACTGGGTTAGAACATCACAAGGGCAGCTTCACGCTACCAGCTCATGGGGTTGTCCACTGTTGTTGTCCCCTGAATTTGGTGATAACAAACTGCAGTACTTGTCGGCAAAGCTCAAGTCAAGTTAACAACATTCAGTAGAACAGGCAGCATCTGTGGAAAAGGAAACAGAGGACAATATTTAACTGCTTCTCCTTCCACAGATGCTGCCAGAGCTGCTAAATGTTTCCAGTATTTCTGTTTTATTTTAGATTTCCAGCTTCTGCGGTTTTTTTAAAAAATCTTTCAGTCCAGTTCAGCTCCAGCAATAATACTATTTACAATTCAGGCGCCACACCATGGGAACAATGTGAAGATCTTGGAGAAGATGCACAGAAAATTGGCTCAACTGATACTACGGATGAGGTACTTCAGCTAATGCAGTGAATGTGGAGAAGCGAGAACTATTCTCCTTGGAGAAGATCAAGTGATTAGATAGGGGTGTTAATAGTAAATGAGGATCATTTCCCCACCCTCCAGAGACAGAAGGCTCAGTGACCAGATATTTAAAGGGTATTTAACAGAAAAACCAGAGGCAATATTAGGAAAAAAATGTTTACATAGCAAGTTGTTATGATTGGAAATGCACCACCTGATTAAATTAGCTTCCATACCTAATGATATACAAACAGGGAAGGATATATATCCTACTTGGTGGGGAAAAAAACAACTGGGCTGTGAGGAATGAATGATGGAAATGGGATTAATTGGAAAGTTCTTTCAAAAAGGTTAATAGTAGAGGTACAGTAGGTCAAATAGCTAGAATGCATCATTCTTCAAGCATCAGATGCTTGTTACAGCATTTGAAATGTCTTAGTTCAGTTCTTAGTTTCATAAATCATGCCCTTTATCATTGACCCAGAGCAACAAGTAGTGCAACACGAGAATAACGATTTGTGACCAATTAGAGGAATCACTTAACAGAAAGCACTATTGAAGGGGAGAAATGCCAGAAATAGGTCTCTGTGTTTGTCTGCAATTACATACAAAATGCCACCAGGCTGTCATCCTACAAAGGAATAGCACATCGCCTACAAAGAGCTGTGGAGAACAATATCTGAGGATTTTGATTTAAAATTAATGGGTAACAACAGGTTGATAAACATTTGAAAAAAGATGTTAGGTCTCCGATGTTCACAGCTTTAAAAGAACAAGTGAAAAGAACACTTTTCATATTACTGAATGGGGGGATATCTCAGCCTCTCTCCTACGAGGTACTGCAGGAACCGTTGTCACATTAGAGTCCCACTCGTTCTCTCCACCCCAGCCCGAGGCTGGTCTCTGCTCTGGTGTAGCAGCTCTGAAGATAAGCACATACCTGCAGTGACTGGGAGGGACCATTCCATACACATGGACACTGTCGCAGAGTTCGATGGCAATCACCATGGTAAACCAGCCTGTGCTCAGCCAGGAATGCGATTTCTTTCTTCAAAGTCAAATAAGAAAGAAAATCAAGTCCCATCAATTATGGGATCCACATAATAGAACAGAAACAGAACAGGCCATTCAGCTTGAAGTCTACGCAAGTGCTTATATCCCACACCAACCTAACTCAGCAAGTCAAACCCACATTCACTGATGAAGTGGTATGAACTCTGTTCACCTAGGTCTAGACTTGCAAGAGATATTTGAAAAAGATCCACACAAAAAGATTCCCGAATAAGCTCAGTGCCACAGGGATTCAGGATTAAGCTCAAAAATGGACAAGAAAATGATTGAAGAAAATGACAATGATCACATGCACAAGGTGTTTTGTTTGGTTAACACAGCACCAGGTAAGTTGCCATGCATGGATTGGCACAGGAATCGCTATTGTGGCGGCACATAGGAAACTCACAAATCCTGATTAGAAAGATGACTGGCACAATGGGATTCATTTCATGCACAATTTAACTTTCCTCTGCTCACTGTTTTGCTGAAGGTAAATCTTCCTTTTTTCACAAGGTGTTGCTGTGGTTTCTACATGAGCTGTTTGGCAAGTCAGTTTGCTTCTATAAGAGACAATTGCAATGCCACCTTATCTCTAAACCACCAGGTGGTACAGTGACCCTCAGTGGCTGACAGTGGTGTTAATGCCAATTAATGTTAACACCATTTAATTTATATCAGGCACCCAATGTAAACAGGTCACCATTATAAAAGCAAAGAGACTTCAGTAGAATGCAGATCAAATTACATGACGAGTTGGCAAAACACGCAGGTAGGAAGAACAACAGGAGCTGACATACAATGCACATTAGAAAATTAATGTGTTCAACAATGAGAAAATTGGTTTATTATTGTCATATGTACCGAGGTACAGTGAAAACCAGTTTTGCATGCATGAACTGAAACAGATTTGGATTAAGTTAAGAGAAACAGCAGGGCAGTTTGGGGAGGAAGAGTGGTCACTGGTTGTGCAAATTCACAACCACAATCAAATGACCTGTTGGTTTGCAGACACTGGGCAGCAGAGACTGTCCGGGCAAACACAAAGAATAGGCACAGACACAATGGAACTAGGAACAGGGCACGAGAATCAGTAATGGAAAGAAGGCGTTGTGAAGGGAATTTACAAGTCAAAGATTCCTTTCAACGTGTTGCGTTTACATTGTTACCATACCTGTCTCGCCCAGTTTCCCTCTGAAATAAATCATCAAGCTGCTGCATTCTCTTAGGAGCAACAATGTATGTGGAGACGTTTGGGAATGCTGAGCCCACTCGGTGAATCAGTCTGTAGGTGCTGCCTCTTCTGTTCTGCATTTTTTGAGGAGGCCCCCAGAAGATAAAGACCATTTCCTGGCTTCTGTTAAGGAACTCCTGGGGTTTCCTCATCACCCGGTAAACACTGGAGTGGGCGACAACCCGCAGGGTCGTTTTACTCCCGACATCCCTCTCGTATCCGGTAGTAGGTGCATCATTCATACGGATGGTGCACTCAGTCTCGTCGATCTCTGACCCAACCTCACTGCCCAGTAAGTGGCTGGAACTTGTGATAAGTGCGCACAATCTGCAGTGGAGCTTCATTGTCTAAAACAGAGCAATAGAGCAATACTGGTGTCAAAGTGACAATCATTAGCGTGGCTGCCTCTCTAAGTGACATCACGTAGAAGGAGAGTGGATTAACATTTGAATGGGGGGGGCCGAATAGAAAGAGAGAGAAGAAATTGACTTTATTTTCCGATTATGGGCCTTGGGTCATTTGTTCTGTATTTACTGCCTCTCCCTGGAGATTACATAGCAATTAAACTAGTGGGGGGCGAGGTGGGGAGGATGGATCAGAGAATGAGGAAGATATGTTTAATTATGATGCTTCACTGTCAGGTGTAGGGACTGAGTTTGATGGACTGGATGGACCCTGGAGATCAGTGTACGCTGTGGTAGAGAGACTCATCTCCTATTCCAGCCTATAATCAGCTAGTTCGCCTCAGAATCATACAGAACAGGAAGGCTTCTTCAGTCCATCTTACCTGTGCCAGCTCTTTGAAACCATCCTAGCCATTGGTCCTACTCTCTTGCTTCACCACCCTCCCCCCCCCCCCCCACCCCACCAACTCTTTACATCCTCCAGGTGTCCATCTAATTCCCTTTTGAAGATTACTATTAAATCTGGTTTCACCATGCCAACAAGCAGCACGTTCCAGTTCATAAACAGCAACACAAAGCAATTTATCTTCATCTCCTCTGTGGTTTTACCACTAATGATCTCAAACCCCTTGCTGCTCTGACCATTGTAAACGGTGTTAAATTATGTGTGAAAAGGAGGATTAGTCATCATTTGTGATTTTTGCTCCAGGTGGTTATGTGACTGGAAAGCGCCCATCAGACGAGGACGGAATGAGGTCCTCACCATCAACCTGTCACAGGCTGACTGCAGAATTCCAGGTACCCTTTGAACTATATTTAAGATAGACTTCTGCAAGAGTGAAAATGAGAAACACATTTTCAATAAGAATTATTCATCTGGTAAAACAGTTAAGCCAGTTACCAAATGAGTAAGTGATGTTCCGACACACTAAACTTCCTTAAGACACCAGTTCATTCTTACTTAATGTGTTAATTATTTTTCTGAAGTAATAGAGCTCGGTCACGCTAAGTCAACACCAGTTCATTTATTTAAAAATTGTCAAACAGCCAGATTTTGCCTCAGCTCTCGGTTTATCACTGAATTACACAGATGCTTTCTGACCTGCTGCTGCTCCTGATGGCCAATAGTGCACGGACGCCCAGATTTGAGTTGCCAGATCTGTTCCAAATCTATCCCATAATGTGAATGTTAAACGCAACATGTTGAAAGATGTCCACAGTGCAAAGATGGGATTTGATCTCCACAAGGACTTTGCAGTGATCACTTCTACCAGTGCTATCACTGATAGATCTATTTGGTCACAGATAGACTGGCAAGGACAAGATCATGAAGGTTTATCCCTCATGTTGGTTCATACACTGCCTGCCACAGAAGGAATCCTTCTTGCCCATATTTAACCTTTCTATGAGACTTCATGGGATCTGGAGTCAAATCGAGGACATGAAGAACAGTCCCTCCCACCCTCTGTGGGTACGGCCTGTCAGCACACATTGCTTTTAACGCATCATTTTGTGAGTACAGCTCTGTCAGGTTGTGGCTCAAGTAGTCTGTGGGACAATGCTCCCAGTTTAAATAGCTGTATCCAGAAGTTTACAAGAGGGACTTTGCAAGTTCAACTGAGTGGAGACTGACTTTGTCATGTCCAAATTCAGTGCCTGGACCCCAATGGAAATAGCCCTCCAGTTCCAAAACACCTAACAACCTTTTTTCCCCTATCACTGGCAAATTTTATCTAGAACAGGTCCACTCTTCCTTGGATTGCATTGCCTTTTACTTTTTGACCAGTCTGTCTCATGGGACCTCGTCAAAAACTTGCTAAAATGCAGACCACATCAAAGACACAGCCCTCAACAATCCTTCTTGTTTCTTCCTGAAAAAGAATTCAATCAGATTAGTCAGACATAACCTCCTCTTGTATACATGCTGAATGTCGTTGAACCCATGAACACTACCTTGTTATTCGTTTTTTTTGCACTATTTACTAATTTTTGGAATTTATAGTAATTTTTATGTCTTTGCACTATACTGCTGCTGCAGAAGAACAAATTTCACATCATCTAAGTCAGTGACAATAAATCTGATTCTGATTAATCTGTGCCTTTATAAAGGAAGTTTGGATTATGCCACAAAATTCAAATAATTTGTTCATCACTAAAGTTAAGTTAACTGGCCTGCAATTACTTTGTTTTTGTTTATTCTTTCCTTTTTAAACTGCAATACAATATTATCAGTTCTCCACTCCACTCATACTAGTCCTGTAGCCAGAGGGGCTTGGAAAATGACAGTCATAGCTTTTACTATCCTAGCAATAGATTCACTTTCAAAGATGTTAAACACCTTCTCATGAAGGTTTTCCCATAGGTTGTCAGGTTGGGAGTGCATATTATAGAGTACCTTGTTTATACGTTGAAAGATTTCACAAAAATCTCAAAGGGTGGAGAAGCTTCCTCACCTTGTTTCCTGAAACTGGAAGGTAACCATCTTTTGTAACCCATTTCTTTAAACTTGATGGTGCGTGACTCAGAACATTGTAGACAAAATGCCCTTTATAATTTATGGAGTCATTGCCACTGCCGGAATTATAGATAATCAGGAGAGTGGCCAATATGAAGATCACTATAGCAATCACAAATCTCTCAGCCTGCAAAGAAATTACAAGAAGAAATGAGTTTGACAAGATGTGTAGGATTCTGGGTTAACAGACGACACGAGCACCAATTTTTCAATACAATAGCTATTCAAGTAACGAGTTGGTGCAAATGTTTTGGAGGAAATAAAGATAGAGCCTGCACCCATCTCAAATTACCTAATTTTTCTTTACACAGAAGATTAAGGCTAGCAATGTTAATGGAATACAAAATGTTAGAACCAAAATAACAACCTCAGCATTGTATTTTAATTTCAAAGATCCACATATCTTATGATTCATACATCTATAAAACTGCAAAGTATAACAATTTCCATTTATAATCTGTATTTACATGGTGCCCCCTCAATGTCCCTGGAGCAGTAAATCTGACACCAAGCCACAAAGGAGAAAAGTTAGGCTTTAATCAGAGGTTTAAAGGAACATTTTAAAGCAGCAGAGAGGAAGAAATGTTAAGAGGTTATAAGGTCTAAAATTGCTGAAGACATGATCACCGACGGTGGTGGGTTTAAGAACTGAGCACATTCAATGTTCCAGAATTGGAATAGAGCAGAGATCTGGGAGGGCATTAGGGCTACAGGAGTTACAGGGGTGCAAGGGGGTGGAGGATAAGGGTGGTGTATGGATGTATTTGAAAATAAGGAAGAGGAAATGTAAAGCAAAGATAGTCCAGGAGACAACATAGATCATGGAGAACATGGGCGAATGGTAACAAAATGTGAAACAGTTTTGTTGGGCAAGAGAAACCTTGGAATGTTAATGCTAAAACCTGTGGAGAACACAGGAAGGTTAAGAACACAGTTTATCGAGGATAATAGGAACCTGTCAAGTCATGGAATTCAAAAGCAAGGGAATTATGTGGAACCTATTTAAAGCACTAAGTCAGCACCAGGTGAATCATTGTGGCCAATTCTAGACACCAAAATGATGCAAGTTCACGAAAGTGTCAGAGATAGTTGAAGAGTGTTTTACTGGTCGTGGGGATGGTGTTACAGTTACATGGTGAGAGTGGAGAACCAGGAGTTTTACTCTTAAAACAAGAGCAGCTAAGCTATGATTTGTTAGAGGTGTTTAAAATGAGAAGTTTAAGTAGAATAGATAAATATAAAAAGTGTTCCCATGACTCAAGGATTAACTGCCAGCAGACAAAGACAGAAGAGGATTGTCAAAAGAGCAAGATATTCCGATTTTTCTTTTAAAAATGCAATGAATGATTAGGAATTGGAATGCACTCCATGATACAAACTTAATAGCAGCTTTTTCCAAAGGGAAACTGAATAATAGTTGGAGGGAAAAAGTAGAAAATGTGAGGTAATGAGGATAATTGGATTGCTCTTCTAAAAGAGCTGGCATAGATTTGATAGCCAAAACGTCACCTTATGTGCTATATGTTACAATTCCACACTAGTTAACATAATGGATTGAGGGCAGCTTTGTTTCTAGAGCAGTTGCTGTTATAGAAACAGTAAACAGCTCACCGTATTTTTCATGTCGTTTGAGGCCGTTAGCAGCAGCACTACACCTGTGAATGTTGCATCCTCACGTCAAACATGCCTGGAATGAAATAAAACAAGATCTAAACTCGCAAGATAGAAATTGAAAAAAAACTCTGGGCAATCTTGACTGAATCAAGCAATCAGAAAGACACAAGAACTAAAAATGCTGGAAACACTCAGCAGCATCTGTGGAAAGAGAAACAGTTAACATTTTGAGTCCAATATCCTTCTTCAGAAACAGAAGCCAGGTTGGGTTTAAGTTATGGAGAGGGTGGGGGAAAGAGACCAATCAGTCCAAGTGACAAGGTGAGGCCAGGTTGCCATGGAGAGAAGCCATAAACAAGGTCATCTGGTCAATGGGTAAATGGGGACAGTGAGGGACAGAGAACCTAGACAAATGAATTGTTAGACCTGGAGATGATGTTATCCGGAAGGTTCTTCAGAAGTCAAGCATGAGGCGTAAATCTTATGGTTACAGCTGTTTTATTAGATGTTCATCAAAGTACAGGTCAAGCAGCGTCAGCTTATAACAGCAAGGCAAGTAAAACGTAGTAACGAAGAACTTGTCCTTCTGCAAACCAGTCTAAACTATTCAGAGATAAGGGTCTTCTGTACGGCAGTCAGTGGAAAAGTACTGTGTTACACTGCCATGACATTTTAGTCTAACAAAGAAAATACAAAAATACAGAGCCAACTATACTACAAGTTACTAAAAGTTTACAGACAAACAGGTGATTATACAACATACAAGCAAGCGTAAATAAATTTCCTAACATGGTCCAGTTCCCTAACTGTAAGGAACTGCAGCTGGATGCACCTCGTGCAGATGTAGCTATCAGGGAGACTGGAGGTCTCCCAGAACTCCCACATCTTTCAAGATGAACACACCACTGACCCTGGAGCCATTCTAACTACTCTAGCTTGGCACAAAAGGAAATAAAATCAAAGAAAGAAAGAAACTTGCCAGAGACCTACCTTAGCCTCCACCTCCTCTCGCCGAAGCTTCTTGAGCCAAAGCCTCAAGTGCTCCACTCTAACCCTGGCCCACGCCAACAATGGCTGCTCTGCTTATACCCACCTTCCTTTTATTCGCTGCTGTTAATTAGCCAATCAACTAGTAACAATTTGCAAATGTACCTCTTTTACACTCTTGCAAGGTGAAACTCACAGGCACAGAGACTCGCCTCTTTTCAAAGGTCCCACTCCAAATCTCACTCCAACTCCGCAAGGTGAAACTCACAAGTGCACACACACACTCACCTCTTTTCAAAGCTCCCGCTCCAAATGGATGTTTCTTCAGTTACTGTTTGTGGTGGAACATTTCATATTCCAGCTACTCTCTGTTAAGTAGACCATCACTTTCAGATGTTAAAAGAGGGAAGATTTTATAACCATTTAATTCTATCAAGAGGGCACTCTAAATTATTTTCCAACCTCTCCAGTTCTTTATTATTTATTCTGTTTTCACCATCACGCACATCTTAACTTGTAAAAATCTCAAGGATGTCCAGAAGGCCACCCATCATCATTTTTCAGTATTAAAGTATCCAACCTCAAGCCCTTCTCCTCAGTGGCCCACTATTCTTGACGATGTCCTGGTCTACCTGTACTGTAACATTTTTGCGCTTTCACCACTTCCATCCCTCACTTGGATGTTAGATAATACTGCACCCAAACTGCACAGCGTCCCTTGTGGAAAATCTCAGGGACGTTTTTTTTCCTGAAGTGGAACAAATTGTGTGGGTGTTAATTGGAGCATCACTTAAGGTGTTAAAAGAGTGAAGATTTTATAAAAGCTTTGGTATAAAATATACCTTAGAGACATTTATACAGTCAGAAGAATTTCATTGCCCAAACATTTATAAAGAAAAGATTCTTGCTGAAAATACAAAGAAATTACATACTCCCAAAACATCCAGCAATGTCATTTATAAACAAGGAGTCACATAATGTCTTCATGGGTACGTTGAGATACAATGCAGTAAAATAAAAATACTATATGTAGTATCTGCGTACTATATACACGTCCAAGGAGAGTGGTTTATTTTCCAAGACAGCATGCTTAAGCAAGTTCAGACTTTAAACTGTTGGAACAGACTGACCTTGACAACAAGTGCATGCGTGCGCACACACACACAGTTTTCCTTTTAAAAAAAACACACAAATAAAATTAACAGTAACGTATCAACATACACATCTAATGAACAAAAACTAAAAACCTAGTTTAATAGCCAATTTTCAACTCAAAGCTGAACTTAAAGAAGGTACTGTTTCTCTATCAAACTTGCTTGAATTCTCTATTTCACTTACTGAAATCTCCACTGAATCCAACTAACTCAGGCGCAACTATCACGAACCCATTAGTCCCCATTAGTTCATTTATATGATTATTGTGGATTTGATCAGTAAATTTCAAGCAAATATCTCTTGTTGTACAAACTTCTATCATGGTTCCTAACCCTCAGAATGAGATCACTTTGCAAGTTTGGCCAAGAACATGATCATACCCATTTTGCTTGAAACTTTGTTCCGTCTCTGCCGTCGAGAGTGACTTTTTGACTCAATTGCTTCTTTCGGAACTCCACAAACCAAATTTAGTTGCCGACATGCTAGAGCCTTTTTCAATCTTCATCCTGAGTTCTGCAGACATGTACCCTCTGGTGTTATGCCAGGTTATTTAGCACTTCAAAAATTTGGTCAAGTGATTTTTCATGCTCAGTTTTGAAGCTCTTCTTTGGCTGCTACATTTGAAGTTTGATTATTTGAAGGAATGAGAGCATGGTTGATAGCATTCCATTGGATAATGTTTGTGAACAGAGAAGGCTGAAACTGAGGCCAATCATCAGAAACAAGTTGTTCAGGCAAGCCACGTCATGCACATGTGTAATATATTCAGTAGTGGCACATGAACCCATGTGTTTCACTTCAGTTCACTTTGAGCAAAAATCAATCAGTACCAGGGAATTATAATTTCCTTTCCAGAAAAGTCTACATGTGCTTTCTGAAAAGGCCATGTAAGCCAAGAATATGACTGCAAGAGAGTGTTTGCTGGCTTGTTCCAAATACAATATTTACCAATGTCTTTGATCACCAATGATTCACGTGCACTGTCCAAACAGACCCAGTAATCTAAGCTTATGCATTGTTCCGACTATTCTTGCGCTCGGTATGAATTTTGGCCAAAATCTTGTCTTTCAAGGTAACAGATATTACTATTCAAAAACTCAACTTGACAACTCGTGGTGTTGACTGTGGAATGATTTCAGCTCTATACCATTGGTCAAATTCCATCTATCCTTTGGAGATCCATTCAGACACCCTTTTCAACACTGAGTCTTTTTGGGTCTGATAAAAGATCAATGATCTAAAATGTTATCTGTTCTCAGCAGTACATTCAGTTTTGTAGCCTCAGCATTACCACTCTCAGCTGTGTGGGCTGCAGGTGTACCAGCTGCTTGTGGGGGAGGAAATTCTCATATTCTTGGATCCATTTCCACCAACATGGAAATTTTACATCAATTTCAAATGTCAGTCTTTTATCCCCAGCAGCATTGACTGCACTTGTTTATCCATCAGTCCACACTCGAACCTATCACTCGGTACATGATCTAAAAAGGCATCAAAACTGCAAAGCAGGGAGGAATTCTTCGATGAAAGCAACGTTCTTGCTAATTGTTTAACCCTGCTTCTGCCCCTTGTCACAAACTTATAGTTTTCAGCTGTTTCTAATGGCTTTGGATTAATGCAAACTTTCAGGTTTTGTCCAGTATCTTTAAGCATGACAAACATGTACCAAACACTGGATGATACAAGATTTGTCAGCATCCCATATGGTTCTGTCTCAAACCTCCATCAGGAATATTGCCTCCTCTTACGTTCAAATATCGCTTCATTTTGAACTCATGATATTGCATTCTCCTTGTACCTTCACAATATTGTTCACTTTACAAAAAGGTAGTTTTGCTCAATATACAAGCAGAAAAATTTGAGTTCAATTATACGTGTCGTGACTCTTGAGTAACCAGCTGGGACAGACATGTTGTCCCTTGGTAAATGTGGTGCATGTGATAGTCCAAGTGATAAGCCAGTCACTGTGGCTTGCTCTGCTATGAAGTCTTGCAGATCTTGGACAAATGTGATTCCATGCAAATGACTGCAGGAATACACCATTAAAAATAAGTTGGAGTACCAAAACTTGCCAAATGACAGTGAACACCCCAAAGGAAAATGACAATCATCCTCATCACCAACTTGTAACTTTATCACATGCACTGTGACCCAGCACAGACATTAAATATTATCTTGCAAGGCACTTAGACAGACAGGTGAACAAGCAGGGAATAGACGGATATAGATCATGGGCAGGCAGATGGGATTATTTAGATAGGCATTGTGATGGGCTCAGACATGGTGAGCCAAAAGGACCTGTTCCTGTGCTGTACTATGTAACACACAAACTATTCATATGTTAAGCCTTTAAGCTGTTGGTATTGACTTACAAAGCAGGCACACCACACGACTCTCCTATTCAATCAGGGTAACAATATGAACTCACACATATACTGTATACACAAGAGAATGTTCATGTTTAACATACACTACAAGTACATGGCTGAAGCTGCATTTTCCCAGCCTTACACAAGCAGCTACAGCAAGGAGTTCACAGTGATGGAATCAGAATAAACAATCAAGCTGAAAACATGCCCAAGCAGGGTTGCAAAAACCTCGAGAACACTTGTGGGCTCATGCAGATTCATGCTGCCCTTGCATGCATGTACTGCTTCTGATAGGTCTTCTGAGGCCATGTACATTTCAATTGTTCAAATACACCGTTACTTCTGCAAAGCTGTGGTTAATTCACAGTGACCAACAAATGTTTCAAATGGCCTATCTGGATAACGATTAAAGTTCTACTTAATTATTCGATATTGGGACTGAGAGTAAACACTCGCTGTTGGCAAACAACATCCAACCTGCAGCAACAGCATGGAGTCAGTTTTAGAGAAGTGCTCTAAAAGGTCAAATTTGAAACATTCACATCCAGCTACAGAATTCCACAAATCTCAAGGCAAGGTCCACAATGGAAAACCTGTGAAAAGTCACCTTGGTGCTAAGCAGTGCTAAACAATTATATCTGTAACGTTGCATCTGCCTTCCCCTCCCACCCTCCCACCAATGCCCACCCTGCCTCAGTTCACCAATCCCCACACCAGCAATAAGGAATATCACAGACATACCTCAAGTCTGCAGAGGCAATTATATTTTGTTCACAGGGCAATGTAGTAGCATTGACAGGCTTCACGAGTGAACAACATTGCCAGGAAAAATAATTGTGTTAGATGCTGGAAGCTCTGATCCTTTGCGATTCAAAATGCCCAAGTTGTTGGAAGGGCCACTGACAGGGTTGGCATTCGTCTAAATCCCACCTCCACATGACCTCAGAATAAATCAAACTAATAAAAACCATAACTGGCAACATGCATAAAATTAAGATGATTTAATTTTTTTTGAAAGAAAGGCTAATTCTGCTCTTCGTAGTCAGATTTGGCCACACTGCATTTGGACACTGACTTTAGGATCTTGGAGAACTTGTGATCTACCACAAATACCATTCCCTCTGCAAAGACAGGAGAGCAGAGTTACTGCTTCTATCAGGAAAAAATCTTCCACTAAGATCGGAACAGACGTGCCCACAACTGGGCCATTCCTGAGCAGAGGCAACAGCACCATCTTTTGATCTATTGAGAGCTGACTGAAGGAGACGTGCATCTTAACTTTCATTTTGTGCAATCATCTAAAAGTTTTTAAACAGATCCAGAGTGACTATAAATATGTGTAAAGAGTTAATTTAAACAGCAGTTGTGACGGCTGATAAGCCCAAGTGCAAGATCTCTGATAGCACTGCCAATCACAAGCTGAGACGCCGTGCATCTCACCACAGGGCTGGGTGCTGTGATACCAGTTACAACTACTCCTGGCATAACTGAGTGGCCCAGGAGCAGATGACTGCCAGACTCAAGACAATGGTAAAAAAATCAGCAAATTACAGCAAATCGTGCAGTAACGAAACTACCATACAGCTCAGGAGGAAGCCCCATTTCTTTCTGGCATAGGAGGCCACTGCCTATAGAGTCTATGTTGGCTCACACAACAATTCTACTCCATCACTAATTTTCCCTTTAATCTATTCCCAACCCCGTCCCCAGATTCTACCACTCACTTACACACTAGGGGTAATTTATAGTGACCAATTAATTTACAGTGACCAATTAACCTACCAATCCACACACTTTTTTGGAATGTGGGAGGTAACAAGAGCACCCGGAGGAAAACCATACGGTCACAGGGAGAACATGCAAACTCCACACAGTCGGCATCAGAGGTCAGGATAGAGCCCAGGTCACTGGAGCCGAGAGGCAGCAGATCTACTAACTGTGCCCCCCTTATGAACCTTGCAGGCTATGCATCATCCTGTATTTCAAGTTTCAAACTAGTCACAGAATCATAAATTGTGGAATCACACACAGCAGAAGGACTTTCAGCCCACCAAGTCACCCAGAGTCTGAGCCACAATCTCTTACAATCCTGAACTTACCTCCCACTTTCCCCATCCTCTTTCCAATTTTCTGTGGAAAGTTATTATTCAACCTTCTTTCAGACAGTGTGTACCAGCCCACACCAACTTGCTGTGGAAAATAAATCCTCATCTTCCCTCTAGTAATTATCTGAAAAGTGTGCTTGCCAATTATTGGCCTATGTACCATTGGAAACAATTAATCCCTCTAACAAAAGCCCTCACAATATTATGTAATTTCAGTGCAGTATTGCTTCTAACATCTCTACCGCTCAAGACTAAAAACATGAAGATCACCAAGATAAACTACTATGGTAAAATTAGAAAGACTGGAAAAACAACAAAACTATTTATGTAGCGGAAAATAACATGTCCTGTGGCGAGAGTCACTCACAGTTTATGACTTCATTAGAGCAACATCATCCGATTAACAACTCTGTAAATTGCTCCCTGGAATCCAGCATCTTCTTTAGATTTTGCTACCAACACAGCAGTTCTGCAATTCAGCATTTACGATCTGTCCCACTCTCATCAGAGTCAGCTACACAACTGGAACAAAGGCTGGACAATAACAAACTGAATGCAAATAAATATATACAGGGAGTACCTATAAAACTAGATGGAGGCACCCTCATATGTGTAAGCATGAAGCTGAAACAAAACCATGCTCCGAGATGGTCCAGAGAATGGAACTGTAATGTTATCTAATGGCCCAAGAAAGTCCACAGATCCATTTAGTGCAGCAATCAATATCCTGATTTAGCCATTCCCGAGTTAATGCATGTTTTTCTGTGAAAGTGTATGAAAATGAAATAGCCTGTTCACAGCCTTGATATTACAAAGAATTCCGAGGATAGTCTCAGACCACACAATGGAACCACCAGTATGACTGCCAAATTTCACCTGTATCTTGTTGCCTAACTCAGTCTCTGCCTCATTTCCTCTGTTGCTGAAACTCCGATCCATATCTTTGTTGTCTGTAGATGTGACTATTTAACATCTGCAAACTTGTTTTACCCTCCAACAGCTCAAGGTCATTCAAGACTCTGCCACCCATGTCCTATCCTGCACTAAGTCCCAATAAACCATCATGTCGACCTTCACAGACTCTCAGTAAAACAATGCTTATTTAAAAACTTTTAGAACTGCCAGCTTTGTTTTCGAATCTCATTATGGACTGACTCCTCAGTATCTGTAATCTCCTCCAACTCTGTAACCCTCCAAGGCACCTGCTTCCCTCCAATGTTTGGCTCATCCAAAAAATAAATTGCTCCACCATTGGTGGCTACCGCTTCAGCTGCTAAGGCTCTAAGTTCTGGATTTTCCTCTCTAAATCTATCACCCTTTGCTACTTCAAGATAACCTGTAAAGCCTGGCTCTTTGACCAACCTTTTGAATTATCTATCCCACTTTCTGATGTGGCCTGATGTTAGATTTTGTTTTGATTACACTCCTATGAAATACCTTGAGGAGTCCTTACAGAGGCAGGGTGGGATACATGGAAGAGTCTTTGCTTCAGTCATACTCAAGCCCCATCCCTCAACTCTCTTTCTGGTATATTGACAACTGAATTGGCGGGGCTTCCTGCACTTGAAAATGTCATTACATATGCTATCCATCTCCATCTTACTCTCACCTTCACATGGTCCATCTTTGACTCTTCCCCTCCCTGGATCACTCATCTCTGTTACAGGGGATATGCCAGCCACAGACATTCATTGCTAGTCAACATACTCCAACAGCTACCTTGACCACGTTTTCTCCGTCCCTGCTTCCTGCAAAGACTCCCTTCCATTCTCTCAGTCCCTCTGCCTGTCGTACTTGTTCCAATGACTAGACATTCCATATAGGTGGTTCTGAGCTGCTTTCCTTTTTCCTGAGTAGCGATATCCCCTCTGCCATAGTTGGCAGAGCCTTTGACTGTATCTCATCTGTTTCCTGCACCTCTGCTCTCAATCCCTCTCCTCCTGGCAGAGCACGTAAAGAGTTCCCTTAGTCCTCATCTTCTACCCCACCAACATGAACATAGTGGGCTGGCGGGCCCATTTCTGTGCTGTACAATTCTATGATTCACAACCTTCTGAGAAAAAGAATCTCATGTCTTAAATGGGCAACCCCTTATTTTTAAAAGAGTGATCCTTTATTCAAATTTCTCTCACAAGAGAAGATATCCTCCCCTCATCCACCCTATCAAGACAACTCAGGATCTTGTATGTTCAATCAAGGCTCCACTCACTCTTCCAAATCCAGCAGATACAAACCTAGCCTATCCAATGTTTCCTCATAAGACAATCCAACCATTCCAGTATCAGTGTGGTAAACCTCCTGCTTCCAATGCATTTACATCCTCTCTTAAATAGGTAGGCCAATACTGTCCAATGTGGGCTCACCAACACCCTTCACAACTGCAGCATTACCTCACTATTTATTCTTATGTTTAATGTCACTCAAAATAAATGATAATATTCTGTTATCTTGCTTAATTACTTGCTTTGCCAGCCTTTTGCACCTTACAGCTCTACCATCACTCACTGTTTAGATAAAATGCTTCTCTTATTTTGTTCCTGCCATAGTGGAGAATTTCCCACATTATACTCCACTTCCCAGATCTTTGCTCACTCACCATATTCCTCTGTAGTCAACTTATTCTTTTTCACAACTTACTTTCCTACCTACCTTTGCATCATCAGCAAATTTGGGAATCATAACTTCAATCCCTTCATCCAGGTCATTAATATAAACTATAAAATGTTAAGGTCCAGCACCGATCCTGTACCAAACCCTCTCCTACCCCCACAAAACACCCTGCCAACCTGAAAAGGAACCATTTATGCCAACTTTGTTTTCAGCTAGCCAGCCAATTTTCTATCCATACGAATATATTTAGACCCCCCACCCGCCTCATGAACTTTTATTTTCCATAATAACCATTGATGAACACTTTATCACTTTACTACTGGCTACTCTTCTTCTTCATGTCGCTTCTTCAAAGAACAAGTTGGTTAAACAATTTCCTTTTCACAAAACCATTCTGACTTTACCTTGAATTTTTCTACGTGCACTGTTAAACATCTTTATTAATACCTTCTAATGTTTCCCTATCATAGATAAAAGCTAACTGGTCTGTCATTTCTTCCTTTCTGTCTCCTTCCTTTTTTTTAAATAAAGGAGTTACATTTGCTAGTTTCCAATCTGATGGAACCTTCCCCAACTATATAATTTTGGAAAATGAAAGTCAACCAATTAACTTTCTCACTGATTACTTCTTTTAAGACCTTTGGAAGAAATCCATCAGGGCCTGGAGACTTCTTAGCCAACAGGTCCAATAATTTGCTCAGTACTACTTCCAAGCATTGTAATTTTTCAGACTTCCTTCCTCTCTTCCAATCCCAATTTACAGCTATTTCTGGGGCGTTACTTATATCCTCTATAGTGAAGACTGATGCAAAACACTTGTTCAATTCATCTGCCATCTCCTATTCTCCATTATTAATTCTGCAGAGTCACTTTCTCAAGCACTAACATTAACTTTGTTAACTCTTTTTTTAAAAACATTTCTAGCTAGCTTTATCTCTTACTCCAATTTCCTTCCTTATTAATCTTTTAGTCATTCTTTGCTGTTGTTTTTAATGTTCTGCCCAATCTTCTGACCTGACATCCACCTTTGGTCCATTACACTGCCAAACCTAATGAATAACAAACATCTTTAACTACTTTAGTTCGCAGATGGTGGGTCCTCCCCATGGAATTTTTCTTTCTTGTTGGAATGCATGCATGATGTGTATTCTGAAAGATCGCTTTAAATGCCTGCCAGTGCTTCTCAACTGACTGATCCCTTAACCTAACTTGTCAGTTCACTTTAGTTAGCTCTGCCTTCATATCCTTCAAAATGTTTTTAACTAAGTTTAAAATACTAGCCTTGAACTCATTCTTCTCTCCCTTAAGCTGAATGTAAAATTACAACCTCTGCTACCCAGGAACACCATCATGATGAGGTCTTTACTTCTTTTCTTCTTAGACAGTCTTTCAGGATAGAGGATGATTCCCACTCTGGTTTTGTGGGTTCTGAGGTGTCTAATGAGACCAATGTGGGACCTGCAGATACTTTCACAGATGGGGCAGGAGGTGGGTTGTTGAAGAGGTGGTTTTCTCCTTCAGCTGCTTCCGCAGGGCTTCTGTGTGCTCCTCCTCCATGGCTTTGAGATTCTCACTAGCAACTCAAATGCTTGTTCTCTACTTTAGGATTGGTGGAACTGTGTAGTTGATGATCAGCGCAGACACGATGGGTCGAATGGCCTGTTTCCATGCTGTCTCTCTCTTTGAACTTCAGCAGTCATGGGACTAGGGTCCCCAGGAGTCAGTGAGATGTCACATTTCTCCAAGGAAGTTTTAAACATCTCCTTGAATCTCAAAAGCAGGATCTGGAACTTTAAGTAGCTTATCGCGTTTTGGGAAAAGGCAATATCCGGAGATAAATGGAATACATTTCAGCTCTGGTATGACTGGTACACCATATCCCAATTCTCCTCTGACCCAGATTAATTTAAATACTAATTGATTTGGGAAGAGGGATGCTTTGCAAAATTCACAATATATGTGTGTACGTATGTATGTATATATATGTATACACACACACACACACACACAGATTACACAAAACACTACTACAGAAAGATGTGTTCTTATTCACCCCACAGGTAGTTGAGAGTCAGCACACAACTGAAGCCTTATACAACTCTCTGACAAGGGAAGCAAGCCGATCAGTGAGTTTGAGAGACCATGCAGGTGAAAGACCCAGACCATTTTAACCCATGGGCCTCATCATCCTGGCTCCAGTGAGACTTCTGCTCCAGATACAGGCAGCTGAGAGGGGGTTCCTGGTGGCAGGAAGACACTGCCAAGGTGCTGGGGAATGGTACTTGGCACAATCAGAGAAGGGCAGAGGCAGAGGCAACCTGTGATAACCTCAGAACATCCAGAAGAGCAAAACCTCACCCACCAAGAAACCATGGCAAGTTTAAAATCACAACACCTTGCTGGTTTTCTTTTCCATTACAGGTTCTGCTGATTTAATTAGGATCAAAACCTATGCATGGTCAAAATTACATCAAAGTCCAACAGAAGTCACTGCATCCTGCCAGGGTTTTGCACACCTTTCAAAACTCAAGAGCCAGTTAGCACAGAGCACAAATGGGGAGATGAGTACTCTGCTTCTACTTACACAGCTCACATGCTCAGTCTCATCAGGCACAGGCAGAGGCCAAGCCAGGGCTAATTATCTACTGAACACGTGAAAGTGCAGTAGATGGTTGGTCTGACAGTGGTGCTATATTTTGGTTACACTGCTGAGCAGTCACAGTGCCTAATAATGAACACTAGGACAGTGGACCAGTACAGTGCTCAGTTACTTGTATTCTCCCCACGCCTCAGACAAGGTCCCCTTTCATCCTGCTTGGATAAATAAGACCGAATCCTGTCCGGATTAAAGCCCAGTACCTTTTATGACCATCAACTGACTGATTGCCAAAATAGCGTGGCTGGGGGGTGGGGGTGGGGTGGGGGGGAGAATAAACAATTATTTACTAAATGCAAACTAACAAGGAAACTATTGCTTCCAGTGCTTCACTAGTTCAGTGTTCATGCTGAATAACAGTTGGGTTCCTGACACTTTTACCTTGATGGTAAGTTCTTCTGTACTCAAGCACTATTATATTGAAGGTCTCTCCTGAGATTATACTTATTCATATAAAACAGACATCTTTCCTTTGGGTAGACAGTTTGTCAGCACCAACATCAGCAAAGCAGATCCTCCCCATTTCTCACTTCTTCACTCACATCCTAAATCAGGTAAAAGATAAAATCATTTCAATGCATCCCAGAGTCCCGATGTGTTTCCCAATCCCAGCCACTGAATGAATCAGTCCCACCTGCTGCTCCCTGGATACAGAAACCTCAAGCTCTCTGCTGACTGGCTGAGAGCGAGAGTGATGACCAACTTATTCAATGGTACTATATCTGTTTAGTAAGATGCTGCTTTGAGCTTTTGAACTCCCTAGATATCAGGCGAGTTCTGCAAATTTAATTATCATGCATGCCTTCAATCCTGGCATCCGTGCTTTGGACAAATTAAACTAGATTGGATCAAATCAGAACCTGGTTAGGCTATAGTGCAACAATCTTCATCCCCAATTCCACATCAATGCCCCGACCCACTTTTAGAACAAACAAATTACTTCAGAAAATCTTACAAAATTAATAGAACTTGACTTATCTCAATTAGTGTCAAAATATGGAATCTAAATTAAAAATTGCAAGGTCCAGAAGGTTAGAGCCCATCGGATCCAAAATTGGTTTGGTGAAAGGAGGCTGAGGGTGGTGGTGGTGGAGGGCTTCTTTTCTGTGACCAGTGGTGTACCTCAAGGATCAGGGCTGGACCCAGTTGTATGTGATGTACATTAATGACTTGGATGTGAATGTATGAAGTATGATAACTAAGTCTGCAGATGAAACAAAAATTGGAGGTGTTGTAGATAGGGAAGAAGGTTTTTTTTTTAAAAGGCTACAGGATGAAATTGATCATCTGGAAAGTTGGATGGAGCAATGGCAAATGGAATCTTGCCAAGTGCGAGATGATACATTTTGGGAGGGCAAAGAAGGGTAGGCTGTACACAGTAAATGGTAGGGCCCTAGGGAGTGTTGATGAACGAAGGGACTCTGGGATACCGGTCCAAAGATCCCTGAAAGTGGCAGCAAAAGTGGCAAGCTGGCGAGGAAGGCATTTGGGATACTTGCCTTCATTGGCCTTGACATAAAAGAGCTGGAATGTTATGTTACAGCTGTATAAAACGTTGGTTGAGCCACACCTAGAGAACTGTGCGTACTTCTGATCACCACGCTATTGGAAGGATGTGACTGCGCAGGAGACAGCACAGAGAAGATTCACCAGCACGTTACCCAGATTGGGGCATTATGGTTACGAGAGCAGACTGGGTTTGTTTTCCCTGGAGTAAAGGAGGCTGAGGGGTGGCCAGATAGAGGTATATAAAATTATAACGGGATAGATAGGGCAGATAGAATATTTTTCCCCACAACGAGAGTGTCTAAGACAAGGGGTCACAGAATTAAAGTGAGAGTTAGGAGGGGATCAGAGTGGGAATTTTTCCTACATAGAGTGTGCTTAGAGTCTGGAATATGCCACCTGATGAGGTGATGGAGGCAGATACTCTCACAACATTTCAACATCTAGACAAGTACTTGAATCACCACGGCATAGAAAGGTACGGACCTAATGCAGGTAAATGGAGTTAGGATAAATAGGTGGCATGGACATGGTGGGCCAGAAGGCTTCTTTCTGTCCTGTATATCTCACATCTCTCAATTTTGGAAGATTGCAACCAGTGCATCCACCATCTCTTGCAGGCACTTTGTTAGTACACTAGGAGTCAGGGCATCAGGTCCCAGGTACTTCTCTTGTTTGTCCAATGGGAATCATTAAGGAATTTGAAAACAAGGATGAGAATCTTAAGATCATGGTATTGCTGGATCAAATTCAGTTTAGGTCAACAAACTTTGGGGCCAGGCAAAAAACAGGATTTCTTGTGTATAAAGATACAGGTTGCATTGTTTTGGGAGATTCTTTCTCTAGGCTTCATTAGCAAAAAGAGGTGAATTGGTCTTTTATCTCATTAATGTTTATGGGGTGTTGCAGCAATGAATACACAACAACATAGTTCATGAGAACATAGGAAAATATGCATAAGCATGAGTAGGCCACTCAGCCCCCCAACCTTGCCCCTCCATTCAATACAATCACACCTGACCTACTCCAGGCCTCAACTGCTCTTCACTGCCAGGCAATTCACTGGAAGGCAATTTGAGATTTTAAGACATGAGGTGATGCATTTTCAATGCAAAGTTTCCTGGAATGATAGTTAATTTAAACCGTTTCTACAAATCGTTTGCTTACCCTGGTTAATAACCATGTTTCTGAGCAAAAGCAATGGGGGCACAATGCCAAAGCTTGTTCTGGAATCACTGCCCACGAGATGATTATATTTTACATGCAGAAGCCATTTATTATGAGCTTGATATGAAAGTTCTTTCCTCCTCCTCAAGGTTCACACTTTAACTCATTCATCCCCACGACCATTAAATGTTGAACTCATGTTCAAATTGAAGAACAAACAAAACTACTGATGCAGGATATCTAAAATGAAAACAGAAAATACGGGAAATACTCAGCAAGTCAGGCAGCATCTCTGGTGAGAGAAATTGAAATAAACCCCCTGCCAAGTGGGGAAAACCTAGAAAACGTAACTGAAAATCAAGAAACTGCAGAAACTTAAAATCTGAGATAAAGTTCTGCTGAAAGGGTCTTGAACCCGAAAGGTTAACTCTGTTTCTCTTTCAGCAGACATTTCCCAACTTGCTGAATGTTTCCAGCATTTTGTTTTTAAATTGGAAAACAGGATAAAGCAGGGTTGGGGGTGGAGAGAACAAAGAAAACGTCAGTGATCAGACAGAGAACAAGAGAGTCTGAATAAAGCAAACGGTGGTACCACCCTCACCAACATTCCCCTTGGAAGCAAATGTACAGGAGAGGACAGCACAAAGTTAACAAAATTGGTAAATAAAGAGGCAAACCAAAACCAATGTCAATTTTACTTCACCATTTAGTCAATATTAACCCCTAAGGCAAAGAACTACGGTTATTTTCTTTTGCCTAGTCTATTAACATCATTTTATGTTATGTTATGTTGAGATAACATAACCCACCTCCCGCGATCCTCCTCCCCTCCAAAAGCCCAACTCGGTGGACAGTGGGCAGCTCCCACCTGAAAACCAAAAACTCAACTCAACGCTCGCCCTCCCTTCAAAATACGGCGCACCATGTCAATGTGGGCAAGCTGCTGCCTGAGCCGCCCGCCTCTGCTGCTCACCCTGCCGTCCATGGCGAGCGGATCAGCTGTGTTCCCTCAGCTGCAGCCGGGCTGTGCTCTCGCCGGTAGCCGGCGCGCAACCGCGTGGTTCCTGTATCCATTCACCAGCCCCCGCTGCATCCCTCTCCTCTCCTCTCCTCTCCTCTCCAGCCAATGACTCACGGAGCTTCCTCCGACCCCCGGGCCGCAGAAAGCGACTCACACCACCGCACAGCCGCACTTCTCTCGCTCCCGTGACCGCGCCTCGGCCCGTTACCCCGGGCGCGCGCTTGGAGCCTTGCGCGCGTGCACGGCCACTAGCCTGCTCCTGACAACACTGCAGCACGTCCTCCAAGGCATTAACATTACCAGTCACCAGCAGACATTGAATTTGATTTGAAACATAAGAACAATGTTTATTTGGAAGCGAGAAAAAAAAACACAAATATACCAAAACTTGGCATATTTTAAAAAATCATCATGTGAATACTCAGCAGGTCAGGCAACATCTGTGGAGAGAGGCAGAGTTAACACTTCGGGTCAATGACCTTTCCGTTTATTTTCAGATATCCAGTATCTGCAGTTCATTAGAGAAACAAAGGACTACAGATGCTGGAATCTAGAGAAAAAAAAACAAGATGCTGGAGGCACTCAGCAGGTCAGGCAGCATCTGCGGAGAAAAGCAGATGGTCATCGTTTCAGTTCAGGACTGAAGGCAGGAAAAGGGGAAGCCCAATATATAGGAGGGGGAAAGCAGAGCAGTGATAGGTGGACAAAAGAGGGGAGGCGGGGTGGGCACAAGGTGGTGACAGGTAGATGCAGGTAAGAGATAGTGATAGGCAGGTGCGGGGGGGGGGGGGTGGGAGGAGGGGAGAGCAGATCCACCGGGGGATGGGTCAAAGGTAAGGAGGCAGGTGCTCCATGGGGGGAGGAGAGGAAAAGGAGAAAGAAAAAAATGGCGAGGAGAAAAAGAGAGGCTAGGAAAGAGAAGAAAAGAAGAGGCAAGGTGGGGTGGGGGTGTCGGTTTACTTAAATTGGGAGAATTCAGTGTTCATCCCATTAGGTTGTAAGGTCCCAAGATTGAAAATGAGATGTTGTTCCTCACTTCTGCATTTGGATTTCTCCCGGAATGCTGACCGTCTGCTCTTCTCCACGGTTGCTGCCTGACCTGCTGAGTTCTTCCCGCATCGTTTTTTTCTGCAGTTCATTGCCTTTCAAGGTTGGCACGTTACTTTATCTCAGCAGAGATTACTAATGAATATTCCCTTCATCATAACCACTGTTTCCACAACCACAGCATTGCTTGTCCAACCCCCACCCCACCCTAACCCCTCTTCCACTGGAAACCTTTTCCATGCCATTGTCACCTCCACATTCAATTGTTCCAATGACGTTGTATATAACCAGCCAATTTAAATTCTGCTTCCTTCAATCATTTTCCTACCAAATCCAGGGTACTTATCGCCTAGGTTTAAAACTCTGTATTAAAATACATTATGGCTCTGACCTTATAAATAATCAAATGAGTTGCTGGAGGAACTCAGAGGGTTGAGCAGCATCTGTGAAACCCTGCTTCAGGCCCAGATAATGCTCCATCTGCTGAGTTCCTCCTGCAGATTGTTTACCGATTCCAGCATCAGTAGTCTCCTGTGTCTCCATCCTGTCTCTAACCCCTCAAATCTCTTTGTACCAATTGTAAATGACACACATCCTAACACCTCTACTTGTCTTGGTTCCATTTCACTTAATGCCCATGGGAATCAAAAATAGATTATTCTCAAAGTGTTAAATACGCTAAAACCTTGTGCTTTTTTGGAGGAGAGAGTTCCCCAATTCTCTCCTGGTATGGCCTGGCTCAGATTTTAGGGTTATGTAATGGAACAAGTTCCGATCTGCCCTGTTAATTCCTAATCGCCTCAACCAAATCACTGCTACATGTTCTGCACTCCAGGGAAACAAGCCTTGTCATGAAAACTCATGATGTAATCTAGGAAGGCCAAATCCCTCTGCCATCACTGCTTCTAAAATGTCCTCCTTCTTCCGAAAGGGTGGTATTCCCTCTGCCGTAGTTGATGGAGCCCTCACATGTATTTCCTCCACTTTCCACATGTCTGTTCTGACCCATCCCTTCCTCTCCGGGCAGAACAGCATACAATTCCCTTGGTCCTCACCTTTCACCCCATCAGCCCCCGCATCCATCGCATCATCCTCCACTGCTTCCACCAGCTCTAACACGATCTCACCACCAGGCACGTCTTCCCCTCTCACCCACATTCTGGTTTCCATAGAGACTGCCCTCCTTGGGACTCCCTGGTCTGCTCATCCCTTCCCACCCACTCCTGTGACCTTCCCCTGCAACAGTAGGAGGTGTTACATCTGTCCTTTCACCTCCTTCCTCACCCACCATCCAGGGACCCAAACAGCCCATCCAGGTGAGGCAGAGGTTCACCTGCACCTCTTTCAACCTGGTCTACTGCATTCAGTGCTCAGGATGTGGCCTCCTCTACATTGGTGAAACAAAGTGTAGACCAGCCGACAATTTTGTGGAGCACCTGTGCTCTGTCCACACGGCCTCCTCGAGCTTCCAGTTGCCTGTCATATTAACTCTCCTTCCCACTCCCACACTGACCAGCGTGTCCTCAGCCTTCTCCATTGCAAGATAGGATAAATGCAACTGGAAGAACACCATCTCATGTTCTACTTGGGTAGCTTACAACCCAATGGTAAGAAAATTGCATTTTCTATTTTCGGGTAACCTGCACCTTCAATGCTCTTCTCTCACACACACTTGCCTCTTCACCTAGTTTTCTTCACCTTTTATTCATTCCTCCCATCCCCTTTCCCCCACAGGGTTCCAGCTGCCCTTCATCCCGTCCCTATCTGTCTCCACCTAGCACCTGGCAGCATCTATCCCACCCCACATCCCTCATACTGCTATGTACTGGCAATCTTTCCTCTTCCCTCTTGTCCTGATGCAGCCTGAAATGTCGACTTACACCTTTACAGATGCCGCATAGCCTGCTGAATTCTTCCAGCATTCTGTTTTTGTTTTAGCCCTAGTTCCAGCCTGGTATATCTGTAGGATACTCTTGCCAAGGCCAAGGTATCCTCCCTTAAGATGTTGGAGGAACTCAGTGGGTCGAGCAGCATCTGTGGGAGGAAATGAATTGTCGACGTTTTGGGTCAAAACCCTGCATTCCTGCAAGCCTATCCAAGTGCTTCTTAAATGATACTATTGTACCTGCCTCAATCACTTCCTCTGGCAGCTCGTTCCATATACTCACCACCCTCTGCATGAAAAAGTTGCCCCTCAGGTTCCTTTTTAATCTTTCCCCTCTCACCCTAAACCCATACCCCCTAGTTCTGGAATGCCTTTGTGTCTGTCTGTCTGTCGCTCTCTCTCTAGCACACATCTTTACAGCTTGTATATTTCACAGAGTATTTGTTCTCTCAGAGCATAATAGGATGCTACACTTTGATGCAATTTTCATCACATCATATTTTATTCATTTGGTGGCACAAGAGATTCTGCAGATGCTGGATGTATCTGGAGCAATACACAAAAAGTGCTGGAGGAACTCAGCAGTTTAGGCAGCATCCATGGAGGGAAATAAACAGTCGACGTTTCGGATTGAGATCCTTCATCAGGACTGGAAAGGAAGAGGGCAGAAGCCAGAATAAGAAGGTGGGGGGAGGGGGAGGAGCACACGTGGGCAGGGGATAGGCGAGTTCAGGTGAGAAGGGGAAGGTAGGTGGGTGGGAGTGGGGGAGGAAGATGTAATAAACTGAGAGCTGATAGGTAGAAGAGCCGAGGGCTGAAGAAGGAGGAATCCAGTAGGAGAGGGCAGTGGACCACAGAATAAAGGATGGGGGAGAGGAGAAGAGGAGATGGGCAGGTCATCAAGGCGGGGGAAGGGAGTCATGGGAATAAGGGAAGACAAATGAGTTGGGGTGGTGGGGGGGGGGGGGAAGAAAAAGAAGGGGAGGGGTTACCAGAAGTTAGAGAAATCGATGTTAAGGCCATTAGGTTGGAGACTCCCAAGGCGGAATATGAGGTGTTGTTCCTCCAAACTGCGCCTGGCCTCAACGTGGCAGTAGAGGAGGCCGTGGATAGACACATCAGTATGGGAATGGGATGTGGAATTGAAGTGGCTGGCCACTGGGAGGTCCTGGCTGTTGCGGCAGACAGAGCGAAGGTGCTCGACGAAGCGATCACCCAATCTGCATCAGGTCTCGTGGATGTACAGGAGGCCGCACCGGGAGCACCGGATGCAGTAAGTGACACCCTCAGACTCACAGGCAAAGTGCTGCCTCACCTGGAAGGATTGTTTGGGGCCCTGACTAGTGGTGAGGATGCAGGTGCAGGGACAGGTTGCAGGCATAAGTGCCAGAGGGGTTATCGGTGGGGAGGGATGAGTGGACAAGGGAGTCGCAGAGAGAGCGGTCCCTGTGGAAAGTGGAGAGGGGGGTGAGGGGAAGATGTGTCTGGAGGTGGCGGAAGTTGCGGAGAATGATGTGTTGGATACAGAGGCTCGTGGGGTGGTATTCATTTGGTGCATTCTTTCCATCCCTCTTAACAAGAAAAAATGTAATAGGCTTTACACTTCTTGCAAGATACCATCGCTCTGCTTGACTAAATGGAAACTGTTTCGATGCTGACAAATTTATATATTCCATCACTTTCCACAGAGTTGCCTCTAAGATGTCTTCCTTCTGCTTGAGGCGTGGCTTTCCCTCTACCATAGTTGACAGAATCCCGACTACATCTCATCTATTTCCCACACCTCTGCTTTCACTCCCTCTCCTCCTGAACAAAGCAAGGTTAGAATTCTCATGGTCCTCACTTTCCAACACGTCCCCACCCACCCTATGTCCCAGCTTTCAGTTTCAATGGATCATCTTTTACAATTTCCATCACCATCAATGAGATTCAACCACCAGAAACATCTTCCCCTTCCCATTCATTCTGAAGGGATCGTTCTCTTCATGACTCACTCCTGCACTTCCACCCCTACCAACCATTTCCCAGTTTTATGGCACTTTCCCATGCAAGCACAGGCGATGCAATGCCTGTCCTTTCATCTCTTCCCTTCCTAACATTCAGGGACACAAACAGCCCTTCTAGATGAGGTGGCGATCCTATTGCACTTCTCCCGTTCATTGGAGAAACTAAATGCAAATTGGGTGACACTTTGCAGAGCACTTGCATTCAATCATCAGGGGTGATCCTGAGCTTCCTGTTCCCTGCTACTTCAATTCTCCATGCCACTCTCCCTCTAAGCTAGTTGTTTGTGACCTCCTGCATTGTGAAAATGAGCAGCATTGTAAGCTTGAGAAACAGTACCTCATCTTTCAACTCAAAATCCAATTATACAATTTCACGTAACTCATTTCCTTTGTATCAGAAATGGCCAATCCAACAGTGATATTGGCTCAGTTTTTCTCTCTCTGTCAACACAGCCTGACCCTGCTGGGCATGTCATAGAATCATAGAATCATAGAACAGTACAGCATGATACAGGCCATTCGGCCCACAATGTTGTGCCGACCTTTAAACCTCGCCTAAGACTATCTAACCCCTTCCTCCCACATATCCCTCTATTTTAAATTCCTCCATATGCTTATCTAGCAATCTCTTGAATTTGACCAATGCACCTGCCTCCACCACCGCCCCCGGCAGCGCATTCCATGCCCCAACCACTGTCTGGGTAAAAAACCTCCCTCTGATATCTCCCTTGAACATCCCACCCATTATTTTAAAGCCATGCCCTGTGTCCCACAGCTCTGTATTTCACAACTGTTACATTCTTTTCTTTTGTGTGGCTTCACTCAGACAGCTTTTATGATCTTTCTTCAGATTCTCTTTCTCAACCTGTCCCCATTTACCCGTCAGTCAGATGGTCTCCTTTAAAACTTATCCCCGTGATAACCATGGCCTCACATTATTAGACATTTTCACTTTGTCCTACCACTTCCTCCCCCACCAACTCAGCAACTTAAAACTAATTTACTTTCTCTCTTTCCCAGTTCTGATGAAGGATCTTTGACCTGAAAAAATAACCTTGTTTCTATTTCAACAGATGCTGCCTGACCTGTTGAGCATTTCCAGCATTTTCTGCTTTCATGTTAGATTTCCAGCATCTGCAGCTTTTAATTTTCTTATAACATTACAGTCCCGTTTCAACAGATGTACCAGTAATTGAATAATCATTCAGTGAACCTCCACGGACGTACAGACAGTCACCTTGATACCATCGACAGGAGACCAGTTTGTTGGCATTTGGAAGGCTGGCAAAACCACTCTTTAAAGGTGAAGAAATGTTATAGAAGATAGGATCAGAACCAATAAATGTGGTTCTGGTGTTATTTTCCCAGCTTGTTCTGTCCACATATTATAGAACATAGAACATAGAACATAGAAAAACTACAGCACAATTCAGGCCCTTCGGCCCACAAAGCTGTGCCGAACATGTCCCTACCCTAGAAATTACTAGGCTTACCCATAGCCCTCTATTTTACTCAGCTCCATGTACCTATCTAACAGTCTCTTGAAAGACCCTATCGTATCCACCTCCACCATCGTTTCCGGCAGCCCGTTCCACGCACTCACTGAGTAAAAAACTTACCCCTGACATCTCCACTATATCTATTCCCCAGCACCTTAAACCTATGTCCTCTTGTGGCCACCAATTCAGCCCTGGGGAATTATGGAGGGTACTTCCTACCCAAGTTTTAGCCTGTTAATTATTATCAATGTTTGTTATTGTACGAATACAGTCAAATTGTGTTCTTTTACAATGGCAAAAACTTATTTTTTTTAATAACTTCAAAGTTCAAATAAAATAGAAAAGAGAGACATTTGACACAAACACATTAGCCACATACCAGAAACAAACAGTCACAATCGTTTTTGTGGCTCCATTTCTTGGAGGTGACTGAAATAACATTCATACCATTGAAGCAGTGAAGGCAATCAAGTGAGTGACTGCAGTAAATTATTTACTTTGAGATTACTTGGCATTCAGTGACTAGTCAAGAACCGGGCAAAAATATATAAATTTAAATGAAGTGAACTTCGCTGGAATGAGGGATGAGATAAAAGGGAATAGGAGAGATGTACTGCAGAAGAATAGCACAGTACATTGGCAACTACGTTGGTGAACTTGGAAAAGTAAATGAAAAGGTAAATATGGATAATGAGTCAGAATGGACAAATGAAGCAACTAAAGTAGAAATCAGAAACTATAAAAGCTGCAAAGTTGGGAAATGGTGAAATAATATAGAAATAGCTTAAAGTAGATTATGAAAGAATAAATTGGAGGTGCAAACCTTTGACCATGGAAAATGTTTAAGATAGTCCAAAAGCATTTTACTAGTCACCCTTCAGAGTTAAAGTGGAACTTAAAATTCTAAAGACACAAGAGGCACGGAACATTATATTAGAAGCTATAACCTCTTTCTGTGTTCAGAATTCTGTACAAGTGTCATAACACAATTTCCAGGACCTGCAGTGTCCTTATTTGAGAAAGAAATGATGAATCCAAGCACGATTATTCTCTTCCTCGCTCAGATCGAGTTTGTTGTTGAAGTTTGCTGGCCAAGCTGCATTGTTACACTTTACAGGGGGTTCCTGATACTGGCTGTTGACATCAGCTTTACGCTCTTTCCTGCACCAATGGACAGCCTGGCTCCAGAAGATTTGTTTGAGCCTTCCTCAAGAGATTTACAGCAACAGGTTTTTTTAAAAGATGTATTCACATTGTGAAACTTATTTGAGATGGAACTCCATCTTCTAGGGAGGGATAAGGTCAGAAGCTGGCAGAGGGCTCTATTTCCCATTATGTTTTTCTGTCTCCCTCAGCACTGGGGCACTTCCTCTGCCAGTCTTTCAGGCCACACCCTAGGACAATGCCTAGTGGGAACTTCTCCAGACATTGTTTTCATATCTGCAGGTTAACATTCAACATGTAGAGAAGAACCAGTTTGGAAACTTCAAGTCTTTAGCTGCTTGACCTCAAATATTGCTCTCATAACTCGGATAATTTAAACAAACTCTCCCATTCTTAATATGTGAATTACAAAGGGTCAGACATGGGACAAAAATAACGAATTGCATCTGGCACAGTCTTACTGCCTTAAATGAACTTTATGCTTCACTCTTTTAAGGAAAACTTAAATGGACAAAGGCAGATATTTGCAGTTCCCTGGGCTTCAGTGAGTTCTAAAACTAGAGTCGGAAGGAAGAAAGGAGAGGGAAAGGAAGACCAAGAGAAAGGAAGAGAGGAAAAGAGAAAGAATGAGAGAACAATGGAAATGATGTGGGGTAGGAAAGGGGGAGGGAGGAATAGAGACCAAACAAGTGATAAAATGCAGGGGTGATAGAGCAAAAAAGGAGAGCCAAGAGATGGTGGAAGGAAAAAATAAGTCGTGGGAGCAGATCAGAGAGCGGCGAGGGAAAATTGAGAGAGACGCGGAGAGAAAGAGAGGGTGGAGGGAAATGTACAAAGGTCGTGGAAAGAGAAGGTGTCTAATAATTCCAGCAATTAGGGTTCTCCATGTGTGGCCCTGGAAGGCTTGAGATATCAGCATGTTGCTGTACGATCACAGAAAAGGCCAGTCACAGCGAACAAGAATCAGATCTGGCTCTTCGGATGCTGCCATATCCCAAATGTTGCTTCAGTAATGGGAGGGGCATATTCAATAACTTTATCATATGAAAAGGACACAAATGGAAAGGAAAAGACTTAAACCTGAGCCAATGTTCAGAATATTTTTAAATCCAACTTCCATCTGCTTCTGATTAATAATCATTAATAACGATTAACTGATGATCTACTCAGAAGCAAATGACTGGTGTCAATCTTCACCCTGACCAATGATGGAACCTTGTCAAAAATTTCAGGAAGTGTTTGGTCCAGGGACTGGGAGTGATGGAGAATTTATACGAAGAGGTGCAGAAGGAACAAATGAATAATGAGGATGCATTTTTAAAAACAGTATAAACTGAAATGTGGGTTTACATGAATTTATGACATAAATAACATATACCACAGTCCTATACATAACACCCCAGATTTCACAGCAGAAATAATGGTGTCAACCTACATAACTCAGAACAATAAATGAGTTGGTTTAACTAAACTGGTGCAACCTGGAAAAAAGAAAGCTACCATCCCAAAAACCGGGAAGTAGTTCTGGCTACCAATAAAGCCTTCAAAATGGCCACTGCTTCAAGGGAACTAATAAATTATTTTTAAATGACATTGTATTTCAGGGTTTCCATCAGTGTTTTGAGTACGTGCTAGATTTTAATGTTATCTGTAGCTCAACGGATAACACTCTCACCTTATTGGGGAGATGGAAATCAGCTGGTATGGGCATAACAGTAAGAAAGTGGCCTATGTAATAAATGGATTAAATCAGCAATGTTAGTGGTACAATTGTACTGATAAGAAATTTAAGTTATTTTCACCCTGCCTCAGGGGGTCACAAGGTCAAACCCTAACCCAGATACATGGCTAGCCCAAAACCTCAGTGTGATATTGAGAGGGTACTGCACTGTTGTATACAACCAGATAATGTCTCTCACGCTGACAGTTTAGTCTTTAGGTGGCAATGTACGGCTACCTCAGGTGAAAGGCAAAGTACCCCGGATGATCTTTGAAAAAGGGTGGTCTGGCAAACATTTATTCCTCAAAAAATATTTTGAACATATTATTTGGTCTCGTAAATCATTGCTGTCTGTGTGACTTTACTGCATGGTTCATGTTCAAACAATTTTAAGTTGACTACTGAGGAAAGCAAGGGATATTATTGTTGTGGAATGGAAGGCTTCTCCTTTTAGCTGCAGGTATATCAGTGAATGGTACTTTTTATAATAAGTTATAACTCCAGTCAATAAGGATAATTCTGTGGTGTGGGCCTGACCTATTAGTAATTAGGTCAAAAGTACATTGAGGGGATTTCCCTGTTGCTATTTCACAAACCATTAGGCACTTGGCCAAGAAAATATTATTAGAACCAACCTCACCAATCTTCATCTCAGAAGACCAAACACTTGCAGAATTTTACCTGTTCACCTGATGAACCAAATACACAAAAAAAGGGAAAAGACTGATATTGGTACATCCCGTTTTGTAAACCCAGGTTTTCCCAAATTATTTCACAACAATGGCAGACTTTTGAAGTATAATCACAATCATAATGTAGGAAATATGACAAATAATTCATGCACAAAAAGATCCAATATTTAGCATAACCAACTGAAAATAAAACTAGGAACCATTGATTTGGTAAGCATTTATTTCTTTTAAAAAAGGATTGAACTGTAATGAGAAGCAAAATAATGAATTGAAAAATCAGCAAACACTGATTTCCCTGATCTAAGACATTATGATGCCACCTTGAACAGTCTGAAGAGGTTTGATACATGTGAACTATACAAAGCTAAAGTCTTTGCATTTATTTAGTTCTTTTGACAACATCAAGTTATCGTCAAATCACTGTCAAATTACTGGTTGCACATTTCACAAACAACTTCAGACAAATGTGCATTTTGGGAAGCCAATCCAGGCCAGGACATACACAGTGAATGGCAGGACCCCGGCCAGTGTTACTGAACAGCAAGACCTTGAGGTACAAGTATATAGTTCCCTGAAAGTGGCAACACAGGTGGACTGAATGGGGGAGAAACCAAATGATATGCTTGCTGAGGTATTGAGAGGAGTTGGGAAGTGGTTTGGTACATTTGCTTCCTCAATTTGCATGACAATTCACAATACCATTCATTAATATAAAAGGGACCTTAACGTACAAGTCCAAGGGTTCCTGAAGGTGGCAGCACAGGCAGAAAAGATGGTGAAGAAACATATGGGACACTTGCCTTAATTAGACGGGACATAGAATATGACAGGGAGGTTATGGTACAACTTTACAAAACATTGGTTAGGCCACGGCTGGAATACTGTGTACTGTTTTGGTCACACTATAGGAAGGACATATTTGCACAGGAGAGAGCGCAGAGGAGATTCATCAGGATGTTGCCTAAGGTGGAATGTTTCATTTATAAGGAGTGACAGGATAGGCTGTGTTTGTTTTCCCTGGAGTGGAGGAAACTGAGGGAGAAACAAATGTAATGTATGCAACATTAATAGGGGCATAAATAGCATAGATAACAGGAAACTTTTCCCCATAGCAGAGATATCTGAAACTAGACAGCATAGGCTTAGGCTAAGAGGAAAACTCTTGAGGAAAAGACTTGGGGAAGGATGTTTTCACCTAGAGGGTGGTTAAAATTCAGAATGCACTGCCTGAGGAGGCAGAAACTCTCGCAGCATTTGAGAAGTATCTAGATAAGCACCGTAGAAGGCTATAGACCAAGTGCGGGTAAATGGTATTAGTATAGACAGGTAGTTGATGGTTGGCATGGACATGATGGGCTACAGTTTCTGAGCTGTATGATTCCTGCTCTACAAACAACATAATTTCAGGAAAGGAGAAAGCTAGATATTACCTAAGCATAGTTTAAAGATTCCAAAAAAAATAAGATTAAGCATGATATGAAGTGTGTTATTTCTTCGGCATGAGACTTATTTCTTGTCCAATATGTCCATCATGCACCAGAAAAATACTTCATAATTGTGCTGTCAAGGAAGTGGTGAATGAGAAAAATAATTCTAAGTAAAACATAATGAAGAATTACTGATGCCTGGTGTTGCCTTCCTGGTTTATTGTTGACAGGCCATCTAGCCCATAACTCTGGTAATCAGATACCTGGAGATGGCAGCTCTTCCAGAAGCTACACTACAGCTCTGAAGTCCTTTGGGACTTCCTCATGCGGAGACCATTTTCTATGCCCTTGTTACCTCTATTGACTACTGTAATGCTCTTCCAGATGGACTCCCATCATCCACTCACTGTAAACCTGAGCACACCTAATAATGCTGCCCATGTATGAATTCATGCCGAGATCACCCATCACTCCTTTGCTGTTAATCTGCATTGACTCTGCATCAGTGTAGATTCCCCAGTTTCCTTCAGCTTTTCCTCTTGGGCATTCCCAATTTAACTGCTCCACCACAACCATCTCCTTAGCCACTGACAGCTTAAAATGCTATAAAGTGTGGACCTTAGGGTACAAGTACATAGTTCCCTTCCTAAACCCTGGTCTCGCCACCTCTCATTCCTCCTTTAAATCTGTTAATTCTCAAACTTTCAGTCACCTGTTCTAAATGCTCCTGAAGTGGCTCAGTGTGAATCTTTGTCTTCATCTTTTTGGGGGAGTTTCATTACATAAAAACAGTTGGTCTTCCTGTTTCCTTGATGTTATCAAAGGAACTATACAAATGCAAAGTCTTTGCATTTGTATAGTTCTTTTGACAACATCAAGTTATCGTCAAATCACTGTCAAATTACTGGTTGCACATTTCACAAACAACTTCAGACAAATGTGCATTTTGGGAAGCCAATCCAGGCCAGGACATACACAGTGAATGGCAGGACCCTGGGCAGTGTTACTGAACAGCAAGACCTTGGGGTACAAGTATATAGTTCCCTGAAAGTGGCAACACAGGTGAACTGAATGGGGGAGAAACCAAATGATATGCTTGCTGAGGTATTGAGAGGAGTTAGGATGTTATGTCACAGTTGTATAGATCGTTGGTTCAGCCACACTTGAAGTATTGTGTGCTGTTCTGGTCACCACGCTATAGGAAAGATGTGATTAAGCTGGAGAGGGTGCAGAGAAGATTCACAGGAATGTTGCCAGGACTGGAGGGCTTTGGATAGGCCAGGGCTGTTTATCCTGGATCAAAGGAGGCTGAGGACTGATCTTGTGGAGGTTCATAAAATTATGAGGGGCATTGTTGTAGATTTTTTCCCAAGGTAGTGGAGTCTAAGACTAGAGGGCATAAGTTTAAGGTGAGGGGGAAAGTTTTAAAGGGGATCTGAGGTGACACTTTTTCACACAGAGGGTGGTGGGTATATGGAACAGGCTGCCAGAGGGGGAGGTAGAGGCAGGTATGGACAGACACATGGATAGGAAAGGTTTATAGTGATATGGGCTAAACACAACCAAACAGGATTATCATTCTCAGGCATCTTGGTTGGCATGGATGCATTGTGCTGAAGGGCCTGTTTCCATGTTATATAACTGTGAATCTACTCATCTATGAAATTGCTGCCAGAATTCTGCTGCATTCTGGTAAAATACAGCTTTAAAAATGGACTTTATATTTGCATGTTTGCACAGGTGCAGTTAGGGAGTCTTTTTTTTGTTCATCTGTTTTGAGAAGGGGGAAGTTACAAGACAGAAAGAACCAAAAGTGTATGTTGAAAGGATAAAATGAAGAAGTTTCAGAGAAAGCTCCTGAGAAGCATAAACAGCAGCAAGGAGCCTTTCCCCGCGGTCTCAGCACAATTTGTGCTGATTGTGGAGGAAGACTCATAGGGAGCACAAAAGATTGACGGCTCTGAATAGCAGTTTGGATTGAAGATCTTGTTAAAGTTACTTACCATTTGTGTCTGCTTGAATGAGCAACACATCATGATGCTCAGTTTGCAGCTTCAAAGACGTGCCTTCTCCACATCACTTCAGATCACTACACAATGAACTGCGCAGCATCCTGTCAGTACAACCACGGTGTTTAACAGTCTGCGAGGAAGAGATTTTACTGGAGCAGGGATCTCCTGGTGTACCTTCCAACTTATTTATTCTTGCAAATAAGCCTTTAGCAATTTTTGCCCACAACATTGCTGCAAGCTGATAGCAATGTGTTAGGGACAATCAAGCAATTGGGATCTTGATTAATGAACAGGCTCTCTTGTATCAGTGAGATTAAAGCATTGAAAAATAAACAGTGGAAGGAGTAAAAAGTGTGGGTGAATTCAATGCCAAAAGAGGGGTTCTGCACTAACGATGAGGAGGAAACCCAGGGTTGCACCAGTTACTAGCTGCCAACATGCACTGATCGGAAGGGAGATAGATGGAACATGTCCCCCCTCCCACCAATGCACCTCAACCACTCCATGCTCTGAGAAGCAGGGTGCTCCAGATTCTCACAGACACACAGCACGGAAGCAGACCCTTTGGCCCATCAAGCCCACACCTACTATCAACCACCCATTTTACACTCACCACTCACTGAATGTTTCTCCTGAATTCACAACTGGATTTATTGCCGATTTTTTCATTATGTCTCAAACCACAGCCACCTCTGGGCGAAAACCTTCTGCCTTACTTTCCTTCTTACTCTTCACCCCTTCATTCTAAATTTGTTTCTCTGCTACCTGATCCCTTCCTCCAAATGAACAATTCATCCAGAATTAAATTTCCTTCATAGTGCTGAACACACAGATCTGACTCCAATTTTGAAATAATCCACCCGAGGTTCCTCAACCATCAGAAATAATTTTCTGCTATCTGCTCTTTCAGTTTCCCTTAATGTTTTGAAAACTTCAAACAAATCTCCCTTTACTCTGCTAAATTTCAGGGATGAGCTCTAGTTTGTGTAACCTCCCACTGATTATACCTGGGAACACTCTGTGTTTGACTTGGACCCACTGGTAATTTGTGGGAACTTTTGCTGGGAGTTGCACGTGAGACCTTTCAGATTGTAAGCTGCAGGAGTCAATTACAACATGCACTGCTGCACAGTGTTGGCTGCACACACAGCAGTTGAGCTCTGTGGCCTCTGGATCAGAAAGGCATGGATTCTGGTATGTCTGGAGGTGGTGGTGGAAGCAGATATGATAGTGATGTTTAAGAGGCTTTTAGCTAGGCACATGAATATGCAGGGAATGGACGGATATGGATCATGTGCAGGCAGAAGAGATTAGTTTAATTTGGCATCATGTTCGGCACAGACATCGTGGGCCAAAGGACCTGTTCCTGTGCTGCACTGTTCTATGTTCTGTGTTCTAAGTGCAGGTTCTCAGGAAACTTGGAATTTTCTCTGGGAATCTGAGGGCCTGAGTAATTTTAACAGATTATGGGAAACTCTAAGTAAAGCCCAGAGACTTCCCTGGTATACAGCAGGACTGGGGGAATGCACTCTGTCTCCAGCCCACACAAGCACACAAAGGCTTGGGAATCTCAGGCCACAGGCTCCAATATACACCTGCTGATGAGAGGCTGACATGCACCAATAGGAACCAATTCTTCAAAGATGTTTAATCATTAGAAATATTGCATAACGGTTGAATTTAATATTGATTTCCACTGTAGTGCTTAACTCACTGACAACAAGGTCACCCCAAAACCTGCTGTTTTCCAAAGAAGTCAAAACCTTCCCTCATTACACAGTTTATTCTAAAATGTTCTATGGTTGATAAGGTGATGGTTTATCTTTGGTTAACTTTCTTTCCTTATTTTCTCCAAGGCACTGCTTCAGGCTGGAAGGCCATATGCAGCATCCCTCCTTCAGCAGGTGCCCATGGAGAGCTCAGCTGAAACATGCTGCCAACCTTGTGAACTGCAGGGGTCATCAGAGTCTGGCCCAATCCTGCCCTTAACTCACGTCCAGACTAACTAACCTTCCAGCAAAGGTAAATGTGTGGGAGAGGAGGGCAACCCATGGTACATAACTCCCTCCTTACCTCAGTGATGAAGGACTGTAGGCTCCTGCCAATCCCTTGACTGCAATTTTACCAAGGATTCAAGACAATGGAAAGAAATCTCTCCTTATGACCATGTTCCAGAGGGACCCTGAGCAACTCTTTCAAACTTTAAGCAGCAAGATAAATTTTGGCCAGTCTATCTTTGAATGTTGAGAACAGTCAAACTATTTATTAGATTCCAGCCCATAACTCAGTCCTGAGTGTCAATCACGGCCTGTGTGGGGAAGTACGCGAGCATCCTTTATCTGTAAAAACTGAGTCTATTGCTTCAGTGACCTTTTCATCCCACACGTCAGAACCACTATAAATTTATCTTGTTGAACTGTGCTACACAATGTGACATTTTGCATGGTATTCCAGCACGGTATTGATCCATTGTGAAATTGAGGATCTCAGCACTGGAGGGTTCAGGCTTTCATATTCCATCTGTTCACTCTGGGAGGGATTAAAAATTCCACAGTGAACATTTAATGGCTCTTCTAAAACTACTGCTGCAGTTACTCAGACAGATGGTATCCTGCTTATATTTGGCCTACTTTACCAGTCAATTCTGAAGCAGCCACAATCTGTTTGTGTTTGTTAAAGCAACAGCATTTCTTTATGCCAGTTCATTTGAAGGTTGGAGGGATTCATTCCACCACAGCACAGGGATGTCTACAGTGTATTAAATTTTAAACAATTGTAAATAAATTAGTTATGTTCATAGAGGTTACTGGAGTCAGGTGGTTTTTCTGTTGACCAGAATGTTCTCTTGGTCTCCATGACAAATAAAGCATTTACAGCATCAGTGCATCTATCGACTCTCTGGTTTTGGCCATATACAGTGATGAAGGGTCATTGACTTGAAGCGTTAACTCTGTTTCTTTCTCCACAGATGCTGCCTGACCTGCCAAGTAACCCCAGCATTTTCTGTTTTTATTTCACCTGCCGTTCATCCTCAGCTTGGGAGGTCCCACTCAGAGCACTGATTCCCAACCCAGACCTTCGCTTTAATCCATTCCAGATATTGCCACTCACTCCCGTAGCACTGCAACTCATTCCACTTGACAGCACTGCACTGCCCACTCAGCCTTAGATCGGACATTGCAGCTTGCTCCCTCCTGACTACACACACAAAAGCTGAATTCAGAGTGGTTGTGTTTTCAGTCTGGCAACAATGTCAGGACCTTCTGATAGCTCAGTCACCAGGACACTAATCTTGTTAGAGACACAAGAGATGCAGATGCAGGATTCAGAGTGGTTAAGCTATTGGATTAGTAGCTAGAGTCCTACACTAGTGATCCAGAGGATCGTTCAAATCCCACCATTGCAGATGGGGAATTGAAATTAAAAGCTGCTATCAGTAATGTTGGCCATGATACCACAAGATCCTTCAAAAAAGACAACAAAATCTGGCATTCTTACACTGGACCCCATGAATATGGTTCCCTCTTGTAAGAAACATGATTAGAAAGCATAGGCCTGTAATTAATAGAACTTAGAAAGTTATCAGAGGTCTGTTAAGAGTTTGCGACTGGTGCAGAAACCGGTCCCCTTTAGACAATTCCACACACAGGAGGTGACAACCAGAATATGCCTATTTTAGCAACATCAGCATGTTATTGAATATATTCCAGGCAGACATTTAAATTTCAAGGGAGTCAAGGGGTATAGCGAGAGGGGTATAGCAAGAAAGCGGGTCGAGACTAAGAGTGAATCAGCCAATGTTATTGAATGGTGAAGCAGGCTCACAGGGCTGATGGGTCTACTCCTGCTCCTGTTTCTTCTGTCCTTGTGGCCTTCTGGTGATACAAAAGTTATCAGCAGGAAGTTAGGCCTGTAAACGGGTCGCACTGAAGCATGCTTTAGCTTGATAAAGGGCTGAGGATGGTGCTGCTTAAGCCCTCATGATTGCCCTTCGGATATCCTTCTCCCCCACACCCCGGCCACAGATGCTGGTCGACCCACTGAGTTCCTCCAGCAGATTCTTTTTTGCTTCAGATTCCAGCATCTGCAGTGTCTTGTGTCTCTAATAAGATTAGTGTCCTGGTTACTGGGCAATCAGGTCCATCCTGCTCCTTGTTGTTTCACAATTGGATAGGCGGGGGCTGCAATTAAATCAGTGATTGATTTGGGGGAGGAGTGATGGGTGGGGCGGGGGGAGGGAGTTTCCTGCCCCTAAAATCAACTATACGAGTAGGTAGCACAGAGTAGAATCAAGCACAGTGCCCATCAAACTCTTCGAGGTGGAACTAGTAGCAGCCTTGGCTTAACACCACGATCATTTGGGAAGATAACAAAACAGAAGGTCCTGACATTGCTGCCAGACCTGAACACATAACCACACTGCTGCTTTTTCTCCTGCCCAACCTGACCAGCATCAATTACAAGTCATACGTTTGTCCTGTGTGCCTTGCGTGATTATGTTTTGCAATGATTGAAGAGGAGCTGTCGTTTCTTTATGAACATATACTCTATTCCTGAACCCTCTGGGGAACTTACAATGTTGGAAAAGGGTTAAAATCCTACACTTCACAAGATCACAAGATCACAAGACAAGGGAGCAGAAGTAGGCCATTCGGCCCATCAAGTCTGTTCCAAGGGAAAAAAGAAAAAGAAATGAGAAATGGGGGGGAAGGAAAAAAAAACTATTCTAATCCCAATTTCCGGCCTTATCCCCATATCCCTTGATACCCCGACTGTTTAGATATCTATCTATCTCTTCCTTAAACGCCCCCAATGATCTGGCCTCCACTACTGTACCTGGCAAAGAATTCCACAAATTAACCACCCTCTGGCTAAAGAAATTTCTCCTCATCTCTGTTTTGAAACTGTACCCTCTAATTCTAAGATTGTGCCCTCTGGTCCTGGACTCACCCACCAAGGGAAACAGCCTAGCCACATCTACTCTGTCCAGTCCTTTCAACATTTTAAATATCTCTATGAGGTCCCCTCTCATTCTTCTGTACTCCAGTGAGTACAGTCCAAGAGCCAACAAACGCTCATCATACGTAAGCCCTTTCATTCCGGGAATCATCCTCGTAAATCTCCTCCGAACCCTCTCCAACATCAGCACATCCTTCCTAAGATATGGGGCCCAAAACTGTGCACAGTACTCCAAATGAGGCCTCACTAGTGCCCCGTAGAGCCTCATCAACAATTCCTTACTTTTATACACTATACCTCTTGAAATGAATGCCAACATAACATTCGCTTTCTTTACCACTGATCCAACCTGGTGGTTAACATTTAAGGTATCCTGCATGAGTACCCCCAAGTCCCTTTGTACTTCTATACTTTGAATTTTCTCTCCTAGATAATAATCTGCCCGTTTATTTCTGTTTCCAAAGTGTACAACTGCACATTTCTCAACATTGAATCTTATCTGCCATTTCCTTGCCCATTCTCCTATACTATCTAGGTTTCTCTGCAAACTTCCTGTCTCCTCAATACTCCCTACTCCTCCACCTATCTTGGTGTCATCTGCAAACTTAGCCACAAAACCATTTACTCCGTCATCCAAATCATTAATGTACAAGGTAAAAAGAAGTGGCCCCAACACCGACCCCTGCGGAACTCCACTAGTAACCGGTAGCCAACCAGAACGAGATCCTTTTATTTCCACCCTTTGCTTCCTGCCAACCAGCCAATGCTCCACCCATTCTGTTATCCTACCTGTAATTCCATGACCTCTCATCTTATTAATCAGTGTCTTATGCGGCACCTTGTCGAAGGCCTTTTGAAAGTCTAAATACACAACATCTACCGCCTCTCCCTTATCCACCCTACCTGTGATTTCTTCAAAAAACTCCAATAGGTTGGTCAGGCAGGATCTTCCCTTCACGAAACCATGTTGGCTAGGACCTATCTTGCCTTGCACCTCTAGGTATTCCATAACCTCATCCTTGAGGATAGATTCCAATAACTTTCCCGCCACCGATGTCAGACTAATAGGTCTGTAATATCCTTTATGCTGCCTCCCACCTTTCTTATACAGTGGAACTACATTTGCGACCCTCCAGTCCTCCGGAACCATGCCAGAGTCTATCGGTTCCTGGAAAACTATCACCAATGCCTCCGCTATCTCTAAAGCCACCTCCTTCAGAACCCGGGGATGCACCTCATCCGGCCGGGAGACTTATCAGTCTTTAGCCCATTTAGTTTTCCTAGCACCTTCTCTCTAGTAATCTTAACTGAACTCAGTTCCATTTCGTGAGACTCCTGACTAACCGGCACACTGTTGATGTCCTCCACAGTGAAGACCGATGCAAAATAATCATTCAGTTCCTCTGCCATCTCTTTATCATCCATTATAATATCTCCTGCACCGTTATCAATTGGTCCTATATCAATCCGTGTCTGTCTTTTACTCCTTATATATTTAAAAAAACTCTTAGTATCCTTTCAAATGTTATCCGCCAACTTCCTTTCATAATTCATCTTTTCTTTCCTAACAACCTTCTTAGTTTCTTTCTGCAGGTTTTTAAAAGTTTCCCAGTCTTCTGTTTTCCCACTAATTTTTGCTTCCTTGTACGGCCTCCTTTTTGCTTTTATTTTAGCCTTCACCTTTCTTGTTATCCACATTTGTGCCTTTTTTCCATTCAAAACCTTCTTTTTTCTTGGAATATATCTATCCTGCACTTTCCTTATTTCTTGTAGAAATTCCTTCAATTTCTCCTCTGCCGTCCCTCCAGCTAGCTTACTCTTCCAATCAATTTGGGCCGACTCATCTCTCATACCCTTGTAATTTCCTTTGTTCCACTGAAATATCGATATACCAGTTATCAGCTTCTCCTTCTCAAACTTGAAACTGAAACTTCTAACTGCTGCTTCAGCTCAGTGACACATTGTGGAGCAACACGATCGTCAGAAGTTCTTGTTCTCGTCAGGTGAGGGTCTCCATGTCTCCACTAAGGTGCTGCCTCAGGTATATCTCTTTGATGATACTTATATCCCTAGGATGTTTATCTTTCGTTCAGCATCAATTATTGCTTGGTAACCCTTCTGTGAAATGCTGGGGACACAGTGAATGCAAGTAGTTACTCCTGGAGTGAGGCTCCATCTGCTGGACACATTACCTGAAGCCCACATTAGTGGCTCCTAATCTCCACCTTCAATACTGCAGTCATCCTTCAAAAGGATTTGTTAACTGTAGGCACCAAGGTACAAGATGTGGTCTCCTGAGATGCACGTCTGAGGAATGGACTTCCATAGCTGAGCACTCTCTACAAGCACAGACAACAGGACACCCTCATCCATTAAAACCCAAACCTGACTGCCCCACAGATGCCAAAACTTATTGCCCCCAGGAATTCCAAAGGTTACCATCCTCATGCTAGGGACCCCAAATCTCACTGCCCTGCAAACCCACTGTCCCTCAGACCCCAGACTCACTGCTGCAAGCGTTTCCCAAAGCTCACAGCCTCTGGACCCCTCAAAACTCACTGCTCCTCTAACCCCAAAACACACCACCACTCAGAATGCAAAATTCATTGCTCCCCAGAGACCCCAAACACACACTCCCCCAGACATCCTCAAACTTTGCCCCACAGACCCCAAACTCATTCCCCTGCCAACCCCCAAAGTTCTTCGCCCTTCAGTTCCCAAAAGAGTGCTATTTCCTCAGGCCCTGAACTCACTGCCCCAGAGACTCCAAAACACATTGTCTCGCACATCCTAGAACTCACTGCCCCAGAGACTCCAAACACAGGCCCACGGTCCCAAAGTATACTGTCCTGTAGACGTCCAATCACACTTCCTCAATTCCAAACTTACTGTCCTTCAGCCCCCACCTCTCACAGTCCCCACATCTCACTGACCCTCAGACTCCACATCTCACTGGCCCTCAGTTCCCAAAACTTACTGCTCCTCAGGTCACAAGCCAAAAATATTTAGCAGTGTACATGGTACATGTCCACTACAATATAATAAATGTCCTTACAATTACAACAGAGATGTAATCACAATTTTGAAGCATATTCAGACACCAATTATAAATAGAGTAAAGACCAGCACTGGTGATTGGTGAAGTGACGGCTAATGTTGAACAAAGCTGCTCCCAGTGTTCCAAATACCTTTATGGTGTGGACTTCCCCTTTTCCAATATTGGTTGCTCACGGACATTTAGGGTCCAGTTCTGTGATGCCATCAACCTTAGCAAGCAGCTAACTTGACAGAGGATTTCTCACAGACAGCAAACCAGGAAGTGAAAAGCTAACTTTCTAAGTACACAAAATAAAGATAGAAATACACAGATGAGATTAAGGTAGAAACTGAAATATCAAAAATAAATTTATCAAAGAGTATTTCAAAAATATATTATACTCCTAAATACTCCCATGAAGGAATTACAATCCACACTCATAAATTACAATTTTTGGACAAATTATTTGTGAAGCAATGATTGTGATTTGGTACACCTTGAAAAATTCACATAGAGCAATAACGCATAACAGGAATTTTATCCAGGGTGTGATGTAGACTGAACCTCCACATTTGGTGGGAAGTAAGCTTCACGACTCTCTTTATTTAAATGTTTAACATTTTCTTCTGTTCTCCCTCATGTGTATATCTACCTTGCCCTTTTAGTCCTTATTACTGCCAGATTTCTGACTTTGCTTGCTGTGGCCTTTAGCTTGAAACTCTCCAATATATTCCCTTTCTTTGGTGCATTGATTGTGTTCTATGTTTTTAGATTCTGGGCAGTTTTCGCTCCCTCCAACCTCCCCTACATCCTCATTTTACTTTTAACCCATGGCCTCATCATTCCACATCAAACAATCTTACATCAGGCCTCATTTTCAGAAAAATGAGAGGAAATAAAAAGGCAGCCACAGATCAATAGCCTCCACAAAGACACAGCTTTATTTAAATAAAGGAGACCTTGATTACACAGATATGTCATTGTTGTATATGCCACAGGTCACTTTCAAAGCATAAATACACCTTTAGCATCAGATTTAATTTATTTCACCATGAGTATCATATACACAGATTTCAAATCATATGCCTGTATACCAGATATTTACTGTATTAATATACACCATCACGGTTTCATTTAAACTAAAACTCTACACAAAAGCATGACAGGTTCATTTTTTTTTCTCCCTGAAACACACGTGAACACACTGAGGATAGGCATTTGTAACACCTTAACAAAATGGTTCTTACAGAGAGCAAGAGATAGTAAAAGAATTATACAGCAGGAACTCTATGTCCTGGATATGTGCAACAGCGAAAATATGCAGACATCAGTGTACGTAATATATATATTTATATTGTTTCATTTTAGAATAGACAGAATGCTGAAGAGACTTGATGCACAGCAAGCTAAAACAGACTAGAGTTTCAAGGAGGGGCACTGGGTTCCTACACCTCAGGGGCTGCCACTTAGTTTGCCTAAAAATATAAGAAATAGAGAAGAAAAACAGAGAGAGAGAGAGGAAAATAATCAGGCCAGTCATGTTATGTCGATGCAAGGCAAACAGGAAAGTAAAAGATTAAGGGGATGGTAAGATACCATACACAGGATTCTGAAGGTAACATAGAAAATTTTGACATTTTCACGGGATTCTAAAAGATTTTTTGGAGAGATTTTAACGTTGAGGTGGAGGTGAAATTTCTCCTTATAATAATCTGGTCAAACACCAGTTTGAGAGCATTCCCTTTCCTGTGATGATCATCTCTGGGGAATCAATTCCGTCATTAAACAGAAGGTTAAAATTACCATGTATACAGCCATAACAAAGGGTATCGCATCCCCATCCTACCCCCCCCCCCCCCCCGTCCACTCTGCCCCACCCCAACCTCCCATTTAATGCACCAGTGACTGCCCTCCATTGGGCACACCACTGGAACATTCCCTGGATGAGGTGACTAGTTCGATTTATATTTAGTAGCTGTTTTGCGGCCACACCAAAGAGAAACTGAGCTGAGCCTTTCCAACCTTTATTTTTAAAAATGAAATTATATTTTGGGGAAAATTACAGAGACCGTTTACTTGATCAGTTAAAAATAATTAAAAAAAGCAAAATTATAATTAGCCATTAAATAACCAAGTACCACAACTTAAAATTTCGCAAACACAGCAGGGGTGTTTTTTTTTGGGCTGACCTACATACAAATATGGAATATTAGAAGATTTAGAGCATTCATTTAAAAAGCACTCATGACTCCTAACTAAATGAATAAAAAAGGATATTGGGAGGATTCTTTTAGAGATGGGGGCTCCTACACATCTAATCCTGCATCATTTACTGCACCCAGAATGGTCACTGCCCAGGGGCATAAACCCAAGGATATGTAAACCACAATGAAAGGGATCAGCTCTTTTAACATGAGTTATACCACTTACCTAATGTAGACAAGTGGCAAAAGAGTCAAGGGGGGGTGGTTAATGGCCATGTGAGAGAGAATGGGCTGCAGGGAAATAAGAAAAGACTGATGGGATTGCTCTGCTGGGTGCCATGGGCTGAATGGCCTCCTTCGGTGTCATAATAAGTGAGCAAGTAAGTCAAAATGCAAGAAATGGTGTTAAATCACCATAAATCACCATAAATCACCAGGTTAGGTCCTGGCTGGAATACCTTGCCCCATTCTGGGCACCCACTTTAGGAAGGTGGGAGAGTGCAGAGATTTACTAGCAGGGATAAGGAATTTTAGATGGGTGTGTAGCCTTGATCACTACAGCCAAGTAGGATTAGGGGGAGGTGCTCAAAAATGTGGAGGGTTTTGACCAGAATAAGAAACTGTTGCTGCCCGCAGGTAACTCGACAATGTTGACAAAAGAATATCCAAAAGCTAGGATATTCTTTTAGCCTGCAACCCATGCCGGCAATGCAGTACCTGCCAGGGTGGTGGAAGCAGGTTTGTCTGTAACTTTCCAAAGGGAATTGGATACAATAGTTGATGGGAAAACATTTCAGGGCAATGGGGAAAGATGTTGGGGCAAATTGGTTAACTCCATCAAAGAGTGAGGACAACTATAGTGGGCCAAATGGCCTTTCTTGGTGCTATTGTCCAAACACCAACAATTAGAACAGTACAGCACAGGAACAGGCCCTTCAGCCCCACGATAAAGTAAGGGATGTTTCTAAATTTCCTACCAGCTCCTGAATTTTCCTCTCTCCCAAACCTGGGACATAGCATAAAGAGATGCAAAAAACATTTAAAAACACAACAAGAACATGGAAAGTCTGTTTTTTTTTAACAGTCTTGGGTATTCTACAAACAAATTCAGAAAAATCAGAACTGTTAACAAGCTAAGATTGTAAGGTTACAACAGGTTTACTAAGCAAACTGTTTTAGAGCAGAGGCATAAAGGCTTAGCCTCTTCCATCTAAGGGGAGCGCTTTCTCACACATAACAGTGCCATTACATGATCCACTGTTTATATTGCTGTCATGTTATGAGTCACTGGCCCATGGATTTCAGCAGTGAGTTGGCCACAAAGAAAGGGATTGTGGCAATTGATAAGATTTTGACTGCAGTGCCCGGATACTTTTCTGTGAACTATGTGGAAAATACAAAGAGCAGGAGTGACAGCAAGGGGCCAGAGCAATGAGGATTGTGCAAACATTTATAAATCACCAGTTTAGACCCAAGATGAAGCACTCCATCTGCTTCTGGGCCCCACACTTTAGTAAACAATGTAAGGTGTTGATGAGGGTGCAGCAAAGAATTACCAGAATGACACCAGGGATAAGAAACTTTGGTTACGTGAGGGACTAAAGGATTGGAACTGTTCTCCATAGAGCCGAGAAGGTGCTCACAATTAACAGGGGTCACAAGAAACTGTTTCGTTCACAGGAGGGTTGGTAATCAGAGGACACAAGGCATCAGAGCAAAGATGGGACTCTTTACTCTGTGTGCCAGTACGATGTGGAATGTGCTTTAAGTAGGCCCATCTCCTGCTGAAATAAATCACGCTGAATTTGTTTAAAATGACTTTGTTTAGATTAAAGGTTATCAAAAGAGTGCTCCTTCCATGGGAAAGAGGCTGGTTCTGAGGGTATAGCAGGGATGATTTGAAGGAGAGAAACCCCAAGGGCCTTGTACCACACCAATCGTTGCAGCAATGTACACTAGGCGAGGTGTTTTTAAAATCAACTCTGCCCTTGACAAACACACTTTGATCTTTCTTTCAGCAAGGCACTGCTGCACTCTTTTAAAGAAGTGCATAAACAAAATTACCTAAATATTTGCATAGCTGGCATGAAGAAACACATGAGACTTATTTATCTAACCAGGACTTCAGATCTTGGGAGAGTCAGGAGAAAGAAAAAGTTGCTTCTTTCATTAAATCTGTAATGTATATTCTTTTATGTTGCATGGGCTTTCCTTAATACAGTTACAAATTGATAGTATATGTGACTAGCTGAGGGATCACATTATAAGCAAGACTCTATGTCTAGGCTATGTAAGGAGTGAGAGGCATGACTGCAGCACACAGCAGCCCCCAGGCCTGCTCTGAAATCTAAGAGGCTTGGCTGAATCGGTCAGACAATGGCGGGTCAGGTAGGCGAGGTGGGAGATCTCCTGCTGCAAAAAGAAAGCACCACAAGGGGAAAGAAACACACAGATTGTCAGTCAACTACCACAGCACAATGCAAGATTCAGCCAACATCGCACCATTCTCCTGCTGACTGGGAGAGATCCTTAAAAGTGAAATGCTGAGCCTTAGCTAAGTAACCGGCACCTTCAAACTCCACCAGTTCATCCCCCTTACTCAGAAAGGGTCTTCTCTGCTCAAAGCACATCAGCTTTGGTGGCAGTTTCAGAATGCAAGTAAAAGTGAGTGAGGGTACATAATGCCATCGCCTTGTACCACAGCATGTCAACAATTGCTGGACCACTGATTTTAGCATTGGCTTGATAACAAAGGAAGAAATGATGATCATTGGGTGCCGGGTTGGATTGCGAGAAGTTGCAATAATTTCAGATATTCACTAATTCTAGTTATATTAACTGGGGAAGCCCACAGGTAGTTGTCCCACAGGTAGATGTCCCACCTGAGCCAAAGTTAGCATCTCAGAATATCCCCTATGTTTTGGGCAAGCGAGGAAGGATGACACAGGGTCAGATTGACCTACTTTTAGGGTCTGATTTTGATGAAACTGTCGGGGGCAGGTTGAAGAAGAAACTGAGACTTGGACTGACAAGCCAAAGCAGGCTACGTGGTGATTGGCTGAGAGCATCAAACAACGTGCAGTTGGTTCTCCTTGATGATAAAGTATTGACTATTAGGGAAGATTTAGCAAGTGTCAGTCACCTTCCCCCATGGGCATTTGGCCAATCCATGCATCTGTGAGGAACTTTGCAAACAAACCTGAGAATATGTCCCAATATCAAACTCACCTCATTAATGACAAAAAAGCAGCATGAACCCAGCATGTAAATTTAACAGTCCTTTGGGTTGTAACTGAGTAATTCAATTAAACGCCTCCATTCCCATGTCTCTTGGGTAAAAGTTCAGTAACACTGAGTCATGTTGCTCCCAAAACCATGATTTCAATCTGCAGATCTTTTCAATGCAATGCAGACCAGTGAGAATGACAGTCTGAGCCATCTCAGTGAAAACTCTCCTTAAATTGCATCCAAGTCTCTTTGTACAGACTTTGATCGAGGATCTTTAGATCATGGGGTTACCCTAGCAATGAGTTCTTTTAATAATAATTTAAACAGTATGAAATGAAGGTGAAACTCATACAACTGCAAAGGGTGATGTACCACCATGCAAGTGCATAGGTACAGTGACAGACTGAATTGACATGCAGTCATGGTTAATTCTGATGGCCCAATGCAGGAGATCAGCAAGAATTTCTTCACCTTGAAAGCCTGCATTTAGATTCCCGCAGTCACGGTTGAGAAAGAAAACCTTTTGTTCCCAAAGTAGCGATGGCTTCATGTGACCCATCAGTATTAGGAAAGAATTATCAAATTGATCAGTCACCAGGTTGCTAGGAAACATCAGCTGCAGATCCCAGCTGTCAGGAGCTCCATTGATGTTGGAGACATCCATTGATGTTGAAAACCTGAATCAATTACACTGATAGGAATTCATGCAGATTCATTAAACTCAGGCAGAAGCAACCCGAGATGTTTGACGAAGGAATGAGAACAAACCTGCATCAACCAAAGTATGGTCAAGCAGGTGGGATTTTTAAAAAAGATGTGGGGGCGGGGTGGGGGTGGGTGCAGAGGATGTGGAGAGCTCCAGGGCGGGTTTGGTAATGGTGGGGGTGAGGCAGGGCTTTGAGGAGAGGGGACAAGGTATCAGGATCAGAGGAACAAGGATCTAGGCCCGGAGGGGGTTAGAAAGATAGCGAGAGGTAAGGCCACAAAGGGTATAAACACATTAGAGGTGTTGGAGGGGCCAAGGACCATACAGTCAGCAGGAACAGGAGTGAAGGTGAGCATTTCTTTGGTGGGGCAACAGATGTTAACAGTGGGCCACACATTGGAGTAACTGGGGAAGCAAGTTCTCTGCTACAGGTTCCCCGTGGGTACCTCAGTTATACTCTTGCTCCTGAAACTTGATTCCATGGAAACCAAATCTGAGAAGCGGAGTTCACCTACGGTGCATGGTTAGTACATACCCTACGGACTCAGGAGGTGACAAGGACATCAGTCCTGGTGCAGGGTTTCAACCCGAAACATCGACAATTCCTTTCCTCCCATAGATGCTGCTTGATCTCCTAAGTTCCTCCAGCAGATTGTTTACTGACAAGGACTCTGTTGCCAGTTACAGCAGGCAGGCAGAGGCAGGGTGAGAGGTGGGGGATACTACAGAGTAGAAGTCAGCAAGCACTATGGCAGAGCCCAGGGTCAGTAGGACACTCAGCCTGGCCTGAGATGGTGATCAGGGAAGAGCTTGGTAAGGAAATGGAGATCATGGCAAAGCTATGGTCTTACCAACGTCCAACCAAAACTGATCCAGAGTTGGAAATCAGGCAAGCAATAAGAAAACACTAGAGGTAGAGAAAGGAGCAGGAGAGGTAGAGATGGTTGTGTTCAACATGTTTATAGAAGGTCACCCCATGTCTGCAGATGATGTTATCAAGAACCAGAATTCCTACTTATAATGCTGGATACCCCTCTTGTTTGATTTAGCCCTGTGAGGTATTCTCTGAAATACAACCACAGGCCACTAGTTCGTACATTGTTCACTCCTCTCCCATAATGGGGATGTATTTCTGGAGATCTTCAGTGGACGTGTGGAGGGGAAGAGAGCGGAGAATTATCAAAATAATTTTGAAATGACAACTCGTCACTACATACTTGCAGTGGTGACCTTTAAAGTTTGTGTGATCTGTGACATAGATCTCTGTCAGATTCAGGCTTTTTCTGTGTACCTCCCCCACATCTGTTAAGTTGCACACCAGTTATTCAGAGAATTCACAATGATGGATGTAGCAAAAAAGCAGAGCGTGACAGCACAGACGATTTATTTTGGGAAATTCTGAATTTGTTTTTAAACGACCCATGAGATTAACAGTCACTTCTGGAGGCCCCAGCGTTGCAACAGAAAATGGTTTAACTCACACAATTGCTACTTTCATATTTGTCATTTCCACCAGAATATGCAAGGTGCCCTGCGGAAACTTGCAGCAGACACCCAGACCCAGTTTAAACAAACACCAGGGGCAGGCTTACTGTGGACAATGAATAGGTTGGTTTCAGTTCAGGACCTTGCTGGAAGCATGAAAACCTTCACATCCATCCAGCACTACGTTGAGAGCCAGATTATACACAGGACACACAAAATACACGCATGCACCGTACAGCAAGGGGGGGAGGGTCCACAACACTGATGGGATATGCAGTCAACACAACACAACAACAGTCAAGAAAATTTCCACTAAAGTTCTGTTTTATGCTCTGTTATCAAAATTGGAGTGTAGTCTGAGAAAGTGCTTTTGCTCCATGTCATTCGGTGGATATTGCATTGGGTGGTGGCTCCTTTATCTTTTCATTGGACTTGAAAAAATTTTATAAGCCCAATGTGTTCCCCTTAATCTGAAATCCAATTGTGACACCAAGGCAGTGATTGGACGCTGGCTCCCTGACCAGTGGCGGCTTCACAGGCAATTGGCTCACTGCAGGGAATCACTCTGGCTGGAGGTGGGAGTGTAAAGTTGATGCTGGCAATGTGTTTGCCAATGTTGGGTGATCAATGTGCGACACTGTAATAAGCTCAAGATACTGCACGGATGTAGCTTGTTGTTTGGTCAACCTCACCCTGTAGTCAAAGATACAATAGCACAGTTGGCAGAGCTGCTGCCTCACAACTCCAGTGAACTGGGTTCAATCCTGACCTCTGGTGCTGTGTGGAACTTGTACATTCTCCCTGTGCCTGTGTGGGTTTCCTCTGGGTGCGCTGGTTTCCTCCACATGCCGGAGACGTGTGGATTGGTAGGTTAATTGGCCCAGTGCAAAATTGACCCTCGTAAGGTGGGTGGCAGAATTGATGGGAACGTAGGGAGAAAAGGTTACAGGGAATATTATTGGGGGAATGAAGTTGCTCTAGTGAGCCAGCATACACTCGATGGGCCAAATGGCATCCTCTTATGTCATAACGGAAAATGGAAATATAGAAAGAAAGGTAAAGAGTTGTAGCATGTGTTTCTGATTCACTATTACTGTTCTCCAGCATCACACGGGTCAGATGCCCAGCATCCGTCATCAGATTTGTAAAAATTGTGTATAATTTATGTTTTCCTTGTTAATGCTTATCTGATGCTGCATGCCTGCGATGCTGCTGCATGTTTTTCATTGCACCTGTGCAATGTGCATATGACAATAAACTCAACTTTGACTCAGCTGCAGAATGTTTTGGCATTGTCAAAGGTGCTATGTAAATGCAAGTTATTTCTTTTGCATCCTTACAAATTGCTGGCTGTATGCTTTCCTTGCTAACCTAGTGCAGTAATTCTCTCCACCAGATGACTGGATGAGTCTTGAGTAAAAGACCCCTTGCCAACAAACAGTGGAACAAAATAAATTAGTAGAGGGTGTGGAATTAGTTCTTACAGGTAAGATAACGGAGCCAAGCCATTTTGGAAGCAGTTTGGTTGAATCAATGGGTTCAATGATCTTTTCACATCCTTGACTTTGTCATACATTGTGTTTCTGGTGCAAGTGTGCACCAATAACAGCTAGATGAGCAGACAATTCACCCAACACACTATGTTACATTCAAAATACTCCGAAATATAGACAGTTGACCTGGCACCCTGAGAATGCCATTGCACTGAATGTGTTCTCTGTAACAATCATTTTTCGTTGGTAGCTGTTGGCATTGGTAAAATTTTAAGTCCCTTCCAGTCTTCCCAAAGTTATCTCTCTGCTGAACGTAAGCACGTGTGCAGACTTGTTGGTGGTCAGCAAAGGTGGTGGGGGTATCTGAAGGTTGTCAATTGACTGAGGGTGGAGGAAGGGTTCCGATGGATATCCAAATGATACTCATTGCTGAACTGCTGCAAAACACCAGTCCCCAGAATGGGAAAGGCTGCTTCTGCTGAGGATCGCCACATGTATGTTCACAGGTAGGGGAAATACCTGAGCTAGTGAGCGGTGGGTAGGGAGATAGGGACATGAGGGATGGGCAGTGAAAGTTGGGCAGGGAGAAGATGGGGGGGGGTGAGGGGATGGGGGGGTGAGGGGATGGGGCAGAGGAGAGGGGCCAGTGAGGGAATGGGGGATGTGAGGGGACAGAGAGTGAGGGGAGGGGGCGTGAATGGACAGTGAGTGAGGGGAGGGGGTGTGAAGGGAGGGGAGAGGGAAGGAGAGTAAGGAAATGGGGAGTGAGGGGAGGGGGGGTTGACAGGACAGGGAGTGATTGGACGGACAGTATGGGGAGTGCGGGGACGGAGTGTGACAGGACAGGGAGTGAGGGGACAGGGAGTGGCAGGAGGGGGAGTGAGGGGACGGGGAGGTGGGAGCAAGTCTCACAACTGAACTCTCAACCAAATGCTGTGCCAGGAACGTAACAGCGGAGAAATGAAAGGTCAGTCGCTACCAAAGAAACTGGACTCCGTGACAGAGGACGCGAGCACATTTCAACATTTAAAATTAGGAAGCTTATTAACGATCACTATTTTCTGCACTAATCCCATTGACACTGGATGAGCAGCAACAGCTGAGCAGAAGAAGGGTTTCCAGGCACTGCCTTTATCAGTGAGGAGGAAAATGGCGACAAAACACATTTGAGCCAAAGCTTTTTCACGACAGGGCAACACAGACTACGATATCCTCTTGTACGTTCGCTCCACCACCTCTCGATAAAAGCAGTGGCCCCTTTATTGACTAGTCCTACTTGTGAGGAACGATGGAGCAGGGGTCATGCAGAACACAGCAGAGGAAGCAGGGTGAATGAGCAGCAGCACGTACCAGTCTAGGGTTAATGTCCTCAAGGATCACTTATTGTTATTCTGAAAGATAATATCAAATAAAGATGGCAGACAGGCAAGGTCAAAGGTTACAGATCATGAAGACAAAAGCACACGTGAAGAGCTCTCCCCTGCTGTGGGCAATTCTCCATCGCACAGACAAGCTCAAACCAAGGCCCTCACAAACAAAAGGTACAGGTGCCTAGAGAGGACAGACATTCATTGCCTGGACCAGTGGTATTCATTAGCCTTCTATCAGGCACCACACTCCTTGGGTAAGGGGAGAAATGTTTCCAATAACTTGCCAGAGAGTGCAACAGTCTGAGGCCGTGACTTGCAGACACTCAGCTGCCAATTTCCAGCCCTGGACATTTGCTGGTTGAAGGCCAAGCCCTTCAATCAGAAAATGGGAATGGAGGAAGCTCAGGACTGGAAGTTCTATCACGGGTCCTCTAGAAGCCTGTTCTCTCCAGAGACAGGCTGCTCATCCTTCTGGTGGTATTCCCACTCAGAGAGTAGGGGACAGGGATGTATGGCCCTGATGAACAGTTCCAACAGCATCTCCCCACCAGGAGCCCAGGGAGACCCAGATCAAGGGAGAAGGGCTGCAAGACTCCCGTCTACCCCACCAGGTTGTGTCACGAATCTCACTGGTCTAGACATTGCTTGCCTTTTTGCTAGTTTTAGTGATGTGTGTCAATGCTTCTTTATATGGCGATGCACATTATGTAGCAAGGCAATTTGCAGAACCTGGATGTTTGTCCCCTGTAGGAACCCGTACTGGTCCTAGAGCAGTTCAGTCCGGGTCAGCTAGAACCCCTGCCGGTCCCTGTGAAGACAAAAGTTAGGTCATTACCAACACCGGCCATCTGATAGCTTGCGCTCTTTCTCCACCAATTTCTCCCTCCCCCATTTCTCTTGAAGGCCATAATTCCACAAGAAGATCGATCTGCAGATGTCTGCTGCCTTCTGCTCCCTTGGTCAAGGTACTATTATTGCTGCAGGAGACTGACAGCAAGTTCTGGTCTGGAACACACTGAGGTGGAGGCAGGTTCAGCAGCAACTCTCAAAGGGGCAGAAATAAAAGTCAAAGGGGAGTAAAGTACAGGAGTGTGGGAGAGAGTGTGGGATTAACAGATAGCATCACCAAAGACCAAGGTGCCAATGGCCTCTTCCATGTTCCCAGTTTCCTTGTGCTGGTCAGCTGCTTAAGTGGAGGAGTTATGGAGTCATACAGCACAAAACAGGACCTTTGGCCCAACTCGTCCATGCTGACCAAGGTGACCACCCAAGGTAGTGCCGTTTGCCCATGTTTGACCTATATCCCTCTGAACCTTTCCCAGCCATGTACTTCTGCAAATGTCTTTGTTATTGTGCCAGCCTACTGTCTCTGGCAGCTCATTCCATATACACACCACCCTCTGCATGAAGGAGCTGCCCCTCAAGTCCTTTTTAAATCTTTCCCCTCTCACCTTTAAACCTATGCCCTCTAGTTTCTGGCTCCCTTTCCCTAGGAAAAAGGCTGTGTGCATTCACCCTATCCATGCCCCGCATGGTTTTACACACCTCTATAAGGTCACCCCTCAGTTTCCTACGTTCCAAGGAATAAAGTCTTAGCCTGCCCAACCTCTCCCTATAACTCAGGCCCTCAAGTCCTGGCAACATTGTTGTAAACCTTCTTTGCACTCTTTCCAGCTTAATGATGTCTTTCCTCTAACAGAATGACCAAAACTGTAAAGAATACTCCAGGTGTGGCCTCATCAATGTCTAGTACTGGAGGAGTTACCACTGTCAGGTTTAATCTTCACCAGATGACATCACATTTGCCCCTCTATTAGAACAGACCACAAGGGTACAAGCAGGCATGGGAACCGTGAGTTCCTCAGTAATACTATGCCCTAGAGCAGCATGCCTATCTCTAGCCCTTTCCCAAGACAGGTAATCAGCATTGCGCATGGATTGAACCTGGGACCTTTGAGTCTATACACCACAACTACACACTGGATAAACCAACTGAGTCATTCAGCCAGCTGACTATAGCCACTGTTCCCTTCAAACAAGTGCATGAACTCATACGTTAATCAATGCATCGTGTCCAAGTGCAAGGGCCAGCCTGTCTGAGTCTAAAACCGAAAGCTGGGTTAAATCCAGAGTTTAACTTACGATCTCCTGTGCTGTGACTCACACTGAGCAACTGCACATGACGGCACTGACCAACTTATTTCCTCGTTCTGCCCCTCTTTTAACAGCACCAGCTGAACCCAATGCTTCACTGGATTGCACTGGCTCAGGCCATTCAGTCCTCCAGCCTGTTTCCATCATTCAATTAGATCAGGCTGATTAATCTATCATCATTATCATCACCATCAACACCTATCATCAAAGATCCCCACCATCCGGGCCATGCCATCTTCTTGCAGTCTTCTCTATTATCAGGCAGGAAGTACAGAAACCTGAAGTCCCACACCACCAGGTTCAATAACAGTTACTTCCCTTCAACCATTCGGTTCTTGAACCAACCTGCACAACCCGAATCACTACCTCAGTACAGCAACACTGTGACCACTTTGCACTACAACAGACATTTTTTTTGTTCTAATTGTGTTCTTCTTTCTTGTAAAAATTGTGTATAATTTATGTTTACTTTATGTTTTTCTTGTGAATGCTGCTTTTCTGATGCTACGTGCCTGTGATGCTGCTGCAAGTAAGTTTTTCATTGCACCTGTGCATACATGTACTTATGCATATGACAATAAACTCGACTTTGACTTTGACTAGTATTTCAACTCCATTTATCCACCTTGTCTCCTTTTCCCTTGACACCTCTAAATTGGCAGAGATCTAGCAATCTCTGTTGTGACATTTTAATTGATACCCTCCCCCCCACCACCATCTCAGGCCATGAGCACTTCCAGGTCACACCCATTCACTGTCCCAGAACTATGTCTTGATGTGCATGGAGCTCCCTGCACTGCACGGAGCTCCCTGCACTGCACAGTGGGACAGTTTCTCCATTTCATAAACTACCAATCCTCAGATCTCCCTTAGATCTCACCAGTGGGTACTTTAGGACCCAAGGGTGTTGAAAAGTGACATCTGCACTGTGTCCACTCCACACGTCCTACTCTTACAGGTATTATAGGTGACCCAGAGTGCAGCCGGCTTCTTCAACTCAGATTAAACCAAGGTCCTAAGAGATGACAGGTAAGCAAGCTGACTCACAGCACCAGCCAATTCCCCAGCTGACTGCAGCTCTGTATTCCACTGAAGTCTCTGCCATCACAGAGCACGGGTTAGATTTTAGTGTAGGAGAAGGAAGGGAAACACTAAACATTTCTACAGACTGACTCTGTGGAATTGGCCACTGGGTGGCAGTGTAACAGTGGCTTAGCAGGACTCAGCTTTAAATCCCTGAATAATCGAAAGCAAAACTCAGTATTTCGCACAGCTGCAACAGGCATGCAACTGAGACACATTAACAGTGAGTCCTGATTTATGTGTCAAACCCAATGAACACTAGGATTGTTCAGGCAGTTAACTGTTAAGTGGTCATTTGTAATTGCAAACTGAATTTTCACATTAAGATGTGTCCCAGCCACAAAGGGTTAGAATATCTGACTAATACTGCATTTAATCACTGACCTAGGTGAGGCTTGATCCCATTTCGTAAGATCCTTTGAACATTTCTCATACACAGAGAATGGAAGAAAAGGCTTGAATTCTGCAAGTACAACCTCCTTCCCATTCTTGTTCCATCAAAAACATTGGACTCTGTCAAAGCTTCAATGCTTCACTGGCTGTTGCATCAGGACAGGCCATTCAGCCCTCCAGCTTGTTTCCATCATTCAATTAGATCATGCTGATTAGTATCTCAATACCAGAATCGACCTGGGCTCCCTTCCCTTTGACACCTCTACCTGGTGAAGGTCTACCTATGTTACATTTTTAATTGACACAACCCCAGTCCCAGCCCATCTAGCCTTTATTCTTGACAGGGGTTGGTGGGTTGATTTTTACCAGCCCTCTTGTGTCAGTGTTCCTCCTTCTAAACTTCATCTGCCAGTCTCAGAAACATTCAGGTATCAGCTCTGAAGAAGTTCTTCCCTCTCTTGGCCAACCCCTGCTCTCCTGCAATATAGGGGTGTTTAAAACCAAGTTCACCATCACTGTGCAGGTTTGGTCTCCTTGCCTGAGGAAGGATATACTGTCTATCAGAGGCTGCACCTAAGGTTTATTAGAGACATTCCTGGGAAGTGAAGCTCTTCCAATCAGGAGAACAGAGAGGGCTTATATTCTTTGGAATTTAGGGAAATAGGAAGTTACCTCATGGAAACAGGAAATATTAGCGGGCTTGACAGAGAAGGAATTGAAAGGCTGAAGAGTCCAGAGCTCAGGGTCATGGTCTTGCTGAACTAGATAGGACCCCATGGTATTAAGGAAAGGTACTAGCATGGATAGAAGATTGGCTGACTGGCAGAAGGCAAAGAGTGGGAATAAAGGGGGCCTTTTCTAGTTGGCTGCCTGTGACCCGTGGTGTTCCTCAGGGGTCGGTGTTGGGTCCGCTACTTTTCACGTTATATGTTAATGATCTGGATGACGGAATTGATGGCTTTGTGGCCAAGTTGGTGGACGATACAAAGATCGGTGGAGGGGCAGGTAGTGTTGAGGAGGCAGGGAGTCTGCAGGAGGACTTGGAGAGGTTGAGAGAATGGGAAATGAAGTGGCAGATGGAATATAGTGTGGGGAAGTGTACGGTCATGCACTTTGGTAGAAGGAATAAAGGCGTAGACTATTTTCTAAACGGGGAGCAAATTCATAAATCGGAGGTGCAAAGAGACTTGGGAGTCCTAGTGCAGGATTCCCTAAAGGTTAACTTGCAGGTTGAGTCGGCAGTAAGGAAGGCAAATGCAATGTTAGCATTCATTTCGAGAGGACTAGAATATAAAAGCAAGGATGTAATGCTGAGGCTTTACAAGGTGTTGGCCAGACCACATTTGGAGCATTGTGAGTAGCTTAGGGCCCCATATCTAAGGAAGGATGTGCTGGCATTGGAGACGGTCCAGAGGAGGTTTACGAGAATGATCCCAGGTATGAAAGGCTTAATGTATGAGGAGTGTTTGATGGCTTTGGGCTTGTACTCATTGGAGTTCAGAAGGATGAGGGGGGGTCTCATTGAAACCTACTGAACATTGAAAGGCCTGGACAGAGTGGATGTGGAGAGGATGTTTCCAGTAGTGGGAGTCTAGGACCAGAGGGCACAGCCTCAGAATAGAAGGACATCCCTTTAGAATAGAGATGAGGATGTATTTCTTTAGCCAGAGGGCGGTGAATCTGTGGAATCCATTGCCACAGACGGCTGTGGAGGCCAAGTCATTGGGTATATTTAAAGTGGAGGTTGATAGGTTCTTGATTAGTAAGGGCATCAAAGGTTACGGGGAGAAGGCAGGAGAATGGAGTTGAGAGGGAAAAATAAATCAGCCATGATCGAATGGCAGAGCAGACTTGATGGGCCAAATGGCCTAATTCTGCTCCAATGTCTTATGGTCTCAATATAAGTGGCAGACTATTTTAAGATTGAGATATGGGGAAACACCCTCATATGGTAATAAATCTTTAGAGATCTCTTCCAAGCAGGCTGTGCTATTGCATGAACCTAGGTCGATGGGTTTTTGGGCAGAAGGAGAGTCAGGGGATTCGGGGACCTGGATAAGGCCAGGATGGGAATGCTGGGTGATGCAGGGCAAGTGGGGAAAAGGAAGGAGGCATGCAGTGATCTTATCTGAAAGGTAGAATAGACTAATGTGGCGAAATAGCTGCCAATAACTATTTCTCATCACCTAAATACCTGATTATGTAAACACAAGAGATGGCGGAATCTGAAGCAAAGAAAAATTGAACTGCTGAGGGATGTCAGCAGGTCATACAGCATCTGTGGGGGGAATGGACAGTCGATGTAGCGTCTTGACCCAAAACGTTGACTGTCCATTTCCCTCTACAGATGCTGCCTGACCCGCTGAGTTCCTCCAGCGTTTGTTTTTTGCACCATCTGATTATCTTCATCTTCCCAACACTCCTACAACCCTTGGTGGTGTCCAGGCCTGTTCCCATCTCCATCTGGGTTTCTCACATTTACAAGAAAGTCATGTGTGTGTGTGTGTGCGTGCGTGCGTGCGTGCGTGTGTGTCTGTCTGTCTGTCTGTCTGTGTGGTGTGCGTGCGTCTGTCTCCGTGTGGTGTGTGTGTGCACGCGTGTTTGTGTGTGTGTGTGTGTGTGTGTGTGTGTGTGTGTGATGCATCGTTAAATATCCTTTTCTACCTTTGGAATGTGCAGTGGGTTCATTACACCAGAGTATGGATGGCACATTTAGCAAGTTAGTGCTCCAACCCATATACATGTGACTTAAGCAACAGTTTAAATATACCTGGTGTCACACCATTCATTTGTGTTGCCTCTACTGGCACCCAGGTGTATGTGAGAATCCTTCCTTCATCCCCCTGCTCCAAGGGAACGTCGGCCACTACTGACGTTCTCACTGCTACTTTTGGCATTGTCGCTCTGGCAACATATCTCCATAAATGGACTGTTCATAGGCAAGAGAACGCAGGATTCAGCAGAGCATACGGCAAGGGGCAGTGAAGAGGTAACATGGGCTAAAGGTGTAGGTGACCATCACTATACAGGGACGCAAGGGTTTAATTCCCAATAATTACACAGGAGTAAAAATGGGCATCACAAGGGAACAGTCATGTATGTGATCACCAGCCTGGGATACAGTGGAAACTTCTCCCCTCTTCCTCCTCCGAAGGAGTTAGAATTAAATAGTACTTACAGCGTACAGCACAGATATTCAACCCAGCTGTTGACTGATGATGGTTTTGCTCTCGAACCCAGGTTCCCTTCCTCATGCAGCCCCAACATTTGATACTCCCTCATGTATTTATCTCACTTCCTCTTAAACATGTCAACACAACCCACCTCAACCATTCCACATGATGGAAACCTCTTCCTTCTGACAACCCTCTGAATAAAGTGATTTTGCTTGAATTCCTGACTGGCTTCAACAGCAACAGTATTACAGCTGTGGCCATCTGAGTCTGGAGATGGGATATCGGGCAACAAAGTTGTGGTGGGAATTTCTCTGGCCCTCCCCTCCCCACCAAGGAACACCCTCCACCAACCACCAACCACCAAACTCCAGACAAACTTCTTTCCCATCAGTCCACGAGATGCAGCAAAGACTAGAATTTTTTTTGACCGCAGAGCAAAGGAATAAATTCCAGGAACCAGTCATTATTTTCTGCATCATCACTGATGTAAATTAACACCTGCTTTAGTCCTTTTGGTTTAGTACAGTAGACACGAGCTCTGTTCTAATATAACAACAGGCACTAGAAATGGGACCTTCCTTCCCTTACAAGTTATTGGTTAGTTAAATGGGTGACATTCTCTCTTTAAACTCTTCAGCAAAATCAGAAATCTTGGGATGAAAACTGCATTATGTTCCTTTGCACCCATTTCTTATCCGCCTTTACTTTTTATAAACACAATATAATTAATACTGGGATCAAATGGAATGTACAAAAGGGAGCTGAATGATTTATATATAGGACGTTAGTCACAGGAATCCAGTGAAATGTGGATGGTTTTTATAAAGGATAGTGGGAATTGGTTACTGGCTGGAATTGCATCCAAGAATTTTAAAAGACTCCTTAGACCAAGTGAATGAAATCTCAGGGGGTTTATGATCAAACCGAGGGTAACTGAGGTGAGTGGGAGTCCAGAGAGCCCTCCATCTCGGCCCTGCTGCTGCTCCCTTTCTGTGTCAGCTGCTGAATAAGAGCAGCATCATTAGTTCTTTAAAAAGAGCGCGGGCTCGTTGGCTAAATTGCACTGACGAGGGAGAAATCCTCCATTGCTGGGATTGTACTACAACATCCATCACCATTTGGGGTACAATATTGCCCAATATGGATGCTACTACTTCCAGAGGTGGACGATGATGTTCAGTTCAGGATCATGAAGGTTTTCCATGAAAGGTGGTGGTCTTTGGAGATATTGGTGCTCATCCATTTGAGTGTAGCCCCTCACACCTTTTTTCTTTGATTCCCCCAATGCCATGAATCCACTATCCCACCCACACATCTCTCGCTAACACCCCCACTGTCCCGGCACACTGAGACCCCTCTGTGCTCTGTCCCCCTCCCCTCAAATGTTCCTTCAGCTACTGAGGCTCCAGGCTTTGAAATTACCTCCTTAAAACTTGTTGTCTCTCCCTTCTCACAGAGACACTCTTAAATCCTTCCTTTATGACCAAGAGTTTCATCAGCTGCCCTAGTATCTCTTTATGTTATCCTTATGAAGCACCATGAGATGATTTTACTATAGTTAAATTCTTGTTGCCAGCCTCCCCTCTTTGATCCATCTTAGTCCATACAGTAAAATTCCAGTAATCTGGCATGCTTGAAATTTGTGCTGTCAGGCTAGCAAATTTTCTGGATGTTATTCTTATTAATTCTCCAACACACTGTTAACTTACATCTTTTTAAGCTGTTACACAGTGGAATAAAAAATTTTCCAGTGAACCCCATAGTATAAGGGGATGCAGGAACTAATTCCTGGTAAGTTTCAAGGGAGGTTGGGAAACAGAAGCAGGCGAGCTGCAAGGGACTGTGGAAAGCAGAGCACTGAGGAGCTTAAATGGTACTTGGGAACTGGGGTCCCGGTGTGTGAGTGTGGGAAGTGGGGTCCCGGTGTGTGAGGGAGTGTGGGAAGTGGGGTCTCGGTGTGTGAGGGAGTGTGGGAAGTGGGGTCCCGGTGTGTGAGTGTGGGAAGTGGGGTCCCGGTGTGTGAGGGAGTGTGGGAACTGGGGTCCGGGTGTGTGAATGTGGGAACTGGGGTCCTGCTGTGTGAGGGTGTTGGGAAGTGGGGTCCCGGTGTGTGAGGGAGTTGGGAAGTGGGGTCCTGGTGTGTGAGGGAGTGTGGGAACTAGGATCCCGATGTGTGAGGGAGTGTGGGAAGTGGAGTCCCGGTGTGTGAGGGAGTGTGGGAACTGGGGTCCCAGTGTGTGAGGGAGTGTGGGAACTGGGATCCCGGTGTGTGAGGGAGTGTGGGAAGTGGGGTCCCGGTGTGTGAGGGAGTGTGGGAACTGGGGTCCCGGTGTGTGAGTGCGGGAACTGGGGTCCCGGTGTGTGAGTGCAGGAACTAGGGTCCCGGTATGTGAGTGTGGGAAGTGGGGTCCCGGTGTGTGAGGGAGTGTGGGAAGTGGGGTCCCGGTGTGTGAGTGTGGGAACTAAGGTCCCGGTGTGTGAGTGTGGGAAGTGGGGTCCCGGTGTGTGAGGGAGTGTGGGAACTGGGGTCCGGGTGTGTGAATGTGGGAACTGGGGTCCTGCTGTGTGAGGGTGTTGGGAAGTGGGGTCCCGGTGTGTGAGGGAGTTGGGAAGTGGGGTCCTGGTGTGTGAGGGAGTGTGGGAACTAGGATCCCGATGTGTGAGGGAGTGTGGGAAGTGGAGTCCCGGTGTTTGAGGGAGTTGGGAAGTGGGACCCGGAGTGTGAGGGAGTGTGGGAAGTGGGGTCCCGGTTGTGAGGGAGTTGTGAAGTAGGGTCCCGGTGTGTGAGGGAGTTTGGGAACTGGTGTCCCAGTGTGTGAGGGAGTTGGGAAGTGGGGTCCCGGTGTGTGAGGGAATGTGGGAACTGGGGTCCCAGTGTGTGAGGGAGTGTGGGAACTGGGGTCCCAGTGTGTGAGGGAGTGTGGGAACTGGGATCCCGATGTGTGAGGGAGTGTGGGAAGTGGAGACCCGGTGTATGAGGGAGTGTGGGAAGTGGGGTCCCGGTGTATGAGGGAGTGTGGGAAGTGGGGTCCCAGAGTGTGAGGGAGTTGGGAATTGGGATCCTGGTTGTGAGGGAGTTTGGGAACTGGTGTCCCAATGTGTGAGGGAGTGTGGAAACTGGGGTCCCGGTGTGTGAGGGAGTGTGGAAACTGGGGTCCCGGTGTGTGAGGGAGTGTGGAAACTGGGGTCCCGGTGTGTGAGGGAGTGTGGAACCTGGGGTCCCGGTGTGTGAGGGAGTGTGGGAAGTGGGACCCGGAGTGTGAGGGAGTTGGGAAGTGGCGTCCTGGTGTGTGAGGGAGTGTGGGAACTGGTATCCCGATGTGTGAGGGAGTGTGAGAAGTGGGGGCCCGGTGTGTGAGGGAGTGTGGGAAGTGGGGTCCCGGTGTGTGAGGGAGTGTGGGAAGTGGGCTCCTGGTTGTGAGGGAGTTGTGAAGTAGTGTCCCGGTGTGTGAGGGAGTTGGGAAGTGGGATCCCGGTTGTGAGGGAGTTTGGGAACTGGTGTCCTGGTGTGTGAAGGAGTTGGGATGTGGGGTCGCTGTATGTGAGGGAGTGTGGGAACTGGAGTCCTGGTGTGTGAGGGAGTGTGGAAAGTGGGGTCCTAATGTGTGAGGGAGTTGGGAAGTGGGATCCCGGTTGTGAGGGAGTTTGGGAACTGGTGTCCCGGTGTGTGAAGGAGTTGGGACATGGGGTCCCTGTGTGTGAGGGAGTGTGGGAACTGGAATCCCGGTGTGTGAGGGAGTGTGGGAAGTGGGGTCCTGGTGTGTGAGGGAGTGTGGAAAGTGGGGTCCCGTTTGTGAGGGAGTTGTGAAGTGGGGTCCCGGTGTGTGAGGGAGTGTGGGAAGTGGGGTCCCGGTGTGTGAGGGAGTGTGGGAAGTGGGGACCTGGTGTGTGAGGGAGTGTGGGAACTGGGTTCCAGTGTGTGAGGGAGTTTGGGAACTGGGGTCCCGGTGTGTGAGGTGTGTGGGAAGTGGGGTCCCGGTGTGTGAGGGAGTGTGGGAAGTGGGGTCCAGGAGTGTCGAAGGGAGTGTGGGAACCAGGAATCAGCACTATATGAGCATAAGCTGAACTATCGGGATTTCCAAACAGCCGGAAAGCAGACTGTCGGAGTTCACTGTACTCACTGACAGTTTGAAGAATGAGGTTGATTTTATTGGAACATTTATAATTCCATGTCAGCTTGGTTAGGTATTTGTCAAGATGATGATTCCCCCAGTGGGGGTATCTGTATCTCGTGGTTATTGTTTCTATTTCAGATGCAGATGAGGAGGGGTTTCTTGTCCCAGAGGGCCAATGGATGTTTGGAATTCTCTACCGGAGAAAGCTGTGGAGGTTAAGTCATTGAATATATTCATGGTCGAGATGGACAAAGTTCTGGACTGGAAGGTAATGAGGAACAGGCTGGAATCTGGCTGAGGACAAGATCAGAGCGGTCCACCATGTCTAGGACAGCAGGCTCGATAATCATGATTTTAAATGAATTGCAATTTTATAAATACAAATTAAACAGTTTTCAAAAAAAATTATGTAGGGCTTTATCAGTGAGATGTTAAAAGAATAATCACGGTTTTAAGCTGCTGCACCCATCAGTTATACCTGGTCTCCAGGGAAAGCTATGAAGGGGAAAAACAAGAGTTCAACCATGGATCAGGAATGTGAGGCTGTTGGTCTCAAGCTGGTCAATGGCCTCACTGTTTCCTTGCGGTTTCATGGTGAATGGGGCCATACAGGCCAGACTGCTGCTTCCTCCTTCAACAGACCCAGCAGTAAGCACACCCACTGTACCAGAGGCACCCTTTAGCTCTGCCCTGGGTCGATTTAAAAAATCGACCACTTCAATGCATTCAAATACCGTATAAAATTTGAGCAGTTTGCAGGAAAAGCTATTATAAGGAGCCAGTTGGGGATATGTGTAAGGAGAGAGAGAGAGCAAAAGAAAAATGGTGCAAGAGAGGGTGGAAAAGGAGAGGGAGTGAACTAGGCAGAGGCAAATAGACAGAGAGAGGCACACAGTTGGATTGGTGTACAGCTAGACAGAAAAAGACATACACACACACACACACACACACACACACACACAGAAACACACACACACACACAGAAACACACACACACACAGAAACACACACAGAGGTAGACAGCTGAACAGGAAATGACAGAGGGAGGAGAAATACAAGTAGAAATACAGATAACCAAGCAGGGAAATTGAAATAGAGGGACAAACAAGACAGGCAAAAGGAGCAAAATAGCAAAAAATACCAATACAGAATGAAATGTTCAGACACAGCTACATGGGAAGGGAGAAAGTGAGAGAAATACACAGGTAGGTTCAGTGAACAGAAAAATAAACCGGAAAGCGGGAAAGGAGCACAAAGTTTGCAAAGCAAGATAGGTTGCAGGAAGAGAGATGGAGCAAGTGAGTAAGAGAGGGGGAAAACACAGGAGACAAAAGACAGCTGGACAAGAAAAGGGAAAGAGCTGGAGAGTTAAACTGCAGGCAAATCTCACCAATGGCAATGAGATGAATGATCAGCTGATCAGTTTTGTTTCTAAATGAAGAGGAACTGTCTTTCTGCTTTGCTGGAAGCCAGCAATGGGCCAAATGGCCCCTTGTGCAATAATAAATAAGTCTATTAACCTCTTTTTGACTCAACTTCCATAGCCCGCTTGGAATGAGAATTGCACAGATTTGCAACCTTCTGAGCATAATTTGCCTAACCAAGATTTTATAGCCAACTGAACTAAATTTTCACGTTTTTAATAAAATCCTGTTATATTATGATCACTGTTCCCTGAAGATACCTTAATTTCAAGATTGTCAATGAATCCTTTCTCACTACAAAATATTAGATCTAAATTCATGTGTTCCTTCACTGGTTTCTCAACACATTTATCTGGAAAACCATCCCTAAAACAGTCCATATCCTCCACACTGTTACTGTTAAGTTGGTTTGCCCTGCCTCTCATGATTATTGTATTCCCTGGATGCATGCACCTCTAATTTCCTGATATATACTCTTCCCTACATTACCTGTACTGTTTAGGGGTCCACAGATAACTGCCACCTATTTCTTAGCCCTGTCCAATCCAATCCTACCTCTTGCTTTTCTAAGATCCTTCCTCTCCCTTTATCCTGTCCTTTAAAATGAGGATTGCCCCAATTCCTTTTTTCCATATTGCTTACCTCTTCTAAAAGTTAAGTATCCTGGAATATTTAGACCCCCACCTTGATTGCTTTGCAACCACATCCCTGTAATGCCCATTAGATTTTACTCACTTATTTCTACTTGTGTCATTTATTTACCCATCCTATTTTGAATTTAGACAAAGAGTCTATGGTTTCATCTTCTTACTGTTTTTCCCTGCTCTGATTCAACTGGAGATACACTCTTACTTATCCCTGCTGAGAGAGGATTTATCATTGTCCATTTTGCTCCCCTGCACTGTTGCTTTATTCCGTCCTCCTTACCTTCTGGGCACTGAGTCCATTCTGCAACCTCAATAATGTGAGAATATCACTTGATTTACAGGGAATGGAGTCAGTAAAGCGCACCAATCAAATGGGTAGATCGGGGGAGGTGCTTGACAGCTCAAGGTGAGTCTGAACTACTGAAGATCAAAGAACTACCCGAATTGGACTATTACCATTGGGTAGAAGTGAAATGGGAGATCACACGGAGAGCTGGTGTGAGTAGTTGTATGAGAATTGTGCTGGTTGTAACCCCTAACCGCTGCTGTCTTGTCCCACCAAAATGGGTAGACTGCCACTTCAATCAATACACAGGGGCATCGCCAGGTCAAGGCATTGGCACAGTCACCTAATCTCCACTTCATTCTCTGGGCAAGGAATCAAAGAAATCTTACCTGGGGACCCCGGGTGGAGCTCGGTTAGGCCTTGAGGGGACCTGAGGTGGAGCCCCAAATGGATCAGGAGAAGCCCCAGGCCGAGAGGGAATTGGCGGGGCACTCCCAGGGGGTCCTTGAGGAGGTGGTCCGGCAGGCGGTGGTGGGCCTGGGGCAGGGCCTCGGGACAGAGGCCTGACGGGGGGAACGGCAGGAGCTCTTCTCTGTGGCGTTGGGCTTGAGGTCGGAGATCTAGGGGGAAGAAACAGATGGAAATCATTGATGGTGCATTATCACAGAGAGCGAGATGGTTACTGCACAGAAAGAGCACATCATGGCTGTATTATCCCTTTGCACCAATCAGGTCAGAGGAGGGTAGGACTCGGGTTTACCTACCTTCGCCCAGATGGTATGTCCCTGACTCCCAGCCAGGAGTCATCTACAGGTGGTGGGAGAGGAGTGCTGATGGTGCTGGTGTTGATGTCACCAATGATACTTAAGGCTTCTTTCAGGGCATGATACATCCGTAACATCTCCTCACGACGCTGCGCCTGCTCTGGAGACTCTTCCATCAGGACATTCTGGTCTGCACAGGAGTAGAGCTGGGCAAGGAGCTCAGAGTGAATGAAGTCTTTTGTCTGTGAGGAAAAAGCAAAGACCAAGGACTTCAGTTAGTCCTCAGCAGAGTTTTAATCCCTTTATAAATGACAGCTAAACCACCCGACTGTAGAGCGAATGGCTGGGATCCTGGACACAATTAAGATTGGGTGCAAACCCAAGCACCAGCTTAGGCCCAGGGCCAGGTGATGGTCCTGGCGAAGGCTAAGTCACAGGGCCAGGGTCAAACCTAATTCCAGGCTCGGACCCCAAGCTGAGGTCCAAACCCAAGTCCAGTCCGAGCACCAAACCCAGACGTGCTCACACCAAGGTGAAGGTTATGGCCCAAATCTAGGCCCAGGATCAGGATCAGGCCCAAACCCTCCTTTGAGCTTCCCAACCTGATTAGCCTCTAAGCTTGTCCAAAACACTAGCTCCTGTGTTTCGTCCAATGATCTTCCCATAATGTGGACAACCAGCAGAGAGAAGCTTGTCAGCATTGGCACAGAATAGCAGGTCCTCAGAACTTCAGAAACTTGGTTCTTCCATAATGGAAAAGAGGAACCAGAGACCTCACTTCCGAAGGCGTGACCCTGATCCTAGTGAGATGTTGCAGTAAGGCCTCTGATTGGAATGATCAGAGCGGGATCGGATTCTCTCACTTGCCACACTGGGAATTACTTGTTCAGGAGCAGCAGGCCAAATAAAACAGGAGACAATGATACATAGAGTTCAACAGTCTCAATGCCATTCTCCCTTGGGCAGGGCAGATGGGTGAGGGGCCTTAGTAAAGATATACTCCTTAAAATATCTAGGAACATTGTTTTAGACATCATCTAGACAGACATATTCTCCGAGTCTGTCCTCCTTTGAAATTCAGTGGATAACAAGGCAGACTCAACAATGAAATTATTCCAGGCTGGATGCATTTTGGCACTAAGAAAGAATTGCATTCATATTCATAAGGACTGGATGTCCCATTAGTCTTCACAGCTACTGGCAGCACCTCCCAAACTGGCTTGCTCCTGGATTGGGAAGGGCAGCAGTTGTATGGGAACATGACCGGCCTCAGCTCTCCCTCTCACAACAACCCAACCAAGAGATCCAATACTGGTGCTGAGTCAAAACCTAGGAACCAGCTGCCAGACCACCAAGATCTTCTCAGTGCCATCTCTGGATGGCCAATGAACGCCTTCCTTTGACAATGGTGCTTACATCTCAAGAAAAATTTTCTTTAGTGGTTTAGCAACGTTCAGCACCCCCAAATCCGTTTTCACAAACTGGAACCCTGACAGACACATTCTAAAGGAGAAATAAGGAACTGAAACAGGTGCTCACGTTAATGATCATGAGGTGCATGATTGTCTTGGGCATGAGGTCCCGGATCGTCTTGTTGACAATTCCCATGTATGAGTCAACCAGGTTGCGGATGGTCTCCACCTGTCTCTCCAGCTGGGGGTCCATCGAGTGCATGAAGCTGTCACCAGAGCCATTCTCTTCACTCTCGCTTTGCTGCTTAACATGGTGGAAAGAAAATGTTAGGTTGTAACCAGAAATAAACATCATTTTCAGCAAATCACTCTGTTGCGTTCCTTCTCAGGAGAAGGAACCTCCTTTCCATTGGAGGCATCTGAGTCTCTCAGTGTAAATTGCTGAACACCCCTTTGGAAATGTGGCAGGGTTCAGAGTCCGGCATCAAAATAAACTTAGAAGTTTTGATCTTTGGGCCTTTCTGGGGTTATTGAAAGGCAGAGACTTTCAAACTCATCTGAGAAAGAGACTCTTCCAAGAAGTCACACATTTCCAGGAACACCATAAATGAAATTATACACCCAATGGCGATACCCCCAAAAAATATTGTTAGTGTAGTTAGGCCCTTGAAATTATTCACATGGTCCTGGGATTCTCACTGAATCCACACACAGTACAGATATCCCCAGAGTTCCTAAAAACATTCACATCCTCCTCAAACCCACTGAAATTATCTGTAATTCCTCAGACCGCCAGATATGCTTCCAGCTCCTGGGGACCACCCGAAGATATCAAGGGGCCCACATCCCCTGCCACTCAATTCCCCATCCTGACCCGTCCCCATGGCAACATCTGGCAATATGAACTATGCTTCAAACTAAATAATTTTCTCCTCAACATTTTCTGAAAATAGAGAATTCTTTCAGTTACAATTTTTTTTTAAATTAAAAATTGTTGTGTGGAACCTTGTTGTGTGGAGGGCTTATGATGGCCGATCTGACCCAAGCTGAGGAAGGGTCAAAGCTCAGCTTGAGAAATGTCTCTCTCAATGTGGATCCTTTCATTGGGCTAAATTTCTAACAACGTCAAGAATGGAACAAGAAAGGTTCATTCAACCCACCTAACCAGCTAATTCCACAGATTCTGTATAACTTTGCCTTCTCATGGGTTCTATCCATAATATTTACTCTCCTGAGGGAAAGTTCTGTGTAAGCAGTTCCTAATCCCCAAAGGAAGTGCCACATAAATCCAGAAGTATTCAACCATCCTCACCCTCCACTGCTTTGGCCTTTGCCCCTCCCAGGACATTTCTCCTGTATCCCACTCAGTCACTGTTGTGCCCTGTGAAGGCTTTCACTTAATTCTTAGACATGATAGAAGCTGAGAGTCCCTTTCTCAGGCTGGAGAGAATAAAGGAAGGGGCCATTGTTTTAAGATGAGGATTAGGACTGAAGTGAAGTGAGATTTCATCAGTCAGAGGACCATGAAGTCTTGTATGTTCAGTTGCTGAGTACATTCTACACCACAATAAGTAGATTCTTGGAAACCAGTCTACTATTTGGAAATCACTGAAGGACTGCCTTCATTCAAGAAACCTGGGGAAGGCCCCAGGTAATGTGTAATATCTCCTTCATGATTTCCGGCTCTAGTGCGATTTATTCCTGGAGAGATCATCAAGCCACCTTGCTCCCTCACTCATCCCATTGACCAGCTGACACATCCATCTTCACAGTGCTCCACTTTCCCACAGCTGATTGGAAAGTGAACAGATCTTTTGTTAACCATTGGATGATTACTGGCTGTCAATCAAACAATACTTCCCCGCCCTCCAATCTCCAATACTTGTAAAATGGAACAAAAGTAATCGATGTCAATGGCAAAAGTTGCATGATTTTTCCTCAGGGATTCATTTTTAATTCCAAGGATCTCCAGGATGATCCTGAAGCATTAGTAACCCTGGCTCCTATAAGTGTTCAGACTCTGGTAATTGTTTATTCCAAGTTCTCAGGAAGTGAAGGCTTCATCTCAGAGTCAGTCAGCCAGATATACACGGATTATTTTTATACTCCAAACCATTTGACAATTTTCATGACACTGTTCTTAATCACTGCCCAATGTTTCCTGTTGTAAAGTGCATCAGTTTTCAATGTTGAGTCCCACCACGATGGAAAAATCTGTTGAAATTCAGTGTCCCATCTTATAAATGAAGACAGGATGTGGTACTGGAGTGAGGTGGTGAGAAACAGCCATGGTGACCACCCCAACTCTGGGACAAGTAAGAAGGACCACTTCTCACAGCAATGCAGATGTTGCCACAGAGGGCAATCTTGACTCGGAGTACACAACACCAGTGTTGTCCAATACTAGCCACACACCACATGTAGTTAGTCAGGAATCTCAATTGGTGTTTAGAAAATAATAATTGGATGACAGATACCACCATTGGGTATAGGATTATAATAGTCATGTTTGCATCAAATGTTCATGTGAACTTGGTAAGATAGTAAAATTTATTTTTTTACTGGACTGATTATTTTACCTCTTTTGATTTCTGAATGGAAGTAGATGGTTGTTAAATAGTTGTACATAAATTTACCTGAACTGTACACAAAATGTATTTTTGCTAAAATGGCGAGAGACAACTCAAATGGCTGTTGCCACAGGCATGCATTTGACAAGCCAGTCATTTCTGGTGCACACTCTCCTCTGTCATGAACACAATGGCCAAGAACATATCTTAAATAGAGCATGCACTGCATTGACCACGGGGCATGCAACTTGTCAATGACTTCAAATAGAGAAACACTACGACCATATCAAAGACATGGGCAAAGAACAAAAATGGTTCTAAGTCATGCACACCTAACACAGACAGGCAAAACCAGAGTTAGGGCACAAGAAAGAGGAAGGACTCCAACTATCAATAACTCTGAAATCAGAAAAAGAGAAGGAAACTGCTTCTGTTTCAGAAAGGAGGTGAAGAGAAGTAAACCTACTTACATTTTCCTTATCCTGGTCAAAGGTGATGCAAATTAAACCAATTAAAGGAGGAAGAAAATTCATTTATTCAATTAATCACCCATTTAGCAACTAGGAGCAAGGAAAAAAGAATAAATGAACAGACAAGCAAAGCATTGTTAGAGGCACTCGTGTAAAGCACAGCCGACCCACCAATAAATCAGGACACAGGAAGCAATCACTGCAACAGAGTCAGCATTTTCTGGTTTAATTTTCATTTCAGAATTCCAGCACCTCCTGTATTTTCTATTCTAAAGGGTTGCAACAAATGTTGCTGGGACTTTTCTTCCAATCCTGTTGTTATTCTGAGACACTTGGTCCCTCCTCTGTTTCTGGCCTTGCCAATTGTGCAAAGCCACAACGGCCATGGGCTTGTACTGTGTCAGGTTACTTGGTCATGGGGGCCATCACTGCCCCAAGTGTGACCCTGCCCTCCCATCCTGTTCAACATACAACAACGACTAGCGATGGAGAGCGGGATCTTTCTCCTTCACTGCCATAACCAATGCCGGGGTAAATGTTGGGAGAGGGTAGCTCTGATCTAGAAATTCCCCACTCCCTTTATGTATAAAACATAAAGCATTTCTTCATTGTTTTAATTTTGCAATTGCTGATGATGCTTTTGGGGCAGTCAGGAAATGAAGTGTGTTTGGTCAATGATGCTACTCAAGCATCTTCAGTTGATTTCAGTGAGCTTTCACTCCATGAATTACAACAGCTAGAACCCCTCAAAGAAAGATTGCTAGTATTTTAGCATGGAATAAAACCAGAGATGGATAGCAGAAAAGAAAGCGTGTTAAAGTTTAATGGAATTGGAGTGTGGGCTGCAGATCTCCCTTTACATGAGACTGTCCACGTCACAACAGAGAATCTGAAGAATGTAATTTCTTGCCACAGGAATTCTGTTGGCTGACTTGGGACGTCTACCCTGTTTTGTGATTCTTTGAGTTCATTGAGCCCAGCATTGCTGTGGCTGGGAAATGAAGCAATCTTCCTCTCCCTCTGTCTGTCTGTCTGTCTCTCTCTCTCTCTCTCACAGAATCATACAGTCATAGAGCAATACAGCACGGATACAGGCCCTTTGGCCCAACCAGTCCATGCCGACCATAGTGCCCACCCAGCTAGCCCCAACTTCCTGCGTTCGACCCATATCCCTCCAAGCCCCGCCCTGCCATGTACCTATCCAAGTGCTTCTTAAATGATACTATTGTACCTCCCTCAACCACTTCCTCTGGCAGCTCGTTCCACATACTCACCACCCTCTGTGTGAAAAAGTTGCCCCTCAGGTCCCTTTTAAATCTTTCCCCTCTCACCCTAAACATATGCCCCGAGGTTCTGGACCCCCCCACCTAACTCTCCCTTGGTGTCTCTGTCTGTCTGTCTCTTTCTCTATTTATCTCTCTATCTTCCCCTCAGCCCCCCCCCCGCCCCTCCCCCCAAGTAATCACTGATCAGGTACCACACACGCCTCCTGCTTTGGTAATTGCTTGAAAGCTACCTGCCTCTCAATGTCTTCCAGTTCTGATAAACAATCCTGGGTCTGAATCATTATTTTTCTCTCCACAGTTGCTGCCTGACCTGCTGAGTATTTCCAGCATTTTCCGTTCTTATTCAGATTTCCAGGACCTCCTGTATTTTTCACTGGGTATAGCAATATTCAAATCAGAGTGGTGATCCCTCTGCGAAATCCCAGCAACATAAACTGCCATCACCTCTCTATTCCCCACCCCAGACCCACTGCCACCACCACCACTCACCACCTACAACTGCCTGCTGTGTTCCATCCCCCATCACCATTTATCCCTGTGGACAGGTTGCCGGGTTGCTGATGTCATTAAGAATTTCTCCTGTGAGCTTGAAACCAAAGGGCCAGGGACAGAACTGGACTCAGAATAAAGGCCTTAATCCCATTCTAGTCTGGATTTGTCCATGAATGCAACAGTATTCTGACCAATTGCACACTGCACCCTCCACCACCAACACCCCACTCCCCCCCCAGCAGCCCCCCCCACCCCCCACTCCTCAGGACCGAGGGTTGAGCTTCTGTCGGCACTGTTGACATGATGTATAATCACCTTTTGGCTCAGGTATTGACACTGATAATATTTTTGGTGTATGGGGAGTCAATGGTAATCGGAAACAGGTAGGAAAATGGAGCTGAAGCCAAAACTGGATTAGCCATGATATTATTGAACGTCAGGGAAGGTTTGAAGAGTGACTCCTGCTTTTTTTTCCTTCTGTTTAACAACAGCTTGCATTTATAGAGCACCTTTCATGCAGCTAAAGCAACGGGAGTATAATCAGACAGAGTCTGACACTGAGCCATGTAAGGAGATGTTAGGATAGGTGAACAAGGAAAAGAGATTAGCTTTAAGGTGATGGATAGATGGATGAACAAAGAGAGAAATAGACAGAAAGATAGGTGGAGACATACACAGAGAAAAAGAGACGGTGTTGAGATTGGGAGAGGGAATTCTAGAGAGAGCCTCGGCACCTGTGGTCGGGTAATGTAGGTAAAATCAGGGAAGTGTAATGATAGAACATTGAGGAGCACGGACACCTCTAACAGTTACTGAGTGAGAGAATCCAACGTTCTCTTACAATGGACACTGTGGCTTCAGGTTTCCAGCAGAATTTGAGGTTCCTAACCTGCCAGACAAGGCCATGTTCTGACTCTGGGTTCTAGTCAAGCCATTTGGAGAAATAATGACAACATATTAGGTAATAAGTTTCTTGCAGAATATACAAGCAAGCAGCACACCCTCTGAATTTGTCCAACATTCTCCCGGCCATGTGGATAGACAATGGGCTGGACAGGTAAGCTGGAAAGCTTTAGGCTCTTGACAAATTCATCCGCAATCAGTGTTTTAATTATTAATTCCTGGGATTTGAGGAATGCTGGCATGGCCACATTTATCGGTAGACTCTTCCAGTGGCTGCCTTACACCTCCGGGAACCAGGGTTCAATTCTGACCTCAGGTGCTGTCCTTGCAGAGTTTGCCTGTTCTCTCCATGAGTTCCCTCCATGGGTTGCACCAGGTCCTCCAGCTTTCTTCCACATCCCAAAGGCATGCCAGTAAGTTAATTGGTTCCTGTAAATTACCCCTTAGAGCAGGTTACTGGCAAAAAGAATCCAAAGGGTGTTGATGGGCATCTGTATGAGAGAGAATATACTGAAGGGATATGAGGAAATAACAAAGAGATAGGACAAATGGGGTTGCTCCTCCAGGAGCCAGCTCTTGGCATGGACCCGATAGGCCAAATTGCCTCATTCAATGTTGTTATATGAGAGAAAAAAAGACATCTCAAGTCACAGGGCACTCAGATGTAGCAATGCAGCATTAACTGCATTCACAGCTAGGTTAACCTGAGTGGGTGGTGGATTCTGTCCCTTGGGAAAAGTCTTTGAAACACTGTGCTTTGCAGCTTTCACAGTCATTACCCCGAACAGGGCAATATTTGGCGGTACGAGCAAAAAACAAACTGCTGGGAAAATTCAGTGGTTCAGGCAGCATCTGTAGAGGGAAATGGATAGTTGACGTTTCGGGTCGAGACCCTTCATCTCTCCAGATGAAGGTCTTGATCTGAAACGTCGACTGTTCGAGTTCAGGTGAAGGGTCTCGATCCTACACATCGACGGTCAGAGTCCAGATGAAGGGTCTTGGCCCGAAACATCAACTGTGCATTTTCCTCCACAGATACTGCCTGACCTGCTGAGTTCCTCCAGCAGTTTGATCTTTGATCCAGGTTCCAGCTTTTGCAGTCCGTTGGCATTATGATATGGATATACCAATGGGTCACAAGAATAGAGGGTGGGAGAAAGGGCAGAAAGAGAAACCTTAAAATGTTGATATAGACACAGAAAGCTATAAGGCAAGAAAAATAAAAGGGAGAAGAAAAAGACAAAATGATAGAAAGAAGAAAGGGAAAGAGAGAAGTAAGTAGAAAAGGAAAAGCAGAAAAGAGAGAGTGAGAGACAAGAGAGAGGGAGAGTGAGTAAGAGAACAGTTAATGTTTTGGGAGGGACTTGTTATTGGCAGTGACCAGTAGGTCCCACCCTGTCATCCTCCCTCAGAGGCTGACAACCCAGAAACGAGTCTTCAGCCTTTTCTGTTTATATTTAATGTGAAGTGTTTCTGTGTGTTATTGTTTGTGTGTGCCTTTGCATTTTGCTTTAAAAAGAAGTAAAGTAACGGAGACTTCAGCCCCTTTCATGGTTGTTTACTGTTGTGCTGTAATGAAGTAGTGATGTGGACGGGATTGTGGTCGACCAGATGTAAGCCACTGAACAGCATGGAAAGAATGACTGAGTTTCCTATTGTGCAGAGAGTCCCAGGCTAAAACATTCAGCAGGGACCCTGCCAGATTTCAATCAGCAACATAATATAACATTAAAAGGAAGGTCAGTGGGGAGATGGGAGAGGGGGAGGTAAGATGGGGGAGGTCCTGATGTACAAGTATTTCCACGTAAATTTTTAGGCAGAGGGTGTGTATGTCTGACTAATGCTAAATAGTTTCCCTGTTGAGTGCGGGCCTGCCTTCACTCCAGAAACTTTGACAGTGGTCCCAAGGTGTGAGGATTTTTGAACACTCTCTCACACAGTAACAAGTCAGAAGCTGGAACAGGCTCCCTCCCTTTCTGCCAACAAATGACTTGCTAGTCAATAAACACATCAATAATTATGAAGTATAAACAAAATGGCTTCTGTAATCCTAAAATTCAGGCTATCCTTGCCCTCCGAAGCCCCTCCTTTCAGATTATAGCTAAATAATTTCAGATTATAGTGTGGTAAAAAGCATGCATTTCCATTGTGCCTTTCATGACATGCTGACTCAGAGTTTTATAGCCAACAAAGTACTTTCATGAAATAGAGCCAATGCAAAATGTGGCAGCCAATGTGCAAGCTCCCACAAGCAGCAAGGTGACGATGACCAGGTGATCTGGCTTTAATGGATCATAGGCTCACAGGAATCTCCAGCACAGAGGGAGACCTTTGGGCTCATTCACCCTACAATTAAGTTGATAAGGTACATCCTGCTTCCCAAGGCTCCAAGTCTCGAGCTCTTCATGCGCTCGTCCTGCTACATATATGACAAGGGTTTGTGCCTCCACATCCTGTCAGGCAGTGGGTTCCAGACCTTCCCTCCCCTTTGGATGGGAAAACTTCCCTCAATTCCCTCCAATCCTTCTACCCATTAACGTAAATCCATGTCCCTCAGTTACTGCCAATGGATTTTTCCCGTTCACTCCATGTAGGCAATTGTAATGATGTTGGAAGAGGGTTCAATATTGGCCAAGATACCAGGAAAATGATCCCTGGTTTACAAAATAATGGCATTGCAACTTGTACATCTACCTCTGAGGGTGAACAGGACGTGGCTTTAATATCTTGTCGACAGACAAGGCCTACGAGATTCTGCAACAAGATGCTAGTACTAACGCCCACGGCACTGAATGAGAGCCTGGTCTCTCGAGTGGGGACTTGAGCCGACAGCTCTCCGACAGAGATGCAAGACTTGTACCGACTAAGCTATAACTAACACAGAAACTAAGGATGAAGTTATTCTGTCCTTTCTGTTTCCTTCACGAAGTTTCTCATCGGCTCCCATCCCTTGGCTCCTTCTGCTAGTTTTGGTTAAGTGGGCTAGTTAGAGGCAAGTTCGAAGAGTAAGGCATTGGAGTTGAGCTGTTGCCATCCCTCTTCTAAGCCTTCTGTTAAAATTTGGTGCAGGAAGTAAACATACTGCCCTGTGCATCGGGACCCAAGGCTGTGCAGAAGTCAAGAAGGATCCTATAATAGACAGTCCCAGTCCCCCTGCCCACCACCAACCCAACGTAAATATGAACCAAATGTTAGACCAGCAGAGCTTCCGACTGGGTAAAGTGGATGGGACCCTGAGTTGCCCCAACAGTGAATTAGCCTGCCGACGGATGTACTTCATAATGAAAGATGGACCATTTGACTTAGATGCCAAATTATCCCACAACTAAACTTGTTCTTCAGGGAAAGAGAGAAAAATAAAGATGGGGATGTGAAATGACCCACCAGTGCCCTGACTTTCCTCCCGACAGTCTTGGCACAGAGCTGCCCAGTGGTGCCACCAGCTGGTGATGTAAACACACTACAGCACCCCACGAGGCTGAGATGGGAATTCATCTGAGCCCTTGACAACTCATCTTTTCAACTAATACCAGCAGCATTACTCCACTGCATTGGATACTTTGTTAACAAGGGGAAAAGCTCAAAGTCACAGGAACCTGCTGCTCCCTAAAATCAAGGCAGCATTTTCTTTTTCCAAGTCCTGCAGACCTCCAGAAAAGAATTTGTTACCAGCCTAGAAGCTGCATTAGGGAAAAAGAAACATATGTGGCTGTTTTTTAAGTGTAAATATTTTTGAATGTTGGCGCCCATTCCACCCATTGGGAAGCTGGACCTGGCACTTCCTGTCATGATTCACCCTTGCGTGGGCGACATTTCCTTGCTGTCACTCAAGCACATGATGAAGTCATCAAATGCCTGGTGCGTGTTTCAGACTTCCCAACAGAAATGGGATCAAAAGCTTACGACTTACCCCCTTCACTCTCCAGTCACAGGTAAACGGGGAGTAAGGCCCAGAGCAAGTCAGGAACCATGTGCAATTTGAAGAGTCCTGCTGGGTCATTGACTTTACTGCCACTGAACCCTGTGCTGACCTTCATGTGCTGTATGTCTGCACACAAATGGCATTGGGAAAGAATGTGTAACCATGCACCCCTGTGCAAGGTGCTGCGACCTGTAGCACAGGACTGAATCGAGCCTCTCCATGATGTGGCTCCATCACAGCCAGGACAGCACACAAATGCTACAACATCTGCAATGAATCTGCCTGAATCGATATTTAGGCATGGGCCAATAAGTGGCAAATAACATCCCTGCTAGAACTGCTATCGCTATCAACTACCTACTCTGGATGTTCAAAAGCATTACCATTGCCAGATCCCCCACTATCAATATCCTGGGGGTCACAATTGAGCAGAAATTCAACGGGAGCATCAACATGAAGACCATGGTTACAACAACAGGTCAGAGGCTGGGTATCCTGGAACTCATTTCATGACACTCAAAGCCTTTCCGTCATCTGTGGCATGAGTATAAGGGAATACCCTCCACCCACCTGGATAAATGTACCTCCAATAACATTCAAGAAGCTTGATCCAATCCAGGGAAAAACAGCCCATTTGATTGTCAAGCCATCCACCATTCTAAACAATCATTCCCTCCACCAATAGTGCACAGTGGCTGCAGGATGTAGTATCCAGAAAATACACTGGAATTACTCCCTTACCATACTCTGACAGCACCTTCTGAACTCGTGACCTTGATCAGACACGTGTGGGGCACACGGGAACACCACTGCCTGCAGATTCCTTTACAAGCTATACACCATCCTAATATGGAGATATACTGCCACTCCTGCTTCACTGCTGAGTCTAAATCCTGGAATTCCACCCTGCCTCCCAACAGCCCTGTGGGAGCACCTTCACCAGAAGGAGTGCAAACAGTTCAAGAAGGTGGCTCAGCACCACCTTCTCAAGGGCTATTGCATATTTCCTCATATGTACTTACAACATAGAAGGAGGACATTTGGCCCATTGAGTGTATGCCAGCTCTCAGAGTAATCCCACCAATCCTACTCCCCCTCTGATTTCTCTGTAACCCATTCTTTCTCACATTCAACATGGAATTGGAATTACTCACTTACTACCATTAAGGGACAGAAAATGTCAGCCCTGCCTGCATCCCACAAAATGAACTAATAAAACAGTCAAGTTCTGATTCTTGTCAGTTGGAGAAAATCACAACAGTGATTCCTTAAAGTGACTCAGTTCCAGTCCCAGTTTAGCAATTATTTTGGTGACTTCCAAATTTGCGTCAGAGCAAAACACAGCACCCATTCACGTAAGAAAGGAGTGAAATCTGTTTTCTTGTGTATTGCTTTTCGGGATACTCTGACATACTTAGATCTGTTTTATTAACACTGATAATAAAACAGTAGATATATTCATATATAACATACAGTATAAACCTATATGAGCATATAATGAATTTACATTTGCAAATATATATTTAAAGACAGAAATTTATTATATGTGTGCAAATATAGAACATATAAAGTTATATCTAATGTATGTGTTTTGCACATATGAAAAGTACACACAAACACATGCACATAGGTGTACACACATGTGTATTTCAGGATACATACCCCAACTCTTTCTGGATAGACACCAGCTCGAAGGAATGAAGCCTTCCAGCTATCCACCTCCTCCTGGGTTTCACAAGCCAGCTCCAGCTGCCGGTAATCCTTGTAAACATTCCTGTCGGAAAGAAAAGGCGGGGAAGGAAAAGCTACAAATTGGGAAGACTGCGAGCAGTAAACTAAAACACAATTAGGAGTGGGGGGACTGCAGCCTGCGACCACTGAGGGAGTTCCGGCTGTCGTTGTTAATGGTGTCAAGTGAGTAACTCAGAGTGCACATCTGGGCAGAAAAGTTAAAGGGAAATTATGTCGAACAGAAAGACAAGTTGCTCTTGTAAATAGAAGGCAAAACTAAACCTCCCTTCAAACCATCTCAAGTCCACTTAACTCACACCCAGGACATCCTGGAATTCTGCTAATGTTTAAATTCTAAACTTTAAGGCAGAGCCAAGGAGTGGGAGGTGAATAGAACGGGCTTGCCATTGCTTTGAGGCTAAAGAAGCCTCAGATCTCAGCCATTTCTTTAAAAAAATTATAAATTATTTATAAGATATCTGGTAGAAATTCAAATACATTCACAGTAGTAATTGAATAAAATACTTTTAAAAGCTATTATGTTATGAAAATCTACGTTGGGTGAGGCAGCGTTGGTTGTGAATGGCGTGGAAAGATAATAGTGTGGCCAAGGCATAATTTTTAACTATTATTAAGCTGTAGGTGTTATCAACAAGACCAGTGTTGTTGTCCATAACTAACTGTCCTTGAACAATGGGTTCAGAGTCTATCTCAGAGGCTAGTTACTGTCATATAGCTGTAGGTTTGGAATCACCTCTAGGTCATAAATAAAGCTATAGATTATTGATAAGATATTGGGTAGAAAGGAAAGGACTGCAGGATTGCATTGAATAGAGCTGGCTAGTCAGTGAGATAAACCAAGTAACCGTGGTAAGGAAATAAAAGACTTTCAAAAAGCTTGGAAAAATGTTAGAGTGGACAAGGCCAAATGTTTTAACAATGTAATCTTTAAGTTGTAGGTGCTGAATTTTGATATCATTTCAGTAGGTTCATGGTCATCGTTATTGAAACTACTTTTTTTTAAAATACCAAAGTCAAATGACTTTAAGTTCCCCAGCTCCAATGGTGAGATTTGAACCTCCATCATCAGGCCTCTGGAGGACTAGTCCGGTATTTTAACCACTGTGCTCATACGAGGACTGTTAGCTCTGCTCTCACAGCTCTCACTGTTCCGTACAATGAAGAATCAGTGATTGAGGGCCAGGCCTCGGCCTGGATCCATCCCAGCTTTCTTCCTTTCATAATGTACAAAGTGTTAACTTATGTACATCAAAAGGACTCTTTCATCTGACAGGAGGAAGGGATTTGCAACATGCCTGAAAAGTATTTGACAACATTCCACATGAGAGGTTATTAGTTGAGCTAAAAATGGTGGAGATTCTGGGCAAAATGTGGGCGTAGCTAATTTGTTGTCAGATGGAAATACAACAACAGGTAGAAGAGGTGAATCAGGAGTGGACCACCTGTTGTCCCATTCAAACTCATGGCCAATATATCTCAATGGCCTTTCTGTTCTTGTTTCATATCCTTTAATGCTCATAAGGTCCAAACAATAGAACATAATAGGAGCAGGAGTTAAGCCACAGGGCTCCTTGAGGCTGATCCACCTTTTAAAGGGATCAGGCCAATCTTCTATATCAGCACCTCCAAGAAGTTGTGTCAGGGTAGAAGAGCTGGGAAGTGTTGGGTGGCGTTAATACTGGAACAGCTTTCTTCTCCTTCTTAGGTGTTCCCTTGGGATCAAGGATGACTTGCATCCACTCCAGTTTTGTGGGTTCTGGGGCGACTGACGAGGTCAATGTGGGAACCGCAGACTCTCCCACGGGTGGGGCAGGGGGTGACTGATGGGTCAAGTGAATGGGATGTTTGTGAGATGGAGTGAACCTCCTGCCACTTACACAGAGCGTCCGTGCCATTCCAAATACTCCTCCAATTTCATTGACCTTGGGTTAGGGATTCCCAGGAGTCAGTCGAAATGTGACATTTCTGTTAAGGAGGTTCTGCGCACAACCTTGAATTTTTTTCCTTTATCCACATGGAAATCTCTTCTTGTGACAGAGCTTGGAACAGAGTGCCCGTTTCGGCAGTCTGGTGTTGGGCAGATGAACGATGTGGCCTGCCCATTGGAGCCACCTAGGTGAAATCAGACCTTCAATGCTGGGATGTTGGCTTGGGAAAAGACTCTGACATTGGTCCGCTTATCCAGTCGGAGAATTTGGAATACTTTGTGGAGATAGTGTTGGTGGTATCTCTCCAGTACCTTGAGCTGCCAGCTGTGGGTCTTGGTAGCTTACTGGAGAGCAGGGATTTCTGCTACCCAATACACCATGGGTTTTGTGCTGAGCTTAAGGTCTTCAAACAGCCTTTCTCTCAGATAGAAAAAGGCTGCACTGGCATATTTAAATTTGAGTTGGGCGAGTACCTGCTCTCAGAGTAATCCCACCAATCCCACAGTGAGTTTCATCATCCATGTCTGCTTTTGTTGAATATTGGTTCTGCAGATACGGGAAGTTTTCACCATGAACTTTTATTGTTGGCCGGGGTTGGTGGAAGGCCTTCACTGAACAGATGTTGACCTTGACTTGGAGTCCAACTGTCTATGGATACCAATGTCATCTGCAGCTCTGTGACTGAATGGAGTCACAGAGCTGCTTCTAGAATGGAGGCAATGAAGGCGGAACAGCTTCCTGTGAGTCCTGTACATTATTTCCACTCCAGCAGGAAACTTGTTGGTGATGAGGTGAACTACAAAGGATGAGAAGAAATATTGCTTGACATTGGCCTTCACTGAGACTGCCTCTGTTGCAGACCCATTAATTAAGATCATGGTTTGCATGCCATCATGAAGCAAATGTAAGACGGAGATGAATTTCTGTGGGCAGCTGAATTTGAGGACAGAGCCAAAGGCCTCAGTGAGATTGAGAAAGGCTCTTAGAGTCATCCTGCAGTGAAGATCATGTCCACTGTGCCTCTGGATGGACCAACCCAACGCTGTGATTAAGGGAGCAGCTCTCTGTCCTTTGGAAGGAGGCGGTTAAGGATCACACAGCAGTGACTTTCTCTGTGACGGAGCAGGGAGACTCCCCTGTAGATGTCACAGTTGGATTTATTTTCTTTCTTGAAAATGATCATGATCAGCATATCCCTGAGGTCCTCTGGCATAATCTCCTCTTCCCAAGCATTCCTGGATTTGTGACTGCAGTTCCTCACTGCCAAATATTAGAATTTCAGCAGGGATCTGGCGCACTCCCTAGGTCTGATTGTCTTTGGCAAGTGATCCTTTTGACTTTGTTGGTCAGGAATGCTGACAAAGCAGGATGGTCACTGTGGGTCATTCAGGTCAAGAGCAGAATCATGGTTGGGAAGTTCATTAAAGCATTCCTTTCATCACTATGCTTCAGCCATAGATGACCTTGAGGGTTCTGATGAACCCAATGCATGTTGTGGCTCCTTCCACCCACCCATCTGTGCTTTGGATCATGGGCTTTTTGCTGGACCTCGGCATTCACAATTCTGTAGGCTTTTTTCTTCTCCTTTGAGACATGGTGGAGCTTCTAATCCAGGAACACCTTGTGCTATCTCTTGGATCTCCAGCTCATTCTCATCAAACCAGTACTGCTTCTATATTACTTAAATAAATTGGACTCAAAAACCCTGTGCAAATAGGGCAAATTAGCATATGAAATCATACGAAGAAGGTTAGAGGAAAGGGAGGAGGCAGCTCAGAAATTAGAGCATGAGAAGTTGACAAAATAACTGAGTTAGTGTAATGAGATTTATTGCAGAAAAGTGTATTGCACTGCATGTAAGAAGAATAAAGGAATAAAGCCTGTACTTTACAAATGTTGTTGCATTAACCAAGGAGAAAACCCCTAAGTGTCTTTTACTCAATAGTCAATGGAGAGGAGCAATCAATAAAGCCAACTGAATGTTGGACAGTGTAGTTAAAGGAATATAATACACATCAGACCTCACATGGACCACAGTTCAGCCAATTCTTGATAGTAACACACAGGTAGGTATTCAAATACTGAAGATAGTGCACTGAAAGTTCGCAACGATAATCCCTCGTTATCGATGTATGACTTGTGCTCAAATAACTTGGACTTTCCAATGTCAACACCTCATTTCTGTGAGGTGATCTTCAAGGCTGAAGGTTGTAAATGGAAGATTCATTCTGAAAATTTACTTCAGATTGGAATCACAAGAATAAAACACTCAAACTATGCAAAGGGAAATGTAATACTGATACCAGCAGGCTAATCTTCATACAAAAATGATGAATGTTGTGAATGGTTTTGTGGGTATGATTCCTGGAGTCATTTCAGAAACAATTGGAAGTCAGGAAGGAAGGATTTGAGGGTATTTCAGGAAATCAAATAAGGTTGAATAGTCTTTTGCCTTTGTAATTTTCTCCTTTGGAAACGCAGTGTTTCTAAACTAACTGAATTGTTTCTGCTAGTCATTTTGTAAGTGATTTTATCAATCTTTCTTTAAAAAACATTAAACACATCACATAATCAGAAATCCATGCTGGGATCAGCCACACATTTAAACTCAAAAGGGTGGCCACATCACTGGCGGAAGTTTAAACATCGGAGATTGTTAAAAGCTTGATATTTTTGTAACAGTGTTTCTGAGACAATTTTAAAAAAATATTCCTTTGAGTAGTTTTATGCTTCCATTTCTGTTATAAAGTTAATTATGGCACCAGAATAGCATTGATTTTTAAAACTTTTTTTTTAGTTTTTGTATGGGTGTGTGGTGGATTAAGACTGAAGGACAAAGAGCACTTTCCAAGCTGCACTGAGACTCAGTCTGATCAGAGCTACATTGCCCCTCCGCTAAAGTTATGGCACTAGCAACTTAGCTTGGAAAAAGGCACATCCAAAATCAGTTGATGCAATGACTTGTATTTGTTATGACAAAAGACACCATCTATCCGACTAACTGTAAACTGGGTTATTTTAAATTGGGTACACAGGAGACACACGAGATTACAGATGCTGGAATCTGGAGCAACACACAAGATGCTGGAGGAACTCAGCAGGTCAGGCAGCATCTGTGGAGGGAAATGGACAGTCAACGTTCCGGGTCAAGACCCTTCACCTGGACTCGAAACACCAACTGTCCATTTCCCTTCATAGATGCTGCCTGACCCGCTGAATTCCTCCAGCATCTTGTGTGTTGCTACATATTAAATTGGGTAGCCATTTCCTTTTGCCCTGCCCATGTGCTTCCATGCAAGTGTAGAACCACCGAACTGGTCGGAAATGGGCTGGGACACATCTCATGTACAAGGCTAATAAAATCCCAAGGATTGGCTCCACCTTAACAGAATGGGTTGAAGCAATTCAACATAAGCTACTAAGGATGGGATCACCTACCTAAAGCCACTTCTGGGAGCATGTAAAACAAGAGATATCTGCATCGAAGTACCACCAATGACTAAAGGAGCCTACAGTTCAAAACTTCAAAAAATGCACATTTCAGTTTTAGAATTACCACATCAAGTTCCATTTTTACACATTAGAATGGATGCTGGTATGAAGGTAGACACCTAGTCTGTTTCTACAGCTGTACTGTTCCCTTCGTTCTTTTATCCATTGTCATGCTGTAACTCTATTCCCTCTTAACCCATGCATGTCTCCTGATGTCAGAGCTGACACACAGCATCTATAGGCTCTGAATCCAAATCAAATGGTGACTTTACCAAAACCAGCAGAGTGATAATAAAGGATTTATTATTGATCACATTTAATCATTAATCTAACCTGTTTCTAAATTGGGATTTATCACCATTAGTAATAATGGTAGGAGGCTTCGAAATATTGCAGCGCTATTAGCTTCAACAGAAAGGTTAAAGTGATGGAATAACACAAATAAACCACATAAACCATGCTTAAGGAGTGAAAATGAGACTTTCAGCCTTAAACAGTGGCCATCCAGTCAAGATCTTTCATTTCCAATGCCTGTCAGTAAACTTAAATCTGACTGTCAGTAAACTTAAATCTGACTGCCAGCATCACAACAGGTAAAGATTAATTCCCAAGTATAAAATGGACTCTATATGTAATTGTACGTCAACTGTGTGAGATTACCTGTGAGACAGTTGTTCACTGTTCTGGATGGAACACCCTTCCTTTCCCCCTTCCCTCATCATATAAATAACTTTTATCAGGCAGAGCAACATTAAGATGGACCCACCTCTGTTCCGTGTTGAAGAGAGCAAATATGTGCTTGCTGGACATAAATCCCTTCTCTATGTCACGCAGCTTCAGATTATCGAGAGGCAACATGTATTTCTTCTCTTTCTCCTGCAAGAAAGCAACGTTGGGCAATAAGACATCTCCCAGGATGGAGTGGGCGGAAGAAGTAACATCCTGTTCTGGTGGCACACACAAAATGTGAACAGAAAAGTCTTACTCATTATCTTTCTAACATTACAAAGATTCTCAATAACCCAGAAACCAATGAAGGGCAGGGTTTCAGAGGAAGGTTAATATCTACAATTTATTTCATTATAAGCCTAACTATGAAGCCAAAACCCAAAGTGGAAGACATCTTTAAGTTTAAACCAATTAGGGAACAAAGGGACAGTGAATGCCTCTCACATCCTCAAACTCCTCACAGCCAGTAAATATCCAAGGTGTCTAGTCCTTGTTGAGTCATTGAGTTATACCGCATGGATACAGGCCCTTCAGCCCAACTCGTCCATGCCAACCAAGTTGTCTACCTGAACTTGTCCCATTTGCCTGTGTTTGGCCCATATCCCTCTAAACCCCTCCTACCCATGTACCTGTCTAAACATCCTTAAAACATTGTAATTGTATCCACCTCTACAGTTTCCTCTGGCAGCTCGTTCCATATACCTACTGCCCTCTGTGTGAAAAAGTTGCCCCTCAGGTCCCTTTTAAATCTTTCGCTTCTCACCTTAAATCTTTGCCCTCTAATTTTAGACTCCCCTACCCTGGGAGAAACACTGTGACCATCCACCTTCTCTATGCCCCTCATGATTTTGTCAACAGCCATTAGGTCACCCCTCAGCCTCCTGTGCTACAGGGAAAGAGGTCCCAGCCTATCCAGCCCCTCTTTATAACTCAAGCCGTCCAGTCCCAGTGACATCCTCATGAATCTTTTCTGTACCCTTTCCAGCTTAATGACATCCTTCCTATAGCTGGGTGTTGCTGCCATGCAGGTAACTATGAAGTAGGAGTGAGAGTGAGTTTGTGCACAGAGAGCTTCCACAAACAACAGTGAAACGATTAACGGTTAACCTGCTTCCAGCAGTGTTGGTTGAGAATAGTAACTAGAATGGACACTGAGTACAAAATTGTATGGTGGTGCAGTGGTTAAGTTACTGAACCAGCAGCCAAAGTTCTAGATGATTGACCCAGAAAGAGGAGTTCAAATCCCACCATGGCAGCTGTTTAATTTAAATTTAAGTAATTAAGTAACTGTGGAATCTAAAAATAAAACTAGTCTCAGTAATGGTAAGCACAGATCTACTGGAAGAAGGTCAGAAGGCAATGTAGAGAAATTCCACACCATACCAACCAGCTGCAGCAACAGGCCAGACATCTCACTCTAGGTAGTCATGTCCAGGGCTTCTTGGATGGACAATTCAGCAACATGAATATCACACCCTTGGCAGAAGGACTCTGGGATGACTTTTGCCACTGACAGGCAAATAGCCAGAGTGGCAGCAGTGTAACTCCAGCTCCAGGTCAGCAGCTGAAAGCCATGGGATCTGGCACTGTACCGGAGTGGCCGTTTTGAAACTTGGGTTTGGACTCACTCACTTAACGAGTCAGCCATGGAGGTCTGCAGCTCCCACAATTCACAGCAGCAGAGAAAATTCCCAATCTGTGGAATGGGGTGCACTGCATTCTGGGAGGGTGGGTACACCTCCCACCAACTGTTTTATTGGAAAAGTTTTCGCTCTCCCTCATGCTTTCTTTTTACTGACTATAACTGAGTAGTTACTTTGGTGGAAAGTGGTCAATTTTCCTGACAATCAAACTGTTTTTCCTACACAAATGGCAGGCATGCTCAGCGAGTGACATCACTGCTGTGCCCTACAATGGATGATGTCGCAGCACCAAATAAGGAACGGTGCTCACCCCACACGGGCCCTACGTGTTCATTTTAAAAAGATGGATGTCCTGGTGCTGTCAGGGAACACAGGGAGCTCTACTGCCCCCAGAGAGGAAATCAGGCATGTTTAGTAACATGAAATGGCAGGCCTGAGGCAGCACAGGTAAATGAGCTTCCTCTATGAGCCAGCAGAACAGATGTTGGAATAATAAACCTTGAATCAGTCCATTCAGTGTTCATTTCTCAGCTGCAATTCAGACTCAATGCCAACATGGCAGGTAGAAAGCACATGCATATAAAGTAGACCACATTGGATTTGAACAGGAGATTCAGAATGTCACCAAATACTCTAACAACCTTCTAATACACTGTTGAAAATATCCTAACTGGTTGCATCATGGCCTAGGACGGCAATTCCAACACACAGGAACGCAAGAGGCTGCAGAGAATAGTGGACACAGACCAGTCCATCACTGGCACAGCCCCCCCCCCCCCACCATTGAAAGCATCAACATGAGGTGCTGTCTCAAGTAGGTAGCATCTATCATCAAGGATCTCCAGCATCCAGGCTACGTCCTCTCCTTGCTGCAACCCATCAGGCAGGAGGTACAGAAGCCTGAAGTCCCACACTACCAGGTCAGGAACAGCAACTTTCATACAACCATCAGGTTCTTGAACCGACCTGCACAACCCTAACCCTACCTCAGCAACAGAACACTACTGACCGCCTCTTGCACTACCATGGACTTGTCTCTGATTGCGTTTTTTTGCACAAATGTCTTGTTTTGCAGTCTTTTTCTTCACTGTCCTGTATAACTTATGTATTGTTTACATTCTGTGTGTTGACTGAATCTACATGTCTATGATGCTGCTGCAAGCAAGTTTTTCATTGTAGCTCACTGTACTTGTGCAATAAACTTGACTTGACAACTTGACATACACACATATTTGGTTGAGCCCCACCCGAAACAGGACTTAGATCCCTTCCACTGACGAGGAAAGGGCTGGTGCATTTTTGAGGAACCCTCCACCTCCTTCAAGATAATTTCCATTAGTATGTTCTAACTCATCCTCAGAGAGAGGGTGTCGCTTTTATGGTCAATCCCTGTTGTCCTTAGCAGGGTGATTGCACAGTTTGACATAAGTGAGTGGTTTACTAGGTGTGGGACTGGAGTCACGTACAGTCCAAGCTGGATAAAGACAGCAGATTTTCTTCCCTACATGAAATTAGTAAATTAGCTGTAATTTCTCAACTGTTCAACAGCTGATACCAACATTACTTCCAGTTCTTTTTTGACTGAATTCAGAACTTTGAATTGTCACGGAGGATTGGCACTCATTTTCTCTGGTTTATAAATCCAGGTGGGTAGATCACTTCTCCCACATCACTAAATCCATCCAGCTGCACTCTCCTATTCCACAGTGGGACTGGCTGGTGGGATTCATAGCCCTGTTTAAGAGCTAATCATTGGATATAAACCCAGCAAAAATGAATGTGTCATCGGGTAAATTAACAGCCATTGTTGAGTGGGGATTCCTCTCACTTTTGAGATAGAAAATTGTGATTCAAGCTCCACTCTGGGGACTTGGACATGTAGAACTGGGAGAGGAAACTGTGACAGAGATACAACATGGAAACAGGCTCTTCAGACCAAAGGGTCCACACTGATCACCAACCACCTATTTACACTAATCCTAGATCCATCCCATTTTTCATTCTCCCCACATTCCCATCAACCCCTCCCAGATTCTACCACTCACCCATACAGTGGCTAACAAACCTACTGACCCACATGTCTTGGGATGTTGGAGGAAACCCACACGATCACAGGAAGAACGTGCAAACGCCACACACACAGTACCCGAGGTCAGGATTGAACCCAGGTCTCTGGCGCTATGAGGTGGTGGCTCTACTAGCTGCGCCACTGTGCCACCCATTGGAAGACAAAACTTTAAACTGAGGTTTGGGTAGACATAGGGGCTCCCATGACATTATTTTGAATAGGACAGGAGTTATACTCTTTGAGCTGTCTCCTATGCTTCACCTGCAGCCATCAGCACTAGTCCTTTCATACTGGGTACGGGGTCTCCTACAACGGTCATTACACTTCAAAAGAATCTCACTGCCTGTACTTTGAGACCTTGCAAGGCACAATGTGTGAGCTGGCTGGACTGAAATCTCACCCTTAATCCTTTCTGAGGAAGCAATAGAGCCCACACAGCCATGTCCCGCTGCCAAGTCAGCACACTCTTAGCTGCAGGGGTGCAAAAGTTTAAAATTTCCTTTCGTCTAGCCAAGCGGCGCACCCTCCACAGACACTGCAACCAACAGAATACAGCTCACAATGACAAAACCATGAATTATAGCTTAGCTGCAGCCAAGCTCTCTCCTATAACTAATACCCTTCTCAAGCAAGTCACTTTTTTTCAACATTATGCTCTGTTGAGGTTTAGTCTGGGGGTGAAGCAGCTCTTAAACGACACTGAGAATCCCAATTTCCTTCAAAGAGCCTGCTTAATATTAGTAACATCTGGAGTTAATAACCCAACTTACTGAACTGTCTGCCCTGTTTCATTATCAGAACTGCTGATCCCACTAGAACAAAATATATCCAGCTGCACTATTTTAAGCATAGCAATTAAATGAACCAGTTCAGAGCTTTTTTTTTAAATCTGCGCTTCTCCCAGTTTATTCAGACTGCACTGTAAGGAGCCCTCATCGTGGCAGCCACCAGCACATTCTTGACAGTTTGGGTTTCCACAGCAACACTGCAAGCCACAAGGAAGTCATGGTGGAGCCCCTGGGAGATAGGGAGATTGATGGCAAGCATAACCTGAAGTTCCTCCAGGCTATCAGTGATCCCACATGGTTCCACTTACAGCAGGAGTACAGGCTTGGAAAACTGGCAGTGAAGTTGCATTTACCGAGGGGCACTGCTCTTACAGTTAGAACCTAACCTTAAGAAATATCACAAGGAGCCTGTCTCCCCCATCCCAGCCCATCAGACTTGTGCTGCCATTCAACATCAGCACTTCCTGCACTGGGTCCATAACCCTCCACACCCTCAACATCCAAAAACCCATCCTTCTCAGCTTAAGACTTTCAAGTGACCTACTAATGAAGAAAGTTCTTCCCCTCTCAACGATAGACCCAGGGCTGCTATCGTCAGGTGTTGACCTCTCCAGCCCAAGAAACCAGCCTCTCAGCATCAACCCCACTGAGCCCTAATTTTGTAGCTGTCACCTCTCATCCTTCTCAGTGCCACCGTACTCAGTCTCCTTCGGAAGGTCATTTGGACCCTCCAGTCTATTCTGCCAATTAATTAGATTGTGCCTGATCTGTACCTTGAAGATGAGAGATTGTGAGCGGATGTGGGGTGAGGGTGGGTGGATGCAGGGGCTCATCCCTCCACTAGTGTCAAGGTGTACAAAGGTAGCTGCCATTATTAATGAAAAGCACGGGAAGCTATAATTCCATTAAACAAGGGCAAAATGACTGTTTTAAATTGGGGACTAAATAACCTCCATGAATTGTGTTCCAATTATCACCAACTCTTTATCTCTGCCTCAACACTTGATTATGCTATGTTTTGACTTTCTTGGAATATTGCGCCATGATAATGTTTTGGGAATTAAAGTCCATTGAACCATCCTGTCCGCCTCACTGTGACCCCATCAGCAATAATCCCTGGCCATTGAATCAGTCTGTTCTTCCACAGCTCTCTGTTCAACAGTCCCCTTCTGATACCCTGCCCCAGGATTCTATTGTTAAATGGGCTAGGCCAATGTTCCCATTTCTCATTGTGACCATTTTGTGGTCTCTTATAGAAGCTTCCAATATCGTGTCTAATTGTGGCCCATGGGTGCTCGCACCCAGGAACAATGCTTCCATGCTCCCTCCTCCTCAGGGCCGTTATAGTCAGCTGGGAACGTCTGCCCCACCAGATACAGAGCCAGGTTCCAGAGATGAATGGGTAACATGCTTACACATTCCCCTTGTTTGTCACACTTATCCCACTGCCCAGGCATAGGAACTACTATCAGACAGGATAACTTGATACAAATAACATTTCTCACACGGGTGCCTGGCAGATTCCATGCTAGTTAGCGTGAACCATGGAGTCTTTTGCTGAAAGGCAGACACGATGGCTAGGCTGAGAAATGAGATGGCAGGTTTCTTTCCACCAGACAGCAGTGATTCCATTTGTCCGCTGTTCTGACGTAATGCATCCGGCAAAATGAAGACACAACCAGTCGCCACAGGAAGGGCAGCTTGCACAATGTTTTTCTAAATTCAATTTAAGCCATATGGGCACTTCTGATGGGTTGACATTTATTGACCATCCTTAACTGCCCTTGAAAAGATGGCAGTGAGCCATCTTCTAGAGCCCCTACATTCCTCTGGTGAAGGGACTCCCATATTGCTGCTCCAGCAATGATGGAGGACTCATGGAATCAGAGTCACACAGGATAGAAACAGGCCCTTCAGCCCACTAAATCCACACTGATGGTCAAGAATCCGATTTTACACTAATCCTCCACTAATCCTGTTTTAGTCTCCCCACACTCCACGCAAATTCTATCACCCACCTACAAAGGGGCAATTCAAAGTGTAGGCTGGTTGGACAGGCTAGGACTTTATTCCTTACAGCGTAGGAGACTGAGGTGATCTTATCGAAGTGTATAAAATCATGAGGGGCATAGATAGGGTGAATGCACTCAGTGGTTTTCCCAGGGTTGGGGAATCAAGAATTCAAGGACATAGGTTTAAGGTGAGAGGGGAAAGATTTAAGAGGAACATGAGGGGTAACTTTTTTTACACAAAGGGTAGTATCTATGTGGAATGAGCTGCCAGAGGAAGTGGTTGAGGCAGGTACAATAACAACTTTTAAAAAACAGTAGGGCTGCTACATGGATTGGAAAGGTTTAGAAGGTTATGGGCCAAACGCTGGCAAATGGGACTAACTTTGATGGGGCATCTTGGTTGGCATGGACCAGTTGGGCAGAAGGGCCTGTTTCCATGCTGTATGACTCTATGCTCAATTAACCTACAATCTTTGGGATGTAGAGGAAAGAGGGACACCCCAAGGAAATCAGGTGGCGACAGGGAGTGTGTGTAGACTCCACACAGACACCAGACTGAAGCTGTGAGCAGCAGCTCTGCTGCCTGTGTCACTGTGCTGCCAGCCCTTCTCCTCGTCTCAGCTCAGAGAGGAATCTGCACATGATGGTGTTCCTGTCCGCCTGTACGCCCTTGTCCTTTGGGGCAAGGAGGCAAGAGGATGAGGGGGTGTGAGACTCGGTGAGGCAGTTTGGTCAAGTGGTTTGGGTCAGTAAAGATCCAAATTAAGGACAGTGGGGAGCTTGTGGGAGAGGAGAGATCGATGACAGGTGTAACCTAAAGTTCCTCCGGGCTGTCGGTAATACCTGGTCAAACTGCCTCATGTGGTTCCACACACCCTCCCCCTCACACCCTCCCCCTCACACCCTCCCCCTCTCACACCCTCCCCCTCACACCCTCCACCCTCACACCCTCACCCCTCTCACACCCTCCCCCTCTCAATTTCCCTCTCACCCTCCCCCTCTCACACCCCCTCTCACACCCTCCCTCTCTCACAACCTCCCCCTCTCACAACCTCCCTCTCTCTCACCCTCCCCCTCTCACAACCTCCATCTCTCACAACCTCCCCCTCTCACAACCTCCATCTCTCACACCCTCCCCCTCAAACGGCCCTCTCACAACCTCTCCCTCTCCCACCCTCCTTCTCTCTCACCCTCCCCCCTGTCTCACCCACCCCCTCTCTCATCCTCCACCCTCACACCCTCCCCTCTCAATCTCCCTCTCTCACCCTCCCTCTCTCTCACCCTCCCCCTCTCACCTGCCCCTCTCTCACCCTCCCTCTCTCTCACCCTCTCCTTCTCTCACCCACCCCCTTCACACCCTCCCCCTCTCACACCCTCCACCCTCACACCCTCCCCTCTCAATATCCCTCTCTCACCCTCCCTCTCTCTCACCCTCCCCCTCACCTGCCCCTCTCTCACCCTCCCTCTCTCTCACCCTCTCCTTCTCTCACCCACCCCCTTCACACCCTCCCCCTCTCACACCCTCCACCCTCACACCCTCCCCTCTCAATATCCCTCTCTCACCCTCCCTCTCTCTCACCCTCCCCCTCTCACCTGCCCCTCTCTCACCCTCCCTCTCTCTCACCCTCTCCTTCTCTCACCCACCCCCTTCACACCCTCCCCCTCTCACACCCTCCACCCTCACACCCTCCCCTCTCAATTTCCCTCTCTCACACCCACCCCGTCTCACACCCTCACTTTCTCTCACATTCATTACTCACACCCCTGCTGACCAACACTGCATCTCAGTCAAGAAACATTTCACTTTAAAATTTTCACCCTTGTTTTCAACATCTTGTGCACTCTCACCCCTCCCTTTCTGCACAACTTCCTCCAGCCCTGATGCTCTTCCCTGACTCTGTAATTTACTCCGTCCCCACCTCTGCAACCTTCCACAGCCACTACAGTCACCCCTCTATCGCCATGAACTCTTCCAGCCTTGACATCCCCCTCTAACTCTGCAGTCTCCTCCAGTTCCTACACTTCTCGCTACCTCTGCATCCTGCAAACTTAAACTCTCATTATCTCTGTAATTTCCTCAGCATCTGCGCCTCTCCCAAACTCTGTAACCCTCTGCAACCTCTACACTCCCTTCTGCTCTACAACCACCTCCAACCTCTACACTGCTTCCTATCTGTCAATTCCTTTCAACCTCTTTAACCCTCTCTATTTTTATCCCCTCCACCCCTCCCTATCTAAGTACCATCCTCCAAGCCCTAGACCTCTCCTGACCTCTGGAAACTGCTTCTAGCCTCTGAGATGGGTGTACACCACCAATGCTGGTCTCATGAGCATTTCAGACTTTAATTGCTCCTTCACTGGCAACCATGCCCCCAGCTGCAAGGTCTAAGCTCTGGAACTCTCTCCCTAACTCTCTCCACCTCACTTTTTGCCCTTAAGACACGTCTCAAATCCCTACCTCATCAACCAAGGCTTTGGTTATCAGTCTTTGCATGGTTCAGTGTCAAATTTTGTTTGATGATGCTCTTGTGTTAACATCATTATACACATACAAGTTGTTGTTATTGCATTGGAGTAGCAGCCTAGAGTGCCTGTCTTGGGACTTGAACTTCTGATCTTTGACTCCAAGGCACAGATGCTAATGAATGACATGGGATACTTGGACTTTGTTGGGTCTCAATTGGATTACATTCTTGGAGGATCCACCCCTCAAAACAGAAACTTATTCAGCAAGAATAGGAAGTGGAGACATTCCCAATTTACAGAGTTCCCACTTTTTCATCAATATAACTCATGGCCTGGACGATGCGGAGGGATGCAGATTGGGCCCTCTGACCACTGTCATTAAGCCTGTAGTCCACGATTCTCCAATGCCAGGAGCTGTCTCACTAAAAGAGGTGACCCCCAACCCTCATCAGCCTCACAATCACAAGCCAGAAATGCAAGGTCCCTCGAATGAGAACAAACTGTGCCGATCGAAGCAAACACTGGGAGTCAGTCAGCAACTATGTGAAGGGGGGAGAAAGGGGCCGTAGTGTCCAAAGGGGAAAGAACACCCATGGGTTTTGTTTCCCCAGCTGTAACAACAAGATACGCCCGCCGGTTGGAGGGGGTTGCAGCTTTTGGGAATTCCCTTTCAGTATCCCCTGCTCAGGATGCAAATTTCTCCCACATGACCACACTCAAAGTTTCAAACCAGCACCACAAACAGAAAGCAGGACAAATTTCACCAATGGACTGAGGAACTCTTATTTTAAAAATCTCTGCACACAAGAATGCAGTTAACGTGCTCCACAAAACTCTGCACGTGGTCTCTCCCCGGCGGTTTGATTTCCTCTGTCTGTAACCTCAGCAAAAGCTGACTTTGACATAAACTGATGTTGAAGTGCTACTTCTGGGGCCCCCTGGAGATTTATGAAAGTGGTATTGGGTTCTTTTTCCCCCCCCCCGATTCAGGAAACGAAGGAACTGGAGCTGTAAAGGAAATGTCTTGTATGGAAATTCTTTCACTTTCTTCCTCAGACTGGTGGGAACGTGTACAGTAAGCCAAGCTACAAGACCAAGCCGTTTTCAAGAATGTCCAATCTGGGTCAGAAGTTCATGTCTGTTCCTCAGCCAGCTTCACTGATGTTACTCCTATGTCCAGTGTTAAATACCAATTCCTGTGCTGTTCTTATCCAGAACCATAAAAATACAAAACTTTGGAGAAAATGAGGAAGAAAAAAGTCAGAGCAAGAGAAAGAGAGAACATGAGAAAGAGAGGCAGTGAAGGGAAGAAAGTCACACATTTATTTCGTGTAATGTTAATTTGGTTAATTTAAAAATGGTTGGATTTTGAAGTTACATCATTCATATACTTTTCCCATATAACTAACTGTAAACCAAGCAAAAGGGGAGACTGTGCAAAGTTTTATAAAGTATGCAAACTAGTTTCCTATGTTTTTTTTTAAAAGCTTTTGTTCCTCCGTACATCCGTCAAGTTTGGCTTGTTTGCTATTTATGGTCCTTTGTGAGAATCATCATTCGGGGGTAAAAACTGTATCATGACTGCAAACTCAAGGTTGTGTTAGGGAGGCTGAGTGAACTCTCTCCTGTTTGTTGTCACTCGGAGCTTGGAGCATAAAATTGGGAGAGAGATTCTCATTGAAGGGGAGAAACAAAAATACAAAGAGACGCAGAGATAATGACAAAACTAGTGAGGAAGGAAGAACGGCAATTCCTTTCCTTATTCCAACTTGAGTTCTTCAAAAACTCCTCTGAGATTAATGTAGCGTCGTAGTGTCAGACAAAACAACATGCAGAAAGGTAACAGATTGAAGGTTAAAGGGGTGGTGGTGGGAGGTATATGTATGGGTTAAAGATGAGGTGAATGACAGATGGTAAAGGGAGAAAAACTAAGGAATAGAGCACATTGGAATTGGAATTGGTACTGAGTGGATCTGCAGAGAGCAGCTTGCAATGAGTCACCACGCTCCTGTGCCATCTTGCAGAATATTCAGGTAACTCAAAAAAACGCAAGAGTTAAGGGTATTGATGGGGTGAAGGATATGTAAATTCGGAGTAGGTGGGAACCATGGGACGGTTGGGTAATACCCACAGTGTCAGCACTGGCGGACAGTTTGCCCAACATCTGCACCCCCCCCCCCACCCCCAATGCTGTCACCTGGAGGGAGAGCAGCATTTTGAGAAAGAAGGAGCAAATAAACAGAGAAAGAACAAAAGATGGACCAAGGTGCTTTGCACCCACTCTCGAAGAACAGTCACTATTGGAATGCAAGATGAAACGTAGCTTGAGATTATTGTGTATGGGCAAGCTACAGGGGTTACTCACCCCATTCACAGGAGCTTCACACTCCCTATCCCATTTATGCAACTATATATTTTTAAGTGATTCAGAAATATGCAGTGGTCTCATGGTACATCTCCTCTGACGTTAGAACAGTGACTGCTCTCCAAAAGTACATCTCTGGTTAGTAAAGGCCTCAGAACATCCTGGAATACAGAGGGCAAGACTCCATTTGTTGATGAGATCTCTCCCAAACTCTAACAGAGTTTCTACTCGCACAATTCCAAGATTTTATCTCTATTGTTCTAAGTATTCCCCCAGCGCTGTTGATCCCTTTCAGTCTCTGGGTATCAATCCTGAAGTTACTGTTCACCACTTTGGACATGCGTCACCTTGCAGGAGTAGACAGGTTTAAATGCCCCCATGTGCCTCTGTAACAGACCTTCAGCAACAGTGGGAAGCAAAAGGATCGAGCCCTGAGTTCTGACAAAGGGTCATTGACCTGAAGCGTTAACTCTTTCTCTTCCCGCAGATGCAACCTGACCTGCCGAGGGCTTCCAGCATTTTCTGTTTTTGTTTTAGATTTCCAGCATCTGCAGTTTCTTAGATTTTCAATTAATTCAATTTTATTTTGGTCTTTTGTTTCCTCACATCTTGAAGGTATGCAGACCTAACGCTAGGGTTAGATCTAACTCTAGGTCTGTATTCATTGTTTTGACATTAACATTTTCTATGACCCACCCATTTCCATCCACGTGACTTCCTTCAACCCTCCAGGGTCTCCCGTTTGGGTCCCTTGGTCTTTGCCCTGTCTTCAACTGCTTAAGATCTAAACTTTGTCAATCCCTTTCTAAACCTCATTCCATAATCCATCTTTTAAAATACTCAGTTAAATCAACCTCTCTGACAACTTAGCCTACCAGCACCATGCCTGGTTTGGTGACAAATTTTGTTTGATAATTGTTCTTGCGAAGTTAGAAAGTTTAAAAATAATGAATTGCTCACGCTATTAGAGGGGAAGCCTTCCCTGGTGTTCTGTCCAATTATGATCCTTTAAACAGTGTTACTGAAACAAAAATTGAAGTAGAAAATGAATAAGACAGAAGGTCAGGCAGCTTCCGTGGAGAGTGAATCAGATTTAATATGTCAGGATGATGATGATTCATCAGAACTCACAACGAAAGGTCATTGACTTGAAACTTTGTTCCTCTCTCCATGGATGCTGCCTGACCTGTTGAGTATTTAGAGCATTTTCTGCTTTACTTTCTGTTTGAGCAACACTTTTGATTGGATAGAAGAATAAGGAAAGTACTCCCTCTCTTCGTTCAACATCTTATCCAAAAGATGACAGATCCAACAATGCGGATGAAGGAGACCGCAGATGCTGGAATCTGGAGCAACAAACAATCTGTTGGAGGAACACTGTGGGTTGGGCAGTATCTGTGGAAGGACATCATGAGTCCTGATGCAGGGTTTCAACATGAAACGTCGACAATTCCTTTGCTCCCGCAGATGCTGCTCGACCTGCTGAGTTCCTTCAGCAGATTTATTGGTACATCCAACAATGCAGTGCTCCTTCAGACCCGTCACATCACCGTGGATGCTGAGTTTAGGTCATAGGAATGAAGCTTGAAGTCATAACCTTATGATTCAGAAGCAACAAGCTGACACACACACACACACACACACACACACACACACACACACACACACACACACACACACACACACACACACACACACACACACACACACACACACACACAGCCTTCATCTCCTTTCTAATATGTGTCTTGAGCAACATCTATCTGGATTCTGGAAGCTACCTAACAGCCAGTTATTCCACTTGAAGTATGGCTCAGCACCAGCCAATGTAGGAACTTAGTTTCAGATTTTAAAAAATTGAAAGCAGAATTCCTGATTTTGGCTTGGGGCTGTTTTCCTGCTTTAGGAATAAATGCTAGAGTTAGCCAGGCTTGTGACTGTCTACATTATGGAAATATGCCTGACGGCTGGAAGCAGATTAAACTCACCTCCTCCTCTGCTCTCAACTCCGTAACCACCCCTACATACCCAGAGTAAGTAGTCCTGTGAGCAATCAGTATAGCAACAGACATAGAAAAAGAACTGCTCAAAAAGTTTGAACGATTCCAACTGTTGGTCAAATTTCACCATTATGTAAAAGAAATGAGATTGAGGGAAGGGTAAAATGAACCTGAAGGCAACATCTGACTCCTTCGGTAAGGCAAGTTATTTATGACCTCCAACCGGAACGGTGGACAGTGTTGACTTTGATGGAGTTGCTTTTGTCAAATTTGTCCCTCACTGAACACCTGTAGGAATGTATATTCCAAACAACTGAGCACACAGATCGGGCTATGACAGAACTGGGAGTCGGCGTAAAGAGGGAGACATGGAGAAAAGAGAGAACACAGCAAAAAGAGAGGGAGAAAAAAAGGAAGAAAAAATTAAAAGAATGATGAAAGAAAAGAAAAATGAAAAGGAGATAAAAGGGAAATATGTCTTTAAGATTTCTAATTTTTGAAGGTATGTGTCTATTATTTTTGATCAGTGGACTCCCGAGATTGTGTAACATCAGAATGGATCAAATTCCAAGTGAGTGGCAGTTAGCCACCAGGGCCAGTGGCCACAGGGAGTCAAACAACCCTGGCTCGGCCTGGGTTTGAGTGGATTTTCACCTTGAGAAGAAGGTGCACACCCTGAATCTGGTGAATCTGTAAAGCCATGTCTTGTAAATACAACTTGCTGCCTGAGTTACCTTCTATCTAAATTAATTTTACAGAAAAAGAACAACTAACTGTCAATCCTGAAATGTAGGGGGGCATATGGAGTTTGGGCTGTGGGGTGGGAGGTGGCAGGCCTGATAACAAAGAGGATTCAAATATTAGATCCGCTGAAGGCAATTCAAACACAGCTGAAAGCTACATTTTTGTAAGAGTTAAATATTCTTGAGTTAATTTTACATTCCTCCCAATCTCACTTCCATAATATAATGATATAATTTGACCAACAATATGCACTGCACATGACCATCAGGTCAAATTTTGGAATGAATGCGGTCAATTTTTTTTATAATCAGCTTGTATACAGAGTGATGAAACTCTATATTGCAAGCAGTTAATGGAGTAAATTCTTTCCACTGCTCTGAAAGAAATTAAGTTTCTTTATTTTAGTTTTTTCCCTCTCCCAGTGTAGCTGCAAGGTCTCTTTTTTTTTAAGCAGTGAGGAATTATGCCTGGATAATATTCTTTATTGAGTCTGCAGGACAGGCAGAGAAGGAACAACCCCTATGGGTGATCAGAAAACATATGGAACCTTTACAAACGCAGTGAGTGCCAAAAAAATTTAACATTCCACAGTTTCTATATCCACAGTTTTTGGAACTCCAATCCCCATGGGATGACCTTTCCCTTATACGGCTTATGCACCTTCACCTTTAACCCTTTTACCACCAGTCAGCGCCTCCTCCAGCTCTTTTTCTTCCTCTCTCTCGTCCTCACCAGCGTCCCCCCAGCCCGCCCGCTTCCCCCACCCCACCCCCCCTCATCATAGATCACTTGAAACTGCCACGTCAATCCTTGCAGAAGTGAAGGAAACGAGGGAAGAGCTGGTGCTACAGAGAGAACAGTTGTCTGCGCTCTTAAAGCTTGCTGGGAGACCCAGAAAGTCTAGCCTGTGTGGAAAAAAAAAGACTACAATCCCGCTCTGTCTCCCCAGTGTTCAGACTACCTGTTCAGGTCGATGCTATTGTACAGTAGTCTGCACATTGGTTAGACTGTGTGTGGAAAAATCTTCGAACTTCTCTTACACATCGGCTGAGGAACTCCGACAACCCTTATTCCGACCCCAACTTGCTTCAGTCAATAAGCCAGACCTCCGTGGAGACTGCCTTTCATTTCCCGTGTGCTGTTAGCGGCACCCAGGTAAAGCAGTAGATTTTGATTCCTTTTAATAATTGGACGGCATTCTTCCGAAAGTGCCTTTGCTTTCTCATCCATGGACTGTGCATCTGGTTCTAACTTATAGTTTCTGTTATTTGTCACCCCTACGCTTCTTACCTCTGCCTCTGCATGCTCTTTCACAAAATATTTAATAGCGTTCTACCTCTCGCTTGAAAAGGCTACCCCTCACAATGGCAACTCTGCCACTGATCAATATTAAGGAGTAATTACAGTCAGGGGGACCCCTTAGCATGTCGTGATGTACTGCCGTGTGCGTAACATTCAATGGTTTAATGTAAGCTTTGTACATCTTTGAATAAAAAAATAAATATTCTGGTTAATGCATCTCAGCCATTGTCTGTATTCTTCAATATTTAACACAGGACAATTGATTTTTTTTTGAGTGCTTTGGTGCTGCCATGAATACAATATCATTCAGCTCAGTTTGGATGAATAAGTGGAAAGTCATATCTAGGATATTCTTACAGTGAGGTAATGTACAATGAATTTTTAAGCTGTTAGAAGTGCAAAGCAAAATTGTTGCTCTAGTTCTGCATCAGCCATGACAGCTCTGCAGTTGAATAGTCCAATGCCAACTGTCAATGGGAAAAGAACAGTCATCTGGGTGAAGTGTTTCAGTGAGGGGAATGAGCTATTGTCTATGGAGCTGTACCATATGGAACTGCACCATAGTGCTAGTCGGCATCCTTAGGTAATAAGGAGAGGAAACGGTTGCAGGATGAGGGAAAGGGGAGGTGGGGGCCTTGAAGTTGGGGGAGGGGAGAAGCAAATGAAAAGAAGGACTCCAGGGAAGAAACATGCACCCAAGTCTTGCCATCTAACAATGCACAACCTTCCACCCTGATACACTGCTTCTTCCATCAGGTGTACCACATCTCAAGCACGTGAAGGGATTGTTTGTACCTCTGAGGGTGATGAGAGTACTTTCCTTGGGATATTTCAAGCCTGTGTGACCAGGGTCTTCACAATAAAAGTGCACTTCATTAAGGTGTCACTGCAAAACTGCAAAACTGCAAGAGGGGAGATGAGGTCAAAATAAAATTAAAAGCTAGTTAAACTGCTTTTAGCTCTCTAGAGACAGATAACCTTTGAACCTACAGTCAACATCCTCTATCTAGGCTGTCAAGCATTCAGCATTTCCTTTATTTTGCTGTCAGAATTAGAATCTTATTCAACTCAAATCCAAAACCCTAAGAAAAAGGAGATCTGGATTCAATCCCCAATAACCACTGCAGAGTTCAATGGCTGTCTTTAATTCATCTTCCTTTCATCCTTATTGCAGAGCAGATGATACTAATGTAAAACAGATTTTACTATTGCAACACTTTACAAAAATAAAATGGCCGCTCCTCACGACGCATTCAATATCAGTGCTCCAGGGGAGGGGAATTTCAGTCAGCTTCTAACTTTTAAAATTTGAAACTCTTTTCTGTTTAGCTTTTCGTGAAAACAGGGCAGAATACTACTTTCAGGTCAAAAAGAACCTCAGGTTGCACACTGATAGGACCGACATGTTTCACTAAAAGCACCACCTCATAAAATCTGCTGACGTTTATTTGTGCTTCTGCGGTTCCCTTGCACAGTCGCGTCTTAAGTTGAAAGCAGCTTAAATTAAACTTCTGTTGGTATTAACCCGAGAACATGCACTTCTTCTTAGCTTTGGATAAAATGCTCTCTGGACTGGGCACCGCTTTGGATTTCTTTGAACTCTCTGTTTCTTTTTTATCTTGAAAATGAATTTTCGGTAGAAATTGACTCTAATTTTAACATTGATATTTGCATTTCCCCCTGCTCACGCAGTAGCCCTCCGATGGCCAAGCCATATTTTCCTTTGGCATTCTTCCCTCATTCTGTTCTGAACTCCATCTCATTCCTTGACAGAAGAGGCTCCATTTCCGAACACTTTCTATTTCAGTTTGGCAGTGGGTCGCACTGGGCCCTTATTCCTGGCCAAGGACTGGTTCCCAATCACAGCCCTCCATTGTGTTCTCCTGGGCTCTCCAGGAAAGAAAAGATTAATCTCCTAGACACTGTTGTGTGCAACTGAGGAGAGAAAAATCCAAGGGGCATTAAAAAGTGCTTTTTACACTTCATACTATTGTAGAATTGTTACTGTATGCAAGGAGGTTGTTCAGCCCTTTAACTTCTATTGTGATCTTGTCAGCACCATTTCCCCTGCTCTCTCCACACTGACCTGCAGGAGATTCTCTCTCATGTCCAATTTCCTTTTGAAGGAGGCACAAGAGACTGCAGATGCTGGAATCTGGAGCAACAAACAATCTGCTGGAGGAACTCAGCGAATCAAGCAGCATCTGTGGGGGAAAAGGAATTGTCGGCAATTTGGGTCGAAACCCTGCGTCAGTCCTGACAATTCCTTTCCCCCACAGATGCTGCTCGACCCGCTGAGTTCCTCCAGGGGATTGTTTGTTGCTCCTCTCTGAAGGCACTGATTGATTCCTCTTTCACCAATGCTACAGACAGAGTTGTAGATCATAATAAATTCTGCATAAATTAAGATTTTCCTCAATTCCTATGTATCACCTCAACAAAATTTGAAAACTATCCTGTGGTCCTTGAACCATTTGCTAATGGGAACAACATCCCATGATTGACCCCCATCGTAACCAGTCATGGTCTTTAATACATTTGTTTACAGTTATTTGTAAGAATATTGAAGATGAGAGAAAAGATTTTTGACCAGCAGGTCGATTGGAAGTGACAGGTCATGTGATTAAACTCCCAAGAATTTATCCAACCAGAGCCAGTAACCATGAGTCCAGAGTGAGTCACTTCCTGTCAAGATGCCACTCCTGGCTTTTACATCAACTCACTGTTTCTGTATTCAGATCAAGAATGCATAAGGAGCAAACTGAAGGCCCAACAAACTCAACCCAGCACAGAAACATGATGACCATACTAATCCACTACCCAACCTGATTACGTCAGTCAAAATAAACCAAAATATTAAACATCCAATCATCAGAAATGAATATTTTCATATTATTGCTATGACCAACCATTGCTCTGTTCTGCAAATCTTCAGAAAACCAGAACCAGTTGATAAAAAGGTCAGAGCATAAAAGTTTATCTTTTACTGCTGTCCTGTCCAATCACTGCCTGATGTATCTCTACTTAAGTTTATTTTAAGGGGCCTTGTATTTAGGAAAAGTTTTTGTGATGACCCTGAATGACGGGTATCAAATAAAGGTTCTGAAGAATAACTATAGTGGCATCTTTTGAACAGGAGGGTCCAGGAGTGAATGCAGATGTTAGTACTAGATTCCTCTACCTGTTGTTTAGTGTGTGATGTGGCTGTCCATGATTTTTGCAAATGTCACAGTACACAACAAAATGTGTGAATCTGGAGCTCAGCAATGGGAATTCCAACCTCATATTTACAAGATAAAGTTTTATGTAACTGTGAAGATAATTCTTTTGTTATTTTGAACACTCTGCTCTCAATCTGTCCTTGATTAAGATCTTCCAGTTTAAAGCACTGAGCTATAAAGATGGGAACACAAAGAACAAAAGTTTCAATTTAAACCAAACAGCAAATGCTAATTAAAATTTTCCTCATTTTCAGTTAATACCTTGACAAATGCAGCACACTCAGTGAGGACCGAGCCAAGCTTTGCAAGAAATGTTTACACCCCTGCTAGAACTTCCCCTTCTGTCACCCACATTTCCGATCTCCCTTTTTAGCTGCTGTGCTCCCCACCTCAACCTATCACTGTCCCTCTGCCTTTATCTCCACTGCCCTCCCGGCAGAGTTTGCCTTTGCTGGAGCCCTTCGGGGAAAGGTTTTTGGATTGGAGGGCCCTAGACTTTACAAAACAATAATACTTATAACTGCTGACATGTGGCATTAAAACTGCAAACATACAATTGTAAAAAAATCCAGATAAAAACTTGATAAAATGCTCAGGCATCAGGAAGTAACATGGCACGGTTGTTCTATCAGTGAATCCATTTAGTGTCCCATTCAATTGAATGACATTAACCCCCTCCCCTGTCGGCTACTGATCCAGGTTTGGACTGAGCCCACCCTTACCCTACCCTCGAAAAGTGCACAATATCTTTTGGTACCACCCCATCTTCAAAGTGCACCTGGAGGGAACCGTTGTGTCTGTACTATCCTCCCCTCTCCCCAGACTTCCCATGTAGAGCACCCACTGGGATCGAACTTGCCGGCCCCTTTGAGGATTCCACCCACCATTACCACTTCCCTCGGTCACCGGCCCCTCCAGCTCTCCAGCCAGATGCTCATTCACTCAATATCCAGGCCCAGAGAGCCCACAACCTGATTGCAGACAACTGCTGTAACACCACTTGCATCTCGGCTGGTGGTGGTGATGTTTTGTACCTGAACAAGCCACCTTATATCATCCAAACCACCACACTACCTCTCGCCTGCATCTATTCTTTTGCTCCCCTCTGGATCTTTGAACCCTATTAAAACTTCATGATTCATCCTTCTTGACCTTCCCTTCAGAAGCGAGCTTGTCCACCGTGTGCCTGTCCCAGCCTAGATCCTTCTCAAACATGTGTTTCCATCCATCAGTCTCTGCATTGAGCAGCAAGTTATCCTTGATGATTTTAAACTTACTTTGCCCTCTTTTTTTTCTCCAAGTTCCCTGCCAGTTTATCCTCTCACTCTCACTCTCACTCATATTTACCATTAGCCCCCGGATCTCCTCATCTCCCATGGCAACTGTAGTCCATCAATCGCTAACAAGGTTTTCACTGACCTTTCTCTCTCACCCAACCTTGCTCTTGCTGACCTACAACTGGAACCAGCAGAACGGCCCTCTGCCCTCAGCACAAGCACCCCTCCCATACTATCACCTATTGAAAGTAGGTGGCATGGGGACATGGAGTGTGGGGAAGGAGGAATGCTAAATTTTTACCAGTCGTTTATCCGAAGATCAAATATCTGGCTTAGTTCTCTGAATACAATGGCCCATCCCAGTATGTGGTTCCTCAGGCACCTGGACCCCTTGTTGGCCCCAGTGTTGAAGTCGAAGACCTTGAAAGGGAACTGTTCCCAGATGAAGATGCTCACCACATGACTGACTACTGCTCAGGGGTGGGAAACTCTCAGCCAGTGGTGACTCACCCTGAGCCTAAGGCCTGAAGCAAATGGCAGTGTGCTCACCCTCCAGCCAACTGAAGGCAAGCCACGGGAGGCCTGTGTTTAGTATGTGTGGACACAACACGTGGGGGAGTCTGGACAAGGCCAATGTTTAATGCCCATTGCCACGCACTCTGATGTTGGTAGCGGGGCCATCGTCTGGGACACCCTCAGTGCTGGAGGGTGACTGAGAGTGTGCAGGTGCCCTGAGCGTGCATTCACTGCGGCCAACGCCACCCACAGCCCAGGTAACAATGAAGTCCTCAGATGCGATCCATCGGTCTCTCCATGGCCTTGGCTCAGGGCAACACAGGGCATCAATGACTGAATCATGATGGATTGATTACCAAACGCAATATCGCCACCACAACCCCCACTGCCCCACTCCATCCCATCCTATTTCAGCTCACTGACTTTGTCCACAGAACTGTCCAGCAATGTCTCAGGTCCCTGACTTCGCCTTGTATCATGCTGTGTTAATAGAACTCAAGTGGAACAGATCCTGTCACTGGTGGTGGGGTCCCTTGAATGACCTTGATGGACTGATGTGATGAAATGATCCACATGGGTGGCATGCAAAGCCAAGTTTTTCACTGTACCTCGGTATATGTGACAATAATAAACCAATTACCAATTTGGGTTGAAGATGGGGCTATCAGGAAAGGCTCCTAATCACTAAACAGCAGGGGAGGGAGAGGGATGGGGGGAGGTGAGGGTTCTGAGAGCACACACATGGCTCTGAAGGGAGGAGCTAGTTTGGTGGTGATGCACTATATTCTCAGCCTCGACTAATAAAAGAAAGCATCATGGATGGTTATTTTTTAACCACCTTATCAATCTATCCCGCCACCTTTAAGATCTGTGACACACACACAGAGATCCATCAGTTCTCCATTCCACTCATTTCATTTGCATTCCTTCAGTGTGTTGTCCTTCCCCAAGTGCATTACCTCACGCTTCTCTGGATTGAACTTTATTTGCAAAGTTACTGTCCAACAAAACATCTCCCTGCAGTTGGAAGTTTCCCTTCTAACAACCACACAGCTATTGTTTTGTATTATTTACAAACTTTTGTCATACCCCCTTTATGAGTTGAAATCATTAATATATATAACAAATAGCAATGAACCAAGAGCTGAGCTCTATGGAACTCAACTGGTAACAGCCTTCCAGTAACAAAAACACCCTTCAACCATTACTCTTTGCTTCCTGCCACCAAGACAATCTTGGATCTAATTTTCCCTCTCCCTTGGATCCCATGGATTTTTACACTTTTGACCAGTTTGCCACATGTAGACTATATTAAACATACTGCCCTTATTCCCGACCAAAACATTAAATTAACTGGACTGTAGTTATTCACTTTGTCCTTCCCTCTTGTTTTAGCAACAGTACAACATCAGCATTCTTCTACTCCAGGAGTCAGGGAGGTTAGGAAAATTGTGCCGGGCTTCCACAGTTTCCTCCTTTCAATAGTCTACGCAAACCTCGCTTGGACCTGGCGATTTATCTAAAGAAGTTATAATCCTCAGTACTACCCTTATCACGTTTATCCCATACAATATTTCATACAATTCCTCCTTAAATACAGCATCAGTGTCATCTGGAGACAGAGGAGACTGCAGATGCTGGAATCTGGAGCAACACACAAGGTGCTGGAGGACCCCAGCAGGTCAGGCAGCATCTACGGAGGGAAATGGACAGTTGAAATTTCGGGTTGAAACTTTCATCTGGTCTGAGAAGTCGACTGTCCATTTCCCTTCTTAGATGCTGCCTGACCCACTGAGTTCCTCCAGCGATTTTTGTGTTGCTCCAGCATCATCTGCCTCTTTTGTGAAGACAGCCACAAAGTATTCATTAAGAACCTCCGCAACATCCTTCACCTCCAATTATACATTATCTTTTTGGACTCCAATAGCCCTTATTCTTTCTTTTGTTATTCTCTTGCTCTTTATGTAATTATAGCACATTCCATAAAGCTCATTGACAACTCTTCTGATACATTATTCCCTAACACAGCGGTAACTGTTTCTTCAAACAATATTACCAATGCCCTCCTTTATTATATCCCCTCTATAGCTCATCTAAAAACCTTGAAACCAGGAACATCCCTGCCCCTGCTCAAGCCATGTTTCAGCAATTGTTCAGATACCATACCGAATCCTTGTCTACCTTATTCGCTACACTCCTTGCACTTAGGAATATCCCACAATATGTGCAGGATGAAAGCCCAACATGGAGTCAATACTAGAAGATGAAACCTAAACCTAATGGGAATCTCTGCTAAGTCACCATTTTCCCTCCAGTTACCTGCAACTACCAAGAGAGAATCTGTGCACACCTATTGCTCCCCCCAAGCCCACTCTCACCACCATCCCTCCACGCAATTCATGATCCTTTACTGGCCTGTAGCAAATTATTTCCATTATAAAAATAGATGGCATTTTCCACTTTCAAAGTAGTTGCTCCCAGTTAATCAGCTGGAGCTGAGTGCATCGTTTCCAATGAAGGTTAACGCCATGGACATTCCAATGGCTGGCGGGCACGGAGTATGGACTGGGCAGGGGCAGAAGAATTTGCTAACTCCCTCCATTTCATTCATATGAGAAGATTAAACGTAGCACATATTTGCATCCCCCTACACATCTGAGATCCCCATCTCTATCTTTTTGTTCAAATATTTTGCAGCCAAGAGATGAAAGGTCCCTTCCCCACTCCCCTTTCCCCTCAGCTGGAGTTCATTTGCTGCTCGCACTCTCCTGTCAGTCCATAAAGCTATCCTGGTGATCAAAACAAGCGTCTGAGCACGACTGCTGCCCAGATGTCAGGCATTCTGCTTAACCCTTTAAACACTGCCTTCCTTTCTCAACGGTGCAAGGGTCTTCAGCACTTCGGGCAGTTTTGTAGATTGGTTGGCTTGACGGGAAACATTGCCAGAGCCCCCACCATGTCTCAGTGAGAAGCTGGGTCAGAAGATCACATCCCACTCCAGGGAGTTGAAGCAAATACCCAAGGCTGGTGGTCCAGTGCAGTACTGAGGGAGTGCTTCATCGTCAGATGAGATGTTGAACCAAGACCCTATCACATAGCAAGGCAGAGGATGTGGCAGAGCTGGTAGAGCTGCTGCCTCACAGCTCTAGTGACCTGGGTTCAATTCTACCATCCGGGTCTGTCTGTGTGGGGTTTGTCCGTTCTCCCTGTGGCTGTGTGGGTTTCCTCCGGCTGGCAGGTTAATTGGCCGCTGTAAATTGTGTAATTAGTGTGCAAGTGTGGGAGAATCTGAGAGGGAGTTAATGGTTATGTGGGATTAGTGTCAGTGGGCACAGACCAGGAAGAAAGCAGAGGCCTCAGTACAACACCAGAGAGAGAAGGGGACAGGTAGAGATGGCAGAAAAAGAGAGGGTTCAGAGAGCGAGAGAGGAGTCGAAGAGATAGAGAGGGGACAGAGGGATAGAGTGTGGTGTGAGAAACAGTTAGAGAGTAGTGCCAGAGAGAAAGGTAGAGGGGCAGAGAGGGAGAGGGAGAGGGAGAAACTTTCATGACCTTAGGACATTCCAATGGCTCTCTAGCCAATGAAGTGCTCGTTGAAAGGTTTTGACTCTGTGGGCTGAAGGGCCTGTTCCCATGCTGTGAGGAGGCTGTAGAAGATCCAATGGCACCACTTCAGAGAAGAGCAGGGAAGCTCTCTCCCCTTTCACTCGAACAGATGACATGGACTTATGTGAGGGAGCATGCTGTGTGCATATTGACCGCTGTGCTTCCAAAAATATAACTGTAACCACCTTTCAACAAACACCACATTGGCTATAGAGCATTTGGAATGTCCGAAGGTTATGAAAGCTGCTAAATAAACACAAGTTTGTTCTTCCTTTCTGAAAGTACTAACTGGTGTGCTACTAAGGCCTCTGCTTCCATCCCGGTCTCTACCCATTTAGTTGCTGTCAGCTCTGAAAGACTACAGTTTGGTCTGAACTCTCCTGGGGCAGGGGAAGCAAAGACACCAGGGGCTTTTTCTCCTGATTACCAGCTGGGCAGTTTTATTGCATTGGTTTTTGTAACCAGCCAGGTACCTAACACATGGACAAACCCATTGCCAGACTGAAGAATCACACACCAAAGTACAACAATTACCTGCATTTACATAACGCCCTTAACATAATAAAAGACATGACTATCACACAAAATTTGGCACCGCTAAATGAGATGGCAGTAAGATAAGTGATTGGAAAGTTGGTGAAAGAGGTCAGGCTGAAGGATATCTTACAGGAGAAAGAGGTGGAGAGGTTTGGGGAGGGACTCACGAGCTTGGGGCCCAAGCAATTGGAAGCACAGCTGCCAATGGTGGAGGGATAGAAATGGGGGTTGTGCAAGGCATTGGGGTTGGAGGTGAAATCCCAATAGCTGGAGATCTTTCTCAGCTAGGATGGAGGTCACACGTTCCCTGTGGAGCTGACCTCATGTCCCCATCCCAGATAGCATAGCCTGCAGCTGGAACCTTTGGGCACCAGGTGTATCTAGGAGCACCACTTAAGGTGAACGGCAACCATTGCACCCATCCGTAATCCACTCTGTGGCCAAGAAGCCTGCAAGTAGGCAAGGCTGGGCAAAGGGAAGGACCAATGACCTGAGTCTATGCAACTGGATGAGAGCTGAACTTAACCACCGGTTCGGCTAGTCCGCTGGTGGAGACGCCAGTAGACTGATGGACGCCATGAAACTACCACAGCAAGGAACAGCAGCTTTGGAAGGAGAGAGATCAATAGGGAAAGTTCAGAGGGAAAGGAAACAATGTAAATGTTCGAAGAAACAGAGAAAAAGATGCATGATTACACAACATCACAATATGATAACTTCAGGAATTTTTATAGATAAGAAAATACTTCTGTTTGCCACAACGTTATCAGCCAGTGTACACACAGCAAGATCCCAGGCAAAGTAGTGAGATAATAACCAGATCATCTATGAATTGGACAATGAACACCGTCCAGAAATCGTGGCAGAATTACTTCTGCTCTGACAGGGTCAACAGAGCCAAAGCTTGTCGTCTCATCTGAAAGACGGCACTTCTGACAGTGCAGTAGCTGTTCAGTTCTGCAGTGGAATGTCAACCTGGATCTTCTGGAGTGGATCTTGAACGCACAACCTACTGATGTCCCCCTGCCACCGCAGTCCCCCCACACTTCCCACAGTTGGTGGTCAATGTCCGAATCAGTGCAAAATCGGAGCCTTCTCTTACAAATGCTTCTCCTCTAGTGGTTGCGTTTATTATTTAACTAGCAATGTGCATAGAATGACCAACTGCTTTGCACGTGCCCTTTTAGAATTCCTGATGCATCATGACAAATGATGAGCCACCATTAGTGTACAAAATTAACTCAACAATCTAACCGCAAATGACGAGGGTGGTGAATGCCAGTGGAATGAACCCACTGGAACAAAACTGCAACATGTTCTTTTATTTTAATGACTATGTTTCCTCTCACCACCCTCCTTGGCTCCCCAATTACTCCACAGCCATTTCTCCAAACACTCTCCTCAGCAAAATCACTGGCTGGATTCCAGGTCCCATGTTGAATTAGCTGGTGTCAGCTCAGGTACACAAGTGGGCACTGGACCCTCAGTTCTAGTAGTGATGTAGTGTGGGAGGGTTTGGTGAGGGTCAAAGGAGATTTTAAAAAAAGGGTAAAGGTGGAAATTATTCAGTGTTTCCTTCCTGGCAGCTTCCCTTGTCTTCACTGAGACAGTGAATCTCAGTCTGAATGGGCAGATGGTGGTCACCCACTCCGGAAAGGAACCAGAAGTTGAAAGGTATAAAGGTAGTTGTGGGGGCGTTGGGCACTGGCTGATTCTTTCTGGGATGAGAGAGCTGTCTGTAAGGAGTTTGTACGTTCTCCCGTGTCTGCATGGGTTTCCTCCGGGTGCTCCGGTTTCCTCCCACATTCCAAAAACGTATGGGTAGGTTAATTTGGGTTTAAAATGGGCAGCGCAGACTCGTTGGGCTGAAAGGGTCTGTTACTACGTTGTAAATAAAAAAAATTATCAGCCAATGTTGGCCTTCATAAGAATCCAGGTCACCAGAGTAAAGCAAATGGAGTAGTTATTTTCATTCCCAACAGTTCCATGCTTGATTTGTTAAAGGACTCTAGTTATTTAGTTGAAAAGGAGACAAGTATTGTCAAGGAAGGGGGCCAAGAGATGAGTGCTAAGCAGCGAGCATTGTAGACAGGGCTTTCTGGGAACCTAGTAGGGTTGACCACCATGGCTGGGCATGTTCCTGGAGATTTCATTCCATGTCCTCCCAACTCCAACCTTCCAGCCAGTCAAAATTGGCCTTCCTTGCCTCCCCGCTCCCCATTTCCTAGATTTTTAATGACCAGCAAATAGAGGCATTGAAAGAAAGTTAACTCCAAGTGATGCCCATAAGATGAATATTTCATTCCAGAGATCTCCAAGACAAAGCGAGAGGGTTGGCAACTCCAGACTGTGCAGAGGAAAGAAAAATAATGAGGGGCATGTGTCTGGAGAGAAAAGACGAAGGGGGAAGGGGCAGCTGTTTGACGTTGCTTCAGCTAATCACTCAATGCCAAGATCTGGTCCTAGCTTCAGACTCTAAATATTTCAGACACCCTCGCTGAGATACTCCTGCATTTGACACATTCTGAGGGCAACTTTCAACTGGTGTTGTGGGTCAAAAGTCCATTATGGAAGCTGCCTAATTATCCTCTTCATTGGTTCAAAGGAAAAATAACAGGCAGTTTCTATAATGGGATGTCAACCCACAGAGCTGGTCCTTACATTCCAGCAACGAGTTGAAAGCACCTCCTCAGCTTCCCAGAATCTCTTTCTCATTCCTCGTCTATCTCCATCCCTTTTCCTTTTTGTTCTCCATTATTATGTTTCGGTCTCTTAGCCTCTTTTGTTAAACCCCCTCCTCCTTTTCTTTAACAAAATAAATATCAAGGAATTGGTCTCTTCCTCTGCATTTCAGTCTGGTTCTTACTCTGTCTATCTGTTTGAGGAGAGGAATGGAGAAGGTGAATAAAGCCATTGTGTGTGTATATCACCCTCTGAGAAACAGTGAGACCGAGATACCCAATCTCTGCCTCAGTGCCTGTGAATCAGTCCCTGATTGAGTCTCCCTGCTAATGTTAACACAGAACCATGTGGGCTCACAACATCTGGATCCATTAACTGGCTCAGTAGTGACTTCCTGCAGATGTAGAAGTATTCCATAGATCAACAGAATGAGGCAAACGACTGACATGCTAAAGACTACAATTATAGACAAGAAAGCACATTCTTTTTCATTAACCCTCCAATTGCCAACATCTGGTACTCTTTAAATCACACAGTATCCCCTATTGTGAAGCACAGTTACTTAGTACCGAGATTATAATTTCTTACACATTTGAACGGGTGTCTGTAGCTGGTTGATTTCATGTGTGGCTCCAAATTGCCACACTGTGCTGCTGTGTGTGTGTGTGTGTGTGTGTGTGTGTGTGTGTGTGTGTGTGTGTGTGTGTGTGTGTGTGTGTGTGTGTGTGTGTGTGTGTGTTGTTTGTGTGTGTGTGAGTGAGAGAGAGAGAGAGAGAGAGAGAGAGAATAAAGGATATTAAAATCGACTCACTCGTGGTTAAAGGAATGCATCTAGATGCCAGCTATTTCCCCGATGTTGATTCCCACACCATTGTGAGCAGATGAGGGGAATGAGGTTGGGTGGATGGAGGGAAAGCCTTGGGTTGATTCCAGACAGTCCCCCGCAGAGAGGAATGATCGAAGGGGAACAGGCTCGTTCCTGGGGCACAGACAGACTACTCTCAAGAGTGGCTCAGATGGTGCTCTGGCAGACAGTTCCTGGTGACTGGCTACTCAAAATGCGTGGTATGGGGAAAGTCATGTTAGAGACAGGGTTAAAACAAATTAAAGTAACACTGGATCCATTTAAAGCACTGGAATTCAAAATGGGGCAGCCAGCTCATAAAACTCCACAACCCCCTCATTTCCCACCTCTGTCCAAACCTCAAGTGTGGCAGTGTTAAATTTTACAAAGTTAACTTAAAAAAATTAGAATCCAAACATGCCAGAAAAAGTTAGGTCAATGTTGTTATCATCAACCAGTTAACACTATAAAACATGTGGAAGATAATTTAACCTGAAATAGAGAACTTTTAGAGAGATATAACTGCCCAACAGAGCTAAAGAAGCTTCATGCCACAACTATAAGCATAGAATGGGATTTGAACTCATAACCTTTGGACTCAGTGACAGGCACAGATCAGATGAGCCAAAGCTTTTAGTGCCTCGGGTAGTCCACTTTAGTATGAGGTCTGCACAGAGTGCAGCGGTCCTGTAATCATCAGCCATGATCGAATGGCAGGAGCAGACTTGATGGGCCGAATGGCCTGATTCTGCTCCTAGGTCTTATGGTAATCAAGGGCTTCCATGCTGTTCCTGCAAGGAAAAGATAAACAAGCACAAGGCTGTCAACCATGGTCGGTCATATTCAAGGAGGCTTTGTCCAACAACACCTGCTCCCTCCACCAGCTCTGCCCCCATGATCACCATTGGTCACCCAACACATCAAAACTCATCATGCCCTATCTTCTAACACCAATCAGCAAACAACTATTATCTGATTGGCTAATACCTGCCCGTCAGGACAGACAGCCTTTACCCATGCCCTGATTTTATAAACAGAAAGAAAGGATTGGAAAGCATTTTTATAAAATTATTTTTTCCTGCCAGTTTTCTCCTGGAGATTTCCTGGAATTAATCAAAATCTTGTAGATTCTGAGGCATTCATGGGATGGTAACCGTAAATGTGCCGGGGTAGTGAAGAACATTTCTTATCCTAAGGTCTTGCCCAAGGAATAGGATGTTGAACAGGATGATGTCATTCATAGGAGTGTATCCCCCCACACACACACCCCCACCACACACCACATTCAAATGCCAATGCACACACACACATATATATACTCACATACCCACACACAAACTCCCTACATACCAATATACACACACACAAACCTCTCACATGCCAACACACATGTACTTAAATGCCAACACAACCACAAACTCCCACATGCCCACATGCACACAATCTGCCTTACACAATGCATGCAGACACACGTGCACTGAACTGCCATGCCATGTGTACACACACACACACACACACACACACCACACACGTACAAAAGGCACAGCAATATTTCACGGCACAACTCACACTGCATCCTTTTCATTAGCTGTAGAGAGAAAACAGATTGTCCAGCAGCAAACACATCAAATACAAGCTCCAGGTGGAATGTGCTTTGCAAAATCTGGTAGATTTTATTTTTTGGCTCTGAAGCTGTGCCGGAGTGTCGCCGCAGCATTCTGCCGAGGTTTCAGATATTTGGCATTGACACCGTACCTGGAGGTTCTACCAGGACGCTGTGTAAACCACTCCCTCCCACCCACCTGGCTATCATCCCTCCCTACTGCACCCCCACCACAATGTAACTGCTGGAATGATACCTTGCAAGTGTCATTCTGAACTCATGTTTGCACATGCAAGAGGACAGGAACAAACACAAAGATACTCAGAGATAAGCAATGGGAATAGGGGTGAGGGGGAAATATAGGGGCTGAGGACTCTTTGGCACTGCCTACTAAAGCAAGTGCCAGAAGGCAGAATCACCAATTAATATCCTTTACTGAAGGCAGGCAAACTACCATTAACAGCAGTGGCTGGTTAGAACAATGTATCAAAAGTCAATACTCATCAAACACTCTTGTTCTTAAAGGTGAATACACTCGTATCAAGGAGGTGTGAGCCGGGTGTACTGCATCCCAGCCTGGTCTAATTCCAGGTCGGCATAAATTGTAAGAAAGACAAGGAGAAAAAGGGAGAAAGAGCATACATTCCTATAGCACCTTTCTCAACCTCAGGAAGTCCCAAACCACTTTACAGGCTACTTGGTACTTCAGATGTGCAGTCACTATTGTAAATGTAGGAAACCTGACAGCATTTGTGGACAGCACAAACCCATGGTCATTATCTGGTTTCTGTCAGTGATATTGGTTGAGAAGTAAATACTGGCCAGGTCTCTGAGGAGATCTCCTCTACTCCCATGCAGTCAAGTGACATCAATGATAGGGAACAGGCAAAATAGAGTTACCCTAAATATCTGGTATGGGTCTCCACTTTTTTTGCAATGGATTGTTGAGAGTCATTTTCAGGAAGGAGCTAAAGCATGACCTACTCCACATCTACCCTAGGGGGCTGCTGTCTGCTTTGCTGTCAGTAAAGCTTCATGACTGCCTTCACCTGGTCTGACTAAGTGGGACAATTGGGAAGGTGAACACCCTAGGTGCACTATTCATATATTAGGAGTTTCTAAATAGCCCAGACAGAAACTGAAGGAGCAATTCCAAATGTCAGAGATATACTGGGGGAGGTCTCCCTTTCCAGTAGGAAGGGGGGTGTGGGATAAGTCCCCGTCCTGTGCCGAGTCTGTACCCAAACACGACCACCGGATGAGGTGCCTCCAGCCTCCTTTACCCCGAGTCTCATTTGATGTCATCCACCAATAGAAGGATGTCCCAGAGCACAGGAGTGGGGACAGGGAGATGGTGGTGGAAGTATCCTGAAGAGAAAGCTGACCGAATTGTTTATTTCCATAGCTCTTTTTCCATGTGGGTGTTAAACCTCTGACGCAGGATTACCACTCCCTCTGGGCGAGCAGCACACCCCAGCTCTGCTCTGCCACCGAGAGGGGAAACTTCAGCAGAGAATTCTATGGCAGAGAAAATCCAGAACTCTCCCAAAATCACACAAAGAATAATGAGATGAATCACCAGGTAATCCATTTTGGGGAGGTGGGCTGAAAGGTAACAAATACAGCACCTCTCACTGTACTGTGGCTAATGCATTGTGCATAATGTTGTGCAAGGTTATTGCAAAGACAATGTTCCATCCAGTTACACTTGTGTAGGTGTGGTCTCTCAGGCTGAGCAGCAAAAGGACCTCAACAAGCTAAGTATGAGAAGTACACTCAGGAATTTTAAGTTTTTTTCAAAAGGTAATATAAGCTATATAATTTAGCTCAGAAACATCCCAAAACATTTATAGCCAATTGCAACATTCAGGCATGAGCTGATAGAAACATCCCACAGAAATTTCAGGCAATGACCATCTCCAACAATAGTGTAACCGCTCACCTTTGAAACTCAATGAGTTTACCACTACCAGTGACCAGAAACATGACTGGACCAGCCACATAATTAGTGTGGCTACAAGAGCAGGTCAGAGGCTGGTATTCCGTAGTGAGTGACTCATTTCCTCACACCCCAAAGCCTTTCCACCATCCACAGGAACAAATTACGAGTGCAATGGTTTAGTGCCCACTTGCCTGGATGAGTGCAGCTCCAACCTACGCGGAAGTGTGGGAAATGTGGACCCAGTCATGGGCTCTGGTAACTATGGTAGAGGGAAATCCAGAGTTAAGGAAAAATGAAGATATACTGGAAATGCCAGTATGGAAATTGGCACCCTGGAAGAGATGGAGGACATGAAAGAATGGAGGAAACAAGTTGCAGGAAGCAGGGTGGGGGGGGGGGGGGGTAATGCAATCAGTGCAACGGCGGAACGGGTCATCAACCTTTCCCTGCAACAGAGAGAAAGGTCAAGAGAGGGAGCGGGATGAGAGAAAGTGAAGGGAAGAGCAGGGGTGAAGGAGAGTATCTCTTGGTGAAATCATGGCAGGGATCCGGCAATCAGGACTGAGTACCGCAAATAGCTGAAAAGTGGTGTTATGCTCAGCTTCTAAATCAATGAGATCATCTTTAAAAAATGTGTACATGGTTCAACAATATTATTGGTAACCAGTAGGTGGAGCAAGAGTTACCCATGGGCTTCACTTGGTGTTTAGATGGAGATGATGTTTTCTGAAGCTAATCTGGGGCATGTAGGGTGGGTGCAGTTTAATAGCCATTGTAGGGGTAGTGTGGCAAAGACTTCTAGCAGCTTACATTTTAACAAAAAACATAAGGAAAAAAAAGTGTGCTTTCATTGTCATGGATGTGACAATGAGCTACTGAAGTGCGCGCGCGCACACAAACACACACACACACACACACACACACACGCACACACACACACACACAGTGTTTATGAATACGGGAACACCACTCAGATGTGTTGCCTTCACAGTCCAGGAGCCCTGTGAAACTAACGAAAGGACTGGGGTGCATTTGGCCTTGGCGAGTGGGTACAGTTTGGCAATTCTGGCTGAACGTCTGGTTTTGGAATATTGCCCTGATTCTCTTCCCTGTCCTTCCTGCCTCACTCCCTGGGCGTTTTGGGAGTTTCTAGCTATACAGTAAGGAAGAGACAAGCTCACTGCAGAGTATACTGGCAAAGTTCACCAAAACATCTGCAGCACTAGCTTTGCAAATTCAATACTAAATCTATACTCTTAAATTAAAGAAACTTTTGAAGCAATCTTAATGAGGAAGGTAGCTTTAGAAATGTTACATCGCATAAGTTCTAGGTTTTTGAAAGGTAGAGCAATGGGAACAGAATGTTTCACCAGCCAACATGAAGAATTTATTTTAAAATTTAAATTTAAGTAATTCCATTTAATAGTACCTGAGAGTAGACAATAGTAGAAAACCCATCAAGACTTCCAATCGCTTTGATATGGTGACCATACATTCCCACTTTCTGGGCATAGTTGCCAGACCAAGAACTATGAGGAAAATGAAATCCAACCTGGAACAAATTTCATTTCCAGCAACATTTTAAAATATTGACCTGCATGAAGCCTCCAAACAGCCAAGGTCTCAGCGACCAAGCAAAGTTTGATCCGTTGGGCAAGCAATCCAGATATTGTTTGCCCAGTGGTACAGTGTGTTATCTGGCCATTGCCCCTGGCAAACAAGGATGTATGGCCAATCAAGGTTAGATAATCAGTACTTGAACATATCAACTAGCGCACAAGCCAAGCCGTTGGATGCTGAGGAAAGGTTCTGGTGGAGCTCAACTCAAGTCACACCTTTGATAAAGGATTAAATTGTCCTCAACTTCCAAATGTTCTGGCTCAAAATTTGATCTTCCTTTTCTGTTGGTTTCCTGCCAGTATTCTCTATTTTCCTACTAGTTTACATTTTTTCTCAAACATCTGCAGCTGCAATCTCAAAGAAATTCTTTAGTTATAGGGCTTGGGTGAAAAAGTGGATTTGAAGCTTGTGATTTTTCACAATTTTATGAAATGGCCAAGAAGGCTCAAGGTGTTGTATGATATATTCTAGGATTGATTTCTTACTTTCTTACATTCAGAGTGGATTTTAACTGCTGTTTGAGGTCATAAGAACATATGAAATAGGAGTAGGAGGAGGCCCTCTGGCCCGTCGAGCCTGCTCCGCCATTCAATAAGATCATGGCTGATCTGGCCGTGGACTCAGATCAACCTACCTGCCTTTCCCTCATAACCCTTAATTCCCCTACTATGCAAAAATCTATCTGTGTCTCAAACATATTTTATGAGGAAGCCTCCACTGCTTCCCTGGGCAGAGGATTCCACAGATTCACTACTCTCTGGGAAAAGCAGTTCCTCCTCACCTCTGTCCTAAATCTACTCCCCGGAATCTTGAGGCTATGTCCCCTAGTTCTAGTCTCACCTACCAGTGGAAACAACCTTCCTGCCTCTACCTTATCTATCCTTTTCATAATTTTATATGTTTCCATAAGATTCCCTCTCATTCTTCTGAATTCCAGAGAGTATAGTCCCAGGCGACTCAATCTCTCTTCATAGGCTAACCCCCTCATTTCCGGAATCAACCTGGTGAACCTCCTCTGCACTGCCTCCAAAGCCAGTACATCTCTTCTCAAGTAAGGAGACCAGAACTGCACGCAGTACTCCAGGTGCGGCCTCACCAGTACTCTGTACAGTTGCAGCGCAACCTCCCTGCTCTTAAATTCAATCCCTCTAACAATGAAGGCCAACATTCCATTTGCTTTCTTGATAACCTAAATGAGGTCTGTCCTCATTTCCAGTGTAATGTGTCATATATAATAATGGTTGGAAATATTCTCAGCTGGTTTAAGATGATACCGTTTCCAAAAGTACTGGTGATTGTATCTACACGTGTGACCAAGTGCTCTCCCTGTTGTTGCTGCAATGTTTATTATGGAAAGTTCCAGTATTCTGCCTCTATGGAGGAAACCACAGCAAGAAATGCTATCTTGATGCCCTAAGCTTTTATTTTACTTAATCAAATATCCTTGCTGTTAGTTTGAATTACTGGCTGTTTTCCTGTAATTTAATCAGACTATAAGGTCTTTTTGTTGATGAAGCAATGGAATTCAGATGCCATGGCAGAACCTGAATATCACATACCTGGTGAAATCCCTCGCAGCTGAGTTAACAGGTGAACATGCACTGGGGCACAGTGAGCTGCATCATTCAGTAGAGATGGTGCTTGAGGGAGCAAATAAAGACACCAAACCTGCTGGACTTCCAGGCAAGTATTCAGTCTAAAGAATAGTGGGAAGAGGTTACACTACGTATTGAGCTGCCTGTCTCAGATAAACCAAAGAAGACAAAAGAAAAGGTGTTATTGTACGAACTGGTCATAAGGGAGGATTGGCATGAAGCCAACTAATCAGACTCTGGAGAATGCATTCTATTCATTACAGGCACACGGCACCCTGCCTAGAAATGAAACAGTTGCCCATTACGAGTTCTTCACATGCACCAAAGAGCTTAGGGAACTCTTCAATACATCTGTAATGGAGCAAGGATGGTTAGCCACAGTTTCTTAGAGTTGATGAATTTGATCATCAGTGATGGGATTATTTGTGGAATCCAGGAGTGAAACAGAATTAATTCAACTCTGTTGAGCTATCCAAAACCAACTGGAAATGTCAGATGGCCAAGCATAAGGAAGAGTATGCAATGAAGTGCAACACAAAAGGCAGAACAGAGAAAGTGTTGCTTCGACGTTACAAGTTTTGTGGATGAAAGAGTAATGCATTGTGCATGGAGAACACCCTTGTTAGCTTGAACTACTGGTGATTTCCCAGTAATCTGGAGATAGCGATACACCAACAAGTCCCGTCCTCTGTGCTCTGCAGCTGTTCTTGCTGCTTCTGTTCTGCTGTGCCTTACGGCACTAAGTAATCTGTGGAGCTGGTCTTCGGATTAGGAAACACCCAGCCCTGCACAATTACCAGCACCGCCTCGGAGAAGTTTGCTCACACTGGGAAGAATGCCCATTCAGCCACGACACCAAAGCAACTGCTGCAGATTCCTGGCAATAAGGCAGGGTGCTGGCAGCATTCGGAGTGACTGTGATAATGCTCACATCTGTACAGTACCATACACATTCAAAAGTGCCACTGGAGACAAAACTATAACAACACCCACCTCTGCCAGGGGAGCAGTTGGCAGAAACAATGGGCCTACCAGGACAGCCCTGTCTGTGGATTTTAGTTAAGAGATAAAAGCAGGAAATGCAGGAGAAGGGCTGCGGTGGGGAGATCTCCTGATGTAATGAGATCTCTAACAGTGCGGGAGATGATGGCCTGATGTTCATCCTTTTTTCTTTTTCCCTCTTCCCTCTCTCTCATTGTCTGCCTCCATCTGTCATTCACCTGCCACTGTCTTCCAACTCCACCCCGCTCCCCTCCCCTGGCACTACCTGCCTGTCATCTTACACCCCTCCTCAGTCCACCAATCACCTCGGTTTCCCTTCTCACTTATTCCCCTTCTCCTCTTTATACCGGCCATCTCGCCTCTCCATCCTGTCCTGATGCAGGGTTTCGACTTGAAATGTGGACAATTCCTTTCCTCCCACAGATGCTGCTCGACCTGCTGAGTTCCTCCAGCAGATTGTTTGTTTCTGCCACGTAAGGACTGGGGCCCAGAAGAGGTTGGGTTTAAGCAGTGTTTCAGTGGAGGTGACAAAATGGTCACCACACAGTCAATGTCAGCCAGCAGCCAACAGTGTATGAAGCCTCCAACATCTGAAAGGCTAGAAGGATGTAAAGTATTGTGCAAATAGAATATCTTCTACATCCTACAGTACAACAGGATTGTATCAATACAAACACTAACTGCAACATTTTCCTTCATAATTTACCATTTTATCATTACACTTTATTGTAGTGTTCTGTCAAAAGATGCATAATAGGTGCTTGAGATATTCTAACAACAGATGAATGATTTTCAGTGATAAAAACTGAAAATGCTAGAAATTCTCAGCATTCAACCTGAAGCATTAACTTGGTTTCTCTTCCCACAGATGCAGCTGATCTGCTGAGTATTTCCAGCATTTTCTGTTTTTATTTTGATTTTGATAACAATTTTCAGTGGCCAGTCCCAGAACAGGTAAACAGGAATGAAATACTCCGCAGCATATCTTGAAATACAACAAAAAGAAATACCTTAAAACATTGAATTAGTGACTTGTTTTAAGATGAAAGATAAGAAGGCATGTAAATACTTGAGATATGTTTTGCAATGTTAGCCTTCCATGAACAGCAGCTTTCAATGTGATATAAATTCCTATTGGGGAATGTTACCGAACAAATTTCATAGAGGGAGATTAAGACACAGACGTAAAGTTTGGTCAAAGACTTGAGTTTCAAGAAGCAACCAAGAAGTGGAAGGAGATGAAGGGAGCTGGAGAGGTTTAGGGAGGGAATTCCAGAACAAGGGGACTTGGTAGATGAAGGCACAGTCACCAATGGTGTAGTATGTGATGTGCAAGAGGATGGATTTAAAGAAGGGCAGTTATTTAGAGGGCCATAGGGTGAGGGTGAGGTTATGGAGATAAGGAAGCAAGAAATTGTAGGCAATATGAACACAATTATGAGAATTTTAAAACCAAATTGCTGCCAGAGCAGGGAACGTGCCAATGGCCGTCATGGAAACAGAGGGGAACTTCTTTGATGATTTCAACTGGTCAATTTGTGAGTGAACATCTTCCCTTCCTTCCCACCCATCCAAATGAGCTTGACACCCTTTCTTTGTCTTTATTTATTCATTTTTCAGGAAATGGGCTGGCAAAGTCAGCATTATTGCCCTTGAGCAGGTGCCTAGGTGCAATAGCCTAGGTGAGTAACTGCAGTGGATTTTGTAGCTGGCACACACTGCAACCACTGTGCATCAGTAGTGAAGGGAATGAATGTTTAGAAAGATGCATGGGTCACCAATCAAGTGCTGTCAGACCAGCTGTCATCCAGACAAGGACAAACTTGTGCCTTGTACCGTCTTTGTGACATCAGGAGCTGAGTTCATCACTGATGGATATCCAGTTTCTGACCTGCTCATGTAGCCATGGTATTTATACTGCTGGGGGAATTGGCAATGGTAATGCCAACAGTAGGTGATTAGATGTTTTCTCATTGGAGTCGGCCATCACCTGGTTCTCTTGTGGCACATTTGTTACTTGCCATTTATCAGCCTATGCCTGATTGTGGACCAGGTCTTTCCACATGAGGCACATATTGCTTCCTTTGCTGAGGAGTTGTGAATGGAATCATCACAAACATCCCCATTTCTGACATTATGATGGAAGGTCATCAATGAAACAGGTGAAGGTAACTGGGCCTAGGACCCTGCCATGAGGAACTCCTGCAATGACGTCCTTCAACAACTACAACCATTTATCCACATGCAAGCTGCGATTCCAGTTGCTTTTCCCTTGAAGCCCAGTGACTGCACTATCTTTTCTTCTCTCAATGAAGCCATCGAGTGCCTCCAATTACCAACCTTTCACATTGACTGCATTTCCCAATTTACATCCACTCACCCATAGACTGCCAGATGTTGGCTGCAAAGATCTTCTAAGACCACACATCTGTGTATACCAGACCAGGCTGGGTCTAGGCCCTCTAAAACTGTTATACCTTTTCCATAATCTCTAACCAGGCTGCATCGGAGATCAATTTTACAAATGTGTATCATGGCAGGTTTAAATCCAGACTGAAGCAGGGGTGAAATTTGCATTGGTTCCATTTTCTTTTGTCGAAACTAAGCAAGATCCTAGGAAGGGTCAACAGGTCCCTTGGAAACTTAAAGTGTAGCAGGCAACTGGTTAATTTGCTGGTCCAAGTCCTGACATTTTATATTCCCAGCCTCTTCCCTTAAGCCATTTTAATAATGACGAAGTTACTGTCATGGAATTCTCAGCCAGCATGCTGTATGCCTGACCTTTGTGTGATGTGGGTAATCACCTACGCTGCAAATGCAGTGAAAGAAGGATGTCAGATGCTGAGGAAGCAAAGTGACTTTGCTCAGTCTTATTCATAATTTTACTTTTATTTATGTATAATAGAAGTTAATTCTCCTGTGATAGGGAGTAAAGGACAAGTCCAGGTTGAATAGACTAACTGGTCTCCTGTAGTGCTTTTTTGCTCGATACTTCTGTAAAGCAGTCACTACTAGGTAAAGGGGAGGGTGGGGTAGAAAAGCTGGGGGAAGGATATTTGATTAACAATGCACAGTCTGATTAGGTCCCTATTTTTAATCAAACATATTATCCTTATTTGTATAAAGCTCTCAGGTTTCCAGTTATATACTTATAGTAAAATAGCAATACTTGTAACAATTACAGGGAAGGGGAGAAGTCCAGTTGGTTGGCTTAATGGAATTTCTCTGCAGCACTGAGGTACAAGAAGATGCAGAACAGATTTACAATGCTGCCACTATTGGCCAGATGTGAACATAGAACAGTACAGCACAGAAACAGGCCCTTCAGCCCATGATGTCTGTGCCGAACATGTTGCCAAATTAAACTAAATCTCGTCTGCCTGTACATGATCCATATCCCTCCATTTCCTGCATATTCGTGTGTCTATCTTACAGCCTCCTGAACACCGCTATTGTATCTGCTTCCACGACTACCCCTGGCAGCCTGTTCCAGGCACCCACCACTCTCTGTGTAAAAAACTTGCCCCGCACATCGCCTTTGAACATTCCCCTCCCCCCCCCTTAAATGCATGTCCTCTTGCATGTGACATTTCTACCCTGGGAATCAGATTCTGACTGGCTATGCTATCTATGCCTCTCATAGTTTTCTAAACTTCTATCAGGTCTCCCCTCAGCCTTCGACATTCCAGAGAAAACAATCCAAGCTTTCCCAATGTCTCTTTACAGCTCGTGCCCTCTAATCCAAGCAGCATCCTGGTAAACCTCTTCTGCACCCTTTCCATGTGTAATGACAGCCTGACAAGGTTACACAAGCAGATTTCATTCCAAGTGTGACATGGAAATTTATAATGGGGAAAAGCAGAGTCAGCACTGTGTCCAAAACATGACCGCAGGAAATAAGATTTAGTAGGCAAGCAGTAAACTTGGGAGTGATTGTTATTGTTAGATAGTGCCTATGATTAATAATGTAAGATTCCATCACTATTGGGGGGGGGGGGGGGGGGTCAGGGTACTCATTAACAGCATGGAATAGGATAAGAAAGGGTAGCTTGTCAAGATTTTTTCTTTCCACTATATGGTGGATTTTCCCTTGACCTTTCCTCCCTGGTAGAGATTTCAGCAAAACTTCTCCCTCACCTCGCCATAAAAGTTAAATAAGTGAGGTCAGAATATATGTCTAAGTTCACCCGGCCCTTCTCGTTACTTTCCACACACTTGCCTCATTACCTGCATAAAAACTGATGTGCAAATGCTAGCCAATTACATTGGGCGGACAGTCTTGGTTTGGATAACTTCAAAATGGTGGAAAATGCACCATATAAAATATCTATGACATAGTTCTCTGGAGATGAGTCCCTTCCAGGTTTCTCCTCAGAATAAAATTTTTGCTTCTGCTTTTGTAATCCTTTTCATTTATCGAAGTTCCTCCCGTGACATGACTGGGGGAATGTTGGATCCACCCATCTCTTCCAATAAGCCACTGTTTTCAGTCTAACTCCTCATCTCCTTGGTATGTTGTCCTAGATCATTTCTGAGCTGTCAGATTATTGAAGGCTATGCCCACTCCTGAGAGTTTTCTAGGTTGCCCTGTAAGGGGTTCAAAGCTGTGAGTGGAGGCAAGAGAACAATGTTGACCCTCAAAGGCTTGGTATGAGAAGCCTATATAAAATAGTACAGCATATGTCAGTAACAAATGTAACGTAGGTGCCAGCAAATCAGTCAAACTGTCTTAAAGAAGCTTGGCTTCCATTTGTATCTCAATTATTTATTTTTTCCTCTTAACACTCCATAAAGCATTAGTCTCTACAACTACTGTCCTTGACATCAGGCAAGGTTCTTCCTGCACCGAGCTCCCAATTCTAGAAAAGGTTTAAGAGAAACGTTACTGTTTGATCAGCATTCCATCCCGAGCTTCAGTTCTTCACACCCACTGCCTACATTGGCTGCAGTAGCTCTGAACTTCTTCTCCATATCTTTCCACCTTCCAACAAGACTGTTGGCAGCTAGACTTGCCGTATCTCACCTCGTTCTTTACCCAGTGATTTCAAAGCTTTAACACCTCCTCCAGTCCCTTCCACCATCTTTTAATGTGGCATCATTGCTTTTCCAACCTCTCCTACTCTTTCCTGCCTTGGTGGGTTCTTCCGCAATGAGCCTTCACGCACCCACCCATAGTTTGGTAACATGGAAAGACGGCATTTCTGCATTCCTGGCATCAACGAAGTAAATGATGAACTGACCTCATCGTCCTTGTACCAGGATAGATTCTCAGCCGTCAGCACGAACCAGTACTCCTTGGACCCTCCTTTCATGATGCCGATATTATTGATGGTCAGCCACCCCTTCCTGATCACCTGGAACAAACACAAGCAAGAATAAATGCACAGAAAGCACACTGGTAACTCAACGCTCGCAGTTAATGCACAGGGTGGATTCACGCACACCTTCTTCTGCGAATCCGTGTGTGTTATAGCAAAGTTATATGCAAAACATCACAGTATCTTCTATATGTCGGAAAACAGAGACTATATTAAGAGGTTAGAATCCATTTCGATGCCAAGATCAATCATGAGAGTGGAGCTCCATTAGTAACCAACGCTTCCCATTGTTCCCAGATTAATGTTTGCCCTCAAATATGCATTGTGCATCATATTAAAAAGGGGACCATGAGTCCAATGGAGAGGTGGGAGAATTAGAAAGCATTTCGCAAGATTCTACTACCCACTTAATTTTCTTTTGTGGATGCTGACAAAAATGCAGGGAGATTACTAACGGTCAATATTTATACTTTTTATGATGGAAATGAACCAATTATTACAGTGCACTTTTCCATCAGGAGGTACTTTGGCAATGGACCCAAATAGCAGAAAGTGCAGAGAATGGTTTGCAAAAAGGCAGAGAAACTGTGCTTTACAGGAACAGCCCTCGGGCTCACACCAATGGGAACTGGAACTCCAAAAATCCATATGGAACGCAGCAAGGTTCTCTGCAGGCTGTATGAATTGAACATTGGATGAGAACATGCAACAGAAGAGTAGAGGCCTCCCACCCCCTACAACTCCCACTCATCCTCACCCCCACCACCCCAGAGCCCCACTCTCCGTTTCACTGCCATTTCCAGTGGGAGTCAAAGAGCCTCATCTGGAAGCCACAGAGTATAGTCATTGTCAAAATGATGAACCCAGTCCTCCAGTTTTGTCCTCTTAGAATGAGGTTTGGAGCTGAATTTCAGCTCAATTCAAAAACCTTTAGGAAACAACAAAACCACTCTGCATGGAGACACAAGGCATCAAGGGGGTCAAATTCATGAAACATTGAAGCTAAAACAGCAGAAAAACCCAGCAGCATGCAACAGAAGGAAGGGGCAAGAGCCAGAGACTAACAGCTCAAGCTACGTAACTAAACACACAAACGCATGGTCAAGCGGATGTACATCTGGGTTCTGTCAGGGACAGAAGCAACTACAATGCTGCAACACACCAACTCTTCTTTAAAAGAAAAAGCAGGGTCTAGTTGATTCAAAATGGACTACTATGATTTGGGAAAATGTGTATCAGATGCTACTCCCTCTCAAGCATCACCAAATGGTGAAAATTGTGGGGAAATGCCACATGGTTATTTTTATTCCCTCCAAACATCCTGGCAACATGGACGAATCAGACTTGTGTTACTGTATGGGAGAGAGTGGAGTGGAAGAGAAAGCCAGCGCGATTTCTGCTTGACTTCACCCAGTGAGGCGCATCAGTACTGATAAACTCACGGCTAGTGAATTGGCTCGTTTATCATCATCATCTTCCACCATCTCCTGAGATTAACCTCCAACCTCAGATTAACAGCTTGGATATTGAAAACGTGGATCATGAGTCAGAGAGAGAGGTGGCAATAGACAGTGTTTTACTCTGGGACTTGTCTTTCACCGATATCCAGTTAGTTCTCCCACCTCCTACTTAAGAAATAGCTCAGTACATGCAGTAGTAATTGATCAAATGGGCTGAAAAATTTCTTCATCCAAACCTTTTCCAAGACCTTGGGAAGCGATGGAAGCAATTCAGCCTGTCCAATCTGTCCAACCATTCAACAGATCAGAGTTAGTCTGTATCTGACGTCCATCTGCCCACGTTTGCTTTCTATCAGGCACTATCCTTCCCTAAAAAATGCTGAATTTTGAAAATTTCAAATGAATCCCAACAACCTGAGTCTTTTTTTTGAAGAGTATCCATCGTCTGGTGTGAACGGGTCCTTCCCAATTTAATTCAAAATGGCCCAGCTTCCTCAGAAGAGAGATTAGTTCCTCTTTATTGAGCCCATCAAATTCCACAATTGCTTTAAACACCATCATTAGATCTGCCTCAACCTTCTAATTCAGAAGGAAGGCAAACCCAAGTCCATGGACACTCTTTTCATAATTTAACCCTTGAAGACCTGATGTAATTAATTTGCAGTGGACATGCTATATAACCATAGTTTATTCCCAACATTCTATTCTACTGAAACATCACTGTCTCATTTTCTATTCCTCTGAGAACTTTTGAAGACTTTCCTTGAGCTGTTGATAATTTGAGTACACAGGAACTCAAGTTCCTTCACTCTCTGCAGCTTTCAATCTCGCACTATCCATCTTTCCTAGATTCACCTCTCAAGACCCCACAGTGTGCACCATCTGCCATAGCCTTGTCCACTTATGTAGTCATTCTGCCCCTGTTGACTTCTACCTTCCACTTACACAACAAAGTGATCCTGGGAAATGAAAGGTGGTGATTGGAATTGGGAACACATGGGAAAGTGGGAGTGGTCATCTTTTCCAAGGAGCACTGAGAAATTGGAGGTGAATCTGTTGATGTAGCACATCTGGGAATTTTTCCAAAGTGTCAATCCTGAGACCTTGAAGCCCCAGGATCCAATTGGCACAAACAAAACTTCTCAACTTAAGGCAGACACTCACCAATTGGAGCCTGTGACTTGCAAGCCCCAAGTTCCATGTGACCTAGAGATCTGGTCAATTCCATAAATCCCTGGGAATTCCCAATCAAGCCCAGAATGAATGTTCCCAGGTATGTCAGTGGCTCACCTCAAATTTGAACAGCCCAACTCACCCAGATGTAGTTCCAACACTTAACCTGCATTGCCACGGCAACGATATACTCACCATAATTTCATCCTTCATAGAGTAACCATAGCAGATGTAAAGAAGCCAAGCAGAGAAGTGGCAAGGGGAAGAAGGTTCAATAAAGAAAGGAAGAATATAAAATGAGCCTGATTATTACACCAGTAAAATGGATGGCATTTGCTTACAGAACAATCCACTTATAGCAGAAACTACGTATCAGTGGTCTCAACTCATTCAAGCGCACAGCTGCTGTGATTTAGGCCTGCAATATGGCAGGCATTTAAAACTGGTGGAAAATAGACCTCAAATATATATTTGTGCTCATTAAAAAATGGGTGATCTGAAAATATTTGTGGAGAAAATAGTTATGATTAAAAATCTCTGAGCTTGAGGAGGATGCAGAATTTCAAAACATTTCTATGGAAATTCTGGTTAAAATTTAACAACATTTCAATCATTCAATGTGTTAGTTTTAATGCATTTGTTTTTTTGTCCTTGTCTGAATTACTTTTTCTTTCAAATGTCTTTCTTGAATGAGCTTCATTATCACAAACGTTACCTGGATGAGGAAAAAAATGAAAATCGCAATAAAAGCAACAAAAGAAATAAAGACTAGCAAAGTTGAACAAAGCTGTTAAAGGGAAAGGAAGCTGAAGAAATTGTCCAACTCTTCGTCCAAGATCTGGTGGCTGGAACAAGCTTTGTTCACTGGGTCCTTGGTGAACCGCAGTGAATACGATGTTTATGATCCAATGAGTGAAGTGGTTCTGGATGTTGTGTCTTGTGGGCTGCTTGGAGCTTTATCCATGGATTCTGTCCCATCTGATCAAATCGCTGCTGCTAAAACGGTCCTTCCCCTGCACACTCAAGGGCTACTTGTAGCCCAGCCAATGACAGGCAGGCAGTGAGAGCGCGTGCGAAAGGCAGGCAGCACTGTAGCAAGCTCGAGCAGCCAATAAGGAGGAATCTGGGTTCACATGACCTTTGCACGTGACTTTTTTCTACAAGACGAAAAATTCAAAGCGAGATCTTGGGATCACCATTTCAGTCCAGTGTGGAAGGGAGCCAGCAGACCAGGGCAGACCCAAGGTACAAGTTGAACCTATAACTGACCTCAGTACGTTCTGAACTAGAGAACGGGAAAATCAGCCAGGCTTTTCCTTCCAATGGATTTCCAGGAAGGGAGTGAGGGTTGGGGAGAGGCCGTGGGAGAGGGAAGAGAAGGGAAAGGGGTGAGAGAGTAGGGGTAAGAGAGAGGGATATTTCTTATTTCCTTATGACATAGAAAGGGGCACTTGGCCCATCATCAATGCTAGCTCTCAAAGCAATCCTACTTATTTCAATTCATCTCATAGTCCACCAACTACCCATCTGCACCAATTAATCTATCAACCAACAACACATCGTTGGGATGTGGGAGGAAACAAGAGTATCTGGAGGGGTGGGGGGGGAGGGGGGAATCTATAATATCAAAGGGAGTGTGTGCTAATTCCACACAGACATCACCGGATATCAGGATTTACCCAGGTCTCAGGAATTCTAAGGCAGCTGCACTAACTGCCACACCACTGTGTCATTACTGAAAGGGTGCTGGGGGGAAAGAGCAAGAGAGGGGTCAAGGCAGAGAAACAGCAAAAGAGGAAAAGGTGCAAGAGAGAGGAGTGTGAGAGAGGGAAAGGATGAGAGAGTGAGGGTTCAAATGAGGACTGAAAGGCAGAGAGAGAGAGAGAGGGAGGCTAAGAGAGGGATAGGTGGAGAGAGATTTGTGTGACAGAGGGGCGAGAAGAGAATTGTAGTGAGAGAGCAGTAAATTCCACAATTGCTTTAAACATCATCTTTAGATCTGCCTCGAACTTCTACGTTAAAAGGAATGCAAATCAAGTCCATGGCGACTGCTTTCATGATTTAACCCTTGAAAGCCTGATGTAATTAATTTGCAGCGGACACCCGATATAACCGTAATTTATTCCCAACACTCTGTTCTACTGAAGACATTGCAGCGAGAGAGAGGAGTGAGTGAGAGAGGAGGGATGGAATGAGACGGCCAGTCATGGATGGAGTTGTACATTGGCGGGGAGGTAAAGGATGGCACAATGTGTGGGTCTTCACAGGATGTGCCCTGTCCACTGCTCAGTGTTGTTCAAAGCACGAAGGTCAGCTGTGTCGTACATGGGTAGGTAAAGCAGCTGGTTTTATGTCCCTGCTCCACTCCAATCTCATCCTCACTGTCTCCAACCAAAGGACCTGGAATATGAACAGAAGTGTGGGACGAACTGAAGAACAGGTGCCAGAGCCAGCAACATGTGAGTGGGAAGTGTTACCCAGGCAGAGGCCATGCAACAAATACCAGGATATGATGCATCAGCAAACCATCAGGCCTATTCCCACAGCCTCCCCGAGACCAGGCTGCCATGCCTGGGACTCTCCATGGCTCCGTGTGACACTGGACTGAAATGACTTCCCTCTTTAAAGACGTGTTCCATCTACGTTATGGCCTACACATGAACTCCTTGACCTGTCCCACTTTGGGCCACAGTAAAGGCTGGGAGATCAGCGTCAGTCCTCTGGGGCCATATTTGCACTCGGATTCAGCCTGTGCTGCTGAAAGGCTGTGCTTCAACCTCCAATCAGATACAACAGCCCGACTGCACCCACATTCATCAGTCGCTCCCGGTTAGCCTGTGGATACCTGATTGCCTGCAGCCTTCTTCTTGCTCAGCTGACAACTCCTTGGCTGTGCACTGTAAATAAGATTGAAAACACCTTCAGCACATTAACCTTCAGCTGTGAAAAGTTTCTTAAGTAAAGAATAAATGACGGGACAATGTTCTGAATATTCACATGACCTGCTTAGCTTTGCAAGGGTCACATCTTAAGTTAGTGGCCTTTAAATACAAAAGACAAACACCACACCTGCCTTTAAATACAGCTGACTGGTTTCGTGCAAATAACTCCTCAACTCGGGGAGCTGGTTATGGTACAGGACCACCTTGGTAAATGCCATTCCTCAGTGCAGGCTGTACTTTGGGTTATCTGCACTACTTGCGGATTATCTGCAAGTTGTTTAACCACAAGGAGCATCACAGTTCAGTCTGACGTTGACCTAACCCAACATTACCAGCATCAGAGTGTCAACCAATGAGGTGGTGATGAGCTGGAACAAACAATTGAACAGTCTGTTGTGAAGCAAACAATTTGCTTAGACATGCAGTCTATTTGGAGGGCAGAAAAAAAACCTACATCAAAACAAAGTAATTTGTCATGAAAAATGCAGTGGACAGAGGATTGTTATATTTATATTAAGTGCATAAAATCAAACTCAGTCACTGACAGGAGTGTGGTCATAAGGTTGGATTAACAGGAAAATTACCCCATCATCTCTGACAGCAACATTATAGCACATGCAGTCTCCAGCATTCTGTCACACACATACACAACTGCACAGGATGTGTACTCATAAACACATCCTTACAAACACGCACACTCTCACGAACATACACACACATGTATGTACATATATACACACACACCCACACAAGCACACATACATGCATTCAAATGCACGCGCGCGCGCACACACACACACAAATCCTGCACACACCTGAAAAGTTGCAAACACATAAATGGAGTTAAATTCAGCAGTTGAAACTTTATTTTAGATAGTGCCTGAACACAGAAAAAGGAGTCACAAATTCTGGGTGGGTGGTGGATGTAGTGATGCTCAAGACATTTAAACATTCAGAAAAATTGCCGAGGCATAGAAGGCTATGGACCAAGTGCTGGCAAATGGGATTAGTGGATTGGTATAGGTGGGCACGTGATGCTCAGTGTGGACATGGTGGACCAAAGGCCCTGTTTCTGTGCTATGCAACTCTCTGATTCCATGACCCACATTGTCTCACACACGCACGCATGCGCACACACACACGCAGACACACATGAAGACACACACATGATAGAGAGACCAGGTCTGGAAGTTAATTTGCTTCTCTACTGCTCAAAAGGTCCTGAGACTTATGTAGGTCCTTTAACAGGTGATGCAGGATTGGAATCAGCTAAGCTGGTCTAAATGAGACAGCAGCCCTCTTGAGTCATATGACTCAAGATATCACACTGGGAAGGCACACTTCTCCCACTAAAGCAATAGAGAAGTCTCAGGTGGAACCAAATGGTGAGTCACGATCACCTAATTGGTTGCAATCTATGCTGCTGATGTTCTGACTATTCACTTACTTGGCAAAACCGATGAAATCTTCATGGTTTGTGTTCATGTAGGACAACTCGATGTCTATCAGGAGCATAACCTGCAGGACAAGAAGAACAATCACTGAACCTGACTTTCAACAGGAAAGCAGTAGATTATACAATGGAGACGCCACCGTGCTGGGATCAGAGGTCACCGACCAGAGCATGTGTATCACAACACCCCATTGCAGGCTGATACCCCCAGAAACAACTCCAGCAGAAGCAACGGTGCTGGGACAGACCCCAGGATTTTCCAACACAATCAGTAAACTAAAAGCTGTTAACTTGTGCCAAACTGTGGTTAAAGCAACGAGCTGTCTCTACCATTAGGGCTGGTGCAGGGAGCGATGGGGGATGTGAGGGGGTACAGTCAGTCAGCATTTGCTGCCCTCTTATTGGTGATCTAGTGCACAACCCAATTCAAACCTGCTGGAACTGTGAGAAGCTTTCAGTCAAACCATTAAGGTCGTTGCCAAAAATACCAGAAGGGAGATTAAGGAAACATATTTTCCAGACGGAAAGTTGTTCTGATCTGAAATGCATAGCCTGAAAGGGGGTTGGAAGCAGAGTCAATAACGTGAAAGGATAAGTACTTGGGAAGCAAACATTTGAGGCCAGTGAGGAAAGAGCAAAGGTATAGGATGATTCAGAGATCTAGCATAGGCACAATGGGCCGAATCACCTCGTGCAGTGTTGAACTGTTTATTAATTTCATCATCCAGCTTACTTAAGACAAACCATAACAAAGTAACAATAACTGACTCTGACCATTCCGGATTCCATACCTGTTCTTTTGTTCTGCCTTCTCGATCTCGGATGTGAGTGGTCACAATTCGGTCCATTTCTTCCCGCAAGTGTGGATATTGGCCCAACTGTAACAAAGAACCGGGTGGACAGGTGGAAAACAGCCCAAAGCATTTTTCCCCCACTAACACACAACATCTGAAAGAGCACATTGCAGTACATTACTGTGATAAGCCAGCAAGTGCCTTCAGTCAGGTCGAATTCAGCCAAGACTCTACTGACAGCATCAGGGACATGTTGGGCTTGCAGCAGGAGGACAGAGGCAGCCAATTTATACTTTCATACATGGACTGAATTTGTGCTGCTTTATTGAACTTACTCAGGCATTGGATAAAATTACAGCTTTTGTCAAGTTTAAAGTTTCAGTACAACCAGGAAATGCTCAGAGCTCAACTAATCAACAAACATAAACATTCAAGGACATAAAAAATTCTCTCTCCTTGCAACCTCAATCCTCTGCAGTGCAAGACGTGGCTGCAAGAGGATATTTGTCACCCAGGAAGGCAGGTGAAGAAGTAGTTGGAACGGTGGGACGCGAGTCAACATCACTGGGGCAAGGGCCACAGTCAGCTCCGTTCTTTAACTGAAGCAGGGCAGCAAGCTGGGCCTTTTCCCTCCTCACCCCCTCCAGCCATTTTCCCAGCAGCCAGCACCAATGACGGTAGAGAATGAGGTGAGGGAAATGTACAGGCTGTTTACACAGGACCTTAGCTGGAGAATGGGCAAAGAGTGAGGAACAGTGTGGGCCAAAGGACCTGTTCCTGTGCTGTACTGTTCTATGTTCTAACACCACTGGGGAAATAAAGCTGCAAGTAGAAAGTGGAAGTTTTTTTTTGAAGAGGTTCAGATTCTTTGGCCAGGCTGAGAAGGCTGCAGCCCAGAGTGCCAACTGAACCTCAATTACTTTGCATTTATCAACCCTATCCAGGGATAAAGTTGCCTGCGCTGATACAGTATTGTACAGCAATATGCACTCTCAGGCTTCTCCATGGGTTACTTTTCCGACAAAAACATATACACACATTGTATCAGCATGCAAGCAGGCAGCCATGCAAGCTCCAGAGAATAACATGGGGAGGGAGTAAACAGGAGAGGAACAGGTTAGTACACAAGGTGGAAGAATGACAGCACATAGATCGAGGTACATTTTAACAAAGGCAATGTTGGCCTCAGATGAGATTTTAGTTTGGTCCTAACTCCATAACCAGAGCCTGTTTTCATGCCTGCCTCGCCGTTTGGAACTCAATGAGATAAATGAGGCTACAGAATGAAAGAGTTTCCTTCCTGTGCATTCAGGAGTGAGGGATGGGCAGGTAAGCAGCAAAGCTGGGCTCCTCTACACTCCCCCAGGCTGACAACTGCCGGCTTTCTCAGCACACCCGGCAGCTCGGTTACTAGATGCCAATTGGACTGGTGTTTCTCACACCCTTCCCCAAACTCTGTATGCAGTTCCAAAAACAGAGATATAAAGGGTAGTTGGAAGGTGTGCGCGCACACACACAAACACACACACACACCCACACACACACACACACACACACACACAAACACACACACACACACACACACACACACACACACAGATGTGTAGTGGTCAGATCTGGTCTTCTGACTAAATGCTAAGCCTGCTCAGCTCTCTCACTCATGCACTGGGAACTGTTGTGATCTCATGTCAAAGATTCTCAGAGTGGACATGATCCAGGAAGATCTCAGACTGAGGCCTTCTGCTTGGAGAGACATTCTCCATAATGTGTTTGATTAATAGTTATGTTCAAGTGAGGTAGAAGATTATCTTCCTTTCCACAGGGCAAGACCAAGATGAACTACAACCATCCTATTTCCCTCTTCTACAACTATATAGCCTATTATTAGTAACACCAAACAGTATTAATATCCTGAGATTAATTCTTTGAGGTTAAACACCAACTTTTAGTGAAGCAACTATGTTCTAAATGATGGATTATGCAGACTGCGATCTTAAAAATTATTCGAGGACAAACACTTTCATTTGGCTACCCTTTGCTGGCACTTTAATGAGTCATTAGAATAGTTAAATCAAAGGGATTAGCATTTCCCCAAAGTAATTGTGTCAGGTACAGTCTACCATCTGTCCAGTGGTCATTTTCTTTCCTACAATTCTCTTATTAAAATTAAGGTTGCATTAATATTTTCCCACAGAACCTGTAAGAAAATGTGGAACTTGCAGAGGGAATCGTTTGTGGCTGAACAAGAAATGGCAGAAGGAACACTGGGCCAATTCAAACCACGTATAATTCCAACATGGAAAACAACTGAAAGCCAATGTAAACCCCATCGAAACAAATGGGAAATATGTTAAACTCCCATCTGCTAACATCAACAAGATGTTGATAAAAGCTCAAATCCACTCCAGATTTACCCTATCACCCCTACCTAAACCCTATAGTTATATTTTAACTTGGAATGAGCCTGCCCACTAAAAGCCCACAGCCCAGACACCCTGGGATCATGTACATGTACATTCCCCTATCCATGCAGAAAGAAAATAACACTTATTTTTGTCGATTGCAATTGAAATGTCTGAAGGCTAATATTTCCTTTCCAAAGCTAGCAGAGCCCTTCACTGTATAAAGCAGAGACAAGACCTCGGTGTCTGTGTTGGTGTCTGTTTGTGACTGAAGTACAACAGAACAAGATGGTTACGTGCCCCAGGTATCAATTTATCTGTACAGCAAGGTCACAAGGCAAGGGTAACAAGGAAAGAATCCTGCCAATTACTGTCCACGCTGGTTTAAAGTGCTTTCCTCAGGAGACATTAGCCGTGAGGCCACATTGATAACATACAATAGGCTTTCCAAGTGACACTAATGGACCTCAAGTTCCTCGTTAGAGCAAAGGCACTGCTAATAAATTGGGCCCGGAATTAGATCAATGAATAAACATAGAAACAGCAGTTGGAGTATTCAACCCTTTCTGCCATCTGATTAGACTGTGGATGATCTATGTGTTATTTTATTTCCCTGCCTCGGCCCTGGAACCCTTGCCTAACAAACACCTAAAAATCAGAGTTTTGGCACTTACAACTGGCTCCAGGTTTCCACAGCTACTTGGGGGAAGATGTTCAGATTTCCACTGCCCTGTGTGATCTCATTGCCCCAGAAGCTCATGGTTCTGCCCCTTGTACTGAACTCACAAAGATGAAATGGTTTTTATGCCTATTCTAACAAATCTTTTAATCATCTTTGATTCTTTACTCTTCCTTGACAAAGATGACACAATTTTCATGACATTTTCGCAGAATTTAACTCGTGTAACCACAATATTGGTCCGTGGGTTTGTAATGCAACACATACTGGATCTGACATACTTAGGCTCAGTGATTCTAGTGCAGCTTGTGTTAACAGCAGGGAACCAAGGCCTCAGCTGTTGCTTTATACTCCCTTCCAAGGTTTGGTTCGGGATCAATGGCTGCTTGGGAGGGTGGATGCTGTGTGCATCAGAGCCTGGAACTGATTGATAGTCACAGTGGGGATGGGGGTGAGGCAAGAAAAAAATGCGGGGACACCGGGAGAATGATGCATGATCAATGAGTGAGAGGGGTTGCAGTGAGCTAATGGGGGAAGGGTCAGGGTTCTGGGGTGAGGAGCTCATAGGAGTAACATAATGGGTGGAATTGCAAGAGGTGACAACATTAAGGCAATTAATTGACCTAATGGGCAGGAGGCCCCATCCAATGGTTCAGAAGGGGAGGGGAAGTTATGAAGGTCATTCCAAGTTTTGCCACAGCACTCCGAAAGGAGGGCTGTACTGGGAATGGTGCAGTCGACACACCCCTGGGGACTAAGCATGGCTCACACCTTTGAGCGCCTGGTCGAGATTCCACAATGATATAGGACAGTCCAGGAATGGTCACAGTCACATGACACTTCAGAAATCAATGTCAAAAAAAGAAATCGGGTATACACGGCATTGATATTTCCCACTTCTTAATCCAGACTACACTCATTTTTATTTCATTCAATCATTTCCAGGATAGAGTCACAGAGTAATACAGCACGGAAACAGGCCCTTCGGCTCAACTGGTCCATGCTGACCACACCATCCTCCCTGCTGGTCCCAGTTGCCCACATTCAGCCCATAGCCCCCCAAGCCCCTCCCCTCGATGTACCTATCCAAATGCCTCTCAGGTGTTGCAATTGCACCCGCCTCGACCACTTCCTCTGGCAGCTCATTCCAGGGTCTGGACATCTCCCCTGCCATTGGGAAGATGGTAGCGTGCCACTGACTTGGACCACCTCAGTCCTAATTAAGTGGCTCGCTCTGTTATTTCAGAGGGTATAGAGAGCATTTAGTATCAACTGTGCTGGTGACACTGGAGCCACACATAGGCCAGACCAGGTGAAGATGGCAGAATTCCTCCTTTGAAGGCCATTAATAAATCAGTTGGGTCTTTACAACAATTCAGAAGTTTTTGTGATCATTGTTACTAAGAATAGCTATTGCTCCAAATTCCAGAATATTAATTAAACTTAAATTCCATAGTTGCCATGGTGTGATTTGAACTCAAACCTCTGGATTGTTAACCCGTGCGTCTGCGTTATGAATGTGAAGCAAGATCAGCACCACAGAAGAAGCCATGTGTATCTCTGTGTGACCCTACATCCCTGATAAAAACAGGCCCCTAAAATGTGAACAAGAAACCCAGAGCAAGTAATATCTGGCCTGGCCATAAACCGTAAATCTGTGGCATCACACGGAAGCCACTACAGTATCCTGCTAACACTTTAGGTTACTCAGTGTGGCGGTGTATAATTTAAACGCAAGTGCAGGGGGCTACCCTGCATCCAGCTGATCTCCAGCAGTAGAGAACAAGGTCCTCCAGACACAGTGCACTGCTGACAGACAAGAGAGGTAGAAGGAGATCAGGAAAATGGAAAAACTTAGAGAGTAAAAGTAGTGGCAGAGAGGAAAAGAGCACACAGAAATAAAGGAAAGCGTAAAAAAAACAAAGTAATTTAAAAAATGGAAATCTAAAGAGAATTTTACTCAGCAATGGCTAGTTAAAGGGGAAAGGGACAGGCCTTTACTCACTGGAGTTTAGAAGGGCATCTCATTGAAACGTAAAGGTCATGGGGCAGACACAAGAGACTGCAGATGCTGGAATCTAGAGCAACAAACAAACTGCTGGAGGAACTCAACAGGTCAAGCAGCATCTGTGAGAGGAAAGCAATTGTCGATGCTTTGGGTAGAAACTCTGCCTCAGGATTAAAAATTAAAAGTCATGAAATGGCTGCACAGAATGGAAGCAGGAACCTCCCCAAATCTGGGCAATTAATAATTGTGGCGACAAAGGAGATCAGAAAATGTCTTAGAGACTGAAAAGCCAAATGCCAAGAAACTGGATTCCACCCACTTTTAAACATGTGCTGCATACAATGCTAACACCCACTCACAACCCCCCCAAAAAATTGTGAAATTGGCTAATAGTCCATTAAAAGCAGTGTTACAGCGGTTTGCTCACAGAAACATCCCAAAGTGGGACCTGTGCATTTGCTATCCGGGGCTACGCGCAGAGTTTGCATCTGCTACATCAGTGCTGCACTGATTGCAAGGAAGTGTGTTAGAGCTTAAAGAGCTCTTCCCTATGACAACCACACCCCAGCTACAGGAAAGGCTAACAAGGAGATAAAGAAAATCATGGAGGGGGTCACAGTGCTCTTCAATACACTTGTGTTGCCAGTGTCCCCGAGCCACTGTGATTACAGGCTGATTGGAGGGCCAGTGATCACAGCAAGCAGCTCAAAACTGAATCGCAAGAAGAGACCATGTTCGGTGAAGGGAGCACTGCTGAATTGTTTTCTTTATAAGGTGAGGCTGGCCAATGCAATGCGCAGTATGTCAAGGTCACAGTGCCAACCCATTAATTGCCACCTCCTTTCCGAACCCTGCTCCATGTACAGTTATTCTGTGACTGGTAGGAAAAGGTCGTTGGTTGCCCCAAATGATGGCAGTGGGAGAAACACGTGCTGTTCAACCAAGGCGGTCGTTTGCTGCCCCAGAAAATGTCAGGCGCACTGCTACAAATTGCACACTAAAGTGCCCCGGTCAATTTCCCAGTGGGTTCAATTTCACCCAACGGTAATCAACTTGGGTAAGAACACTTTATTGTGCAATTGGCAGTTAAAAACAAGGACATCTAGTCTTTCAGCTAGAATGTCCACATTTCAAGAAAAGAAGGTTTTTAGTGCAAGTAGTTGATGCATGGGGAACCTTTAAATAATTGTACCCAATGGTGCAATCTCAGGGCAAGCTTGAGGAACAGCACCTCACCTTCCATTGCAGCCTTCTGAACTCAACATCAAGTTCAACACTTTCACCTCATGGGCGGTTCCAGCATTATCGGTTTCGATTCCAGATTTCCTTCAGCAAATTCAAATGATTGGCCCATTTACCTGTTCCCCACACCCAGCTTTGGTTCCTTTCCTTCTCTTCAGACCACCCTCTTTCACCTTGCACAACAGTCCTTGTTTATCATTTAGCTTTCCAGCCCTCCACCTCATCAGACTTCCCTGATAGTCTCTCCCTCCTTATGCAACACCTCCATCCACTTAGTCTTTATCTTAAAACCTTTTCACCTTCAAATTTTCCCAGTACCCCAACCCAAAACACTAATTCTGTTTCTCTCTCCACAGATGCTGCCTGACCTGTTGAATAGTTCCAGCACTGCTATTTTTATTCAGATTTCAAACATCTTCAGTATTTTACTTTTGTACTATTGAAAATCTTAATCGATCTCTCTAATTAAAAGAAACCAAATAATTAAGATTTCACACCTCACACTAACAATGTGTAGCCAGTTATTGCTGAGCCAGCTAATAAAATATTCATGACATAACATGTGCAATTAGCAGAAGACAAATAAGGGTGAAAGTAGAGTCTGAGGTAAAAATTATTGCATTTGATTCCACTAACTCATTGAAAATCAAAGGGAAGAAAGCTACAATATTCCAATTATGAACAAGAACTGTTCTGCTTGTCTTCAAGTACAGCCTTGGAAGCCTGTACATCCACCCAGAGAGCAGAAAAGGCAACAGTTTGAACTATCATTTGACAGAAGCTACCTTGAATGGTGGGAAACACTCTCAGTGCTTAACTCATGCAAGCATAGGTTAGGGCTCCAGACTGTGACTTGAACCCTCAGCCAACCATGGGAGGGACACCCACTGAACCCTGAGTGAATGGCGTTCAGTTCTCTGAGAACTGGATGAACTGGAGAACTGGATTAAAATCCAATTAAAATGTAACAATCGCTAAGGTTTACAAATCATTAATTGTTAACACTCTTCACAGTTGGTGTTTTGACATTCTATGAGGGATGAAGATTTCAGAAGAAAGCAAAGTTACTGTGATGAAAAAAAAATTAGGATCCAGGACCAAAGCACATGAAGGAATTCATTGGAATCTCTTTCAGAGGCTTCATGTCACAGAATGGCAAAAATAACAAGAAGATTTAATTTGGCTCTCTTGTTGACTGTTTTGAATTTATGACTCCAGATTTGAATTTCCTCACTGTAGAAGTATCCTCTCTGAGTGCATCAAACCTCTTCAAAATTTTGAAGGCATTCAACAGTCTTCTCCTTTCTAAAGAAATGAGCCCCAGCTACACTGTAATGTGAAAATCAAAAAGCTGTAGACATTGGAAATCTGAAATTAATGAAGGGTCTTCAACCTGAAACTTTAACTCTGTTTTCCTTTCTACAGATGCTGCTTGACCTACTGAGCATTTTGTGTTGTTGCCCTCACAATATAACTTCCCAATATCAACTAAACTTTCCCAGCCAAAGATTTCTCTCAGAACATGGCGAGGAAAATTGGCGTGACCTAGTCCACTCTTTCAAACATCCCAGCCACCAGACCCAAAATAGGGACCCTGAAAAATATTCTCTCCTTTCCTCTAATTGTGATGGGGCATAAGAAGGTGAAGAAGTCAGGAAGTGGGGAAAAAAATGGCTTTCAGAAACTTGGCTAAACATTAACGACTTTCCATTAGCAAGGGGCAGAAGATATCGTAAGATATCAAAGATCAATGCTTGGCAGGGTCCCTCCACAGCCCTGACAGTCCCTGTTAGTTCTGATAAATTAGTTTCAGTACAAAAAATTAACAAACATCAAATGTAACAGAAATGGGAACTTACACAGTTGATAAACAATTAACTTCTACAAATGTTCTGAAATTAAAGGGTCTTAAATCAATCTATTGTCTTGTCCAGTTAACTACAGGTTACTCACATCTCCCAAAGACAGCCCAGGTTCCAATGCAACAGCTAACATTCTTTTGAGTAGCAAACTGAAATCGGAAGCTCATGCTCTACATGTATCTTAGTCAGCATTGCCTTAGAATGAAAAAGGCATCAGTTTAATTTTGAGTTAAATAAATTAATGTAGCAAAGGCAGGGTTCAAAGAAAGGGTTTGAACTTTTACCTTTTCAGTACACTTTCTGATGGTGCCAGTGAGTTCGCTCACCACCATATCTACGCACTTCAAACATGGCTCCTTCAGCTTTTGGATCTGCTTTTTCACTATAGCCTCAAAAGCAAGGTCAGGGGTGAAGAGCCCAGTTCTGCATTGCATCATGGGAGGAAAATGACAACAAGGGGTGGGGGCGAGGAAAGAAGGTGGGGAATAGCAGGGTGTGGGGATGAAAACATGGGGAGGACATAAAGCAAAAGGAAGAGTAAGACCTTGGTTACCTTTAAGGCTTTCAAACTGAGGGTGAGGATGGGGTGGTGTGGGAGAGGGGGTGGGAGAGAGCGCAAGTTCCAGCTGACAAACAAGTACTCAATACATTGAGTATTGAACGGATGATATAATTGGGGTCTTTAAACCGTCAACAGAGAGCAACACAGTTTCAGGCGCTAATTTAGAAGCCAGGTTAAGGACTTACTGACTCACCAGGAATCCCAATCAGTCATGCCAAAACTGCCAGACACAGTCCTCAATTCTGTGTAGAATAATTTGCTTTGGACTTTGAAGATGGACAGAACAATTTGAGAACCAACTGGTGGATTTTTGCTGCAAAATGGCACGTTTGTGATCAAAACCCAGTCCAGTGACAACAGTCCCCCACATCAGTTCTAAGTACCTGATAGTGAGCGACTTATACAGTCAGTGCCACAGATGGCTCCAAGTCAGGGAAGCTACTCACAGTGCTCCTCGTACTTAGCTTGCTCTCTTTCTTACATCAGAACAAAAGCAGCTTTCCTTTGATGATGTAAACAGCAATTCTCCCACCTAGACTGTAATTCTGACAGGTTGGCAAGATCACTGTGACATCGTCATAAGTTTGTCTATAGCACCTAAAGCTTCGGTTACATCTTTACTTTGGAATTTGGACTCTAAACCTCACTCTCCTTTAAGAGGTTGACTCCTGGGATGAAGGGGTTGCCCTGGGTTGAGCAGGTTGAGCCTGTATTCATTGGAGTTTAGAAGAATGAAAGGGATTGACTTGGTGGATGTTGAGAGGATGTTTCCCCATTGGGCCTATCTAGAACTAGGAGGCATCATTTCAGAATAAGGGATCACCCATTTAAGATGATTTAAGGAGAGGAGGAAGAATTTTTCTCTTCAAGGGTTGTGACTTGTTAGAATTCTCTACTCCAGAGAGCTGTGAAGGCAAGAGTCACTTAATGTATTCAAGGCCGGAATAGACAATTATTTGGTCTATGGGAGAGTGAAGGATTATAGGGGACAGGCAGGAAGGTGGAACTGAGACCAAGCTCAGATCAAACTCTGATGTCACTGACCAGTGAAGCAGACCATACAGCCAATGCTGGCTTCTACTTCTAATGTTTTTATGCTCTTATTAAAACCTACCTTGGACTAGGCTTTTGGTCATCTAACCCAAACTGCAGCTGCTAATCCAGTCCTGGTTTAGAGCTCGTTTAACAATGGTTCTGCAAAGCTTCTTGCGATGGTTAATTATGTCAACAGGTACTAAATAAATGTAGGTTGTTGCATGTACTCTCCAGCCGATGAAACAGTCATTTTGTATCTACTATCTGATTGGATTTTATTTGATTCATTCTTAATCAGGACTCTCAAACTACATGATTACCTACCTCTCAGCTCTCTCCTTTCTCTAAGATCAAGGTTGCTATCTTAAAAGGTAGAAAGATGATCTCAGTAAAACTTGCAGAATTATTACAGGGCATGAAAGGGTAGATACTGAGAGGCTTTCCCCTGGTTGGAGAAACACATGGGAGGCGCAAGTTGACGTGGCATAGTGGTACAGCTCACTGCCTCACAGCACCAGAGACCCAGGTTCAATCCTGACCTCAGAATGTGTTGAGTTTGGACATTCTCCCTGTGACCATCTGAGATATCTGAGTTGGTAGGTTAATTGGCCACTGTAAGTTGCCACTGTATTACACTATAAACAGGTAAGTGATAGAATCTGGGGGTAATTGAGGTGAATTAAAAAATGGAATTAATGTTGGATTAGTGAAATGGGTTGGTGATGGTTGGCATAAACTTGGTGGGCCAAATGGCCTCTTTCTGTGCTGTATGATTCTCTAACTCAATGACTTTAATCTTAATGAACAGTTAAGCAAGTTGGAGGGGCTTTGTGGTCCAGCCTTGCTCCTTAGTTCTCAATGCAAAAGCTTCTAACATCCTGGCCTCCCCCTCCATACGTTCAGAAACCTTATCCACTGCCCTACTCTTCACACTCCCATCCTGCTCTGCACAAGAGTCCTTGGACCTTCACTTAGACAAGCTGCTACATAGGTCTCCTTATTCATTTGGGCTAAATGATGCTTTCTGTTTGATGAAACAACTCGTACAAGAGGGTCACCCGGAACTACCCGAAGTATCCAAAGGGGCAGAGAGAGAAGGAGATGTGTGCTCAAAATAGCGGTGCTCAAAATGATGAAGAACTTCGACAGAGGGATTAAGGGGAAGCCGTTTCCAGTGGTAGGAGCACACATTACATCATTAAAAAAATAACAGCAATAATGAGGAAGAAACTTTAAACTAAAAATGACAAATTAAATGTGCTGGAAAAGGGATAGTGGAAGCAAATTAAATAACAACTTTCAAAAGGCTATTGGAATGAAAGAATTCCCAGGGTTCAAGGACTCTGCATTGACTCTGCATTGACTTTGCATTGCTTTCTGTTCCAGCTGTCCTGCTGTTGTACTCCAAGTAGTGGGCTAAGGGTTACAGAGGTGAAGGACTGTTGGATATCTGCTACACTGTCAGTTCTCTCATTCTTTAGCTCGAAAAGTCAGCACTATACTCTGTTAAATTTTAGCTGTAACTCTTCCATCCATAACTTATCAACAAAGTAAATTCAAAAAGAGGGAAAATCTTTGTGTCCTTGGTTCTCCTGTTCAATAAGGAACTACCTGAACTCAACTCAAAGAGGACCATGGGGATTAGGTCAGGGCGAGGTAGGGGCCTGGCACTACTGTGCACACCACAGCATAATCCCAGTTGGAGGACCGTGGGAATTGTTGACTGCGTTAACCAAACCATCCTACTGGGCAAATAAAGATCAGTCAAGCCAGAGTTCTCCATTGATCAGGGATAAATACTTGTTTGTCTGGTGCCAGCGTTCACCTCCCCTGATGAATACCAGGAAACCACTGCACTTACAGGGGGAGTGATGTGCCATCTTAAGCCCAAAGTTAGCATCAGCTGAAAACAAGAGTTAATTGAGGGATTCTTGAAACAGGTTTTTGGCTCAATAATGTAACAAAGGCCATCCACCTGCTTTTCCACCGGCCACTCTGATTTTGAATCTGGAAATCCAGAAGAATTAGAGCATCTGATGCCTTCTCTGTCCTTTCTCCCACTTGATTCAGTGCCTCATGACGTGCAAGGCATTCGCTCCAAAAGCTTTCAGCAGGACACTAACGATCAGAACTCAAGCCATGCTTCCACGGCCTAGCCTGTTCCCCTGTCCAAGGGTTTGGACCTTCCAGAGTTAGCAGTTTCCAATTTGAGTCCTACTTTAGGCTTCTGCTTCCCCCACTTTGTTCCTAATGCCTTAATGTTGTCACATCACGGAAGACATGCCATGTCATTTCCAGCTGATACAGTCAGGCATAAACAGCTGTTTACAGGTGCTTGGGCTTAGTGTGTTGTAACGTGGCAAACTGGCCTCACTTGGGGAAAACATAAAGACAAAGTCAATGAAGGTTTCTGAAGATGTGTTTGTAAACTTTGATCTGCACTTCTCAACTAGGTGAAATTCTAATTTCTCTTTCAGTTTGCCCCTTCCAACCCCTGCAGCATTCCTCAGGAACTCCACATTCCTTCAATCTGAACTCCAATGCATCCCAGATTTCCTTGGTTCCACCACTGACGGATGTGCTTTCATCTGCCTCAGCAATCATCTTCGTAAACCTTTCCTTCCTATCTTTACAACCTCCCCCTTAAATCAAACCTGTCCAAATCTCCCCCTTTGGCTCTGTGTCAATTTTTGTGCATCCACACTTCCCTGAAAAAGTTTGGAAAGTTTTATTAGGTCACAGATGCCATAAAATGCAAGTTATTAACGTAAAAGAAAGCAGTTAATGGGACAAGTTAGGAAAGCATTGTGCTCAAACATCTGCATCTCATGGTCACTTTCAGCTCCATTTTAAAGCAGTCAATATTAATGTGATCCTTCATGTTAAAATACCTGCTTGAAGGTTATTATTTCATCTGAAAATTGCTATGAATATTAACTAAGTGGCTGTGCTCTGTGTGAACATGCAGGCTAAATAGTAGTTTATGCCTGCAGCCAGGTTACTGTTGCTCGCTAAGCCCAAACACCGAAAGGCCATCCCAAAGGCAACTCTCTGAAGATCCAAGAGCAGGCAGCAAGTTTCCAGGACTCCATGACAGCGAATTACCTTCTTGGTACACTGCCTAACCGTACTGATTAACTCATTGATAACCATGTCCACACATTTGAGGCAGGGCTCTTTGATCTTCAAGATCTGCTTTTTCACAATCGTTTCAAATGCCATGTCGGGAGTGAAAAGCCCCGTTCTATCAAAGTGAGGAAAGACGGCAAAATATTGAACATCGAACAAGTTTAATATTTAAGAAAAAATACAACGTTAGAAAATAATGAGACCAATTTGGACAACAATTCTCAAGAGATGTAACTCCATCTTTTTGAGTTAAGTCTCTCTCCTTCTCTTGTTTGATGGCACATTGAGTGTCAAGAATGAAAGCTTGTGCCAGCATCCTATACCTTTCAGCGTAGATTATAGTTTGAGTTAGCTACAGAGTTGAATGCTAACTGATACACTGCTTCAGCACAAACCCAACCAGACCTTAAGTTTCCTTGACAACACTTCTGTTGCCCACAGTGAGGTAGCCAATCAGTACTCATTTATTCTTTTATATACATTATTCTAAGATGTCTAACCATAGCCACTTGGAACAGGGATGAGTTGATCCCTAACCCATCTCACGTAGGAACCTTTAGAGCCAGCAAGACACAAAGCCTTCAACTTTTCACTCTGGGTGAGATGGAAATCCACACAATAGGTGAAAGGTCAACATGCTAACCTGCTAATGAAATATTGTGTTCAACAAATTAAATAAAACAATAAATAATTTCTTTACAATACTTAAAATCAGAATCTTGCAGGAATGAATATTCTTGTTTCAGGTAAATGTCTTCTTGGCAGTTGTAGCTACAAATCTGAATATCCAAAAATCCAATGAAAATAGGTTTTGTGGGAGGTGCGCGATGAGAGTGTCCTACATCAAGCCCCAGACTACCTCACCTGCAACAGGTTGGTCGAACCAATCTTTCAGCTTCGGTCAGAGACAAGGTAATGAAGCATTTGTAATATTAAGAGCATTTGAATTGCAAAGTGGCATTGGAATCCTATTAAAGGATAGATTAAGTTAAATAAATTAAACAAATCATTTAAGACAAATTAGCAGCCCTTTGAGTTCTGTAGAAGTCACACAATTTAAAAGAAGTGGTATCTGTCAATGTTTTGTTAAAAATTTATAATCAGTTTTGTCCTAAAGGAACAGGTGACAGTGTCAGAAACATCTTCAGCAACTCTCATGTTCCTGGAGTAAAGTATATTGTGATTAAATCCCTGTATGCAGATTTTCAGGGTGAAAACATACCAAGGACAGTGGTGGGTCACTTCAAAATTTAAACAGTCTGACCTGCTGAGTATTTTCTGTTTTACAGCATCTGCGGTCTCCTGCCTTTGCTAGATCATTCCTGCTCAGTTTATATCTTGGGGACAAAGATTTACCAGGTGCTCGTTCTATCCTTGACGAACAATCCTTCTCGCCAACTGTTTTTGACAATTGGCATTCAGATGGAGAGCTTCCCCAACCTGGGTCTGTCTGCCTCCCTGAACTACAGTAAAAATCAACAAAAGGAAATGAATTATTTTAAATTTGGGAATATTTCCAAGTCTCCAAGTGTAGCAGTATTCTTCTGGTTGGACTGAAAGCTCCATCATTGGTTTCCAGTCCTCATCCACACAATGAAAACTATTTCCTCGCCGAGTTTGCTAGAGTTTGTGGGAATCTCTCACTTAACACAACATTTATAAGTGCAAAAGATAATGATGTATTGAGAAAATCTGTAAGGGAAAGTTTTCACCTCACAAGTCACAAGCAAACTCCAGTGCACCAAAAACCCTGCCAGGCCTGACTCTATGAGGCAAAGCAAAGAGAAAATAATTCTGTTGACTCCGTTCAATGTCAGTCATTGAGCTAATGTTAGGAGTTAGCAGAATGGGAAAATCACATTGTTGTGATGTGAAAGGATAAGGGGACAAATAAAGAGGGGGAAGTATGAAGATGGTAAAGAGGAAGAGAGGGGGATAGGAAGACAGAAGGAGGCAGAGAAGAGATGGAATGGGAAAGGCAAAGAGAGAAAGATAAAAGGGTAATGGAGGTGAGTGTCTGGGGAAAGAGAAAGGAGCAGAGTGAGAGGGGAAGAGACACAGGGAAGGCAGAGGAGTGGGGAATAGTGAGAGGGAGTAGGGTAACGGAGAAATAGAGAAAAAAGGATGCAGAGAGGTAGAAACAGATGGGAAAAAGGGGGAATCATTGGGAGAGAGGGAGAAAAGACAGAGAGGTAACGGAGATAATGGGAGAGGGTAAAACAGACAAAAATAAACAACTTACAGAAACAAAGTGAGGAAAAGAGTTGAAGGGAAAGAATGCAAACCACATGGCCAGCGATTTCCCACAAGGATGTCCAGTCCTATTCCAGGGAGGAGTCTCTCCAGAATAGGAAGCTGGATTCCACCTTCGAAAACAGAAGCTGCTGCCCGGACTCTGAGCAGTTTTTTTTACAGCAGACTTGGTTAAAAAAATGAACTGAAGTGATCATTCAGTGGGAATGCGACCACAGGAGTCAGGACCAACCTGCTGGGAACTGCAGACACACACTACATGGCAATAACGATTATTTCAGCTTTCCAACTCAGGGAAAAAAAAGTGACTTTTATTTTGAAGAAGATTATTAATGGAACAGAGCTCAGCCTCCAGCTGTGGGCGGCTGTGGTGCAGAATCTAATGAAGCAGAATTTCTGATCAACTCTGAAATGGCTGCTTGCAGAAACACTTCAGTGTTCTGAACCACCTAAAGTGGAATAAAACCATGGCATGAGGGATTCGGGGACCCCTGTCACTGAAGGAACCCCCACATCGCTCTCCCTTATTGTGCTCAGAACGAGTAATACATTAAATTTGAACTTCATTTCAAACACATCTTATTAGGGCATCATTATTCTATCACACCTCCACGTTACACCTCAAAGGTTTCCTCATTTCAAGCTCCCCTCAACAGCAACATCTGCAGCTTCACATCTTTGCCACTAGATGGAGCATCAAGCTCCAGTAGCTGCAGATGCCCAGCATCGCAGCACAGCAAGAGGCCATTCAGTCCATCTGGTCTATGCCAGTGCTTATATCTTCCTTCATCTTCATCTAACTCCACCATACAGGGAAAAATTGTTTTGACCTTACAGGTAACTCGAGAAGTGGTGTAGTCTCCTATTTCACTCTGCACCAAACAGTTCCCGTGGAGGTGTCCTCCTCAGCTGCCCATTCTGCATCTATTTAATGTTAGGGCTTAGCTTCTGTCCTATATTATGATGTCCATTTTGTACTTCTGGCCAGCAGGAACTGGACTGACACTACCCCAAACACTTAGTCGTGGATCCTTGATCCCAAGAGATTTTCAAGACCCTCAGTCCAAACTGATTCAATTCGAGGCCATGGAGATAAAAGAAGAAAGGCCAGGTCTGGTTTGCCCTCGGACACACAAGTTCTCTTCCCACTCTTCACAATAAGCGAATGGGCCCCTTCAATCGAGAGTCACTAAGGGCAGGAAATAGAACATAGAGTAGTACAGGACAAACAGGCCCTTCAGCCCACAATATTGTGCCAAACTAATTAAACTAGTAATTAAATGCCCAACTAAATTAATCCCTTCTGCCTACACAAAGTCCATATCCCTCCATTCTCTGCACATTCATGTGCCTATCTTGCTAGGTGGACACATTGTTTAACTTTGATTCTACTGAGATATTCTCCAGGACGGGACACGTCTCTTAGGACCTTTAAATAACCTACAGATTGACACAGGAAACTTCTGTAATTCTCATAAAATCTTAGTTGCTTTATGAACTACTTCACTTTAATAGAATAAAGGTCATTGTCTTTTAAACTGCTTTGGTGTAATGCAAAAGGTGAATATTTAATTCTCAGTTTTATTGTCTTAGACACCAAAATAATAGGCGATGATTTTTAAAATGGTTTGGTCATAATCCAATCAAATATTCCCTATCTTGAGTTAGCACTAAGGGAAGGAGTTTTGAAGAACAGGGAAATCAATTGGAGGGACTTGGTGATGTCCCCACGTGGTGTTAGTCCAACTCCAGTCATCTTATAAGGCTGTCAAACACTTCTCCAAAGTGGTACAGGAGACAAGAGAAGGAAAATAAATGAAATTAGAGAGAAAATCACTACAAGATTTCCTCTGTCCTGAACTGCAGCACTGGTATGCAACTAGGAGGGTGTGTCCATCATATTGCAAGATGGTCAGGAAGAGGCCACAGCACCAGTCGCAAACCTGGAGTTTCAACAAAAGACTCGGGCTCTTGTAACCCTCTGTCAACCTCGTCAACCTATCATTTCAGGCTAATGAAAGATTAGGGAGAAGTCCAAGATGAATACCCATTTCCATCTAGTTTCAGGGATGGGTAGAGACAGAGACACCTTTTCTAAGAGAAAGGAAAGAGTAATATAATAAATGGTCAAAAATAGATTACAGTCTCAAGGTTTTACAGATACATGCCTGATTCCATGGATGTTCTTGATGGCGTAACTAATCTCTCGTCGCAGCTCCTTCTCATCAAATTCCATCTGTCACAGAGAATACCACAGGCATTTTTAGCAGGGCAGCCCGTACGGCAAGCATTAATCCCATCTCCAATTATAGCAGCTACCTCCCCCATTTGTGTTGGACTAGCTGTCAGTCAGAGAGAGGGGAGTAACTCAGATAGAATCCCCAAGGACTTTACTCATTGATCAGTCCCACTTCCCCACCACAGTGGTCCCAGACATGGACAGCTGCTCCTTACTTCTGCACACATGGGGAGCGGAATAAAAAGGGTGAGTCATGCTTTTGTTAAACCATGCTGTTTGTTGAGGGGGCAAGAGCAGAGATACCAACAACCTTAACTATTGTCATTGAACTAAAAATAAAATCATTGGTTCAAAACAAGTGAATAGATAGCTGATTGATTGTGTAGCCTATAATGAGCTGGTGAAACCTGGTATAGGAAATGTTTGTTTCCAGTCTCCAAAGGTCAGTCAGGATTGGAAAGCACCCAGAGAGAAGGTATTTAATAATGCAGATACAATGAGGTCCAAAATTAACTCAAGTATATTTGAGCTCAACCAGACTTGGATAAATGGTCGATGGCCTTCAGTAGAGGTGAGCATGCTGGAATAAATGGACTGGAGTGAATGGACATGCTGGAATAAATACACTGGAGGAAGAGGGAGAAGGAGAGATTTAGTTGGGGAAGTCCAAAGCCAATTACACTGGATGATTTACAGTGGGTGAAAAATGTTGATTTCTATGATTATGTCACTGGTAGGCTCAGGCTGGAGAATTATAGGAAAATTTCAGCCAGTTATTTCCAGGACCAGTATTCTAGATTTTTCTCTTTAAAATGCAGCACAAATTATGGGACGATATGAGCTATGGAATTATATAACTGGGCCACCCCATCTGATATCTCAGCAACAGGAGGCATCTGTTCCACCAGCTCAAACCTCAACACTGGTGAAAGTCTCACTGCTGGTGTGATGTACTCCCCAATCAACAAGGCTGTCAGTGACTGTACATAGAGTACAGACCTATCTGGTGAACTAAAGAACACAGCAGACAACTAAAATCAGTGCTAAAATAGACCCATTAACAAAATGACTCATTCCGCTTGCAGCTGCTGAAGAATTAATGATTATCAGTACACCCTTTGCTGGATCAAAGCCAGTGCAGTTGTTCCGGTTCCAACTGGTGGTTTGTGTTCACCTTACAGCTCCCCTAATGTACATCTCACCAGAGAAGTGGCACTATTTCTGCTCCATCGACAGTGGATACAACTCTGCAGGGTCCATGACAGTTACCCCACATCAATAACACAGGAAAGCAGCAGGGGCTCAGTTTGAAATTAGTGGCAGTCAAACAGCTACAGATCAAACAGCTCCAAGAGGAGCCACGTCTTTACTTACCTTGACAAGCTCAAAGGGGAACCTCTCGTGGAAGATTCGGTTTATCCTCGCCCCACCCGACAGCTCGTAGGTGTCAATCTGATCCCCTGATCCTTCAATGCGTTTCTCAAAATCTACAGCGAACTGCTGAACCATCCTGTCAAAGAAGAAAAAGTTTCATGTATTACATTGAATTTCTGTCCACTGGATCCCAGCTCTCCTCTGTTTACAGCCTTTGGAACTCTTGGCTAATAAGAATCTATTGATTGCGCCTCTGAAAACAACAGTTTTGAGAGGCCCAGATGGCACGGAGAGAGAAAATACAAACTGCTGGAGGATCTCAGTGAGTTGAGCAGCATCTGCGGAGGGAGGGGAACGGTTGACATTTCGCGAGGAGACCCTTCATCATTCCTCTCCCTCCACAGATGCTGCCTGACCAACCAAGTTCCTCAAGCAGATTGTTTTTTGCTCCAGGTTCCAGCATCTGCAGCCTGACATGGAGAGATACTTCCCTCTTTCCCTCATAAAAGGCCTGGTTCTAATCCTTTAGGATCACGTGCCCTTGTTCTCGATTACCTCCCATTGGAGGAAAAAGCTCCTCTGCAACTGCTTTATTGAATCCTGCTAACAACTGAACAACCCTCAGTCTCTGATACTCACATCTGATGCAGAGCAATTGTGGGTAAAGCTGTTTATTTAAAGCAGGAGCCTAGTCTTCCCTGACTGATAACGGACGAAAAGCAACTTGCACTTGGACTGTGCCTTTAATGCAGGAAAATATCCCCTGATAATACAACAGAAATTGACAAGGAGCTGTAATGACTTTGGGAAACCATTGAACAAAAAAGAACAGTCTATTCACAAGACAGCACACAACTATCAACGTGTTGAATCTTTAAGGGGCTGGTGTAAATCGAACATCTGCTAAGACGTTACATTGTCGAGAAAAAGACACACCAAATGACTCTTGTAAACTGTAGGGTCACACACTGAACATACACAAACACAGAAGAACAGTGTGCTTAAGGTAAAACTACATACACGACTCCTGGGAGAAAATACTGGGAAAGGAAATTAAAAGGTGCCCTTAGAGGAAGAGGGAGATGGAGAGATTTAGTTGGGGAATTCCAAAGCCAAGAATCTAATGAAAATCCCATCCTCAATCATCCTGGTTCGTACCATGGGTGAAAGAGTGGCTAACACACAAAGACCATAGGGATGCAGAGATCTTGTTGGGTTGGATGGTTGAATGGGGATTGCTGGGGCCATGGATAGGGGGTTGACTGAGAAAGAGAAAGGGTTAAGGGCAAGTATTTTGAGTGAATCCCTGTTGTTGGCAATAACGCAATGTGTGAGAGCCACTTACTGGAGCAGAGCTTTGGTTTTCCTGGAAGGATCATCAGGCCGGAAGTTCTTGTATTCTTCCACCTCTTTTTCAATGGACAGCAGCTGGCTCTGCAGCTTGTTGCGAAGGGCGGGTAGTGTGTCCCTGATGTGGTTTGTCAGTTGCTGTTAAAAGGAGAGTGATAAAGAGAAGTGATGGGAGCAACTATGTTGAGAACCGGTCTGCCTCTGTGTTCAAGTCACAGACGGTCCAGTCTGATCCATAACTCACTAAGTTACCTTCTGCTTGTTCCTCAGGCTCCCAAGCCTGGCCACCTCTTGTCTTTCCTACCACTACAAGTACTTCCAGAACTTATCAATAAAATTGGTCAACAGAAAACAAACTTCCGTTATTCCCCTTTCACTTTTCTCCCCTGTGTTGCTTGCACCATTGTGCAAGAGATTACTCCTCGCCCGAGACCCCAGTACGACCCCGGAGTGCTGTCAAATCCATGGTCCTCTGCCAACTGAGGAGGAAGCCAAGCCGGCATTACCTGATTGAGGACCTTCTGGAGGTAAGGTGTCCCCATGCGATCAGCCATGTGCCGATAGGCTGGGTGTGAAAGGAAGAATTTTCTCTCAGCAGCCAGAGCAGCTTGGATGTCCTTCCTCCCATCGATGTCCTTCTGGCTTCTGTTCACCACCCCGATGTAACCTAAAGAAAAAGAACAGAAGGCGGAATATCAAGGCCAGGCCAGTCTCCTGCCTTCCACATTGCAGGTGAGAGTGTGTGGTTACTCACTGCTCCCACCCTTCCACTGACTGAGCCCTCAGCTTGGTTTAGAGTCCCTGCCTCAGGCTCCAGAGGATCCAGGGTTGAATCCTGCTCCAGCCATCCAGGAAATGGATACTGGTGCTCTGGCTAAGGATTCTAGCATGACAGCCGGTGGGAATCTCCATTCTGTTGGATGCATCCCCTAACCACCATACCATGTACAGACCGCTAAATCCTTCCCGGAGTACAGGACCAACCACCCTGGCAGCTGGCGTTACCGTGGATACAACCGTGAGAGTGATCACATGACAGCTTCAGACGGTTCTCCGAGAGTCTGAGGACATGAACTCTGAAGCAAGGATCTTCCTTTCCCCCTGATCTTCCAGAGCCAAGCACGATTCACAGTCAGGAGAGAGGGAACAGGGATGATCGACGGATTTCTGCCTGGGAGTTCCGCAAGTGATCGAGGATGGGATTTTCACTGATATTTCCTTACTCTCTGAAGGGCAGGTGGCCAGGAGTGAAATGGGAGTCTTTTATAACAGGAGAAACACATTATATTAGACATGGGACACTTCAGCAGCCCAAGGGTTATCTTTAAAGTAGAAGTGCTGATTTTCCTGCATCTCATTGATATCCAAGCCTCCCATTCTCATCCTGTTTGACTCCAGGTGTTAGCCTGTGATGTGATTCCTCCAGGTATCCATGTTTCTATTTCAACCGCTTTTTGCGGGGAAAGTGACCACCTTGTCCCGTATTTGAAGGTGACTGTGTACAGGAACCCATGGCAGAGCATCTTGGATGATCCCAGACAAGGGGCTGAGGTAAAGGCCCCACCCAGGGTAGCTACACTCCACAGAAAGTCAATTGCCTGAGAGGCGAGACCTCGACACCAAACATCAACAGGCCCGTTTACCCATTCCACCTTCTGGCTTTTACCCCAGCAGCTGACACCAGCTCCACCTCGTGGGTCTCCATTTCCCACAGTGTTCCCACCATTCACACCCTGTACTTGACGGTGACGAGCCTCCAATTGGAGATCAGACTGTCAACCAACTCAGGATTTCAAGCCTCATTCTCGAGAGCAGACCAAAAAAATCTAGGCTGCCATACCAACACAGTAGCAAGAGAGTGACACACAGTTGTAAGTGCTGCCTTTGGATGAGATATTAGACCCAAGCTCTTTCCTGATGCTGTATAAAATATTCCATTGGAGAGTTATCCCTGGAAGAAAAGAGTTATCCCTGGTGTCCTGGCCAATAATTATTCCTCACTCAATGTTGCAATAAAACAGAGTCTGACACTAACACATTGCTACTTGTGAGAACTTTCCATTCACAAATTGCCTGACCTGTTTTCTACATTACAACCATACTTCATTGGCTGTAATGTACCTTGGGAGGTCCTGAAAGGGATGTGGAAAGAACTATACAAATGCAAGTCTCTCTTTTCTTCAGAAGTCACTGAATCAATGTCTACCTCCAGCAAGTTTGGGAGGTTCAACAGAGAGTCGCAAGTGATATGGAACAATACACAGCTGCTCCATGTAAAAATGTGGCAGCGTCTGATACACAGAACATAGAACACTACAGCACAGTACAGGCCCTTCGGCCCACAATGTTGTGCTGACATTTTATCCTGCTCTAAATTCTATCTAACCCTTCCCTCCCACATAGCCCCCTATTTTTCTGTCATTCATGTGTCTATCTAAGAGTCTCTTAAATGTCCCTAATGTAGCTGCCCCCACAACCTCTGCAGGCAGTGCGTTCCACGCACCCACCACTCTCTGTGTAAAAAACTTACCCCTGACATCCCCCTTATATCTTCCTCCAGTCACCTTAAAATTATGTCCCCTCATGTTAGCCATTATCGCCCTGGGAAAAAGTCTCTGACTGTCCACTCGATCAATGCCTCTTATCATCATGTACACCTCTATCAAGTCGCCTCTTATCCTCCTTCTCTCCAAAGAGAAAAGCCCTAGCTCGCTCAACCTATCCTCATAAGACATGCTCTCCAATGCAGGCAGCATCCTGGTAAATCTCCTCTGCACCCTCTCTAAAGCTTTTACATCTTTCCTATAATGAGGTAACCAGAACTGAACACAATGGATACAGGCAGAGACTAAAGTCAGAGCAACTACTTCAGGAACCAAAACAAAAGTACCTACTTGTGACAGATTTCAATGAACAATTTTTGATTTAGGCCAAAAGAAACGACAGGTGGGCCGGAGAGGTAGGCGAGACACCAAAACAAGAATTAGAAACAAGAATGGGAAGGTGGCCGCAGAAGGTGGGCGGGAGTAGGTGGGAACAGCAAGCGCTCCCTCAGCCCCGGGTTAACACATCTCCACAAGTTGTCATACCAAAACACCAACATGGGAGGTTTAAACCAGAGAATAATCGAGTGGTGTTTACCTCGTCTCAAGGGTAAGAGCTTGTTCTCTAAGATGTCACGAGCATCTGTTCCTTCGTCCATCAGATCCAGCTTAGTGATGACACCGATTGTGCGCAAGCCTCGGGGGAGGACAGAAGAGATTTCAGTCAGAAAGCACATCCCAGGCCCATGCCTGCCATGTGGAACTACTTGGCCAGGCCCCACACGGTTAGGGCTGTGGAAAATCTCACCAACCCCTCACTGTGCACAAAACCCATACCTCTCTTACACCATTGCAGGCTAGTGACCCCCAAGGAAGGATGAGACATAGTTACCCCTTCACAACTCGTAACTTCCAGCCCTCATTAGCGACACTCAGGGGCAGCATCTGGGGCCCAGATAACTCTTTTGTGGAGCCTATTTCTCAACGGATCAGACCAAAATTATAGTGGAGTACCTTGTGGGTCAACCTCTTTGGCTATCTTCAGGGCATCAGAGTTGGCCAGGTCGCTGTTGGCAGGGGAGACTGCCAGGATCAGACAGTTTTCCTTGGTAACAAACTGCATGAGCATATCTCTGATCTGGAACTCGATGTCCACGGGCTGGTCACCTACAGCAACCTTGGTCATTCCAGGGAGGTCAATCAACGTCAGGTTAAGGACTGAAGAAGGAGAAAAAAAAGTGTGTCGGTTTAGACCTCAAGCTTTCCACCCAAGCAAATTGGTTCAAACTTGGCCACACTTTGGCTGAAACATTAACAACACAAAATGTGTATGAGATTGCATCAATTAGAACCAAAAATTAGTCCAACTCTTCTTACTGAAGTTACATGAACTCAATTGGAAGTATTTCAAGAAAGTAAAATCAATCATCTGCAATGCCATGGGTTTGTTGAAAAATAGCTGAATAAATTCCATCATGTCCATCAGATGGTCACACATCACATTCTGTCCCAATGCATAAATGTGTCTTTTTATTTGAGAAGGGAGCCAATCGGTTCAAAACTTCCACAGCAGAAATGCATGCTCCAACTAATCTCAGGATCTCCCTGAAAGGATTCACCTCTAACTGACCTCAGACCCTTGCACCAATGGGATTTTGAGGTGTTATGGGTGACCCCCCCCCCCCACCCACCCCAGGTGCAGAAAACTTCTGGCAATTGTGGCAAGTGAGAGCATCACACTCCTGCTATTGCCCTATTTACTGGATGAAATATCATGGGGGATCCTCTGTACTGGCAGAGTTAGGTTGGTAGGTTAATTGGCCACTGTAAATTGCCCCTAGTGTGTAGGCGAGTGGTAGAATCTGGGGGGAGTTGATGGGAATGGGGGGGAATAAAAGATGGGATTAATGTAGAATCAGTGTAAATGGGGGGTTGATGGTCGGTGCGGACTTGGTGGACCACAGGGTCTGTTTCTGTGCTGTATCTTCCTGTGACTCTATGAGAGTGTTAAGCAAACAAGAGGCCTCCCTTGAAAAGGATGATCCCATGAATACTCTTCTCTCCATCACGTTAAGTGTGGCACTTGAAGAAGGTGACTCACTGCCATCATCAAGGCCACTTATGGATGGCAATAAACATTGGCCTTGACAGTGATGCCCACATCCCGTGAAGGAATGAATGAAAGGAAAGAGTTCAGCCACAAATAAGTCTCGAAAGCAAGGAGTAGGATTGCTCAGCAAGGCAGAGAGATCACATCTGTCTCTTTCCCCAAATCACCGAGAGACGAGTTGTCACACCTACCGTTTGGCGAGTAGACCCTCAGGTTGATCGGAATGGATGAGATCCCCTTGTTGCTGCCCGTCACCCGGTCTGTTTCCTGCTCGATCTCCTGCCGCACTTCATCGAATTCTGTGAACTTCTTCCCTTTGCAATGCAAGAACTCTGCATACTCTAGAGATTTAAGCACAAACACAATGTTGTAAGTTGAGCAGACTACAGAGGTTAGACATCCTTAACCAGGTTTGGTGTTTTCAGGTTCATTTGGTGGAAACATTTCCCACTGATTTTTCACTATTCCCTCCACAGATTTAGTTTTCATTCTTGGTCTGTGGCAAGTCTGACATTTATTGCCCCTCCCTATCTGGCGAGGACTGAATGGTTTATTGGGCCATTCAGGGGTCATTTGAGCATCAACCACATTGCTGTGGGTCTGGGGTCTCAGATAAGCCAGAATGGAGAAGAGCAGCAGAAATAATTCCCTGTAGGACATGCAAGTTTAATGGATTTTTAAACCACTTTAGCAGGCCTGTGGTCAACATCACCATCACTAATGCTTTATTCCAGGTTTAGTTAACTAACTCAATTTAAATTCCTTCAGTGCTGGGATTTGAACCCCTGTCTAACACACCAAACTTTGCTAGGGCAGAGGCCCTCGTCCATCGCCCATCCTTCTGGATCATGTACATGGAGTGTTACCAGGGTACTGAACAATGAGTTAAGGAAGGGAAGGGCTAGCATCACACCCAAGATCAGTGCCACGTTTTGCTGCGTTTAAGGTACCACATCAATGCGAGTTGTTTTTGATCCCGCCCTCAGATAATCAATACACTCTCCACAGAGATCCCAGGGGAAGGTTCAAGGACACTGTGGCCAATTTTCCACCTTCCACAGAAGTGCTAAAGACCAGCTCCCTTTGGAGTTTGGGCAGGAACCCACGTGAGTTCTACACAGGTTAGCTTCACACTGTCTCAATTAACTGAACCATTGGGTTTAGGGTTTCGTAAAATCCCACAACTAATGAATATTTTTAACATAATTTTGCACAGGATGTTTCAGGAAGAGGTTGAATAGGTTGCAGCTTTACTCTCGGGTAAAAAGGAAGCTGAGGAGCAAACTGAAGCCTTTATAGAAGGGTTGGATGGCACAGGTAAGAGGTTTCTGCCCAAGGGAGGAGTCCTTAACCACCAGCCATGAAGGTATAATCATCGGACAGAGAGCCCGGGAGGAACTGCTTTCCCCTGAGAAAGGGATCAGAACGTAAATGCTGCCACCAGAGGAAGATTTGAGGTGAATGGCTTGGCTGAAGTTATGGCGAAGCTGGATAAGCACGAGGGAGGAAAGGAATATACAGAAAGGGTGAGATGAAGGAGCATACACACCAACATGGATAAGAGGGGCTGAGTGGTCTGTTTCTTAAATTCCATGCATGGTTCAAATAAGACCCAAGTCTGAGGCTGTAAGCGCTTTGCAAGTGGAATCTAATGACTGGTATATGTATAAAACAGCAGCTTCTGCTCTGCTGAGTGAAGGGCTGAATGAAAAGCCGGACGGACTTGATATTATTTTGCTCTACATAGTTGTTTACAGAGATTCCGGTAGCAATGGACCTAGCAATCCACATCTGGAGAAGTACACTGTTGCTGTGGAAACACAGATAGAGCACCTTGTCCTTGTGGAAACCACACATACAAGGAAAGCAAGGGATCATTAAAAGGAAGCAGAGCAGCAACTCCCTGAGGCTTCCTTGGCTGCAACGCTCATCTCCACCACCAACGTAACCAGGGGAGCACCACCAATTCCCTCTCAATGTAGAAATATGTTGCCATTTCATTGTAACTACATCCAAAACCTGCAACTCCCTACCCAACAACACCCTTCGACACAAAGACTGCCACAGCTTCAGACGGTATTACCAGCAATCAGTGCAACAAATGCTGGTCTTGCCAGAAATACCCACATCCCACAAAATAATTGATAAAAGAGTTGGAAAAATTTGCAAATAAAGCAACTGTGATGCTCAGAGAGTTCATCGCATTTTTAATTCCTTGAATTTATCCTGGAGTTCTGTTTTGGCTTCTCTCCAGAACTGACTCACAGTTCAGGCACTGATGAGTTGTCATTTTGAATTTTCCATATCCCTGCTTGCCAGACTGTGGTTTACTGGGTATTAGAAGAAGTGGATGGAAAATTGTGAGCTGGAGAGTTCCCAAGCGGAAAATCCCAACCCTCGTATCCCCAGGAATTCAATGCTCGGCTTCCAAGCAAAACAATGGAGAGATGAACATGTCTATCCTGTGTCAGTAGGAGAAGCCATGCAGAAGCTTCTGTTCTTTATGGTTTCAAGGAGATGCCTCAATTAGAAAGATACAGTCATGGAATTCTGTGTGGTGACCCAGTTAAAAATGCCTCGGAACTTATCCATTACATCTTATAAGTTAAATCAATTCTGTTTCATTAAAATATTTTTGTGAGCTTAGGGTTGGGGACAGAAGAAGTGATTCTGTGAATTAGAGATGAACAGTGAGCATCAAGGTTTTGTTGGTAATTGGAGGCAGCCAATCATTAGAGGGGGAGGAGTTAGGAGTGACAGTAAAATTAAAACCCAACCCAAGCAGACCTGACACAGTCTAAGCAACCCCGACTCCAGCCCAAGAAATTTAACATGTTTCAGGCCTGACCTGACCCGACCCAACCATCACTTTCCTTATGTGGGGTAATTCCATTAGTTGGAAGTAATTTTGGAACGCATTTACACACAGAAGATCAGGTTTAAAAAATAGCTAAAATGCCATAATAGTGTACTTATTTGTACAGTAGTGTGCTATTCTGATACAACTTGACCTGATTGGGAAGCCAGGCTCTGGGGAATAGTGATCATGACTTAATCTGGTGTTGCGAAGACAAATTAATCTTTGGCCCCTTATTTCCCACACTATTGGTCTTTGCCAGTATGGCACCTGACAGATTTCTGACTGACAATGAGGAGGCAAATAGTACTGGAAGAAAAAGCAGGCAGCCTCTAATCAAATTTCTAGTTCAATGTGTCTGTGCTGGCTCTTTCCTATAAAAATCTATAACTAACTCTACTGTCCTGGACTCTCCGCACAGCTATCAGTTCCAGCCCCAGGCAGCATCCTGGTGAATTAATTCACTGTGGCTTTTACTCCAATTGGCACCTGACCAATATTTTGTACAAATGTAATCTCTCTCTACTCTTAAATTCTATGTCCCCATTTATAAAAGTCCAAAACTGTTGGATTTCTTTTAAATGGTTTTTTTCGGGCCTTGAGGATTCAGTATTTGAACACTGACCGTGGGTCTCCCGGTTCATTCCAAGTTTACTTTACATTTTCATTCCTCATTTTATAAGATAAGATCTTTATTAGTCACATGTACATCGTACACACAGTGAAATGCATGTTTTGTGTAGTGTTCTGGGGGGGCAGCCCGCAAGTGTCGGCACACTTCCGGCGCCAACATAGCATGCCCACAAGTTCCTAACCTGTACATCTTTGGAATGTGGGAGGAAACCAGAGCATCCAGAGGAAACCCATGCAGACACAGGGAGAACGTACAAACTCCTTACAGACAGAGGCGGGAGTTGAACCCGGGGTTGCTGGCGCTGTAAAGCGTTACGCTAACCACTACACTACCGTGCCTATTCTTTCCTCCCAAGCAGCACCTCAGGCTTATCCCTTTAAGGGCTACCTCTTTGGCCAAGATTTTGGTCAGCAACCTCACGTCTCCCTCCTTCGGTAGCAGTCGCACTGTCAGGTTGGAAGACAATGAGTTCAAATCCCACTCCTGCACAAAATCGACGCTGCCACTGCAGGGCTGAGGGAGTGCTTCACTATCAGAGGTTCTGTCTTCTGGAACAGGCAGTAACCAGAGGCTCTGCCCACACCCCAAGGGGAATGCAAAAGATCTCCAGCATCCTGATCAATATTTTTCTCTCAATCTTCTTAACTCCAGTGGATTACTTAGTCATTATCACACTGAGGTTTGCGGGATCTCGATTCCTAAACTGCAATGGATACCACCATTCATAGAATTCTCATTAATTGATAAAGTGCTTTGAGACATCCGGTGGTTATGAAAGTGCCATATAAATGCAAGCTGTGCTTTGAATCAATGGCAATTCTTTTGCCTGATAACGTAACCATGAATTGCCAAACCAGTACTCTATGGGCACCATCTAAAATACAGGTAGTTATTAAATTGTGTCTGCCACTCCTTTGCCCATTCAGCTAATCTGCGTCAATCTAAATGCAATTTGTACCCTTGCCATTTGCCAAACTCTTGGTCTCTGTAGGCAAGTTTCAAGATTGTGCCGCCTCTGCCCATGTTCAATACTACTGAAGAGAGTAGACTCAGCCACAAGCTATGGAGTACACTTCTTCCAGCTCCATGTTGGTCAGAGGAAATACCTGCTTTGCTTCACTCAGTCACCCGTGCAGGAACCATGCACTTGTTAGCTCCTCACAAGCTGGCCTTTGGCTAAGCCAAGGGAAATGGACAAGCAGAAAAGACGACAGTAGTTCAGGCCAGTGAAATACCAGTTCAGCATAAACGCCATGAGGGATCTTTCTATGCACCACAAGTGGCAAGGCCAGGGATATCTATCGTATTTTAAGAAACGACCAGATTCTGTACCTTAGAAGTGACAAAACATGAGATAAAAAAGGCAGTAGGATTTAACTGATGTGCATTATAAGATAAGATTTCTTTCTTAGTCGCATGTACATTCAAACACACAGTGAAATGCACCTTTGCGTAGAATGTTCTGGGGGCAGCCCACAAGTGTCGCCACACTTCCGGTGCCAACATAGCATGCCCACAACTCCTAACCCGTATGTCTTTGCAATGTGGGAGGAAACCGGAGCACCCGGGAGGAAACCCACGCAGATATGGGGAGAATGTACAAACTCCTTACAGACAGCGGGCCGGAATTGAACCCGGGGTCACTGGTGTTGTAATAGCGTTACGCTAACCACTACACTACCGTGCTGCCCTTGCAATAGTTATGCAATAATATGCAATAGTTGTCACGTAACTGGGAACATTGCTGGTTCTAAGTTGAACAAGGTGATCTGAGCATGATTGTGCTGTGAATGTTTCTTTCAGTTGAATAAGTCTTGCTAATTACCATGGCATTCAACTCCAGTTGCAGCCTTATTTCTCAAGCCTGGACTCCTTTAAGATACACCTCACCGGCATTCAAGCAGGATTTAAAAAAGCTTTAGTTTTAAGCTCTGCAGTTTAACTCAGTGATTCATACAAGAAAATGTGTACGTTGACTTGTGAAACTATTGCATCCACACACACAAAATCTCATGCAACACACAAGATGCTGGAGGAAATCAGCAGGTCAGGCAGCATCCAAGGAGGGTAATGGACAGTCGACGTTTTTGGGTCGAGACCCTTCATCTGGATTGAAGGATAGAGGGGAGGTAGCCAGTATAAAAGGTGAAATGAAGGGGTAGAACAAGAGCTGGCAAGTGATAGGTGGGGACACCAAGAGACTGCAGATGCTGGAAATCTGGAGCAACAAACAATCTGCTGGAGGAACTCAGCAGTCGAGGCAGCATCTGTGGGAGGAAAGGAATTGTCGATGTTTCGAGTCAAAAGTATGTGAGTGTGAGAGTGAGAGTTTCATTCACAGTCAGTAGCAGAGTACAAACATTCTAACACAGCTCTACACTGCATCTTGTACTACTAACCAGCGGGCGAATTTCTGGGGTGAGACTGCAGAGTGGGCAGAGAACGACGCTCACGAGCTTTCAGTGATCCATCAGAAGTACTGACTTCAGGTGAGGAAGTGAATCCAAGAACGCACTCTGCTCTCTTGGTAGACGTTAAAAGTTCCCAAAGCTTTTGCAGAAGTGTACAGTAGTTCTCCCCGATGTCCTGGCCCATACTGATCCCTCAATAATCCAATTTTCTAGTCATTGTAACATTGCTGTTTCTGGGAGCTTGCTGTGTGCAGATTTGCTGCTGTAAAACATCAGAACAGTGACTACACTTTGAATCTATGTCATTGGCTGTAAAACAGTCAACTGCTTACAAGCTATTGGACTACAGTTAAGTCCAGGGGTGGTGGCATAACTCCCTTCCCTTCCCTTCCCTTCCCAGAAGTACAGAGACCATTGGTGTTTGAGACTATGGAAACAGTATGTGTAATGGTTAAGTATCCAGAGGCCTCATCCTTTGAGCTGGACACACGTGTTTAAATCCCACCACAGCAGAAGGGGAATTGAAATCCAAATAATTAATTAAATCTGGTTACTGAACACCTGGATTGTTGCAAAAACTCATTCCATTCATCGATATCCTTCAGCTGCCACGCTTAGTCAGCCTGGCTGACTATGTAACTCCAGGTCCACCAATGTCTTTGACCTGTACTGCTTTCCCAGTTCAGGGACAATAAGGAAGGACCATAACCGGTAGCTGTGCCAGAAATGTCCACATCCTGTCGGTGAATAAATGGGCAGAGAGGTCGGCATGGACGTGGTGGACTTAAGGCCTGTTCCGTGCTTTATGACTCTACGAACAAAATGTCGCCCCAAATGAGATTAGCAACTGCATCAGGAATCAACCCTGGAATCTTCCTCAGCATCATCTCACCGGTAAAATAATTGTTTTGCCACAGGGGAGCTGGAAGGAAATTGCCTTGCTGCAGACTTCATTATGATGTTGGTGAAATGTTAGCTGTTGCTTAAAAAGGACATAGCCGGCGGAATGTATAATTAAGCTTGGAACTCACAACATTGCTCTGGAATTAGAATCAGCTACAGTACTTGCTCCATCCTCCCCAGATGTCTTCCCATTCAAGAGAAGAAAATCACTGCTTTCTTCGGGACAGAGTATAGCCTTAGTTATCCAAATCGATTACACAAAGAGACCCACCATCTGACAGACACCAAGCACTGGTCAATCAGCTGAATTAAATGGAGAGTGTTCAGGAAGGAGACTTCCAGAGGCCCATGTTAAAAGGCCCACAGGACAGCTGTGCTGGGAGATAGAGAGCTCAGTTCTCCTCTAAACTGGGAAGCACAAAAGGGTAGTGTCTTCACACTGGAAAAGGCCTCTCTGTTGTGTGTCTCCACGGTTAGTGTTTCTGCTGTGCTGGCATCTTATCACAGCTTTACTGTGGGCACTGAATGGGCAAGGGGATGCTTTGCTGCTCACCATTAGTAATAATTTCATATTTGTTCACTATTATCATTAAGAAAGCACCACGTCAGTCATCAAACAAAATATTAATAAAGCATCTTTAAACATAGTGTAATGTCCCAAGGAGCTTCACAGGAGTGTTATTGGACGATTAATGTGTTTGCACTAAATCAGAGATCTAATGGGAGCTGGAGATATTACTGTGGGGAAGGAATTCACCCCTGTGAGCTGGAGATCATGATGCATTGGTGGGCTGCAGTAGACAAAGTTTTGTTCTGTGTTTGTGGCCTAAACTTTCCCAAAATGACTTTCACTACACTGAATGGGACCTTAATGTGACTTTAGGGCCACAACTAATATAAAAAGGACCCTCTAATAAAGCCATATGCACAACTACAAAAAAAGGTTTACTTTACTTAAGAACTGCAGATGTAGAAAGTTCCTGATAGCTCCATGTTTCTCTAAGATGTACACAGTTTTTAATGTTTAAGCCATGGACACAGACACATGTACACGCGTGGAGACACACACACACACACACACACACACACACACACACGTGCACAGGACAAGATGTAGAAGGAGCAGAGTCTCACACACAGAGGCTCCACAGTCAGCCATTCTCCTTCACCATTTGAGCACCAAAATACTTTTGAACATGCCACAAGTGCCTGTAGAGCCCAGATCTGCAAATCAATTTAGGAGTGAAAACCATGAATGCTTTCTTTGATTGGATAAAAATTCAGACTCTACCCAGGAAAGAGGATTCCCTGCCTAGCGCAGCATGTTCTGAAGGTGATGACTTGCTCTGGATTACTTTAATATCCAAGCTGCGAGTGGGGGCAGGGTTAGAGTTTACTGCCATCATCTGCAGCATAAGTGGCTACACTTCAGATAGTGAAGAGTCGGTGTTGGTCTGGAGCAGTGGGCAGTGGATTGGGGATAACGCACTCCTCTCCTGCCTACACAGCCTTCCCCAACTTCCAGCAAGCCCACAGGAGCTACAAAATGTAAGTCAAGCCCCTAGTTCAACTCTAATGCTCATTGAAAGGCAGTGGAGGGTGAAGTGTGAGGTGATAAAGCCCGTTGTGTCTGCAGTTAGGTTACAGTGCGCAATGCTCTGCATGCACCTTGCTCACTGCATGAGTTAGCTCACTAACACAAAAAGAAAGGATGACTGAGGAGATCTGTGCAGTGTGGCACGAGTTCTTTGTGCAGGAAGAATGCATTCCACATGTAATCCCCCTTGAGCTTTCATCATGCCTGTCACAACGAGCAGAGGCAGGAGCCTCAGAGGGATTGGAGCTGCAATGAAGCTTGCCAGCAGTGTCGATGACTAACAAAAATAAGACTCAGCTTTCAAAAAGCGTTGGGCTGGATCATTCGTACCTAAACTGCTGGGTCGGGTTACCACACAGCTTACTTGGAACGACACTTAACGAGGTGCAGGCTCCACATCTGTTTCTGTTTGAAACAGCTGGCACACTAAACATCTTCCCTCTACTTTGTTCCCCTCCCTTTTTTTTTCCAGGCATCCTGCTAATCTCAGTACTACACTGCCCCTAAACCCTAGAATTCCCTCCCTAACACCTCTGGCTCACCCCCCTCCCTCTTTTACCTCCTTAAAACCCAGCTTTTCAACAAAACTGCCACACTATTTCCTTCTGTGTCAAATTGAATTTGCCGACCCTTCTGCAAACTGTGATGGGATTTTTCTTTTACATACTAAAGGCACCACACAAGTGCAAGTTACTGTTGCTTAAATGTTACATTTCTCCTTTCATTCTACGGAAAGATTATCAACCTGAATATGAATCTGATTTCCCTCCCCTAGGGTCTGATCTGTCAAGTTCCTTTCTAGCATGTTATTTTTCACAGTTCTTCAGTATAACAGTCCTGGAAACAGACCCACATCTTTGCCAGATTTAAACGTTGGAACATTTCAGACTAAATGATCAGCACAGCAACTCATATGCTGACATTCCATGTGCAATTCCTGGGCTAATACAACAACCTGGTTACATGAAAGGTCTTTTACCAGCCCCACTGTACAATGCAGTTTTCTATCCAGCATCGGTTAAAGATTGCCAGAGCCTTGTTTGGCTAGTGTGCCCTTAATAGAGTCATAGAGAGACACAGCATGGAAACAGGCCCTTCAGCCCACTGTGGCTATACCAACCATCAAGCACCCATTTTGACAGTGATCCTACCCTAACTCATTTTATTCTCCCCACATTCCCATCAACTGCCCGACAGACTAGGGGTAATTTACACTGGCCAATTAACCTAGCAACCCGCACTTTTTTGGGGGAGTGATGTGGGAGGAACTTGCCCTTGTGAATCAGTCTGACCTACTTATGATCCCAGACCCACTACATTCCTAAATGCCCTCTGAAATGGATGAGTAAGCCACTCAGTTGTATTATTAATATTAAAACAGAAAAAGAATCAAACCTAATAGACCACCTGACATTGGCCAAAATTCATACCAGATGGTCCACTGATACAGCAGTGATGCACCCAGCCCAGTCAACTTTGCAAAGGTCTCCTCACACACTACCAGGGGACTGGTGCCTGAGCTGGGAATGCTGTCCCATGAAGCAACAGCCGGACATGGTCATCCTCACTGAATCACACCTTACGGGCATCACCAGGATACCTCTTGTTCCACAGGAATTCTCAGCGTCATCTACAGATCCCATTTCTCATACCATCAGGTGTCAAACACGCAAGGATATCTCCTCCTAATTACCATTTACCTCCTCCCTTAGCTGATGAATCAGTGTCCTTCCATGTTGATTGACACTTGGAAGTCAACATCCATCAATGTGATGCATCTGAGTAGCACCACCACAGACTGAGCTGGTCAGGTCCTGAAGGATACAGTTGCCAGATTGAATTCAGTCAGGGAGTCAACATCAGGGATAAACCTATTTGACTTGGTCCTTGCCAATCTATCTGTGGTAGATACAACTGTCCATGACAGCATTGGTCGAGGTGACCACTGCACACTCCTCCTGAAGACAAAGTTCAACCTTCACACTGAGGACATTCACCACCATGCTGTGTGGCTCTACAATCATGTTCAAAATTGGACTCCCAAGAGGCTCTGTGAACCATCAACACAGCACCACAATCCACAACCTCTCCTACTGCTGTAACCAGACCCGGGGATCAGGTGTGGCTCAGTGAGGAGTGTGGAAAGAACGGTACCAGGTCCACCTAAGAATGAGGAACCAGTCTAGTGAAGCTGTAATGGAGGACCACAGATACGCAGGCTTACAAACTACAAAAGCAGCATGCGATAGACAGGGCAAGCAATTCACAGCTTCCCCATAAGGTCAGAGCTCTGCAGTCTTGCCACATCTCGTCATGAACAGTGATGGGCAACTAAGTTGTTAACTGGAGAACAAGTCCATCCTCACCAATGGCGGGATGTGACATCAGAGACAAGACTGCCGCATTCACAACCTTGTTCAGCCAGAGGTGCTGAACTGATCGCCTTCCTCTCCACCATCATAGAAGTCTCTCTTCAACCATTTTGATTCAATCCATGTGATATCAAGAAACAGCTGAGAGCAAAGCTTGTGGGACCACAGAACATCCCAGCCCCGGTAGTGAAGACCTGCACTCCAGATCCAGCTGTGCCTCAACACAAGCTGTTGCAGTACACTTGTTACACTGGTGTGTACCCAGCACTGTGGGCAGTTGCCAAGATATGTCCTGTCCACAAATCCATCAGGGCGAATTATCACCTGATTTGTCTGCTCTCAGTCCTCAGCAAGGCGATGGAAGGTGTTGTCAACAGTGCCATAAAGCAGCACTTACACTCTAATGACATGCTCACTGATGCCCAGTTTAGGTCTGGCCAGGACCCCTTGGCTCCAGATTTCATTACAGCCTTGATCCAAGCATGGACCAAAGACCTGTGTTCCAGAGGTGAGGTGAGAGTGACTGTTCTTGACACCATGGTTGCATTTGACCAAATGTGGCATCATGGAGCCCTGATAAAACTGAAGTCCATGGACATCCAGGGGAACTACTCCAATGGTTGGGGTCATGTTGGGCACAAAGGCAGGTGGTTGTAGTTGGAGGTCAATCGTCCCAGGGCAAGGAGTTTCTCAGGGTACAGGCTTCAGCCCAACTCTCTTTAGCTGCTTCATTGATGACCTTCCTTCCATCGCAAGGTGAAATCAAAAAGATTCGTGAAGAGAAATAGAGATCCCACACAGTCAGAATAGGAGAATTGATAATGAGGAATAAAGAAATCTTAGAGTAATTAAACAAATATTTTGGTTCATCCTTCATAAAAGAGAACACAAATAACTTCCCAGATATGCGAAGAAGCCAAGAGACTAATGAAAAGCAGGAATTAGAGGAAACTAGTATTAGGAAGAAAATATTACTAGAGGAATTAATGGCTCTGAAAGCCCTTAAATGCCCAGGGTCTGATAATCTGCATCCCAGAGTTATAAAAGTGGTGCCATGGACGCATTGGTTGTTGTCTTCCAATTCTAAAGATTATGGAACAGTTGCTGCAGAATGCAAGCGGCAATGGTAATCCAACTAGTTGAAAAAGGAGGGAGAAAGAAAACAGGGAACCAGTGACCAGTTAGCCGAACATCAGTGGCAGGGAACTCATGGGTGTCTGTTATAAACGATGGAATAAAGGGAGACTTAGAAAATATCAACAGAATTAACCAAAGTCAAAATGGATTTAGCAAAGGGAAACAGTGACAGACAAACCCCCTGGAGTTTTGTGAGGATGTTACTTGGGAGAATAAATAAAGGAGAACCAGTTGGCCTGGTGCATTTGGATTTCAGAAGATTGTTGATAAAGTCGCAAATAAGAGATTAGTGCGCAAGATTAAAGCACATCAGTTTGGAGGTTATATACGAACATGGATTGAAAATTGGTTGATTGACAGGAAGCAGAGTGGGGTGGCAGGAGGGGACCAGGGGAGTACTGTAGGGGTCAGTGCTTGGGCTCCACCTATTCACAATATAGATCAGTGACTTGGATGAGGGAACCGCCTGTAATATTTCTGAGGTTGCTGGTAACAACTGATTGGGATAGCAAGTTGTGAGGATGCAGAGAGGCTTCAGGGCAATGTAGACAAGTTGAGTGAATGGGTAAATTCATGGTAGATGCAGTATTACATGGATAAGTGTAAAGTTATCCACTTCACTAGGACAAACACAATGCAGTGAATTTCTTAACTGGTGAGAGATTGGGAGATGTTGATGTAAAAAGGGAACTGAATGTTCTTGTGCACCAAGTACTGAAAATACAATGTAGGTGGCCAAATGTCAACGGTAGACCTTTTCATGAGAGCACCTCATTGATCGTGATGCTTTGCGTCTCTACATCTTACTTAGTATGCAATCTTTTAAAATCATTGCCACTTGATGAGGGGATCTAGTGGGACACAGATGGGCAGCAAAGTCAATGAGGCAAAGGGGGAGATGCCACTGCCTATGGGTTACAACCCTCCATTCCCATTGCTCCCTACCTGTTGGTGCGTTGATCAGCTGAAGAACAAGGGGCCATCCTGGTGACAATGCCAGATCCACGAGGAAGGAAGTCCCTGAAATTAAGAATTGGACACACCGTGAACATTGTTTCACCACGGGAAGGCATGGATGGCAAGAAAAGTCAGCAAAAACATTCTAAACTGGACATGGACTTGGAATTCTTAACCAACCAGAAGGAAGCAGGAACTTTTAAAATACAAAGATTTCTGGCTTTGATTTCCACAGAAAATTTTATCAAAGATAAGAAAATCAAAATTGCTGCAGATGCTGGAAATCTGAAATAAAGGCAGAAAATGCTGAAAACACTCAGCAGGTCAGGCAGCATCTGTGGAAAGAGAAACAAAGTTAACATGTCAGTTTTGACAAATGTTCTTGGACCTGAAAGCATTACCCTACTCTACCCTCTCCCTCTCCCACCCCCCACCACCTCACCCTCTCTCCTCCGAAGAACTTACAGGCTCCTTGCTTCCCTTCTCTGCTTTTAGGAAGTTAGAGGTAGATGGAATGGGTTTAGACTTTGTGCGAGAGGGCAGATCAGGCTGGGCCAAGTTGAAGGCTGTATCACAGCTCCTGACTCTTTTGGCCACCACAGCCATTTAAGTCCATTAATGAATACAATCTTCAAACCCAGCGTGACCCATTCCCTGCATTTTGTCTGTTTCAATTATATATCCAATTCCCTTTCCAAGATCATTATTTAATTTGTTTCATTTCAGGCTCAGCATTCCATCAGGAAGCAATCATTCACCTTCCCACTGGTTCTTACATCAATTATCTTAAATGTGTGGTTGCTGACCACTGGATATCTTTCACCTTATTGACCCTGTCCAAGCACCTTATAATTTTGAAGATCTCTGTCAAATCTTCCTTAACCTGCACTCTTCCAAAGCCAGTGATCCACTTTCCCCGGTCCCTCCAGAGTGCTGAAGTGCCTCACATGTGGAACAGCTGTCCCAAATATGTTTGCAGAGTGTAGTGTATTTATAATCAGCTGTTCAAAGGTGTCAGTAGTTTTAAGGCTGCTACCTTGTTAAGTGGAGCCTTATGATTGACTACCGTCTGGGTTGTTGCAGTTGTCTATGGAAGCTTGCTAAGTCGGTCTGGAGAAGCCCTTGGAATAAACAGCAATGTTGTGCTGAGCTCTGAGTATTCAAGTTTGTTAAGCTTCTCACCCTTAAGGTTACACAAACAAAAACCCCGGACACTGCACTGGGAATGAGGATACGAGACGATGGAAGTCTGAACCAGAGAAAGTGAAAGTGGGCGAGTTGAAGAATACTGCAAGTAAGTGCGGCAAGTCCAGAGATGATGGAATGTGGAATGAGCTGCCACAAGAAGTGGTTGAGGCAGGTACAATAGTAGCACTTAAGGGGCACTTGGATAGGTACATGGAAGGGCGGGGGCTCAGAGGGATATGGGCCAAACACAGGAAATTGGGACCATGGTCGGCAAGGACTGGTTGGGCCGAAGGGTCTGTATCTGCGCTGTATTGCTCTGCACCTCTATGACTCTGAGAGGGGCATAGAGGAGATTGTGTAAAACGCAAGCCGAACATAAGCTGCATAAACTAGGGAGCTCAGAGATGCAGGAAATGTTCAGTACCTCCTTGGAAAGCATGGAACAACAGAAGAAAATGCTGGAAAACTTTAACAGGTCAGGCAGCATCTATGGACAGAGAAACAGTCAACATTTGAGGTCTGTGAACCTTTGTCAAGTTGCAAGCATGGAACTATCCTTCCATGCCAACAAGATTAGAGAGGTCATGGGATGAAGTAATAATGAAGCCATCCGGGAGTGAGTGAAGACCACATTAGCTAATCTATTGGTGGCTCACAGGCTGGTCAATGCCCCATTCAACCACTGTTGTAATACTGCAGAGCTATTTTAATCCAGTGCCTTCAGAAGTCCTTGAAAATTACCTGCAAGCAAAAGCCCGGGGAAGGAATCAGTGGCTTCGTTGTTGAATTAAAGAATCTGACACAGGAACTTCAGAATGTTGTTGGAATGCACATTTTAAGATTGATTTGTGTGTGGCCTTGCCAACGAGCACACTCTGGCTCTTGAACTCACATTTGGAAAGACATGCAAGGTGGCTACTGCAATGGAAGAAGCATCAGAAAATCAGTCTGGTGCAGGAGACAGATGTGTGAGTCGTGAGTGCAACAGTGAATGAAGATGGTGCCACCATTACTGCATCGGGTCCTTGTCACCGACCTGAAACGTTAATTCAGCTTCTCTCACCACAAATGCTGCCTGACCTACTAAGTATTTCCAGTATTTTCAATTTTAGGTTCAGATTTCCAGCATCTGCTGTTTTTATTTTGCCTTTCGAATCTTTTACCCTAAAAAAAAATTAAGTAAATGCTATTTGACTGACCAAGATATTAAGCCAAAGGATGAAGCCTCTCAGGTTGAGAGCATTCCAAACTCTCATCCAACTGCCTCAACCCCACTTGCACTCCATTGGTCACAGAGAAGGTCCATCCTCAATGCACCGTCTTTGCACAGCGATTGGATGATTTTTGATGATTAGTCAAAGCAATTTTTCTGTCCAATATTTAATTTCACAAAGAAAATGGAAGAGAAAAGTTGGATTATAAACTGGCACTGTGCTTTTTCCACTCTGACCAAACGGTGTAAGTTGAACCAATGCCTGGAGAGAGATCTTCCATCAGCAAAGACTTCAGGTAAATGCCGGGGAACAGAAAGTCCTGTGTAGGCCATTGTATACAGAGCTTGATTTGCTACAGTGCTCAGATATACCGGTCCAGTGAGTGAAACACCTGGAATTAATACACAATCACAATACATGCATGTTTAGCAACACGCACAGAATGCTGGAGGAACTCAGCAGGTCAGGCAGCATCTATGCAGGGAAATAAACAGTGGACATTTCAGGTCGAGACCCTTCATAAGTCCTGATGAAGGGTCCCGACCCAAAACATCGACTATTTTCCTCCATAGATGCTGCCTGACCTGCTGAGATCCTCCAGCATTTTGTGTGTGTTGCTCCAGACTCCAGCATCTGCAGAATCTCTTGTGTCTCCGTACGTGCAAGTTCGGGACCTTCAGGTGGAAGATTATTAACCCCAAGCCAAACGCAGGGTACCCAAGGCGCAATAAAGAAGACCAAATATACCCCAGATGCGACCAGATTAATTGCCTTCATTCAGGTAGATTTGGAAGGTTGAGGCTATGTGACCAGACAAGAAGGGAACCAATGTCACACACCCACTCTCTGTCACCATGGCAACAGCTGACAGAATCCACCTACAGGCCTCTGGTTGGTCAGCAATATAAAGCAGGGGCCCTGTCTTTAAAGCTCTAACCAGGGATGATTTTGCATCACACATTGTAACAGCAGCTGTCAGAATTAATTTGCAGAAGCAGTTTAATTGCCAAGACTCATGACTAGCAACAGCCCAGGAGAAAAGATTACAGGGTTTACTCATCTCCCTGTCATATCACCAACGTTCCAGCAGACATTGTATTTCTCCAGCGGATTCTGCACCTTCAGCTCACTCTCTTTTCCCCCATTTTCTCTCCTGAAGATTCAGCCTATGTTTCTGGTGATTCTGGCAACCAGAGAAAGCAGCCACCAGAACAAGGCACGGCCAGGTCTGTTCCCAGACACTAGGGCTGTGCTTCCACAATCCTGTCCAGTCACCAGGGTGAATCACATCCCTACCCCTAGATTGGCTGAGCTCAGTCAATCTAACATGGGGCTATTAACAAGCTGAGTGCTTAGCCTACTCTCTTCCAAAAACACTCACATTATTAAAGAGCCACAGTCTTTATGCACAAGTGGCAGAGAGGCACAGCTAGTGTAGCTGCTGCTGACACCTCCAGTGACCTGGGTTCAATACTGTGTGTGGAGTTTGCACGTTCTCCCTATAACACAGGAGGTTCCTGAGTGCTCCAGTTTCCTCCCATGTACCAATGATTTGCAAGTTGGTAGGTTAATTGGTCACTGTAAATTGTCCCCAGTGTGTGGGTGAATCCATGGAGGGAGTTGATGGAATGTGGGGAGAATACAATGGGATTAATGTATAACTCATTCAAATGAGAACTTAATGGTTGGCAGGAGAATTCTAAGGTTCAGCACTCCTGGTTGAAGAGATTTTACATCACCTTTGTCCCGAATGACTGGCCCCTTATTGTGAGACTGTGACCCCTGATGCTATTTATCCTAGCCAACAGAAACATCAACTCAGCGACTACCTCATCAAGCCCATAAGAATTTTACACGTTCCAATGAGATCACCTTTCAATCTTTAATACTCAAGGAATCATTGGATTCACTGTTCAATCTCTCTTCAACGGACGACCCCGCATTCTGAGGAACCTTTGCTGTACCTTCTATCAGAAGTACATCCTCTCCTGGGTATGGGGACCAGATCTGTACACAATATTCCAGATGTTGTCTCTCTGGGGCCTTTATATAATCGAAGCAAGATGTCTATACTCTTGCTCTCAAATCCTTTTACAATGGAGAAATTCATACCATTTGTCATTCTGATTTCTTGCTGAACTTGCATTTTAACCTACATGATTCATGTAAACTGACACCCAGGTGTCTCTTAACACCAACAACTTTCAATCTCTCGCCATTTAAAAAAACACTTGGCCTTTCTACTTTTTCCACCAAAGTCGATGACCTCACAGTTTTTCCACATTATTTTTCCATCTGCCATGTCTGTGTCTATTCACTCAGCCTGTCTACATCCCCCTGAAGCCTCTCTGCGTTCTCCTCACAGTCTACCACTTAGCATTGTCTCATCAGCAAACCTAAATATGTACTGGATCCCACCACCCAAGGCAGTGCTATAGATTGTGGACATCCGGGCCCAGCACCAATCCCTGCAGTATCCCACTGGTTCATAGGCTCCCAACCTATGTTACTTGTCTTCATCTTCTTAAGCAGGCCTTTGGGATTGAGGATGACTTGCTTCCACCCTGGTTTTGTGGATTCTGAAGTGATTAACGAGCCAAAGAGGAAAGTGGAGACTCATCCAGAGATGGGGCAGGAGGCAAGTGGGCATTTTGAGAGCCTGTGTGCTCTTTCAGTCATTTACACTGGGCTTCTGTGTGTCCTGATGCATGGACTTACCATTCCCAGGGCCATCCTCAATGCTCCTTCTCCATTTTGAGGAGCCATGGTCCAGGGATTTCCAAGAGCGGGTGGGGTTGTTGTATTTTCTCAAGGAGGCTTTGACCACATCCTACAATCTTTTCTTCTGTCTGCCTGCTAATCTCTCCCTGTGACAAAGCTTGGAACTGAGTGTCTGTTTCAGGAATGAGGCGTCAGCCATACAAACAACATAGCCAGCCTGATGGAGTCAACCAAGTTTAACAAGGGTCTCAGCGCCAGGGACGTTGGCCTGGGAGAGGTTGCTGATGTCGGTTTGCTTATACAAGCCCTGGGTAATGGATGGGTTCTGTGGTTACATATGCCGGTTCGCAAGTCAGAAAATACACAAAAATCACTTGATATGGTAAACATACCTCTACAGTATTGTAATGAATGGCATTGAAAGCACATTAGACTGATAAGAAAAACAATTACTAAAAGTGGAGAGAGAGGGGAAACTAGTTCTGCCATTCGGAGGAACGAACTTATGTCGGACTTTTGAACTTAATAATATTATGGGAGCTCATTCATAGGTAGGGATGTCCATAAGTCACAACCCCGAGGACTGCCTGTACTTCCAGTGAGTTTGGAGGATTTTGCGGAGTCTGTGGTATTTTTCCAACACCTTGAGGTGCCTGCTGTAGTCCAAGTTTCGGAAGCATGTAGGAGGGCAGAGATCACTGCTGCGGGTTTTTGTACCAGGTCTTAATCTTCAAACACCCTTTCCCTCAATCATTCCAAGGCTGTGTTGGCATACTGAAGGTGGTGGTGAATTTCATCATTGATGCCTTCCTTTGCTGAGAGGTGGCTCCAAGATGTGGGAAGTGGTCCACCTTTCCCAGTTTATTGGCAAGTGGACATCATCCCATGTTACCCTTAAATAAGCAGACTTCCCGTCACCCCTTTTACTGAGGTCTCCCAGTCTACCACAGCCAGCTCACAACCCAAGTGGACATCATCCCATGTTACCCTTAAATAAGCAGACTTCCCATCACCTCTTTTACTGAGGTCTCCCAGTCTACCACGGCCAGCTCACAACCCATACCTTCATAGTTTGCTTTATTCAGATTTAAGATCATGGTCTCAGACTGAATTAAATCACTTTCAATCTTAATGTAAAATTCTATCATAATGCGATTACTGTTCCAAAGGCTTTTCAACTGCCAGCTCATCCATTAACCTTTTTCATGACACATTTCATACAATACTAGATCCACAGGGGTTCTTCATCAAATGCTGACCTAGAAAACCTTCTCATCTATCAAGAATTATCTTCATCATTTTAACACTCATTTGGTTTGCCAGTCTTTATATAGATTAAAGCCCTTGAGTATTATGCTGGTTCAAGCATCCCCAATTCCCCAATACATATCATGCCCTTTATTACCGTTGTAGTTTGAGGCCCCATGTACAAATGGCACCATCGTTTTCTATCCCTTGCTATTTCATAGCTCCACCCAGACTGATCCTGCTTGATTTGCAGAGCCCAATTCCTTTCCTGCAACCATCTTCACACCATTGTTAATATCAGAGCTATCCCACCTCCTGCTCCATTTTGTCTGTCTCATCCAAAAATTAATTTCCATCTTTAGCCACTTTGCAACTACATTTGTATAATGACTATTAAACGGAATTCATTTATTTCTGTTTGTGTCATTAATTCAGCTACTTTGCTACAAATGTTATATCCATTCAGATAAACAGCCTTCAGCTTCTCTCTGTACCATTTTACCCTGTTCTGTAGCTCTCTGCAGGTACACTCTTATATATCTGTTAGCAGTTGTCCTTCCTGACATTCTCTAGTGATCCATTACCCATTTTGCTACCCTGCACTATCACTTTCTCATTAACTCTCCAAATTTCCACTCACCAGAATGCCCTCTGCTCCCTATTCCCAACTATAGCCCTAGTTGTTTAATTCAATAGTTACAATTATTTCCATTTTACCTTAAAACCCTGTCAGTTCTGTAAGAAAAGCATAGCAAATGTTTGCACAAGCCCAGTTAGTGCATTCACATCAGGAAGCATGTTTATGTCAAAGCTGAGCAGGCAATCATCCTTGAAAATGAATCTGCAGCAAATTCAAGCCCAGACCCTGAGACAAAGAGGTTCAGCACACCATTCAGTCCTACTCATGAAATCCAGCTGTGGAGATCTACTTCATAAATCCAAACTTACATGAATTGGTTTGATTTTGCTTTAGCTATAATTTTAAAAATTCCCCAACTGTACAAGATTTGCAGTTTTGTAGTGCAGGCTTGAGGAAGCCGCAGTAACTTTAAAACTCGTCTGGTGGCGCTGCTGAGCCATTTAGAGCATTTCAGGCCTCAACAGTACAAGTGGCAATCTGCCTTTGCTGCATCTTACCTCTGCTTCCCTGTCCCCACACCTTTTCCAGGATAATACTGGAATGGCCAAAGAAACAAAACACAAGCTGAAAACATGCATGGAACTTGGTAAGATGCAGAGGGGAAGGGTCCCAAATTCTGGAGAATGATCTTTAACATTAAGCAGGTTTGGGCATCTGCATGCCGACTGATTGTTGCCCCAGTGACAGCTATTCCTTCAGCTGACCAGACCCCAACATCTGGAACTCCCTTTATACACCCTTGCACCTCTCCTCCTTTGTTTTTGCTAGTGGAAGAGCCTCAAACAAGGGGACAGAGTTTCAAGATAAGAGGCCAGTCGTTTGAAACCAAAGCACCTGGAAATTTCTTCTCGCAGAGAGTGGGGAATCTCTGGAATTCTCTGCCCCAGAGCGCTGTGGAGGTTAAATCATTAAAAATATTTAAAGTGGAGGTAGATAAATGTTTGAATGTTTAAGGGATTGAGGGCTATGGGATCTGACACAGAGGAGCGTGCCTGGGATAGATCAGCTGAGACCATATTGAAAAGCAGGAGAGGCTCAAAGGGCCGAATGGCCTACTCCTGCTCCTATGCTCTTATATTCTAGGCAGCCCCCGAACAGAAGAAAACTAACCTCAACGATTTGACTGAACTAATACAACGAACCAGGCAACAGGAATGGAAGATTTGTGCACCTTTGAACATTTAACACAGCAAAGTGCACCAAGGCACGTCCCACAGGGGTGTAATCAAAACAAAACTTGACAGCAGGCCACATAAAGGAGATACAGCACAAAGTCTGGTCAAAGTGGTAGATTTCAAGGACCACTGAGTAGAGAGGTGGAGGGATTTAGGGAGGGCGTTCCAACCCCAGTTGAGTGATGGCACAGCTGTCGACGGTGGACAGGAGAGTAGAATGGGAGGAGTGTGGGATCAGCAGGGGAAGGGGTATAGGAGTGAGAGGTGAGGTCGCTGTTGGACGGTGTTAGAGTTTGGAAGGAAAGTCCATAAACGGATTTGGAAATAAAAGCAAGAATTTTTTTTTACACTGAGGCATCATCTATCATGATTACCATTTTCTGTTTGATAGTCTGACCAGTTACATTTTGGCAGAGCCTACTCCCACATCTTCCCTGTTGATGTATGTATGGTTCGGTATTCACTGCAAGTCTGAAGTTGTAAATTCAGCAGCAATATTTATGTTTTCAGCCTTGTTATTGTAAAAAGAACACAAGAAACTAGGAGCAGGAGTAGGCCATTCGGCCCGTCAAGCCTGTCCTGCCATTCAATACAATCATGGCTGATCTAGCCCAGGCCTCAACTCCTCTTCTGTGCCAGTTCCCCATAGCCCTCAATTCTCTGATCTTTCAAAAATATATCTACTTCCTCTGTAAATATTTCCAATAATGACCCAAAGGTGAGTATTCGACTGCACATGCACATCACTAAAACCGCCTATTTTCCTTCTATACCCTCACCCAATGCCAGCCCTGCCTCTGCTCATTTGCCGGTGAAAGCCCACATCCATACCTTGAGACCTCGCTCCTGACAACCTCTCGCACTCAACCCGTGTCATGATATCTTCAAAACACAGCTACCCATGTTCCAACCTGCATCAAGTTGGGACAAGATTACACAATGTTTCTGACTACTCAGTGCTGAGACTTTAACATTCTTACTCTTGTATTCGAATCTCTCCATCTTTAATTTCCTCCAGCCCCACGACACTCAGATCTCTGTGCTCCTCCATTTCTGGTCGGGTTCCCATGCTGCATTTTAATTGTCCCACCACAGGTAGCTTCCCAAACCTTGCTCTCTGTCCACCCCTCCCTCATTCTTTCAGATTGCCTTCAAACCTAACTGCCTGACCAGGACTTTGGTTATTCACCCTACAATCTCTTCATATGGCTTAACATTAAATTACCTTTGACAACACTCCTGTGAGGCACCTTTTCCATGTCAAAAGCCATTAATGTTGATGCTCACTCCAGCTTCAAGTAACTCCCTGCTAGACTACAAATGCAGTAAGGACTGTCACAAGCAAACAGGAGTGCTTAGTAGAAATTTCTTTGTAGGCACATCAATTTATTTTTAAACAGATTTTCAAGCTGAAAGAAAAATATTATGGATATGTGGCGAATAAATCAGCCTCCAATATTTTCATTTGGGTCCCAACAACGAAATTGCTGGCTCTATAATTATTAGCAGTACATCTCAATTCAAACATTATCCAACATTTAGCCTAGAATTTTTCCCACTAAATTGAATCTATTAGTTCAAATTCACTTAGCACAAAATTACTGAATACAAAAAAACTTCCTAATTCAAACCGCAGTCTTTATCAGAACATGTCTAAATGATGTAGGTGGTCTTGTACGGTTTGGATTCTTGAAGGCAGAGTGCTCTGCATTAGTTTGGAGTCCATGAGGAAGCAGATCAGTATTATGTGCTCAAGATATACCCTTCTATGGTAATGCTTCTCTACCCTTAACTGTCTAACCCTTCACTAATATCCAATGCCAAATTGGATGTTTTGAGCAGATGAGCAATGCTGTAGTGTTGACTTGATTGGCTGTCACTTCCAGAGAAATGTCAAAAGGTAGGGTACAGCCAAACCACGAAGTAGATTCCTGGTTTAAGCAATAAGTGAGGACAAACCTCTAACTGCAAATCATATTTAGCCACCTAGAAGTGGTTTGGGACTAATCAACATTAATAGTTCATGATGATGAGAAAAAAAATAATGTAGATATGAGCATTAACCATTGGATACTGGCGTTATGATCTAACAATTCCACACAAGATGTGACAATAACAGGGAACTGGTTATGTGTTATGGACGGTTATGTACACTTTACATTTGATTATGGAGTGGAACAGATGTTAGTAGTCCAGCGACTCAGGTACTAGACAAGTAATTCAAGAGGTCAATCGGTTTAATTCTTCCTGTAGGAGATCAAGGAATCGAATTACGTAACTCTATTCATTTGTGTGTTTGTATCAGAAAAATAAATGATGATGACCTGATTGTTATGAAGATTGTACCATATTTCAGACTGACAACTGGAAACGATTGTGACACCCTGGGTGTGACAGAGAAAGAGCGAGGTCTACACAACACCTTTTTGTGCCCTCATAGCATCAATTAAATACTACTGGTTGCTGTGGATAATGTAAACCTGGTAATGATGTCAGTTAGGAAATGAACAATCGACAAGGTGCTGGAAAAAATTCCCGTTTGTTTCCAAAAGCCCTGGCATCTTTTATGTCTGCATTAAGGGGCCTTGTTTAATTTTTTACCTAAAGCACGACAATTCTAACAGTGCAGCATTCCCTCTGTACCACAGCAGAGTGTCACAGTCAGCCCAGATTCTGGTGACCAAGTCTCCAGAGTGCAACTTGAACCCACTACTTTGGGACAAATGACACCAAGTGAGCAACAGCTAACTTCAAACTGGCTTGCTCCTGGTTGACAGTTCTGCTCCTGGTTAATACTTAACTCTTGCTCATGTGTAACACTTAGTGCCCTCCAGTACACCAGCAAGCTCCTTACAAAGCTTCTGAAGGCCATTCAGGAAAGGTAATGAGAACAGACATGCCAAGGAAAAGTACACAGTGTAGCGATCCACTGAACCAAGTTTCACTTATCATCCCATCCAATTTTTTGCTGGTTTACAATCAGATCACAGCAAAGTGAAACCCTATCCATGTGGTTCAGGCCTCAATGCAGTTTTCTGGTATTTGCCATCTGGTGTGCAGATACAGGCGAGCCCACTTGGAATGAACACCGAGACACCGCCTAGAGATGTTTGTTTAAGGGCTTCACTTTGCTTTACACCAGCAGTTGGAAGCTATTTTTAAGACAGTATTATGGGAACTGGGGACATTATGTCACAGAGAGAGGTGAACTGGAGCAGTGTTGGCCCAGGACAAAGACTGGGCTAACTTGCCAAGCCCAAAGTCAAAGTCAGGTTTATTGACAAATGCACAGGTGCAATGAAACAAACTTACTTGCAGCAGCATCACAGGCACATAGCATCATACAAGCAGTATTCAAAAGAAAAACATAAACTAAACATGAATTATAACACAAATTATACACAATTTTTGAAGGGACTACCTAGCCCTAGGCAGTAATTTGCCTTCTCTTGGCTCCCACATTGCAGAACCAGTGTTGTAGTTTGGTACTTGCAGCCATTGGCAGTCACCTATGAGCTAGCACCAAACATCCTTCACCTCCTCCCGGAATACCACAATGTTCTCGTCCAGCACGGGGTTCTGTTCTGGATGGGCACGCTGAAGCACCCTATTCCAGACATCCTTATAAATCAGTCACCAACAGGGGAAGAGAATTTTGTTTCTCTTATCACTCGTCCACCACTGTTTCCTGTCTCCATTTTAAAAATTAATGTTATTCCATATTCCTTTCATGTCTAAATTCTCTTTGCATGGAGTGAAATATTATAAAAGCTGGATAGAAAATAAAAATGTTGGTCATATATAAATATTTTCATCCCAGCACCCTGTGAAAGCAACTCTTTAAAGGCAATTTCCCATAAACTTTGGCAACAGTTTCAGTTCTAGGTCCCGCAGGTTAGTTCTATGCTCAGACGTGTGGTGTCTCAGTTACTGGAGCCACAAGTCTGGACACCAGACTAAGAAGGTTGAATCCCTCCACAGAGCCTGAGCAATTTAAATTCATGTAATTAAATGAATCTAGATTTTAAAAAACTAATCTCAGTAGCATGAAACTGGTTTATTATGTCCTTCAGAGGAGGAAATCTGGCGTCTTCATTGGATGGCCTGTACCTCATACTAGTCCTGCAGCTACATGGTTGATTGTTAGCTGCCCCCTCAGTTCAAGGGATGAATAATAAATGCTGACATTGCAATGGCTACATCCCAAGAAAGTGTGAGTAAAATGGCTAGGTTCAGCTTTTTAATGGTGTATGGCTAACAGTGGACAGGTGTCTCAGTGTGCATCACCAGATGTTGCAAATCAACCATCCCAGAGTCGGGGGGGTTGGGTTGGAATCTCTCTTCTGACACAAGTGCAGATTTCTAGGTAGGCATGCTGAGGGAGGTGCCATCTCTCAGATGAAGTTAAATTAAGGCTCCATCTGCTCTCTTCAGCAAAGCATTGAAAATCCCACTCGTTCAAAGAAGAGTTGGCCCTATTCTCCCAGAAATATTTAATTCTCTATCAGCATCAATAAAAAGACAAATCAGATTATCTGGTCACTATCACATTGACATTGGTGGGATCTTGTCATACAGAAACTAGGGTTTCCTACAATACAACAGCTGCTGTACTCAAATGTACTCTAGCTGCAAAGAACTTTTAGGTATTCTGGGGTTGTGAATGATAACTGACCATAAACACTGTGTTTAACCACCATTGCTATGCTCAATAAAGTCCAGTGTAAGCTTCGATTTCCCCTTCCTTCCAAGGAAGGTGGGAAAGAGCAAAAGGACAATGTATATTCAAGGGTCATAATGCAGCGAAGTTACTGTGTCACCCTGAAAGTCCCTGCCCAACTATGGGAGCACCTTCACCAACAGCACTGAAGTAGCCCATACCACCATGCAGCGAGACTTCGACAACATTCAGGCATGGGCTATTAAGTGACACACTTGTACCACAGAAGTGCCAGGCAATGGCCTTTTCCAACAAGGAGTCTAAACACTTATCCTTGACATTCAATGGTAACACCATCAATGAGTCCCCCACTAACATCATCTGGCGATCACAAATGACCAGAAACTCAAGCTGAAAGCCACATAAATATTACGGCTACCAGAGCACATCAAGGGCTATGGATTCTGTGGCGAGTGGCTCACTTCCTTACACTCCAAAGTCCTTCTCCCATCTACAAAACACAAGCCAAGAGTGCAATGGAATATTCTTCTTTTGCCTGGATGAGTGTAGCGCCAACAAGTCTCAAGGAGCCAACACCACCCAGCAGAGATCAGCCCCCTGGACGGCAACGCCATCAACCACCCTAAATATTCATTTCCTCCACCATCAACACACAACGCCTATAGTGCGTACCATCTACAAAATACACCAGTTGTTTAACGAGGCTATATCCACAGCACCTCCCAAGCCCATAACTTCAACAACAAGGAGGCAGCAGAGGTACAGAAACACCACCACCACCTATAGCTTCCCTCCAAATCACACACCACCTTGACTTGGAGATATAATTGCCCATCCTTCATCACTGTTGGGTCTAATTCCCATTACTCCCTGCCTAACAGCATTACAGGAGTATCTTCATTAGGTGGTTCAAAGAGGAGCCTCACCAAGAACGATGAAGGATGGGGAATAAATGCTGGTCTTGCCAGTGACGTCCAGATACTGAAAATGAATTTTAAAAAGTGCAGTGCCAAAGACTGCAAAACCCCACGCCAAGCTGCAGCATTTTCTGCAGAGGTTTGGGGCCCCTCAAGGGACAGGGTCATCCCGAACTGACTGAAGGCTAATTCCCCCCACCTGTGCCCTGCCACTGGAATCCTCAGGAAGGCCGGGCACTAAAGCAGGAGTTTGTCGTGGTTTCCAGCACCTACGTCAGGGGATCAGCTCTCAGACTCACCCCGCACCCCCCCCCACCCCCACCCAGGATCCACAAGCCACCACTGAAAGGGAACTGCAGGGCCATGGGGAAAAGAGGGAAGATTACATTTTTGTCATTATTTCTGCTTTATTTTAATCTTTTTAATTATTTAAAATTAAGTGTAGTTGATTTTGTTTGTTCATCTACAATTGTAATTTTTTTTCAAGAACTATTTTATTTTTAGTGATAAATGAATGTCAGTAACATTGAAAACCAAAGCAGGGAGCACGGCTTGCAATCTATCAATGGTTTGCAGAGGGTGACGCACTGTAACACTATTTTCTCTGTAACTGTAACACTTCATTCTGCATTCTGTTATTGGTTTATCTTGCACTACCTCAATGCACTGTGTAATGAATTGATCTGTATGAACGGTATGCAAGACAAGTTTTTCCACTGTACTTCGGAACATGTGACAATAATAAACCAATTTATGTGGTTCTGACCCATCCACACCCACCCCCATTACGCTATCCAGGCCCCCTGCACACTCTGAGTCTTGCCCCTGGCCCGTTGGACCATTTGGGCCAACCAGATCACCCCTCTGGATCTGAGGGGACAAGTCTGGGAGAAAAGGGGAATGTAGGCAGCAAATGCAGGAGGTAGGGCCCACTCGGGAACTCCGGAAAATCTAATTCCTCATGTGAGGGAATAAATAATGAGGGGCTCTTCTGCTGTTGATGGATGGGGGTGGGGTGCTGGATAGGGGGTTTGTTTACATGACTGTTTCATTTAGTCTCGACGGAGGTAACTTTACACCCCACAGGCACTTGTCTCCAACTAAAGCATTCCAGGGAACTGGTTTGATTCAGGGAGGCTTTGCTTGGTTCAGTGCCTGGAAGGACTTCCTGAGTTTGGATTGCAAATTAAGAAGCAGTTAAAAATAGAGTATTGTTCACCCATTACTGCTTACAAGAAATTCAGGACAAAATACTGCAACTCTGGTTAGGCCGCATCTGGAGTACCGCATTCAATTCTGGCCGCCCCATTACAGGAAGGATGTGGAGGCTTCGGAGAGGGCGCAAAAGAGCTTACCAGGATGCTGCCTGGATTGGAGGGCACCGTGCTATAAGGAGAGGTGGGACAAACATGGGTTATTTTCTCTGAAGTGACAGAGGCTGAGGGGAGACCTAATAGAAGTTTATAAGATTATGAGAGGCGTAGAATAGACAGCCGGTATCTTTATCCCAGGGTCAAAATGTCTAATACTAGAGGGCATGCACTTAAGGCGAGAGGGGGAAAGTTCAAAGGAGACGTGCGGGGCAAGTTTTTGTTTTACACAGAGAGTGGTGGGTGCCTGGAATGTGCTGCCAGGGGTGGTGGTGGAGGCAGATACGATGGAGGCATTGAAGAGGCTCTTGGATAGGCACATGAGTGCAGGAATATGGACATTGTGTAGGCAGAAGGGAGTAATTTAGTTAGGTGTTTAATTACTAGTTTAATTACTTTGGCGCAACATTGTGGGCTGAAGGGTCTGTTCCTATGCTGTACTCTGTTACGTGCTATGTCCTACCTCCTGGATATTTGAACTGAGTAACAGAAAATGCTGGAAATATTCAGCAGGCCACGGACCATCTGTGGAGAGGGAAACACACAGTGCTAAGGTTTCAGGCTGGTGACCTTCCATCAGAGACAGAGTGGGGGTGTTCAATGCAGGCCAATAAAAGGGAGTGAGCAAGAAAAGAACACACAAAAAAACACAATGTAGTTGGGTGTAATTGCATCCTTCCAGAGAGAGAACAGAAAATATAAGGAGTTAAAAAGACACACAGGATAACAAGGAAGACTCCTAAAATAAACAGAATCTGACTTGCAGAAACCCAACGCAGGCACACACAGTGAGTGCAGCTCAGCTTCACACTGAGAGCTCACGTAGATTGGAGACACTGGGTAAGCTGACACTCGAGCTGTGGATGGTGCATTGCAGCACAGGAGACCTTCAGGAGGCTCATCCTCACGAGACAACATCTTGCAGGGGCTTCTCCCACTGAGTGGGGGAGGTCAGGGGTAAATTATAAATAAATGGAGACATTCAGATCACATCAACACTTGCAGTGTCCTCAATGACAGACAGAAACAGACAAGCTGAAAAGATGTTCAAGGGCAAGTCGCCTGCAGTAAAACCATCTGTCTTGGACAGGAATCTTGTACGCTCTGCATCAGAAAACTCCTGAAACAAAAACAGAAAATGCTGGAAACACTTTTAAGTCAGACACCATCCATAGAGAGAGAGAAACGTTTCAGGTGTGTGACCCTTCATCAGAACTTGTCCCATATTTCCTCACAACGTAGACGGGGGCCATGTTTGGGGCCATCGAATCCGCGCTGGGTCAGAACAATCCCAATCCCCCACTAATTTCCCCTGTAACTCATCCACTGCACATTCCCATCAACCTCCCGAGTTCTACCACCCACCGACACTGTGGGCAATTAACTGACGAACCCACACGTCTTTGGGATGTGGAAGGAAACCAGAGTATCAGGGGGGACCCCACATAGTCGCAGGGAGAACAAGCAAACTCCGGAGATCAGGACTGATCCCAGGACGCTGGAGCCATGAGGCAGCAGCTCTACCAGTTTGCACCACTGCACTGCGCTTCCGAGACAACACAGCAGAAGGCATCATGGGTCAGGTTCTAGGCTCGCCCCAGCACCTTTCAGCTCAAAAACATTTCACCGGGCAGTCAGCTCCACGTCCGAGCGGGTAATAGTGAGCAGGGGAAAGGGGGAGCCCTCTTAAGCAAGATTCCAGAATTGGGGAGTGAACAATGAGGAAGGGTAAAATTCAGCAGCACAACAAGTTCAGGCAGAGAGAGGACAGAGGGCAAGAGAAAGGTTGGTCTGAGAGAGGGAGAAAGGGAGTGAGAGGGAGGGGAAGAAAGAGTGAAATAAGTGAGCAAGAGAATGAAAGGGAGTGAGGGCATGAATCAGAGAGAGGAAGAGGGAAAAGAGAGAAGAAAGGATTTTTTTTTAATTTGACATTCATAAATATCTCCAGGAAGGCTCCAAAATTCCAAGAAACCAGAATCTGCAGCCGCAAGGGTTAATAGCTGGTTGTAGAGTGGTTGATTCTAGTACTGAACTGGCTGTTGGGAATTATCTTGCGGACCCTCCCCGCCCCAGGTACTAATTACCCAGCAGCTTTGCAGAGGCCCTGGGGATAGGGCTGAGGAGCTGGAAGGTACGTTCAGAGAGGCACCCCTGCCCAAATGGCAGCTCCCCGCCCTGCAGCATTCTCCGACTCCATGTTGTGGGGTCGGGCCGTGTGTGGAAGCCAAGGATCTGGTTCCACTCTGCCACAGGGTGCCTGCTAGGTAGGGCAATTATGACGTTAGGGGAGCAACAGCTTTCGGTGTAGTTTGAGTGGACATTGCCTGTGTTCGCTCTTCACACAGACTAACTGGCAGATGGGAGACTGGAGAGCAGCCACTCTGAACTTAGTGGCAAAGTCTCCTCACACCACTGATGTGAGGGTGGAAGTAAAGCCCAATCTGTAAGCCCAGGGGGCTGAGGAGCTGAGAGGCAGCAGCTTTTGAAGAGCCACAGCTCACCATGGAGAAGGAAAGAGACTGGTCACAGAAACAAAATTCAAGATCTGCCTGGTCCGATACAGCAATGGTATGGGGGCAATTCTGCACCCATTGGTGGTGAAGGGGTAGCTGGCCAGCTGCAGGTGCAGGGGATGTGATGCTGGCCAAAGACCAATCCTGAAGTCAACACCCAGGTGGCCGTGGAGGAGGGATGGTTCTGATGGAGTCACCCAACTCCCCAATACCTGGCTCCAATTACAACTGTCAGGAGATATTACCCACCAACTAGATGGGAGGAGATTTCATGAAGGAGAGTATTGCAGCAAATAGCAAAGGAAAACCCTGGAGTCTAGAGGCAATTGATGAACGATGAGAAAGGATTCCCTCACTCCCTTTTGTATCCAGTCCCAGGTTACAGGATGGAGATTCCATCTCTTTCCTTCACCTGGCCCAGCTCCTTTTGTAGTGAGATCAGGCACGGCCTCCATTTAACTGTGGGGAGACTGGCCTCAGGAGACCGGCCTGGGGCTGTCAGAGCCACAGGGACACTAGGGTGGGGCATGCAAACCGTACCAGTGGGGGCAGCAGTGAGTGTCCTTCCGAGCTCACGGCTGGAGTGGAGTCATCGGCCCCAGTACACTTCACCTCCAGTGACAAGGGAGATACTTACCTCTGGATAAATGGGTTGAATCCACCACATGACTGAAAAGGGAGCCTCTTGGTTCAGTCAATCTTATTCAATGCCTGGAGAAGCAATTTGCTAACCATGGGACATAGCTGAACGCCCTAAACATTGGGCCAGTGTAAACTGATGGCATTGCTGAGTGTAAGGACCTCCTCTGCTTTCCCTGCAGGATGTTTTTTTTATTTCAAAAATAAACTTTATTCATAATAAAATATATTTACAAAAAGGAAAACACAGTGCAGAACTCTTTACATTCTTAGTGTCATTTGGTCAATACATTCAGTTGCACCATTGCCACTCATGTGGCCCCCCAGGGCTGATACACCATTTCTTTGTTGTTTGAGGGGCTTCCCCACCAGACTCAGCCCCTCAAAGTCCAATAGCAGAAGGATCCCAGACAGTTCCTCCCGCGCAGAGCCTTCGCAGCAGTACCGTCCGGGACCTCCAGTGGGTTGGATACCCGGCTTTTAAACCTGTGCAGGTTTGAATTGTGCTGCTGTTGGGTACCTGGCCCTGCCTCTTAACTGTTCGGCACAGAAAGCATCAAGATTTTCTCCTTCTCAAAGGCCCCTGCTGAAGGACCTGTCTATCATCAACGGTGGAAACGAGGGGGAAGATGTGTTTGATGCACGTCAGACACCAGAGCCAGTTGGATGTGTTGACATAACTCACATCAGGAAACACCCAGTCAGATTTCCAGAGTGACAGGAAGTGACACAGAAGTGGCTGTAGTCATGTGACACTCCATCCTTGCAATCTAATTTCTAGGTTGGAGACTCTTCCCAATCTTGCTAGCATAGCCTGGGTACCTT